>NC_090189.1:35675888-36338388 GCF_024679245.1 Pseudorasbora parva
TTTGTTACCACTGTGCAGGCTGGTGGTGGTGGTGTAATGGTGTGGGCGATATTTTCTTGGGGCCGCTTTAGGCCCCTTAGTGCCAATTGGGCATCATTAAATGCCACAGCCTACCTGAGCATTGTTTCTGACCATGTCCATCCATTTATTTCCACCATGTACCCATCCTCTGATGGCTACTTCCAGCAGGATAATGCACCATGTCACAAAGCTTAAATAATAATTTCATATGGGTTTCTTGAACATGACAATGAGTTTAATGTACTAAAATGGCCCCCACAGTCACCAGATCTCAACCCAATAGAGTATTTCTGGGATGTGGTGGAACGGGAGCTTCGTGCCATGGATGTGCATCTCACAAATCTCCATCAACTGCAAGATGCTATCCTATTAATATGGGCCAACATTTCTAAAAAATCCTTTCAGCACCTTGTTGAATATATATATATATATATATATATATATATATATATATATATATATATATATATATATATATAGAGAGAGAGAGAGAGAGAGAGAGAGAGAGAGAGAGAGAGAGAGCGAGAGAGAGAGAGAGAGAGAGAGAGAGAGAGAGAGAGAGAGAGAGAGAGAGAGAGAGAATAATTCTGAATAGATGGAAATCCAAGTAGCCCACTGGCTCAGAAAATAATACAGAAGGAAAATACACTAATATAATATAACCACGGGGTTAACTGCAGTACAAATAAAACTACATAAGAGTGCTACATAAATAAAACATAGCTATAAAATGTGTAATATATGGTGTGTTTTTGTGAATGGCTACTATTCAAATGAATACTCAGTGCTGTTTGCTCCCATAAACGTCAGTGGCTGACAATTAAATTGAAATCTATGGCTGATGAGGAGCTGTAGAGTGTCAAAAAGTCGAATGGCAGAGAAGATTCTCATTAAACTTTTCATTAAGCATTATCTCCATCTGGAAATGGAGTGAAAAGCATTGGGAACATTAGAAAGAATGTCAGACAAGTTCCTATTGTCTCTGCAGAGACAGATGCCTATTACGTGTAACGTTTATCGAAGCCATAAATTATACATTAAACTGAGGAGCTGTGAAGAAAATGACATAACAGGATTATGTGTGTGAAATGTCAGGATGGACCCATCAGAGAAGATCTGAGAAAATGGCAGCCATCCAGGAAATAAAAGATTGAATATCAACCTCTAAGTAAGATTACGCCAGCCTATAACTACTGACACATGGTTTGCTTTTTAGTGGGGTGGATTAGATGTTTTCTTCTCTGAATAATTTGATTTAACAGTGGCCAATGCCAGGTCATTTTTCAAGGACTTTAAAAAAAAAAGATATATAATCCTTAATATCATATATATATATATATATATATATATATATATATATATATATATATATATATATATATATATATATATATATATATATATATATATATATATATATATATATATATATATATATATATATATAAAGGGTTATCCAAGCGAGAGGATTTCAAATGGTAGATTTAAACTATTGATGGCAATGACACCTAAATGACTAAATGATAATCTCTTAAGACCTCTTTTCTAAAATGTTATGTTGCAGTACATAGTTCTAATATAAGGGTTGTCAATTTAATGTGTTCATTTAATAATTAGTTATGGAAAAATAATGTGCTAAAATGATTTAATGTATTTAATGCACCCGTCCCATCCAAGGTCATCTTACATTTCATACAGTTGATTGGTGATGAATATGTTGCATGGCAACAACTAACTAAAAGTATGATGTAGTATATAAAATGCAGTTAGAATGCCCATAAAATTCAAGACGTCAGGGCAAAGAAATTCCCCTGTATTGGTTTAGTCTCATTTATAGGATATAGTGATACAACCCACATCATTTAAAAAAACTACTGTTAAATTGTGTCATGAAATGTAGTTTTAAGTGTTTTCAGGCAAGAATGTAGTTGTTTAAAACACAAATATGTGGTTTATTCATAAATATAGCACCTATTTGAAATTATGAAGCAGTTTTCGGAGTTGTGAAATCCAAGTGATTGTTGGGCGCTCTGCGTTCATTAAGCCCTCCAAAAGCACCCTTACCTCAGCTAGTCCTTCTGACGTTTGCTGCTGGCTCTGAAGTCTTTGTAGTGGTTAAACATGAGATATAATTCATCTTGTGTACATCTAACGAGTGATCTTTGATCTCATTAATCTATAATTTATTCCCTAGCAAAACCAGACAGAATAGTTTGCTTTATTTCTTATTGTATACCTTATTATAACTTTTACTTAACTTATACTTTTATAATGGTTATTATTAATAATTAAAAACTGATAAATAACAAAAAGATATAGGGCTGTGTTTTATGTCATATTTAATTTCATTACAGTGAATATAATCAAAGTACATATACACATATTGCCTGAAACACCTAATAATATGTTTATTTTTTTTAAAATGTAAACAAAAAGAGACAGTGTTGTGTTTTATAAATTTAAATTAATTATATACATACATATACATATATTATATTGATAAATATACATGCAGGTACATCCAGATCAGACCAGATGATGGACCTGCAATAGACACGACCAAGGCAGCCCTGAAGCGTCAACTAAACTCTCCTCTGTTAATGAGAGTTAGAGTGTAGAGTGTCGGCGCTGGACGGCACACAACACGATGAACACTCAAACCCTCACAAGAAAGCTGAGACGAACAACGCAGCGACATGAATAGCTCTCCCGAGGGAGCAAGGACCACCCACTAAAACAATCTCGTGTGTATACGTGAAAGAGATTGTGGCCGTCAAATGAGGACAGGAAACAACCGCATGCAGAAACTCACGGTTTGAATGACATTTTGAAAAAGACACAGGCTCAAACCATGTTGCTCTTTCAGAAGGAAATGCTCTTTTAGTAGTGCTGAAGGACTCATGGAGATGGCCTCACGGACTCACGGCAGTCCGTTTGCAAGCCTGTGTGTGAGCACTTAAAGATTGGAAACACCCAGCCAACCAACACAGGGAAGTGTATGTTGCAGCGGCCACTAGCTGACTCGCGCCATCACACCCAGCACCCAGGTAAGAGAGCTATCCTCCTCAAGACTCGTCTAAACAATTTTCGTAGAAAGAGCTTAATACAGCAAACCATTAAAATAAGTTAAAAGCAATGACGTTGCATTCAACTTCCGTATTCTGTAGAATGCGTGAACTGTATGCCAATGTCAATTAGCTCTTTTTTAATTGAAGTAGATTTGTCTCTGAAAACAGGTCTCAATTCATTGGTCAGTTCCGACGTACATTGAATGTGACCAACTGAAAGGGAACCAAAATTAACTGGAGATGAAAACACAGGAGTAAATGTCAATTCTGTGCATTTCCATGAGTGGGCCAGCCAGAGCCAGAAATTAATCCAGGCAAACATCTGGAGAGACATGTCCACCTCCAACCTGACAAAGATTGATAGTATCTACAGAGATGAAAAAACAAAACAAAACAAAAAAGCTTGTAGCATCATACCAATTGTGAGGCTGTTATCATGGCAATTTTTTTTGCAAAAAAGTAATCATGCTTAGCATTTTTTCTGGCAGGTCACGTAAGTCAAGCTCACTTCATCTGACTCTTAGCTGGTTTACTCCTACCAACAGGAATACAGAGCTCTCAAGTCTCACGCTTTGGGTGTGAGACACACGCATTTCAACCCATTCACACGCTCACACGCCACACCTTGTACCCCATAGAGTTCTGGCGGCCCTGCCACGCACCAGTTAATCTAATAAAAAAATATATAGATACCGAACAGCCAATCATAAAATAGATTTGCTGTATCTGGGTAAGACATAGATATTCCCTCCACCCAATAACGTTTACGTTCTGATTCCAACGTCACATTCTGTGATTCAGGCCACGGCCTCGCTCATTGAATCAAATGCTCGCTGAAGTAACTTACCATTAGTTGGCAACTAGAAGCAACGATGACAGATGCAGAGACACAAGGATAATGGTGTTAAGTTAAGTTTCTCACATCACTTTCTGTTTTCTGTTCTTATTTCCTCAACAAAACTTAAAGGAAGCCTTGTCTCAATCATGATTTGCATGAAATGCATTTTGCTATCGTACGTTATTGCGCTCTCACTCAGTGAACATCTGTGCTCTTCTGCACTCATGAATGCGATGATGGACAGCTGTCCTCATTCCACTGGTGTTTGGATGTCATTTTTTTTTTTTAAACTCACTTTCATTTCATAATTTATTAAAAGTAACTCCATTTTGTAAGATCATTTTCATCAAAGTAATTCCAAACATCACGAGGCAGACGACATTAGTGATCAAATACAGTCGAGTTATTAACACGCTCCACAGTGGATTTAGTTATAACTGCAAGATTTAGAGGGAATTATAATGGATTCACTGCATTTACGGCCAGCGAAGCAATATAGTAAAATTTCAATATTATTTTTATTTGTCAAATATTAATTACAGATCGAATATATTCGTGCTCACCCCTAGTTATGGAAGCTGAAGTGTAGCGATATAAAATCTGCAATGCAATATGCAAAATGGCAATGCCATGTAAAATGGCAATGCATTTCAGTATTTAAATTTACGTTTTCCATATAATGTGTGCAACATTTGGAACAAAATGATAATTCAAATGGAATTTACATTTCCTACACTAGTTTTAACATCTAAATTTAAACATAAATTGTGTATTGTAATACTTTATATAAGTATCAAAATTCAAATTAAAATGTATTACAGAAATAACTAGATGTGTTTAGCATGTTCAAGCAAAAATTGTAGCAAAATGATCATTTAAATGTTATTTTTCTAAATTGCATTTAAACTCCCATTTAAGATACTTGCGATTGTATTTTGATTATATATCCCACAATGAATGTGGTATTGATGTGGTATCAAAGTGGTATTGAAAATGCAATCCGAAAATGCAAAACTCCATATCGCCTAGGGCAACCAAAGAGCTAGAGCCGGCCCTGCCGCTGTCATAAAGAGAGGAAAAAATACAACCATACTGATATAGCAAACAATAATCATAGGCAGCTTGTCTAAGATTATTTGAGAGTAAAATTATCTCAGTAGTAAACCACAGCTCACTTCAGCGCAACCATGCTCATGTTGAGGTGCCACCGACCTCTGGGCTGAAGGCCTCAAAAACCTGCTACCAACACCAATAAACAACACTAAACAACACTCTCTCTCTCTCTCTCTCTCTCTCTCTCTCTCTCTCTCTCTCTCTCTCTCTCTCTCTCTCTCTCTCTCACACTCACACTCACACTCACTCTCACTCTCACTCTCACTCTCACACATACTAATTAAATATTTTTTTTATTTGTACGAATTTGTGTCATTTTCTATATCAGACCCCCAGCCAAACCCCCGTTGCTGCCGCCACTGCCGAAATCTCACTCTGAACTCAGTTCAAAACTTGAGAGCCCTGAAATAATGTTGTTACATTAAATTATTGTTATTAAAAACATTAATGACACTCCAGTACCTTAAGGGGGGTTTTGTTATGGCTGCATGGATGGGCAGGGAGTGCCGGCTTAGAACAGAGCCACTCCAAACTGTATGCTAATTGTCAATTATCTTTGATGAATGGGGTCCTGACAGAATTAAGTTAAAATAGAGTTTGAGAAAGGAAGTTTTTTTTATTTTTCTAAATCTAGGGGTAGCAGTCAGAGGCCAGATTGGTTGGCTAAAGCTGCTAAGGTTTAGTGCTCAGGAGAGTTGGCTTTGAAGACCTATACAGTAAAGCCTCCAGGCACCTTGGAAAACACTACATTTAGGATAGCTTTTCTACCAACCTGGCTGCTCCATTACTTTAATGCCCAGCCTGCAGCCTTTTTCATCACGTCTGCAGACATCGGTGTGCAAGCCCTGTGGAATATCAATAAGGGTCTGCTCTACACCTCATTAGTACCTCTTGATTGGATATAGTGGTTGTCAACAAGCATAGATACATCTGAGAACAATGTATTTGATATGCTAGTATTACATTTACATGAGAATCTTTCAACAATTTGTTTGTCATTTATGTAAATGTGAAATATTTATTTTATGTATTGTAGACTTCTATAACACATCCCTATTACCTTCAGTATTTCTACTAGTAAATTGTCCTTTAATTATTTGCAACAGAATTTATACTGTTTAACAGATTAGAACAGATTCTAAAATGTGTTTAATTTCATTAAACGATCATTTATTGATAATTGATGTCTCATACCAGGAAGTTTTTTATTTATTTTATTTTTTATAATTGCATTAATAATCTACTTGTATTTCTGTCATCTAACTTCACATTGAACTGTAACACACCAAAAAAAAAAAAAAAAAAAAAAAAAAAAAATCAGGTTTCTTCAAGAGGCCCCTTTGGTTGATTTTCATTTTTTACTTTCTTTTTTAATTGTGTGTGTGTGTGTGTGTGTGTGTGTGCGTGCGTGCGTGCGTGCGTGTGTGTGTGTGTGCGCGCACGTGTGCGTGCGTGCGTGTGTGTAAAGTGTTTGAAGATCAAATTACCTTTCATAACTTTCTTTTCAACATGGCTTCAGTATAAACATTCTATATTATATTTGTATATATATATATATATATATATATATATATTGTTCTAGAAAAGATTTTAAAAATGAACTATATCAATGTAGAATTTATTTGATATGAAATATGAGATTGTGTTTTGTGTGATGAAAACAATAAAAAGGAGTTAAATATCACTTGTGATCAGATACAAATTATGTGTAATTTCCAGTCAAGCTCAAAATATGTAAAAAGTGAAAATATTATGAACATGATCCATAAATGCAAGCAATGAACTAAGCCTTAAGGAATCAGCCGTAAGGAATTAGTTTTATTACAAAACTATTTAAAATGTAATTTGTACTGTATTACTCCAAAATAAAAATAAAATAACGAAATAAAACCTTTTGGGATGTGGTGTATGGTAAATTTTACCATGGTGTATGGTAAAAAAGAATGGTAAATCTATTGTAGATTTTTGGTTTAGATAAAAAAAAGTTGTATTTTATATGACCATTTCAACCAAAATGGTCTTGGTCTTCCCAACACTTAGGTCATCTTTCTTCCATATTTTTTATTAGCTTGAAATTCTCCTCCCGGTCATTTGTTTGCACTCTGAACAAAAACAGGCTCCAGATCGCTGACTGGCGTACACAGTCGCCTGGTGGGAGACACTTGGGATTGCTATGGCACATCTCCTCAGGATAAGATGAGCAGGAGCAAATGATAGTAGCAGAAGGGAAAAAGAAGAAAAAAGTTGCACACGATGGAGTGGTGTGTCTGATTGAGGTGGAGAGCATGCCTGGTGGGGGTTCTCTACACAAGAGTGGTGACTAGTTAATGACGCGATTCTTACCCTGAGTCTGATTACTGATTAGTCACGTTTATAGACTCATGAAACTCAACTTGGGTAATGTGAAATCAGTCGGATACAACCTCCCACTTGTCTTTATGAAATGATGTATGATATGAGACTAATTACTGCAGCATTTACAGCACTCACAGCTTTTTATTCATTTGTGACAACTAGGGAAATTAGAACTTTTTTTCTGCAGCTTGTATCTTTGCAGTCTCTCCTTGATTACCTTAAAAGCCAACTGCTTCATTACAACACAATACAATGGTGCTCTATTCTGAATTAAAGTCTGTTTGGCATAGTTATGAATTATCTAGATTATTTAAAGCTAATGAATAAACAAAGCTTTCAGAATATATTTTTCGAAATCTATTTTTGATGGATCAGAACTGGATGCTTTTCAACAGTTTGAACTATGGATTTTTCTATAACAATTTACTTAAAAGCTTTTATATTGTATATAACACATTATAAAAGTATTTTAATGCATCAATTATGCCTTTGTAACGCACCTTATAATGTATTTTATGGTCTTGTGAATAATCGTAACCAGTTATAATAATTTTTTTTTAATACTTAATCTAATCATTAAACATACCTTTAGAAAGTATAATACATTAAAACACATAATGAACAACCAATTTCACAAGGAATCTGCAAATATTATAATGCATTAATATATAATAATATAAGGTGCCAGACATACTTTAAATGCTGAACGGAGAATTATTGACAGCTGCAGCAGAGGGAAGATGAGTTTCCGTGAACTTAAATTTAACATTGTAAATATTCTTCCTTTACATTTAGCTATGGAATGGCTTTAGATGACTGTGTACCAGCAAATCATAATATCAAAAAATGACTGCTGAAGGACCATGTGAATATATATATATATATATATATATATATATATATATATATATATATATAATGATTATTTAATTAATCACAACAGGCCTAATTTGACCAAGTGACTGCGTGTCTGAGTTTTATCGACAGAGAGGCGGCACAAAATTTGAGGGAGGCAGCACTAAATTGTATGAGGCTGCCGCCTCATAATTCTTTATTCAGGAAAAACCCTGATTATGGAAATGATCCGGCTGCGTTGGGCATATAAGATTGCACACTCACACTAAATTGCCCTGTTTTAGTAAGACTGGCCCTTTGAGTGAGGTTGCCTTCTGGATCTTTACAAGCCTCTAGGTCCCTGGCATGTTCTCTCTGAAAGGTGAGTTTACAATGATATTGTAACATGTCCATTGAAGCGGTGAGGTTGAGAACCCAAGTGCAGTTTATTGAAAACTTAATATAAACCAAAACAAAGACTTGACTTGAACAAACTTAGCTTAAACTCACCATCCGTGGGTTACAGCATAAAATAACTGACAAAGATACATGGCAAACATGAGGGCTTAAATACACAAGGGCTAAATGACAAGACAAGGGACACCTGCGAACAATGATCAACCCATAAACCAATGACAACTTGACACAGGAACATGAGGCAGGAACACATGAGGGCATGGAGTCACATGACAATAGACCACAAGACAAAACCAGGAACATGATATACTTTTAAAAAAAACATGAAAATGGGGTGCTTATCAATATCCCTCCTCGTTTCCTCGCTCCTCCGTCCTCCATCCTATGACCCGGAAAACAGGTCAGCGAGGAAAGGAAGCCAGGAAAGCAAACGAGGATGCACAAATAAGAATTGGGAAGCACCCATGAACTTAACCCAAAACACCCTCTGACAGATCTCGTGTGTGTGGGCGGCCATGGCAGTTCAAACAGCCATGGCGGTCTGGCCTTTGTGGCCTCAGTGTGCCCCTTGCATGGACCTGGAGCATGGACATGGCTTGGCTCTGGCTCGTGGGCTGCTGTAGGACTATGGGGCTCTTCCTCCACAGTAAAAGAGGACCCACTCACTAATAAGGCATGGTCGATGTATTCCTCCAGGGACCAGTGGATTATCCCTCCTGGGAGCTGAGAGCATAGAGGTTCATTTAACCCAGTGGTCTCCAGACTCTGTCCTGGAGGGCCGCTGTCCTGCAGAGTTTAGCTCCAACCCCAATCAAACACACCTGAACCAGCTAATCAATGTCTTACTAGGGCCTATAAAGGCATTTATTAGTTGCTTCAGGTGTGTTTGATTGTGGGTTTGATCAGGGATTGGGGACCCCTGATTTAACCCAAATCTAAAAAAATGTCCTTCTCCACTGCTGGGATTATAGTTGGTGGCCAGTTATTCTGTAACAAGTCCAATGAAGCAGCGAGATTGAGAACCCAAGTGCAGTTAATTGAAAACTTAATATAAATAAAAATCAAAACATCAAACAAAGACTTGACTTGAACAAACTTAGCTTAAACTCCCCACCCGTGCGTTACTACATACAATAACTGACAAAGATACATGGCAAACATGAGGGCTTAAATACACAAGGGCTAATGACAAGACAAGGGACACCTGTGAACAATTATCAACCCATAAACCAATGAGGGCATGGAGTCACATGACAATAGACCACAAGACAAAACCAGGAAGTGCATGACAGAACATGATAGTGAACATGATAAACTTAAAAAACATGAAAAATGATCCATAACCCAAAACACCCTGTGACAGATATAGTCCTAATAAACAAACCTTTTTTGGATGTTGACAAATTCCATAGTCATAAATTGAGACTGTAAACAGACTGGCAGCAAGGGTCCTAGCTGTGATAATTAATTAACTGGCAACAACCCTCTCAAGTTAATAATTAATTATCATAGCTAGGAGCGCCAAACATAGATTTTCGAAGTTCAAATTTAAAAATAAAAGCACAAAATGACAACCATTACCATAAAAAGATAAAAACAACTGATAATACAATAAAACAGCTGGAGGAGATACAGTTGCAATGCTTTTTAGTTTACTTAATTTCCCTCCAAATAAATCTTCATCTAACTTCTGTGGTGGCTGATGTAATTACAGGTCAATCCTGTGATTCCTGCACCATTTCAAAACCATGAATCCATCACTATTCATGTTTAGGGTTTTCGGGGAACGTACATGGTAAACTGAATACAAACTTTTCAGATAATTTCCGATGCTTTTGCTTACTGAACACTTCTCGTTGTTTCATGATGACAAATAAAAACAATGAAAAAAAAAAAAAAATTAAAGCATCTCTACAAATATAGGGCACAACATGTTTTGATGTACTCATAAATTTAAACAGCATCTCTATGTTGGATGTGTTATTTGCCATATTACTCGCAAAAGCACATCTGTGCATTAAGAAACAATAGGGGAAAAAAGCTTACCGAAGACAGTCCGTGCTGGCACAGACTCCCGGTTCAGCCAGAAGGAGACCTGAGAGAGAATGACGGTCATTATGCAGGGGAGATATGTCTGGATCACGAAATAGCCAATTTTCCTTTTCAAATGGAAATATGTTGTCATCACTACATATTCTCCTAAGAAATTAGAAAAAGAGAAGAGAAAGATGAAGAGAGATGAATTACTGATGATACAACATACATTGCTTATTTATTATATATTTTTTATAAAATATTCCTTATTTATATTATACTATTTAGTTCCAGAAGATCATACAAGCAGAGCATAGGAGATACAGAGAGATTTGGTCTTGTGTTGGAGAGGAAATGTATCTGCTTCTTGTATATCACAGCGCCAACTATGGAGTAGGACTCAAGTGTTTTCCCAGCATGGTTGGGGCAGATTGGATGTTCTAACCTTAACAGCAGGAAGGAAGTGACTGACAATTGCCTGTCACAATCTGAAAGCCCTCCCATTTAGTTCTTTTTGAAAGGTCTGATTGAGCATGAAGAGCTGCTATTATGCCATTGAAATCAGAGGTAGAATGGTCAATTTGCAGTTTAAGCCACGTAATATATGTTCAGAATTTTGAACATCCAAAATATGGGGAAATGTTATTCCTTAAAAGTTGGTCTATGGTACACCAGGATTAGTAGGAGTCTATATTTTCTCTCAATTAAATGCATTGCTGTCTAGAAGACATTGAGATATTCAATATATTATTTTCTTCTGAGGAAAAAAGAAAAAGAAGAAAGAAGAAAGAGAATAAAATATGGCACCCCCCCCCCCAGCTTTATACTAAAATTCCTTACATTTATTATTTTTTCCCACATCATTCTACAAAAATAAAATTAAATTAAATTAAAAATAAATTAAAATTAAAAGTAAAAAAAAAAACAAAAAACCTGAGGATAGGTTTCGATCTGGTCGCTCTGTAATAACAATCAGGAGTTAATACAGTGATGGTTCTGCATCTGCCAATTTCTCCCATCTCCACATCAGGTTCCAAGCCACCTCTCTCTCTAGGGTGCGTCTCCTCTGTTTGTTCAGTTTCGTTAGGTGGCCAGTTTATCCAATTACTGAATTACGGAGACCCTTGGAAAGTGCTCTTGGGAACCTTTAATGTAATACATTCTTTGTAGCCTTCATCTCTTAAGGTCATCTACAATATCCAGTCAAATGATACAATGAAAACACTTAGGGCGTTTTCACACCTGAAAGTCTGCACCGAGGTCCGAACCAAAGTTCGTGTTTCGATATATTGTGTCCATTTGGTTAGTTTAGGTTTGCTTTCACATTGCAGTTATATCAGCACACCAAAGAACTTTACGTGACGCACTTGCGTCCTGTCGTCATCATCTATGTGGGCTGCATCTTATCATTGATTGGTTTGTTAGCGGACGTGCGTCTAACCCATCTCTAACCCTGCCAGAGATTTAATCTGGAAAAACTCAAAAAACAACGAATATATGACCACCAAGGGGCTATGGTTTAAGGAGGACTTGACTGCTTTCTACATAGAAGCGCAGAATCGTCTTTGGCCGGTTGTGAAGAGGGCAAGGAAGGAGGGCAAAAGCGCAACTTCAGCAGAGCGAGGGCTTTCGTTGATGGTAAAGAGATTCATCTTGAAGAAAGCAACGGGACGTCATAGTCATTGACTGTGGTCATTTATGGAGTTTGCAATTTACGATAGCTGGAAATTCCCATCTAGAGGACAATACGTGGTTGCTTCTAAGTTCTAAATCAGGTGGTTCGTGGATGCACTTTAAGGTTAAAATGTTGGCAACTTTTTTTTTTTTTGAGGACTTGACTGCTTTGACTTAGAAGCACGGGATCGTCTTTGGCCTGATGTGTATGCACATTCTTCAGTGGAGCGTGGGCTTACGTTGATGAGTTCCATCCTGATGATGACAATGGAACATCTTAAGATTTAAATGTTTGCAACTGATTTTTATTTTATTTATTTTGTTTATTTATTAATTTTATTTTTTGGAGGATTGACTGCTTTGACTTAGAAGCACGGGATTCTCTTTGGCCTGATGTGTATGCGCATTCTTCAGTTCATTTCTACAAAAATTTCAATTACCAGTTAAACCAAGAGAATTTGCTATTGTTCTTGACGCAATTCCAAAGAGTGTGACATTACTCTTAAAGAACTCTAATTCAGTGGAAATCAATATGGACAATCTTTGTAGTAACATTTTTATTGATAATATTAATGTTTTAAAACAAATATGTTGCAATAAGGATATAAGAAATGCTCTTTGTTCTGTGTCTTTTCCTGCAGCAAGATTCTTTTGGTCTTCTTTATTTGGTGATATCTCTTTTAATATTATGGCATTACTATCTGCATCATCAACTATACTCGAGGCAAATTCACCAAATGAACGTCCTCATTATGCAAACATTTTATCGGTGCCGACAGGAAAGGAGGAGAAGACTAGGCTTTTTAGCCAAACAATGTATTTTGCTTAATAGTTATGTTTAAATATTATAATGCTATTTTTAAATTTCATCTAGGCTATATTGATTATATGAAACGTGCACAGATGTGCAATATATGTCAAAAATATGTCTGAAAGATTTTGACCACTTCATTTTGTTTTGTAGAAAGCTTTGTATAAATTGTATCTTAATTTTAATAAATGTTTCATAATTTTCCTGAATTTAATAAATAAGCTTTAATAAATAATATAGCAGACAAACCGTGATGGAGCGATCATTTGCGTTGCACATGAACTGGAGTGGTCTAATAAATAAACCGAAATTCAGTAAATAGGTTACTTCTCATATATATATGTTTAAATATATATATGGATATGCTGTGTGCTGCATGTGCTGTGAGTTTAATCTGTGTTTTTTTCTTTAATCCTTTCACCGAACTTCCTGTAAATGGCTGAAAGTCTGAACTATACAGAGAATGCTTTCACACAAGAAACAAACCGAACCATGGTCCACGGGAGGTTTCACACCTGTGATTTTGGTTCGTACCAAACTGAAAAGTCCGAAAATCCAGACCAGACAAGGTAGGTGTGAAAGCTGTTTTGGATAATTGGCTGTATGTACTAAAAATACTTATATCTTATCAAAGCAAAACAACAACTGTAACCATATTCAAAGTTGATGTTTTGGTTACAAGACACTTGAGAACCAATGCCATCTGGTTCCATTGACATAAAATCTGCTGCAGAGAAAATTTAAAAGTGCACATACGTAAAAGTTAATAATGAATTTGTATCTATTCCTCACACAAACATCATCACATCATTTGAATTCAGAAGACTTCACAAGTCATATGGACCACATTTTATGGTGCTTATTTATCATTTTTAGAGTCCTCATTATGTAAAAGAAAACCCTCTGCATTTTGTGAAAGATCTTCTTCTGATGACAAAATTTTCCTTTTTACGTGAAATATTACTTTGACGACCTAAGGTTGAAATTCTAATCTCTGTGGGAAAAGCAATTTTCAAATGAGTTAGTGTTCTCTCCTTGCACTGGGAGGCAGAGCAGAGGACAATTAAACTGACAAAATGAAGAATAAACAGATGCTGCTGGTGATTTAAAAACAAACACTAGAGTATTTGTCTTCTCCATTTCAGCTGCGGGGGGACAGTAAGATAGGCATCTCATCTGGAGGCAAGTCAATATGATACCCAATATTTTTTACCAGCACTGATATACACCCAGAGCTTTTAAAACATCTTAATAGTGTCTATCTCTAAATAATCACTGTTGTGAATGTGAACTTGACATGAATTTTACTAATGTTTTCATATCAGAATAAGTAAAATAAAAATAAGCTGCTTGTACTATAATAGCAACAAGGTGTAAAAAGGTTTGCATGGAAGAGTAAGATTAGGGGAGGTTCTCATCAGTGCCTCAATCAAGAGACAGAAATGTTGACATGTTAGATTTTAAGAAATATTCTCTGTTTATGCAATCTGTTTGAAAAGAAAGAGATGTCAGTCATTTGCCAGCTTCTTTATTATCCTCTAATGTAGCCACATCCACGCAACACATGTTCTGTTGAAATTCAAATACTGATATAATCCTTCAACGCCCATTTCAACTCGAATAATTACATCAAGATTATTGCATGTTTTCTACATTGGATGACCAGTAATTGGATGACCCATAATTTCCTGCACTGCACTTTTTTTTTTTTAATTATTGGACAAAAAAGCTCCAAAAGTAAGCTAGAATATTGCCTAACACTTGATGACTGCTCTGTCAAGTCCTCGTTGTCAGTGAGGAAACTGGGTTTTGATACCAACTCTTTGATACCAATCTTTCATTTGAAAGTTACTGTTCTAGCATCTGTAAAACTGCGTTCTACCATCTTAAAAATATATCTAAATTACAGCATATGCTCTCAATGCAAAATGCTGGACAGTTAGTTCATTCATGAGCTCAAGGCTAGATTATTATAATGCTCTACTGGGTGGTTGGCCTGCTCGCTGTTAAACATCACATACATTTTAAAATATTACTTATTACTTACAAAGCACTAAATGGTTTAGCTCCCCATTACTTAAGCAAGCTCTTAATACATTATACTCCATCACGTCTATTGCGGTCTTAAAGCTCTGGCCAGTTTGTAACAGTTTTACTGTTACTTTTGTCCCATTAGCTTGTGGTGCATGCAATATTTGATTATGCCACTAGGGAGTGCTCTAGCCACTGAACTACCTGTTAGCATAAATAGGAGAAGAGAAGAAGCAGGAGGTAGGAAGGATGTGTTAACCACATGGTGATACCTTCTCAGAAGATTAGCTTGTGTTTGTACCCGGTTTTGAGGAACTTCTAGTTCTTGAACTCAAATGTAAGTACTACTGTTATTTGTCTTGTTTGGATGCATGATGTTTGGTAAAGTGCATTTAAATATGTTATGTGTAAATGTGTTAATGGTGGCACTAAGTTTTTCTGTTTGTTTGATGCAGAGGGTTCCTTGAGTAAGCATGAGGAAACTGCTCAACTAAATAAGAACTTGTACAAAGAACTATTGAGATTCAACAATGCCCTGAACATCCAGTGTTCTCTGTATGAAATACTTCAGCTTATCTACAGCTACTAGGAGTCCTGGTCACTGGCTGATGTGGATTCATCAGTAATGATTTCAAGTACTGTTCCATCTCACTAACAAAGACTGAGCTCTTAGTAGCCAAGGAGTTACTATAAAAGACAGAACTTTTGGGGGGGTTCATTTGCATCTGGACATTAATGTGTTGTGTATCTGAGGGTATGGTGATTGGAAAATAAATGACTCATTGAAACGTAGAAGTCTCTGGTCCCTTAATTGTTTATGTAACAACTAGAGTGCTTTTAAAGGCCGATGTTACATAAAATATGGCGCCCGAACAGGGACCTGAAAAGAAAAGGTAAAATCTAATTGAATCTTGATGAGATGTATTCTACTTTCAATGAGTCATGTTGTAGATGTGTGTTCATATTTTGAGGAGTCACTGCCTTAGAGTCTCTTTGAATCTAAAGTAACCTTAGATGGTTTGTTAGTTGTAAAATGGCCACCTTGGAAACTGAGACAGAGGGTGATGTTCTTTTAAACCCAGACTACTCTTCAGACCCTTTCACTATACGTCGTGAGCCTGTCCAGGACCTCATTCATTCCCTTAGTAATTTGTATCTGGAAAATGAAGAACAAGAATGTGATTTTGATGACTCTCTGTTACCTCCACCTCCACCAAGTGATGAAGATGATAGCTTGTTAACGATGATAATGGCTTCAAGAATGCATAAAGTGGAATGTAGAATGGATGGGTTAGAAAATTCCTCTGGTATTCATTTTAAAGATGTGCAACACCAGTTGGATGTGCAAAGTAATCGGATGACTGCCATGGAAGTTCAGCTGCAACACTTGTTAAACCAGCATAAAGACCATCACACAGAGATACAGTGCTTAGAAAATTCCTCTGGTATTCATTTTAAAGATGTGCAACACCAGTTGGATGTGCAAAGTAATCGAATGACTGCCATTGAAGGTCACCTGCAACACTTGTTAAACCAGCATAAAGACCATCACACAGAAATACAGTGCTTAGAAAATTCATTAACCGCCAAGCTCAAGGATGAATGCGGCCAAGTAAAAGACACCTTGGAAAATAAAGTCCAGGAGTTGGGACAAACGGTTATGGATTGCCTGAAAAGGAGAGATGGCCAGCTAAGATCTCTAATTCAGTCTTCTGGGGGAGCCACTTCTACTCCAGGTTTTGACCATACAGTAGCAACCCATAGTTCTTTTCGACCTGTACATTGCCAGACACCCATCAAGTTAGAGTTTCCAAAGTTCGGAAGTTTAGACGGAGAAGATCCCATTACATATTTGGAGCGATGCGATGAGTATCTAGCTATGCAGCCTTTGAATGATGCTGAAATCTTATCCCTGCTTCCTGCGGTATTAACACACACAGCTAAGGACTGGTGGGTGGCAGAGAAGAAGAACGTAAGAACTTGGGCACAATTTAAGTCTGCTTTTTGTCAATCCTTTTTATCGGATGATCATGAGGCTGAGGTGGAGAGAAGGATTAGAGAAAGAAAACAAAGAGTTGATGAAAGCATCAGGACATTTGCATACCAGTACAGAGCGTTATGTCTGAGGTTGAAGCCGGCTATGGCAGAGCGGGAGATCCTCCAATCAACACTTCGCAATTGCAATCCAAGAATAGCAAGTATCTTAAGAGGAACTGCCACTACAGTAGATGAGCTGGTACGTGTAGGAACACTCATAGAGCGAGACCTTAGTGAGGAGAGAGCCTTCTGGAGGCAAAGGCAACAAGAAACCACCTCTAGGCCTGCTGAGGCAAATAAGTCCACAAGAGGACGGTCATCTTATCCACACATTGCTGTCTTTTCAGAGAGTAAGGTAAAGCCCCTAACGACATTAACATTACCTATAACCGTCCAAGGCCACCAATATCAGGCAATATTGGACACTGGCAGCACTTATTCATTAGTACAAGAGTCATGCTGGAAAGAATTGAAGTTAAATCAAGAAGCCATGCAGTCAAGTAGAGGACAGTCATTTTCCCTTGCTAATGGATATGTACAGTCAGCCTTGGGGAAGATAGCTTGGCAGGGTACAATCCATGGTCACAGCTACCCTTTGAGAGCATATGTGATGAGAGACTGTGATTTGACTTTCTCAGTTGTACTGGGTCTTGAGTTTCTGATGACCTCAGGAATCCTTATCGATTTTAAAAACTCCACGTATACACTGCCTGAAGAATGTGATGTAGTTCACCCCTTCACAGCGTCTTCACCCTCGCCAACGGTCAGTCTGCACCTCGCACTACCCTTAGTGCCAACGACTTCCACTACGCTAACTACCATAAAGGAGTTGGTGGATCGAGCTGATGCTTCCAAAGCGCAGAGACGTCAACTAGAGGGCCTAATGCTTGATTGGCCAACAGTATGTACAGATAGTTTGGGACAGACCACTTTAATTCGCCACCAAATCCATACCATCGACGAAATTCCTGTGCGTAAGAAAGCTTACCCTGTTTCTGTCACCAAACAAAAGCTCATAGACGATGAAGTGGCAAATATGCTGAGTAAAGGTATTATAAGGCCTTCTGTTTCCCCTTGGGCAGCCCCAGTGGTCCTAGTGCCAAAGAATGATGGTAGTACTCGCTTCTGCGTTGATTACAGAGCATTGAATTCCAAGACTCCTCTTGATGGATTTCCCATGCCACAGATTCAAGATATTTTAGAGTCCTTGTATGGAGCTGTTGTATTCAGTACATTAGACCTTAAGTCCGGTTATTGGCAGGTGGGAATGGAGGAAGACAGTGTCAAAAAAACCGCATTTGTCACAAAAAACAATCAATTTGAGTTTGTTCGCCTTCCTTTCGGCCTCAAAAACGCCGCGGCAACATTTCAAAGGCTCATGAACAACATTCTGAGGGATTTTATAGGGAAGTTCTGCTTTGTCTATCTTGATGACATAGTAATTTATTCTAAAACCATTCAAGACCACTTCCAGCATCTTAAGCAACTCTTTGCGAAACTGGAAGCCGCAGGATTGACTCTTAACCTCAAGAAATGTTCCATGCTGCAAAAGACCATCACATATCTGGGACATGTTGTTTCGGAGGAAGGGGTCCGTACTGAAGCCTCTAAAGTCACCGCAGTACAAGATTTCCCGGTACCTAAGAGTCTCAAGGAGGTACAGAGATTTGTAGGTCTTGCAAGCTGGTACCATCGCTCCATTTCCCACTTTTCTGAGCGAGCAGCACCTTTGTATGCACTTAAGGCTAAAGATGCAGCTTGGGATTGGACGAGTGAATGCCAAAGTGCTTTTGATGATCTTAAAAATGCCCTCCAACGAGCCCCAGTTTTAATGCCACCTGATTTCACTAAAGATTTTAAAGTACAAACTGATGCTAGTGATATAGGATTAGGAGCTGTGCTGACACAAGACTTTGATGGTTTTGAACATGTCATTGCCTATGCGTCACGACTTCTACACGGAGCAGAGAAATCGTACTCCACTGCAGAAAAAGAGTGTCTAGCGGTAGTGTGGGCCGTAGAAAAGTGGAGGCAGTATTTGGAGGGAAGGAACTTCGAAGTATTCACAGACCATTCCGCTCTGACTTGGGTGTTCAATCAGCCTAAGCCATCCTCACGCTTGACCAGGTGGGCTTTACGTCTGCAAGGTTTTAACTTCATGGTTAAGTACTGTAAGGGATCCTGTAATGTAGTACCCGATGCTCTATCCAGAGGAGTGCCCATGCAGGAGGTGGTAGGCCACATTGCCCTATGTCAACCCACAAAACCGGACCCTAACTTGCCAGTAAGCTGGGATGAGATTGGGAGAGCTCAAAAGACTGATTCGTCTTTACAGTCTTTATGGGAGGCAGCAAAGCAACCTATAACAGACGCTAATCGCATTGTTTACATTGTACAGAATGACTATTTGTTTCGTAGTGTACCTGACAAGCAACAAGGGTGCACTCATCAGTTGATTATACCTACATCATTGAGGGAAACGTTTTTACACTTTGCACATTCAAACCCGTTGAGTGGGCATTTGGGAAGAATGAAAACTTTGAGGAGACTACTCGACAGTGTCTATTGGCCTGAGATTCGCAAGGATGTTTGGAGCTTCTGTACTCAATGTAAGACGTGTCAAGCTTATAAACCTAGGATCTCAAAACTTTCTGGATTGTTGCAGTCAACCCCAGTAGTAGAGCCTGGCTATATGCTCGGAGTGGATCTGATGGGCCCATTCCCAAGAAGCCCGCGATCTAACGAGTTCTTATTAGTCTTTGTAGATTATTGCAGCAAGTGGGTAGAACTCTTTCCACTACGGTCTGCAAAAACTCACTTAATAACCAGCATTCTGACAAAGGAAATGTTCACACGATGGGGAGCTCCAGCATACCTAGTTTCAGATCGTGGGCCTCAGTTCACTGCCCAGTTGCTCAATGATACTTGCAAACGATGGGGGGGTAGTTCAAAAGCTCACTACAGCCTATCATCCCCAGACCAACTTAACCGAAAGGGTCAACAGGACATTGAAGACGATGATATCTTCTTACGTTCATGACAATCATCGTGAATGGGACAAGTGGGTACCAGAATTCAGGTATGCCGTTAATTCAGCATGGCAAGAGAGCCAGGTCTCACTCCGGCGGAGATTGCTCTAGGTCGTAAGCTGAAAGGTCCACTTGAGCGATTAATACGCAAGCCGCCTGATCCCAACCATCTAGCCTATAACACTGTTGAAAGGCAGAAAAATCTTCTTGACCAAGTGAGAGAAAAGACTAGCCAAGCTCAGGAGAGGCAAAGCAGATACTACAATAAACGTAGGAAGCCTGAGTCCTTTGAGGAGGGAGATCTAGTTTGGATCCTTACTCACCCTCTGTCTCGTGCCGCTGATTATTTTATGGCCAAGTTAGCTCCCAAATGGCAAGGTCCTGCAAAGATTTTGAGAAAGGTTAATAATGTCAATTACAAAGTTGTAATGCTTGACAACTCACACCAAAGCGATACCTACCATGTAGAAAAGTTAAAGAGATTTTATGGGACTGTGTAATTTTTCTCTTGGAGGAGGGGTGTGTAACAGTTTTACTGTTACTTTTGTCCCATTAGCTTGTGGTGCATGCAATATTTGATTATGCCACTAGGGAGTGCTCTAGCCACTGAACTACCTGTTAGCATAAATAGGAGAAGAGAAGAAGCAGGAGGTAGGAAGGATGTGTTAACCACATGGTGATACCTTCTCAGAAGATTAGCTTGTGTTTGTACCCGGTTTTGAGGAACTTCTAGTTCTTGAACTCAAATGTAAGTACTACTGTTATTTGTCTTGTTTGGATGCATGATGTTTGGTAAAGTGCATTTAAATATGTTATGTGTAAATGTGTTAATGGTGGCACTAAGTTTTTCTGTTTGTTTGATGCAGAGGGTTCCTTGAGTAAGCATGAGGAAACTGCTCAACTAAATAAGAACTTGTACAAAGAACTATTGAGATTCAACAATGCCCTGAACATCCAGTGTTCTCTGTATGAAATACTTCAGCTTATCTACAGCTACTAGGAGTCCTGGTCACTGGCTGATGTGGATTCATCAGTAATGATTTCAAGTACTGTTCCATCTCACTAACAAAGACTGAGCTCTTAGTAGCCAAGGAGTTACTATAAAAGACAGAACTTTTGGGGGGGTTCATTTGCATCTGGACATTAATGTGTTGTGTATCTGAGGGTATGGTGATTGGAAAATAAATGACTCATTGAAACGTAGAAGTCTCTGGTCCCTTAATTGTTTATGTAGCAACTAGAGTGCTTTTAAAGGCCGATGTTACAAGTTGATGATACCTAGAATATCGAAATCAACTGCAGATGTTCAATCCTTTTCCTATTTTGCACCTAAACTCTGGAACAGTCTTCCTAGCATTGTTTGGGAAGCAGACACAATCTAGACTAAAAACACATATCTTAACTATGGCATACACATAGAACACTTTTTCAATAAAATGATTGTTAGGCTGCATTAACTAGGTCAGCCGGAACCGGGAACACTTCCCATAACGCCTGATGTACTCGTTACATCATCAGAAGAATGGCATCTACTCTAATGTTTGTCTCTCTGTTTATACAAAGGTTTACTGCAGTCAGACGGATCTGGGCCATACCCAGATCAAATGGTGGACTTGCGCCCAGACATGATCCACACATGACCCTGAAGTGTCTGCAAGAGACCGTGTCAATTAGACTCTCCAATCTGAAATTGCCTCATCGACACGGAATCCCAGTAAACCCATCTCCAGGATGATGACTCCACATTTTTATCAGTTCTTTTGTGAAACATATTTTTATTGGATTTTACAACACAAAAACATAATTACTAACAAACCTCTTAAATCCTTCCCCTCCCCAATCTTTGCTGAAAAATAAACAAAGAAAGAAAGAAAGAAAGAAAGAAAGAAAAATAAAAAAATTAAGAAAAAAAATCTCTCCCTTACATATAGACAGATTTACATCATACACTCCTATTAGACACTTTGTTTATATACACCACCTTCATACATCTACAGCTTCCTCAGTATCTCCTTCTTTAACAAATTCCAAAAACATCTCCCAGATATCATAAAATTCAGTAGGACTTCCCCTTTGTGACATATTTAAGTTTCTCAAGAGCCAGCTAGCATTTTTCCAACAGATGGCAATTATACATTTATCTTATTATATCTTGTTTGTCCACCTGTTTTCTTTCTTTGACAGGCAAAGAGTAATTGTCCATATAGGTACCCAATATACACATTAGGGCTTAAAGGAACAGAAGTAGTAGTAAATTGAGACATATATTGAGTTATCTTGCTCCAGAACTTTTGTATCTCCTCACATTCCCACACACAGTGAAAAAAAAATTACCTTGGAGCTTATTACACTTAAAACATAAATCAGGTATACTAGGGTTAAATTTATTTAATCTCACAGGTGTTGTATAGGTTCTCATTATCCAATTAAGAATATATATATCCAAATAAGAGTCTCAGCTGAGTGTTTATAGTTTGTGTTTGTGCTTTTAAACATATTGTACCCCACTCATCTAAAGGAATGTCTTTATCTAAGGCCTGCATCCATGCCCGTCTTTTAGTTACAGAGCTTTCTTTATGAATCTGTGCCAGTATTTTCTATATTATATTATAGTATATATTATAGTAATTCGCCCGTTACTGAAACAGTCTTGCGTGGCAAAGGTTTCCATATGTGGATAATGAATGTAGTTGTACCGATTTATTTAGTTTTGAAAAAAATAAAACTTCTAAGCTGCAGATACTTAAAAACCAACACATTCTCACACCCAACTCGTCACATATGGACGCTTGATCCGGACCCCTTGTCGTCACTTTACAACGAACTGGGCGTACCTTTATCATCAATTTTCGACGCGCTGGGTGGTCCATTCATTTCAATGAGAAACCTTTGGCGTCATAAACAGACGCATTTAATTATTTGCGTTTATAAAAGCAGACGTGATTTTATTAATATTTAAAGGCTACTTTTATATTTTGGAGCAACTAACCCAACTCCTACCCTAAACCTACCCATATCTAAACAATATAAAACACATAACAGGCAAATAAATGTACAGTTACATGTATTTATTGCAAAAACGGACCAAAACAGTGTAATAAAAATGACTATGAGTTTAATGTCTCGGGGAATAATTAACTCAAAAGGGATTCAATATTCAATATTCATGAATTTATGAATATAATTTGCTAGTCGTTAATTACGTATTAAAATTTTCCGATAAGGAAAAATGTTTAATTAAATACAAGTAACCCTTTATGAAATTGCTTGAAATGATCTTACTAAGTTTGTCCTGCAAATTAGTTATAGACTTTCAAATCAATTCTCAATAAGGGATTACTGCTTTACGAGCGCATAAGAAACATTAACTTTACTGATCAGGACAAAATCAATATTTCAAATGTTCGTATAGTTTACTTTACTAAAATAGTAGCATAAGCAGTTTAGGTAAAGTTAGGATCGTAAGTTTCATTGACTTCGTGTATATGGAAGAGTGACGGATTCAATTCAAAATTGTCTTTTGGAAGTTTAATAAACACAGACTAAAAATAACACTACAATTCACACAGAAAGTACATACTAAATATGCATAAAGAGAGTAGGAATATAGATAGTAAAACGAAAAGAATATGGTACATAAACGAAAAGAATGAATAGACCAAAAATAGAGAGATAGAGAGAGAGATAGAGAGAGAGAGAGAGAGAGAGAGAGAGAGAGAGAGAGAGAGAGAGAGAGAGAGAGAGAGAGAAAGAGAAAGAGAGAGACAGCGTCCACTTCAGTTTGTTACACAGAGCCCTCACGGAGTTAACTTGTCCCAAACGGGAAATAACAAGACCTTTTTAACAGCAGTTTGGATTTTAGAAATAAGAATACTTGCTTTGGTTTTGGCTTCTCGCGTGTGTGCGTGTATTCTGAGTTCAAATGTCCTGCGTGTCCGGCGGTTCTTTCCGAGGTCGGTGTGGAGCGGCGGGTCTCTTGAAGTGTGCTGAATTCTCCTCTCTGAAGAATGCCCTCGGGGGCTGGAAAGCAGATGGCAGATTGCCCTGCGGCGTTTGATGCGAGGCAAAAGCGAAAGGGTGAGGGTCACATTGGCATTTGTAGATCAGGTAGAGCGACGCCCATTTCCTGGATGGTCCAATTGATCAGAGCGTTTTCGGCGCGAAACAAAGTTCTTTGTTCAGCTGAGTCCCTCCTTTTTGGTTCTTTCCGAGGAAGATATGCTTAATGCATTTTTTCTTTACAACGCTGGTAATTTTGTAATAATGCATGTTCTGTAAATTCTTTTACAGGATTCGGTACCATCGTATTTTTCTGATTACAAGGATACCATGGATCATAAGTCTGAGATCTGGGAATACACAAATACAGGCTTTCCACTGTCTGTTGGCCTACACAGCTTGAGTTATATACAGATAATTCTTATAATTGTTTCAGACACATATAAAAACACTTTAAGCAGAAAAGCATACATTTAATACGTTTTTGGAGTGACTTTTAATCATACATTCCTGATACTGGTGGGACTCTATGTGGGTGTGTGTGTCTAGATGTTTGTGAGGTGTCAGATATCGTGCAGGGCCATTTGGGGGCAATACAAGTCACTACGGAGCCTGCTTGTTATCTCCCAAGGGAGATCAAAGAGTGGTCTTTCAGACATCGTGGTGCCCTTGTGGTCATTAATCGTATTAACATGATCTGATAACGCGTCTCAGAGAGGCGAGAGGCATCTGGCCATTTGCCAGATGGACAGACACCGTCATTGTTGCATTCCAAGTCTTCTGAAGTCATACGATGTCTTCATGTCAAGAATAGAGTTGATCTTGATGTTTTAATCACTGAAATGATGATCCCGCTGCCCCCTGAACAAACTCATTCATAACTCATTCAAATAGTTCAAAAGACTCCTGAGCATGACGCAATCGGTCACAAGACACACGAGAGCCAATGACATTTTACAATCAATGCTGACATAATGACGCAATTGGTCACAAGACATACGAGAGCCAATGCAATTTCACTATGAAATCTCACGTAACGGGCGGCAATATTTGAAATTTGATGTGTTCATGATCTTCGGTGGATGGAGATGCTGATCGCTTTTGGGGATTTTCTTCATAAAAATCAATCTTTTGGCCTTGGAAAACTTGGATTATTTAACTTTTTGAATAACTCGGGGATGCAGACGTATGTTATATCCTGTGTTTTATATCATGTTCACACAAATGGGTAGGTTTAGGGATGGGATGGGGTTGGGTTACATGTTAAGCATGTCTAAATAGCGTAAATAAAATAAATGTAAATAAAATTATTCTTGCTGATTAAATTGAAAAACACACTCCAACATGTCATAATGGCAAAATCATAAACTAATACAATTTCACCATGACGATAACATTCCCAATACCCAGTGCGTCTGTGTATGACGCAAAAGGTTTCTCTATGAAATGAATGGAACACCCAGCGCGTCGAAACATGACCATTTGCATCTTAATTGTGACGCGGAAGGCAGTTGACCATGCTTCAGAGTTCTATAGAAGTCTATCGGACTACCCTGCACATCGAAAATTGACGATAAAGGTACACCCAGTTCGACAAGAAAAGTCTGGGTCAAGCGTCCATATGTGACGAGTTGGGTCTGAGAATGTGTTGTAAAATTTTTTTTCTGGGGTATATGAAACTTTGACACTAGATTTTCAAATGACATTAAAATACTGTCTTCGTATAAATATTTCAATCTAACAATACCCTTATTTAACCATAGCTTAAACCCCATATCATTTTTAGCTGGGCTGAAATATTCATTACCCCAGATAGGGGAAAAGCAAGACAGCAATTTGGACTCACCAAGAAATTTATGAATTTCGTACCAGATCATTATGGTATTTTCCACAAATGGGTTATCTGTTTTTCTTTTTAGTTCTTTAAGGGGTGCTGAATATAAAGAGCTGTCAAGTGTCAAGCCTTTTGCGGCCAACGTTTCAACCTGTAACTAAGGTATATTCGAGTCTCTAGAGAACCAAAACATTGCAGCCCTCATCTGAGCAGTCCAGTAGTACCACATTAAATTTGGTAATTGTAGCCCTCCCCTGTCATAAGGCAGGTATAGAAGAGAAAGTCTAAGTCTTGGCTTCCTGTTACTCCAGACAAAATTAGAAAGAAGCTTACTCACATTTGGGAAAAAAGCAGGGGGAGGGGAAAATGGTAACGACTGAAAGACATGTCAAAATCTCTGCAATGTGTTCATCTTAATTACATTTAGTCTTCCCATTAAAGAGAGGGGCAGTGTCATCCATCTATTCATCTCTTCAGACACCTTCAACAATAAAGGTTCGTATTTAGCTGAACTAAGGGAACTTACTTATGGGGTTATCTTAATTCCTAGGTAATCAAAACCATTAACAGCATTAACAAAGAGGTGTACTAGTATTGGATTAATTCTCTCTTGTTCATTAAGAAACATAATTGAAGATTTCTCTATGTTTACTTTAAAACCAGAAAAATTACCAAACAGGCCATAAGATTTAAAAGGGAAGGTATTGATTTTTCAAGCTCTGATAAAAATACAATGGTATCATCAGCATATAAGGTTCTATAACATCTGTATGAATACCACGAATTACAGGGTGAGGTCTAATTGCTATTGCTAGTGGTTCCATGGATAATATGAAGAGTAAGGGAGAAAGTGGTGAGCCTTTTCTAGACCCACAACTTAATTTAAATGGTTGCGAGATAAAATTGTTAGTGAAGTCTGTCGAATGCCTTTTCGGCATTGAGCGACAAGATGGCCGTATCCGGAGCGCCATCCCTGGCATGTACCAAATTGAGTACCCTCCTAATGTTATGGAATCCATGGCGATTCTTAACAAAGCCATTCTGGTCTGAGTGGTCTGAGTGTACCAGCTGGGGCAAGGCCTTCTCAAGTCTCATTCCCAAGGCTTTTGCAATAATTTTGGCATCTGTATTCGAAAGTGAAATTGGCCTATATGAGCCACATTCTACAGGCGACTTTCCTGGTTTTAGTATAAGAGTTATCAAGGCACTTCTCAAAGAGGGAGGGAGACATCCTTGCTGAAAAGCCTCTACATACATATCCAGCAACGGACCTATTAATTTATCTTTAAATTCTTTATAGATATCAGTTAGGAGCCCATCTGGACCCGCCGCTTTACCACCTCTCATTTTAAGAATAGCATTAGAGACCTCATCCAACTCCAATACGCTATCCAGCTCTAGCCTCATCTGTTCGGAAATAGATGGGATTTCCAACCCATCTAAAAATTTAGTTTGAGTAGCGGCACTTATAGGAAATTCAGTTTGATATAGAGATTTATAAAACAATACAAATGTACCATTAATATCAGCCGGATCTGACGTAAATTCTCCTTTACCATTCCTAATTTCATGAATAGCTCTTTCTGATTTAAATTTTTTAAGTTGCCAGGCCAGTAGTTTACTGGGTTTCTCACCCTGATCATAAAACGTTTGCTTCTGTCTTAATATATTACTTTCAGCTTTTAGTGTGGAGAGTTACTCATATTGAGCTTTTAAAGCTAATAACTTTTGCTTAATTTGTATTGATTTATCTATGTTTATTATTTTCTCTAGATCTCTGATTTCAGCATCCGAATCCAGCAGCTTTTGTTTATCTTTGTTAGATCTGGATCTAGTATAACTAATCATTTGGCCTCTAATAAATGCTTTAAAGGCTTCCCATCTAATGGTTGCTGATGTTTGATCTGTATTTATTGTAAAATATAGGTCTATTTGTTCGCCAACAAATTTTATAAATTCAGAATTCTTTAACCATCTGGGTGCAAGCGCCATCTAGGGGAAATTTTAGTGTTTTGAGAGTCTATATAAAATAATGAGATAGGGGAATGATCTGACAAAACCGCACTGTCATATACAGAACTTTCTATACTAGGCAATAAAGAAACAGAAATTAAGAAATAATCTATATGAGACAAGGTTTTAGACAAAGAAGAGAAACATGAATATTCCCTTTTTAAAGGATTTAATGTTCTCCATGGGTCACATAGATAAAAATCTTTCATAGCTTGCCGAATTTTCTTTCTACTTTGAGAGTGAGAGCTATCCTGTCCTGAAGAGCGGTCAAGGAAAGGGTCAAGAGTACAATTAAAACCACCCGCTATTATCACTGTTCCAGGCAGCGAGGCAATCAATAAGAATACATTTTCAAAAAATCCTGGATTTATCCTCATTTGGGGCATAAATATTAACCAGATTAATATTTTTACTCAAATAGGTTAAGCATTAAAAACTCAAAAACCTGCTGTTATCCCGAACTGAACAGCCTGACATCCCCTCCCCCTTTTATTATCTTGGGGTATAGTTAAGTCCCTAAACCATTCCAATG
Source organism: Pseudorasbora parva (assembly GCF_024679245.1). Classification (NCBI taxonomy): domain Eukaryota; kingdom Metazoa; phylum Chordata; class Actinopteri; order Cypriniformes; family Gobionidae; genus Pseudorasbora; species Pseudorasbora parva. The sequence goes on from NC_090189.1 coordinate 35,704,529, forward strand.
TCAACAAGGGAACAGTTAAACCGAACCAAGCGCATATATGAATAAAAAAAAAACATAAAAAAAAACATAAAACAAACAGAAAATGTGTGAATCCCCTAGCTTTATGTTTAAATAAAAATATTATTAAGTAAATTAAATACAAAATTAAATTAAAATTAAAAAAGGTGGTAAAATTGAAATTAAAAATAATAAATAAATAAAATGTATAATAATAATCAATAAATCAATACAATTATACTTTAAATAATAATAACAATTAGGTTGGCAAACTTTCCAGGTCGAAAATTCTAGGTTACCAGCAAAATGCCAGAAAAACAACATCAAACACCATGGAAAAACATAGTAACACATTACCGCAGGCTAGAAGTAGGCTAGTAGTAATACTTAATAAAGTTTGAGTGCAATCATCCCCAGCTAAGGATAAAGTATGTTACATGTTCAAGTCACTTCTCGCTAAGTCTCGAAGATTAAGATCTAGCAACCGCTCATTTAGGTTCCGTGGACAGATCGGGAAAGAATCTGACCTCATGATCTTCATACATTATCTTGCCTTTAAGCCTGGCTGTTCGCATTACTCTGACTTTATCTTGAAAGTTAAAAAAACTTCATGATCAGCACTCTTGGGAGAGATGAATGATTGGAATGTGAACTACCAGGTAGTCTGTGTGCTCTCTCGATGATGGGTGGCGTGGGGAAAGTTGCCGGGCTCAGCACTGCAGGTAACCATTTTTCCAAGAAGGCGATCGCGTCAGGATTTTTCACCTTTTCAGGCAGATTAACCAGTCTGAGGTTCGATCTCCGAGATCAGTTTTCCAGATCATCTAGCTTGTGTGAAAGGAAGGCTAGGTGATTGACTACCTCTTCCATTTTACCCTTTTCCGTATTAACTGTATCTTCTACATTGCTAATACGCTCTTCAGCCATATCCATGCGTCCTGAGAAGTCCCTTACATCCTTTTTATCATCATGAATCGCGTTAAGAACGCCATCGATCTTTGTTGCGATGTCACTTCTCATCATATCTAACTTTTGAATCACATCCAGATTCTGACCGGTGTTGATAGAGATTTCTTCTGATTGGGGAGCGCTGCATGCGTTACCTGTTGAGCTAGCCACACTGCTAGCATCCCATTCGTCATTTAGTTCCTTGAGTGGCAAAGAGTCTGGTTTTTGCTTTGTTTTGGGTTTTTTCGAAGGCATTTTGATCGTTAGTTCACCTCAAAACGTTTGTGATACAATTAAACTTATAGAAACAAAAAAGGCGGATAACATAATATACAAATTATTTATACTGTAAGTATTTTAATTAAGGGGTAATTATACTGTAAGTATTTTTTAATTAAGGAGTAATTATCCGTGTAGTTACGGGGTAAGTATGAATGTGCGGGCTGTAAATTAAAGTGGCTCTTGTTCCCCTCTTGTTTCAGTTACGGGGTAAGTATGGATGTGCGGGCTTTAATGTAAAGTGGCGCTTTTTCCCCTCTTGTTTCATGTAATTACAGGGTAAGTAGAATAAAAACACAAATACAATCTGATATCACTCAGAAACCTTTGTTTAAAAAATTAAAAGTAAAAACTTTTTTTTTTAAACACATTTAGAACACATTCATTTCTCTTGCTTGGCTTCATTCCCTCTTGTTCCTCTTCTTTTTCTTCCTTGCCACAGATTAATCTTAAGAAGGATCCCACATGTCTCAATCTAGTATTCTACAACTGTTACACTGAAAATACAGTGTGCGCAGAAATGTCCTCACCGTTTACTCGTCTTTGCAATCCGAGATGTGTACGACTTTATTTCCTCAGATGAACACAGATAAATAATCTCTGCTAATTAAAACTCATTTGGGTTTCTAAGAGTTAAGGCATCAAACAGCACATACAGCAATAACTACAGTAATCCATATGATCCATATGGATGAATCAATGTCTAACCAGCAGTTATCTGCGTGTGCATGCATGCAGGAAAAAAAAAAAAAAATTGTCTTGTTTTGGGAAGAAATAACTCAAAATTAAGAACGTTTTCTTTTAATTATCAGTTTTAACAAATTATCTTAATTCAAACAGAAAACCAGATTATTTTTCTTAAGATTGTTTTGCTTATTCTAAGCAAAAACTCTCTTGATTTTGAGTTATTTTTCCCCAAAACAAGACACTTACTTTTGATTCTCTAGTAAATACTTCTTGTTTTAAGAATTTTTAGATGTTTGGACTAGAAACAAGACAAAAATACTAAGTAAGAAAAGCATTTTTTGCAGTGTTCATATCACAGCGGAAGCGTTTGTAAACAAGTTTCAGGTTGATACTGGATTTCCAGACATATTGAGATTAAAATACAATTTTGTGCTTTATATATTGGAACTGACAGGAATGGTGCAACACAATTGTGTGAGTAATGTTTTTTATATGTGATAGTATTGCATTGTTACAGATCGTTTTGATTGTGTACGTGTCTAACATAACATACAGTATTGTTCAAAATAATAGCAGTACAATGTGACTAACCAGAATAATTATATTTTAAGTATAAGTATATTTTTTAATTGCTACGTGGCAAACAAGTTACCAGTAGGTTCAGTAGATTCTCAGAAAACAAATGAGAACCAGCATTCATGATATGCACGCTCTTAAGGCTGTGCAATTGGGCAATTAGTTGAATTAGTTGAAAGGGGTGTGTTCAAAAAAATAGCAGTGTGGCATTCAATCACTGAGGTCATCAATTTTGTGAAGAAACAGGTGTGAATCAGGTGGCCCCTATTTAAGGATGAAGCCAACACTTGTTGAACATGCATTTGAAAGCTGAGGAAAATGGGTCGTTCAAGACATTGTTCAGAAGAACAGCGTACTTTGATTAAAAAGTTGATTAGAGAGGGAAAAACCTATAAAGAGGTGCAAAAAATGATAGGCTGTTCAGCTAAAATGATCTCCAATGCCTTAAAATGGAGAGCAAAACCAGAGAGACGTGGAAGAAAACGGAAGACAACCATCAAAATGGATAGAAGAATAACCAGAATGGCAAAGGCTCAGCCAATGATCACCTCCAGGATGATCAAAGACAGTCTGGAGTTACCTGTAAGTACTGTGACAGTTAGAAGACGTCTGTGTGAAGCTAATCTATTTTCAAGAATCCCCCGCAAAGTCCCTCTGTTAAAAAAAAGGCATGTGCAGAAGAGGTTGCAATTTGCCAAAGAACACATCAACTGGCCTAAAGAGAAATGGAGGAACATTTTGTGGACTGATGAGAGTAAAATTGTTCTTTTTGGGTCCAAGGGCCACAGGCAGTTTGTGAGACGACCCCCAAACTCTGAATTCAAGCCACAGTACACAGTGAAGACAGTGAAGCATGGAGGTGCAAGCATCATGATATGGGCATGTTTCTCCTACTATGGTGTTGGGCCTATTTATCGCATACCAGGGATCATGGATCAGTTTGCATATGTTAAAATACTTGAAGAGGTCATGTTGCCCTATGCTGAAGAGGACATGCCCTTGAAACGGTTGTTTCAACAAGACAATGACCCAAAACACACTAGTAAACGGGCAAAGTCTTGGTTCCAAACCAACAAAATTAATGTTATGGAGTGGCCAGCCCAATCTCCAGACCTTAATCCAATTGAAAACTTGTGGGGTGATATCAAAAATGCTGTTTCTGAAGCAAAACCAAGAAATGTGAATGAATTGTGAAATGTTGTTAAAGAATCATGGAGTGGAATAACAGCTGAGAGGTGCCACAAGTTGGTTGACTCCATGCCACACAGATGTCAAGCAGTTTTAAAAAACTGTGGTCATACAACTAAATATTAGTTTAGTGATTCACAGGATTGCTAAATCCCAGAAAAAAAAAATGTTTGTACAAAATAGTTTTGAGTTTGTACAGTCAAAGGTAGACACTGCTATTTTTTTGAACACACCCCTTTCAACGAATTGCCCAATTGCACAGCCTTAAGAGCGTGCATATCATGAATGCTGGGTCTTGTTTGTTTTCTGACAATCTACTGAACCTACTGGTAACTTGTTTGCCACGTGGCAATAAAAAAATATACTAAAAACCTTGATTATTCTGGTTAGTCACATTGTACTGCTATTATTTTGAACAAGACTGTACCTTAGCACACTGTCAAAGGCTGGAGAATCCTTTATTTGTTGGTTCATTGCAATTCAGGATCAGACTCGGACACGTATGGGCCAGGGCTTCCTTTTTTGATCTGCTTTGTTCACTCTCTCGACTTCATATTTGAAGTCGCTTATTTCCACCGATCGGGCAGGCCAAGGAATAAAAAAATAATAATCCAATCAATCGCAGGTGGATGAGAGATACATTTTTGTGTTTGTTTGATAAAGACATTTTTCGAGCCATGTGAGAGAGCCCGATTAACGCTTTCAAAACAACCCTTCCCTCATGTGAACTGACAGGGGAGCAGAAGCCCATTAAATATGCAAATCTTATCCAATCCTAGCCATGGGCATTTACTTCCAAGTCTACAGTGCAGCACGCCCATCAAAACCGATCGTTCAGGAGAGAGCCTCAAAACCATTGTAGAAAATAGCCTATTACTTACACATTGTAATGTTTTTGAATGTAAAAACTACACAAACGTTATTAGTTGACCTCAGACAATAGTATAAATAAAATAAAAAAAGTTCATGATACCTTTACATGTTCCTTGTTCTTGATATACTGGTATTTCTGTTTTCTTTTTCATAGCAATGTAAATCACAGATAATAAAAGTATGGCAGAGCAAAGTGCAAGTGGTACACAGCCATAGTGTTTAGTACACTGTTCGGATGATGACTCTAACCTTGTGGCACCTTCAAATACATATTCATGGAACACACTACTCAGAGCAGCTACAATAAGAGGCTACAGCTCCATTCTTGATCTCGCTAAAGGCCTACCTGAAGGTAGCATACCATCAGTATTGTATTACAGGAAATGGTGCAGCATCTTCACTATGAAGAAAATGCTTGACAGCATCCTTTTGCAGAAGTTCTGCAGAGATATCTCACAAAAGCCAATAGACAAGGTCCACTGGCATCAAAGCCAAATGTATATTTTGTGACAAATGTAGCAAGTATTTCAAATGTCAAAGGACAAAAGAGAGCCTGACAAAATACACAGAATTGAGTTATTTGATACCATCAGGAGAGCGGCTGTCATGAAAGGTGACAACAGAAATGCTAGCCATAGTCAGCCGTGAACTAATAGCAGCTGAAGGTAATTATCACAGATCCTGCTACAGGGTGTACACAAAGGATCCAAATACAGACATAGACAAAGGTGAAATTAACTTGGACCAGAATAACATTATGAAGCAGAAGAAAGAATGGCACCCTATAAAGTTTTTGCACATGTTAGGGAAGGACTGATTGAACATCCTACAGTGGTACCATTCACAGACCTGACCTCTAAACTGGTGACAGAAATGGCTGAATGTGGAATAACACAAGTGGCACCATCTACAAAGAAAAACCTACATTGCAAGGTTGAAGCTGGATTTGGTGAATCTTTACACATCATGCCAAATGACAATGAAAAGTTGTTGGTATACCCTGACAATTTGACAATGGATGGACTTGTAAAGGTTTGCCAGAAACTAAAAGATGAACTGCAGGAGTACAAATCAAGCGCAGCAAAGTTCAGTCAGGCCACATAGACATAGTGCCGCCGGCAGATGACTCTGTCAGCTGTCAAATCGTCCAATCACCACCCTTCTCCTATTAGACCAGGGACATATATACGTGGCATTTATGTTCGGAAGGACACTTAAACTACTCGCAAGCATTTCGACAAGCAAATAAAGAATGACAATTTTGTTTACAATTTTCATAGTACACATTACTTGCTGCTTCCTGATGGACACGTCAGACATCATGGCACAAATCCTATTCGAGGTAATCCAGACAAGATTCGGGATCCTTATATTTAAGACCTCGATACAACCCAGCTCGTGAGATGAAGCACTAGGATTCAAATCTGAACCATGATCAGCTTTCGACTTTTCTACAATAAGTCAATCAAGGAGACAGGATTTTCTCAGCGCTGCTTTCAATCCAAGGAACTCTTTCTAGAATGGACAACAGGATCCATACGCTGGAATCTCAACACGCTTCTTCAACACGGGTGATGTTTAACGGGCAGACTTCCAGCTCGACATCAGATGGTGCCCTCACCAACTCAGCAGCTTTTCCTAGAAGATCCCTCAGATCCGCTTTACCTGCCACTTCCACCGGGGTACCTTTCTTTCCCCCAGCAGCTGCCATCTCTCCTCACCTTCGCTCTCAAATCTTGTCAGGTAACGACATCAACCTAGTCAAAATATTTTAATGCGCAGAAACTAACGAAAGAAGAATCGTGGACTGTGGTGATGTATCAGTTATTCTCAAAGACAGTGACCCAAGACTTACCAAAAGCTTAACAATGGCTGAATTTAATGTCACTTTCGGGGTGTTCAGACAGGAGATATAGCCATTATTATCCGATTTTACAATGTCTTATGGCGGCACACTATTTTATGAATACCACAAATCATTTTCATCTAAAGCAGCGTTGTACATACAACACTTTAATCAGCGATTGGACTGGCCCTTGGTCAATCTCGCTCTCATTCTCTCCCGTCCCGTCCTGGTCTGTCTCTCCCGTCCCGCCCTGGTCTGTCCCTTCCGTCCCGCCTTGGTCTGTAACTCCCGTTCCACCTTGGTCTGTCCCTCCCATCCCGGCTTGGTCTTTAACTCCCGTTCCGCCTTGGTCTGTCCCTCCCGTCCCACCTTGGTCTGTAACTCCCGTTCCACCTTGGTCTGTCCCTCTCGTCCCGCCTTGGTCTGTCACTCCCATCCCGGCTTGGTCTTTAACTCCCGTTCTGCCTTGGTCTGTCCCTCCCGTCCCACCTTGGTCTGTAACTCCCGTTCCACCTTGGTCCGTCCCTCCTGTCCTGCCTTGGTCAGTCCCTCCCGTCCCTAGAGGAGCGTCTGGTAGCAGCTCTCCAAGGAGGGGGTAGTGTCACATGCCTATCCTGTCTTGTGTGCACATTTGGGTTTTTGTTATTTTGAGCATGTGCTCTTAGGTGTGTTCGACATCGGCTGCGGCTGGATGCATGCAATCGGCGAGAGTAGCTGAGTGCAGGGGGGGAGGAGCTGCAAACGGAGACGAGAAGTCAAACACTTTCTGCTTCCCATACACTCGCGCTGTGTTTGCAAACTTTATCACAGCTGAAGTTAAATAAATATTTCTCAAATACACAGATGTTTCAAATTACATTTTCATTCAATACTTTATGTACTGCTTAATAAAGCGTCTATTTGGACAAGATTAAAGTTCAACATAAACCTACACCATCAATGTCAACTATCAACACTATCAGTTCCCCTTGAAAATCTGCACCGGCTGCATCAGCCAGCTGCCCTTGAATCACTCTCATGGTACTTTGTTACATTTATATTTACATTTACATTTATGCATTTGGCAGACGCTTTTATCCAAAGCGACTTATATTGCATTCAAGTTACACATTTTACATTATTGTCAGTTCTTGCTTTCCCTGGGAATCGAACCCATGACCTTGGCGTTGCTAGCGCCACGCTCTACTGGTCACAGTCATGTGCCGTCTGCACTGCCTCAAGTCGGCCAAAATTTCTAACCGGCATTCACTGCTTCAAGTCTACAGCCGATCAGTCTGCACATCACTGGGTATAGTCAAACAAGCCTCTTGTCATTGTCTGATCCCTCCCCCTTGTTATCTAATTAGTATTTGATTTCTCATTTCTTCCACCTGTTCCCTCTTGATTTCTTACCTTTTTTATGTTTCTATTTTATGTTTCCCCCATGGATTTTGTTTTGTGTTTATGTTTATTTTCTCAATAAATTATCATTTTCTGCATTTGAATGGTCTCACCTTAGTTTTCTTTAACTGTTACGTGACAGGATTTCTGTTATGAACATTTTTAAGGCTACTCAAATACCTGGACTGGATAATAAAATAGCTTACTCTCTGTCCTACTGGTCTGCCCGTGGTTCAGTCAAACAGTCCTAGACTGAACACAAATTTGGGGAAATATCTAAAATTAGCCACACAATACATGAGATCATGGCTAGCAAATATGACACTAAAAATGTATGATTCGGCGCGGTCGTCTTTTTCAGATTTCTGCCAGGCTTTTTTGGTGTCTAAACTAACCAGCTAATATACCTATCATTTGCGCTTTCATCACGGACTGCTTCGAAGACAGGAAGCTTCAGCCTTCCACCATCAAGATCAGGATTTCAGGCATTCAATTCCACATTAGATGTTTAGATCCATCATCACAAATCCTGCTACAAAATCCCTCCATACGTCTTCTTCTCAATGGGTTATAAAAGGAAAACCCTGCAAATCAAAATTTGATTTGGCTGTACAGTCGTTCTGGAGAAAATATTGATGTTATCAGTCATGGAGCAAGAACCCCATAAAGAAACCATACCGCCAAAGATAACTGTTTTCAATAAACTTAAGTATTGCCAAAGTGGTCCTGTCTGATATCAAGCGCAGCGAAGTACAGTCAGGCCATGTAGACGGCAGCTGACTCTGTCAGCTGTCAAATTGCCCAATCACTACCCTTCTCCTATTAGACCCGGAACATATATATGTCGCATTTCTGCTTGGGAAGAACACTTAAACTGCTCGCAACCCTCCCTCCCTCCCCACTGTAAGTATCAAAAACTACTGTTCACCTTCTGACTGCAGTTTTCTTCTCTTTTTCCTTTCAGATTACCAAGGATTTAAGTCCTAGCTGTTATGGACCTCACTGCTGAGAGAAATTCATCATCATAGCCAAGCAACAGTAGATGTCCAGGACTCAACGCAGGTTTACATGTTACCACTGTTCCCGAAGACACTACTAAGTGTCTTAAATCATCTGTATATCACTCAAGCTGATGGTTCCATGGGGGTTAATGCAAAGCTCTTGTATATGTTCTATTAATCATGGAGCAAGAACCCCATAGAGGAAAAGATAATTGTGTTCAATAAACTAAAGTATTGCCAAAGTGGTCCTGTCTGAAATAATACCGCAAGTGGCACTGAAGGTCAAATGTGATATTTGGAACCAATATATTACTCAAGCATGGCCACCACATGCTTCAGATGTTGAGATGCACTCCTACATATCTAGTGTTGTTTCTTCAGAGTAGGTAATAGCTCATCCCAGAAGGTGCAAAGGCTCATAGCTTCATTCAGCCAATACCTATTTAATGCTGTTACTTGCAGCAAAGTCAAGCCTACAAACATATTGTGTTGCCCTTTGCTGTCAAGTCACTTACTGGAAATGTGGAACTGATACTGACTTGGCAATTGTGTTTCATATTCCCAGGTAGAAGAAATTGACAGAAGACCTTCAGAGGTAAAGCAGCAAGTAGAGATGCCATCCCACTACCACAAAACATCAAGCCTGGTCTAGTCACAACATTGGCCTGGGGCAATACAGTATAGACAGGCTAGAGGAGACAATCAGTGGTGAAGGGACATCACATAGATTGAATGGAATTAATGTGCAAACAAAGCCTATTTTTTGATATACCTGCTGAAACCAGACATATACCTTGAATCCCCAAAAACTTGAAGATCAGCATTGAAGTAGTAGAGATTGTACTTCCCATTTACAAGGCATAAGGGTGTGGCAATCCTCCTGTTATACAAATGGTTGACACTGATCATGGCTCCTTTCTACAGGATGCAACAGACAGAAACCACATGTGGCTAATGTATCGTCTTTCCAAAAAAAGATTTTTGAAGCGCAACTGGGTTCAACATCCTCACCCAATACAATACAAGTGTACAAGAAGATAGTATAGGCTATTTGCCTGCAATCAATGCTCCTGCTACACAGTTATCATCAGTACATTTACAGTTATCATCCTTAGAATGGCTTATTCCATACCACCTGCACTTTCATGGCAACAATTGGAAAACAGTTTGCAGATGGTGGTCTAAGAGACTTTTCTGTAGAGGCAGGAGTGATAGATGATGGTTTAATATCAGGGGTTATTGATGCTCACAGGTATAATCGAGCAGCAAGGCTCCATAAACTGCACTATGAGGCTTTCCTGAGACTAGCATGGAAAGGTTTTCCTCCATGGTTAGAACAGAATCATCAGGGCGATCTAATTCACTTGGAAGCTGTCATGATACTAGCCCCCTGTCTTGTGTGGGGATTTTTGTTTTCCTGTCTTGTACCATGTTTTCTAGTTCTTTGTAGTTGTTCTTGATAATTAGTGCTACAGTTGTTTCTCAGTCATCGCTCCTGTGTGTGTGCATGTGTGTGTGTGTTCCTTTTGTTGTTGTTGTGGTCCTGCGTGGTCCTGCATGGTCTTGGTCTTGGTCACACTGTTAAACCTTGCTGTAGATTTCTGGGTAAATAACTGTAAAATTGCCAGTATTTATCTTTAACATGATTGGAAGGTATTTTACTGTAATATGAGGTGAGGTTTTGCAGCACTAATAATAAACTACAGTACATTGCGCCCATGAAGGGAAATAACTGTAACATTTACTGCTAAATTACTGGTCTACATTCCCATGATGCATTACGTCACAGTTTATTTCGAACTGTTTACATCTTTAGTCAGAAAACAAGGATCAATGCATTAACACACACATACACAAGGGCTAGATGTCTGAGACTAAACGAGCAGGTGTCACCCATTTGGAGTTTGTTTGCTACTGCTACGTGCTGTGTTGAGAACTCCAATAATAGATTTATGTTTTTAACAGAAAACTGAAAATTCATCGCACAGCTACAAGTAAGTAAACAATTCAAATATTTGTGTTTTTAAGGGTGCGTTCACACTTGTAGTTCGATTCGTTTGGTTCGTTTGGTCCGGACCAAAAAACAAAAACAAAACATAATAGTCCTGGTCCGCTTAGCGTTCACACGGGCATTTTTAACAGCGAACCTAAAGTTACCGAATCAAAGGCACAGGGAGACGGTCACAACCTGATTGGTCGGCTTATATGACGTAGGAGCTCGTTTACCGAACATTCAAAACAATGCTGTGTGCGGATTACACGCGCAGGCATTTATGCGTGTACATATGGCATTATTTTTTACCAGAGAACTCACGAAGAGCTCATGAAATGTTCAAAACATTCTAAACAACGCTGTATGATGGATTAAACGCGATCATTTTATGCGTGTAACACATATGGCATTATTTTTTACCAGAGAACTCATGAAGAGCTCATGAAATGTTCAAAACAACGCTGTGTGCTGGATTAAACGCGATCATTTTATGCGTGTACATGTGGCATTATTTTTACCCGCTGAGAACTCATGAAGAGCTCATAAAATGTTCAAAACATTCAAAACAGCAGCAGGATTTCCTCCGTTGTGCAGAAAGAGATGGGCGATTCTTATGCAAAAGAGACGGCCGTTCTGTCGTCTGTACCTGCTAATAATGGGCAACACAGGAACTTTGATGAGAAGAGCCAGGTATGTTTTTTGTGTGATTTTTCTAGCATTTTCGAAACATGCTCGTCTGACCAAATATTGATTAGGCACTTTGTTGCTCCACGTTTGCCCTCTAACGTTAAAGTTACTAATTTTGGATACACCGATCTTTCCGCGTCGTCAAATCAGCTGCATTATGCGTCGCATCTTGTGACATTATATGTCCGGTTTTGGGTCCGTTTACATGTCTTTGGTCCGAGTTGCGTTCATATATCAATCGAACCGCACCAGAGTTCGTTTGGAAGCGGACCGAGACCCATCTTTTTAGCGGTCTCGGTCCGCTTGTTTGGTGCGCACCAGGGTTTGGATGGCAGCGTTCACATATGTTCAAATGAACCGCACTAACCGAGCAACCGCACCAGGGTTCGTTTTAATCGAACCAAACATGACAAGTGTGAACGCACCCTAAAATACAAAATGTAAAGTTAGATGGTTTGCATGCTTTGAATTAGCTTCCTGATTAGCAAGTTTTTTTTAGCCTCTCCTAACAACTCCTCACAAAGTAATATCCCTTTGTGTAGAATTTTTTTTCCTGGAGTAACTGCATTCATCAGCAATTGAACTCTTGCTGATAAACAACTTGTTTTATCATTGCTTTCGTTTTTCTTAGTTAGTCAGGACTTGCCACAATGTACAGATGCAAACTTTGCCATTTGCCTTTTCACCAACGAACTTTTTTATACAAAACAACTCCAACATAGGGCAAATTTCTTTCCACAGAAAACTTCAACCCGCATGTCAGTGGAAAATGATCTACATCTACCAGTCACACCAAGGCTCATCATGCTTGGTAAGTATGAAATATATGGTAAATCATTTATGTGTTTTGGTAGTTTTTATGGTGAGAACACATTTCACGAGATAGCCTTCTAAATTCATCTAAGTGGATGAAAGTGGCACACATTGATTTGATTGCATTGATGAGCATTTAGATTTATCAGTGGCACTGCATGTGTTTTTAGGTTCCTTCTATGTATTTAACATTGAATACCAAGAGTCAGCCAGTGCCACATTAGAACTCATTGGAAGGTACATATGCAATCATGTAACATGAGTTTGTTATAAAGGAGCAAATTATTATTATTTTCATTTGTTTTTTGTAATTCTGTTATGTTGGGCAATAGATACACATCTAAGTAATAAAGTCAATTTGTGTAAAGATTTAAATGTTCTTTATATTTTTTATTGAAGTAACATGACAGAATGCTTCATAAGTTTAAGAGTACCACAATGAGTACTGAATTATAAATTATTTAAATGTATATGCAGTACAGTAGTTAACTGAAACCACTGCTGGCAGTTATCAACTGTAATGCCTGATTTAGGGTATTTACAGTTAGTCGCTGTATTGGTATAGACACAGTATTATACTGCCAACACTGTTGCAAGTCAGTCGCTGTATTAGTATAGACACAGTATTATACTTAGTCACTGTAACAGATTCTTTACAGTAACTAGCTGGCAACAGTGTTGCCAGTATTTTACTTATAAAAAACCTGGTAAGGTTTAACAATGCATTCTTGTTCTTGGATTTTCTTTTCTTCGATATGCTGTTTTGGTAACACTTTATTTTAAGGGTCCAGAATAATGTAATTATTATTCTGCTGTATTAGGTACGGTAGTTATGCTTAATTATTGGCTTATTCTGGTCAATAAACTTAAATATTACTCAATAAGTGCCATAATTAATGAGGATAAAACTTTCCCTTTAGAATAGGGGGTCAGATTGCCTTTATTAGTACTGTATTAATGGTAATTAGGCTTGATTATTGGCTTATTGTGGTTAGTAAACTTGCATATCACTCAATAAGTGCCATAATTGATTAGGATAAAACTTTCACTTTAGAATAGGGGGTCAAATTTGCTTTATTACACTATTTTAGCCTAGCCTAGAAATCTAGACGCACCCTAGCGGCAGCAAATTTAATCTGCCCGCAAGTGTCGTCTAGGAACTCTCAATACCCTTCTGAGCTGTATTCCTCACAATCTGGACCGGCCAATTACGTCGTGTATAGAGTCGGCGGGCGGGGCCACAATGACGACGGCCGAGTTGCGTTTGCGTGCTACTAGAAAACACAGAAACTGGCGAACGGCGGTCTTTCGAATTAGCTTTGACCGCGACTCTGGAAGACTTGGAGCTAAGCTTTTCTCTGAGAAAAGAACAAAGAACGGCACTGAAGTCATTCTTAAAAAGGGAAGATGTGTTCGGAGTTTAGCCGACCGGATACGGCGAATGTTTAATCTATCAACAAGCTCTGTTTCACCTTTGTTGCTCTGGTTGGTGTAGTGCTATCCTATCGCGTGCAGAGGGAGTTTGAAAGACAACCGTTTATCCCGCCCCTCGGATTGAGCCCTGTCTATGGTGAGTTTCCAGACCAAACATCTTGATGTGGGTCTGGCTTGTCAGGCTAATTTTAGCCATTTATAATGGCAAAATCAGCAGTGATTAAACATAACTTAGTTAACTTAAAGCCGCACTTGGCTACTTTTGCTCTCGGGGTCCCCCTACAGTTTGGAAAAAATAATGTCCTCAACTACTGTCGTAAGATCTGTAATCCTACAACAGGGGATGCCATCGCGCGTGCATTTGTTGACATGACAACCCTGATAGCCCTGAACTAGTGATGCGTGGCTCGTCTCATAACCCGCGGACCCCGTATGTCTATTTAATGGTCGCGGGTGCGCGGCGGGTTATAAAAATATATACAGTGGTGCGGTGCGGGCCAAATAACTTCATAAAAGCGTCCCGCGGGTCGGTGCAGCACTAACGGTTCCCCTGAACACTGCAAGAGGAGTTCAGAGTTCTTCTGGCGTCGCATGTGAAATGTCTTCATCCCAGGTAACGTTACAGTCAGTGGCATGTTTCAGCATGTCATATGAATATAATTTAATGGGTTTTATTTTTTTCAAACGCCAAATAATCACGATGCTCACGTTTACAAGCCAGTGTCATTATAGTAGTCTATTGGTTACCGTTTTACAGAATCTATATGATACTTCAGTTCAATATTTGAGTGGTAGCTCACTGTAACAAGCATGACAGCATCGGTTGGGCACGCCTCCTTCAGCTCGCGCCGACGAGCAAACGCTGGTCACATATTGATCCTCGTCCTGCCTTTAATCCCATCACTTTTTTGTTTCCTCTTATTGCTTTCCTCCAACAAAACCTTTTCTTTCTTATTTGTCTCTGCTGCTTCGGACATGACTATATTATCCGACGAACAAAGTTGGGCTCGCACGTCCGAATTTAAGGAAGTGTGGGTGTTGGTGGAAGTGACGTATATGCCGTAAAGCAGTCGAATTTTGTAGTTCTTTTTGTTCTCGGGTTACTACCCGAAACTCGAAGTTTAAAAGTACGATTAAAAACGATACAGACCCCATCAGGCTATGGCAGACGTGTCATTCAACCTATTGTAAGTCGATTTATCATCACAAGAGTCTTAAAATATATATTATGAAGGTTGAAAAGTTACCTAGTGCTGCTTTAACAGAATGGTACAGAAATATAATTACATCACTACACAAAAATAATATATGGCTTATTAAGTTGTAAATAATGGCTAATATGCCCTTTCTATTATGTTAAGTTACTATTGTGTCCATGCTTAACTAGTGCATAATTGTAAACAAGCAAATAACTAATGCATAATTTTGGACCCTTAAAATGTAAAATGAATCTCTTCGTGCTTAAATAATGCTTCATTGTGAACAAGTTAATCATTAATTAATGCTTAACTAGTGCATTATTCTGGACCCTTAAAATAAAGTGTTACCATTGTTTTTTATTACATTTTTGTGCTTATCCCTGCTCACACGTGACAGAACAACTGACCAACAATTAATCCAGCAACACAGATTATGCGTCTCTGTCAGGGAGACCAGCCAATTGAGGAATATATAAGAGACTTTATTGAGATGGCACATTTGACTTTTATGGACAAGGTATGTCTTTTTTTTTTTTTTTTTTTTTTTTTTTGAGGGGGGCTATTTGATCCAGATTCCAGTGATGGCTCCAGCCCATAACCGCCATAGCTCCTCCCAAGCAAAAAAATGGGTTAGGTTTAGGGATAGATGCCATTCTTCTTAGGATGTAACGAGTACATAAGGTGTTATGGGGAAGTGTTCCTGGTTCTGGCTGACCTAGCAATGCAGTCTAACAATCATTTAACATATTTGAAAAATAGAAATTGATAATGTTCTTTTTGTATGTCAGAGTAAAGAGATGTGTTCTTAGTCTAGATTTAAACTGAAAGAGTGTGTCTGTTCCTGAACAATGCTAGGAAGACTGTTCCAGAGTTTAGGTGATAAATAGGAAAAGGATCGACCAACTGCAGTTGATATTCTAGGTATTATCAACTGGCCAGAGTTTTGAGACCGCAAAAGACGTGATGGAGTATAATGTGTTAAGGGACTATAAGGGAATATGTTGGTGCCAGGTACCACAGGACATATTCAGGTGTAGTGGAGTTCATGCCTCAATGCATCTGGAGTTATTTTTGCAGCATGAGATAGACCTACACATTATTAGACAGGTGGTTGTAATGTTTTGGCTGATCAGTGTATTTATACGCATATTATTTCTCAGCAAAATAAGCACTATTATTATTGTTGATCTATGAACATATGGTCATTGCATGTTTTTCCAGCATTTGCATCTTAGCTTCCTGAGTTCCCTGCATTTTGTTCCACTCCATTGCCCTTTGTACAACTGTCACTGAATGCAAGAATGCATTCTGTGTGAATGGCAAAAACATGCTTGCAATTAGGTGGTATTTCAAGCTTGAATTACTCAGAAGAAAGGAAAATGGGTCAGGAAGCATGAATAAATGCATTATTTTAAGCACACACACACACACACACACACACACACACACACACACACACACACACACACACACACACACACACACACACACACACACACACACACACACACACTGTGTATATATATATAGCATATTTCATCCGACCAATAAAAGAAAAGTGTTTTTAACACAAAAAAAGTCAACCTTCAAATAATTATGTTCAGTTATGCACTCAATACTTGGTCGGAATCCTTTCGTAGAAATGACTGCTTCAATGTAGCATGGCATGGAGGCAATCAGCCTGTGGCACTGCTGAGGTGTTATGGAGGCCCAGGATGCTTTGATAGCGGCCTTAAGCTCATCCAGAGTGTTGTGTCTTGCGTCTCTCAACTTTCTCTTCACAATATCCCACAGATTCTCTATGGGGTTCAGGTCAAGAGAATTGGCAGGTTTTGGTTTTGGCACTGTAAGCAGGTGCCAGGTCGTGCTGAAAAACGTCTCGGTTACGTATGTAACCCTCGTTCCCTGGAGGAGGGAACGGAGACGTACGTCAGAACTGAACCGACGAATTGGGATCTGAACTCAGAGACCTATCCACTTTGAGTGTATAAAAACGAGCCAATCGGAGATTGGCATGTGATCCGCACATTCCACGCTCCGCCCGCAGCGCGGGTATAAATAGGAAGTGGAATGGCAGATCAATGTTTTTTTCAGCTGAGGAGCCGCATACGTGACTGGGCTCCTAGCGAAAGCAAAGCACCTGGAGATGGGACGTACGTCTCCGTTCCCTCCTTCAGGGAACGAGGGTTACATATGTAACCAAGACGTTCCCTTTCAGTCGGTCACGTTCGACGTACCTCAGAACTGAACCGACGAATTGGGATCCCTCTGGAACACGCCAGGATGCTGGCCCTTCCAGCGTCCTGCTTGAGCGCACTGGACCGTCTAGTATGGTACGGAAGTCAGGGCTCCAAGCAGGGAGGTCAGTCACTGCTGTTTCTGCACCCACTTAGAGTGACCATAGACCGCTGGGAAGCGTGCCCTCTCGGAAGAGGTACGCTGCGGGGCCACGTCCTTCAGGGAACGAGTGGTGGCGGAATACAAATAAGAACTAACCTAGCAGGGTAGTGCAACATATGGCAGTCTCTGGGGTGGTTCCAACCTAATTGTAGGGGGGAAAGAACACGCCCAGAGACGACAGAGCGGGCTCTGTCAAGGGAAAGACATGGGGCTAGCCGTCAGGGTAGCTGGTACCGTGGAAGAATACACATATGGGGTTGCCGTGAGGGAACCGCTACATATGGAACCCAACCTACAACCACGTTCCACAAACATACGGGTGCAGGCCCAGCGTCAGACGCTCCGCAGCATCTGACACCGCATGGGGTGACGGAGGAGCTTGACAGGGTTAGCCGGTTTCCCGGGGAACACAACTGGAGAAAATAAACGCACGTATCCGGCCCAGAGGGCGGGAGTGGCATTGCAAGCCGACACTTAGAACGGGCACTTAGCGCTCCTGGCCACCAGGGGCGAGGATGCAGGAAGATACCGACTCTACACGGAGGCTATAAAATCTAGCGAACGTGTTAGGTTTCGCCCAGCCCGCAGCTCTACAAATGTCTGTCAGTGAGGCGCATTCAGCCAGCGCCCAGGAGGATGCTACACTCCTAGTGGAGAGAGCTCGCAACCCGAAAGGGGAAGGCACGTCTTGGACTGGTAAGCCAAGACTATAGCATCCACTATCCAGTGGGCTAACCTCTGCTTGAAGACAGCCTTTCCCTTCTGCTGGCCTCCGTAACAGACGAAGAGTTGCTCTGAGGTCCGAAGGCTTTGGGTCCGGTCAATGTAAGCGCGAAGAGCGCGGACCGGACACAGCAAAGCCAGGGCTGGGTCTGCCTCCTCCGAAGGCAGCGCTTGCAGGTTCACCACCTGGTCCCGGAAGGGAGTGGTAGGAACCTTGGGCACATATCCGGGCCTGGGTCTCAAGATAACGTGAGAGTTACCAGGCCCGAACTCTAGGCACGATTCGCTGACCGAAAGTGCGTGCAGGTCCCCTACCCTCTTGATAGAGGCCAATGCAGTCAGGAGCACTGTCTTCATTGACAAGATTTTAAGCTCAATTGACTCCAAAGGCTCGAAGGGAGGGCTCTGAAGTGCTCTGAGCACTAGAGCCAAGTCCCAAGAGGGTATCAAGGTTGGTCAAGGAGGATTTAGTCTCCTCGCACCTCTGAGGAACCTAACGATTGGATCGTGCTTCCCCACGGACTTACCTTCAACTGCGTCGTGGTACGCTGCTATTGCGGCGACGTACACTTTGAGGGTGGAGGGAGACAGCCTTCGCTCCAACCCGTCTTGCAGGAAGGAAAGCACGACACCAATCGAACACCTTCGGGGGTCTTCCCGGCAGGAAGAACACCACTCAATGAACAGGTTTAACTTCAGTACATAGAGGCGCCTCGTAGAGGGGAAGAGATGGTATCTACGACTGCTTGTGGTAGTCCATCTAGAACCTCCGCGTCCCATCCAGAGACCAGACATGAAGATTCCAGAGGTCTGGACGCGGGTGGCATAGAGTGCCCCGTCCCTGAGAAAGAAGGTTCTTCCTCAGGGGAATGGGCCAAGGAGGGGCTGTCGCGAGGAGAGTAAGTTCTGGGAACCAGGTCCGGTTGGGCCAATACGGCGCAACTAGCAAGACCTGCTCCTCGTCCTCCCTGACTTTGCACAGTGTCTGTGCAAGAAGGCTCGCTGGGGGAAACGCATACTTGCGTAGGTCCCGGGGCCAGCTGTGCGCCAGTGCATCTGTGCCGAGGGTACCCCCGGTCAGACAATAGTACCACTGGCAATGGGTCGAATCCGGAGAGGCAAACAGGTCTACCTGTGCGGCTCCAAACTGGTCCCATATCAGCTGGACCGCCTGGGGGTGGAGTCGCCACTCTCCCGGAGGTGCTGGCTGCCGAGAGAGTTCGTCGGCTGTATGGTTGAGCGCACCAGGGACATGAATGGCCCGAAGCGACCTCAGCTGCTTCTGACTCCACAGGAGCAGGTGGCGGGCGAGTTGGAACATGCAACGGGAGCGTAGACCACCCTGAAGGTTTATGTACGCAACGGCCGCCATGCTGTCCGTACGGACCAGTACATGCTTGCCACGTAGCAGCCCCTTGAGGCGCCGCAGTGCCAAGTGTACTGATAGCAACTCGAAACAATTGATATGCCAATGCAATTGCGGTTCCTTCCACAGACCTGCAACTGCATGCCCGTTGTACGTGGCCCCCCAGCCTGTGGATGAGGCATCCGTGAACAGCACAGCATGCCTGGACACTTGTTCTATGGGCACCCCGGCCCGGAGAAACGTTGTGTCGGACCAAGGACTGAAAGTTTGGCGGCAGTACGGAGTCACTGTTACCCGGTACTGGTCGCTCTGCCATGCCCACCTCGGGACTCGGCCATGAAGCCAGTGTTGGAGCGGTCTCATATGAAGCAATCCGAGCGGCGTCACCGTGGCTGCAGATGCCATATGTCCCAGGAGCCTCTGAAAAAGTTTCAGTGGGACCGCTGTTCTGCCTTTGAACATATTCAAGCAGTTCAACACCGACCTGACTCGGTCCTCCGTGAGGTGCGCAGTCTGGTTGACCGAATCCAGCTCCATACCGAGGTAAGAGATTCTCTGTGTAGGACAGAGCTTGCTCTTCTCTCTGACTGTGCACCATGTCCCTGTGTTCGCACAACTGCTCCCAAGACTGGGCGAGAAAGTTGAGAATGTGAACGCCGCGTTCTCGGAGTGGAACAATGGCTGCCTCCGCGATCTTCGTAAAGACGCACGACGACAGGGACAGCCCGAAGGGCAGGACCTTGTACTGGTATGCCCTTCCCTCGAACGCAAAGCGTAGGAACGGTCTGTGTCGAGGGAGAATAGAGACATGGAAGTACGTGTCCTTAAGGTCGATCGCTCCGAACCAATCCTGGGGACGGATGCATTGAAAAATGCGTTTCTGTGTTAACATCCGGAACGGGAGCTTGTGCAGGGCCCGATTCAGGACGCGCAGGTCCAGGATTGGCCGTAGCCCAACCCCTTTCTTGGGCACGATGAAGTAGGGACTGTAGAACCCTGTCTTCATCTCGGCTCGATCGCGTCCTTCGCCAGAAGGACTTCGATCTCTGACCGCAAGACTTGGGCATTGCTCCTTCGCACTGAGGTGAAGAGGACGCCCTTGTACTTGGGTGGCCGTCGAGCGAACTGAATCGCGTAGCCGAGTCTGATGGTACGGATGAGCCAACGGGATGGTCGAGGGAGCTGTAGCCACGCTCCCAGGGACCGTACCAGCGAGACCAACGGCACCACAGACATGCCCGGGGTGGGGCAGCGGACTGAAAGGGAACTAAATCTTCATCTCCATAAAGCTTTTCAGCAGGTGGAAGCATGAAGTGCTCCAAAATCTTCTGATAGCTAGCTGCATTGACCCTGCCCTTGACCAACACCAGCAGCTGACATGGCACACCAGACCATCACTGACTGTGGGTACTTGACACTGGACTTCAGGCATTTTGGCATTTCCTTCTCCCCAGTCTTCCTCCAGACTCTGGCACCTTGATTTCCGAATGACATGCAAAACTTGCTTTCATCGGAAAAAAGTACTGTGGACCACTGAGCAACAGTCCAGTGCTGCTTCTCTGTAGCCCAAAGTGGCTTGACCTAGGGAATGCGGCACCTGTAGCCCATTTCCTGCACACGAATGTGCACAGTGGCTCTGGATGTTTCTACTCCAGACTCAGTCCACTGCTTCCGCAGGTCCCCCAAGGTCTGGAATCGGTCCTTCTCCACAATCTTCCTCAGGGTCCAGTCACCTCTTCTCGTTGTGCAGCGTTTTTTTGCCACACTTTTTCCTTCCCACAGACTTCCCACTGAGGTGCCTTGATACAGCACTCTAGGAACAGCCTATTCGTTTAGAAATTTCTTTCTGTGTCTTACCCTCTCACTTGAGGGTGTCAATGATGGCCTTCTGGACAGGGTCGGGTCGGCAGTCTTACCCATGATTGCGGTTTTGAGTAATGAACAATGCTGGGAGTTTTTAAAAGCCTCAGAAATATTTTGCAGGTGTTTAGAGTTAATTAGTTGATTCAGATGATTAGGTTAATAGCTTGTTTAGAGAACCTTTTCATGATATGCTAATTGTTTGAGATTTTGGGTTTTCATGGGCTGTATGCCAAAATCATCAGTATTAAAACAATAAAAGCCCTGAAATATTTCAGTTGGTGTGCAATGAATCTAAAATATATGAAAGTTAAATTCTTATCATTACATTACAACTTTTATCACATATGCATATATATATATATATATATATATATATATATATATATATATATATATATATATATATATATATATACACACACACACACACACACACACACACACACACACACACACACACACACACACACACACACACACACACACAGTTGTTACATTACAGTACACAGAAGCTGCAGCAACATATAACATCTGAAGCTATGGTGTTTATTCTTTGCATATTTGTAGAAGAATCACAAGAACATTAATTGTAATAAATAAAATCAAAATATAATTCATAATTAAAAAAAAATGACTAAAGGATTTGTTCTGCTCCAATATAATGTGGTATCATTAAGATTTTATGTTTGTTTTTATGGGACAAATGGTCTTGGGATGAATATTCATTACTTCTTACTTTTACATTTTCCTATTGTGGCTGCTAGCCTCCTGTCAATGATAATTTTTATTTTATTCATATTTTTTTGTCATGGATATTGTCTTCATATGAGAATGTCCTTTACACTCAAATTCAGTAATTTTAGTAAATTTTACTCAGATTAAAATGACACAATTGTAGTAAATAAAACAAATTTTATTCTGAAAAAAATAAATGGTATCAAATTGTACTCTGTAGAACCACTTATTTTTTTTTATGTAAAATACACAAGTAAATTGCACTGGCAATCCTCATCTATAGATAGTAACTTTCACTCAGATTACCATTGCATCCAATTAAAAAACCCTAGTGAACATTGCTGATATTTCTATATGTTAAAGGTGCCCTAGAATGATTTGAAACAATATTTTAAATTGTTCTCTGATATCTACATAGAGTGTATTTCGCTTATTTATGGGCAAAAAATTGTCCAGATACAGTTTTACAGGTCCATTTACAAAATTGTCCCTAGGATGTAATGCTCTTTTTTTGCCTTATTTGGAAGAGTCATGAATATTAATGTTGAGCTATGCTCTGATTGGCTTATTTCAGCAGCTCACAGTAGACTGCAGTTCAGCTCTTCAGCGAAGCGGCTTCGTGAGTCCTGAGAGAACACAGACCGACTGAATGACACTTTAAGCAGAATATCTCAAAAGGAGATTGCTGAAATGCAGCCTACTTGTTTATTGGTGTTTTCAGTGTACACGCCTGTGCACGGTGGCTCTGGATGTTTCTACTCCAGACTCAGTCCACTGCATCCACAGGTACCCCAAGGTCTGGAATCTGCCTGCTCCACAATCTTCCTCAGGGTCCGGTCACCTCTTCTCGTTGTGCAGCGTTTTTTGCCACACTTTTTCCTTCCCAAAGACTTCCCACTGAGATGCCTTGATACAGAACTCTGGGAACACCCTTTTCGTTCAGAAATTTGTTTCTGTGTCTTACCCTCTCGCTTGACGGTGTCAATAATGGCCTTCTGGACAGGGTCAGGTCGGCAGTCTTACCCATGATTGCGGTTTTTGAGTAATGAAGAAGGTCACTAACTGGGTTTAAAACTAAGTGGTGCAAAACAACTCAATTTAAAATAAAGCCTAGATCAACAAATCCTAGATTAGCTCTAAACTGATTTTAATTTAATCCTTGTTGGTGCAACCCACCCTTATTGTGAAGTTTAGTCACAAAGAAATTTAGTCACTTGAAGTTTAGTTTAGTTATTTGTTTTTTTCAATAGACTTTGTGATATTCCCTACAATTAGCCTATATACTTTACATTTTAGTACAAATAAAGTAACACAAATTGATATTTTAATGGTAGTAGAGTAGTACAGTCTATAAGCTTTAACCTGTCTCTAACTATAACCTATAAATGGATCTCAGGAATCCATGTATGGCCTCAGTAATGACCTGACCACGTTTTGGTCAATCATGATTGTTGTTTCCCCACACTTGCTTTAGACACTCGCTTATGCAGGGATGTTCCAGTAGCATCAACATCATGATGCAGTGTCTCATTTCTTCTCAAGGAAGTTGGTTACATACATAACCAAAAGCATTATCAGCTTTCTCTGAATAAACTTCTCTGAGTCGCATAACCTGCTTTCTGAAATAACCACCATGTACAGTAAATTGCTATAGCAACTTACTCTCTGAACATAACCTGCTCCGAAGTCCTGTGGGCGAAAATACCTTGTTGATAATAGAGGTCAGAGGAGAATAGGCCCACTAATTCAAGCTGATAGAAGAGCAACTTTGACTGAAATAACCACTCGTTACAACTGAGGCATGCAACAAAGCATTTGTGAAGCCACAGCATGCACAACCTTGAGGCAGATGGGCTACAGCAGCAGAAGACCCCACTGGGTAATACTCATCTCCACTAAAAATAGGAAAAAGAGGCAACAATTTGCACAAGCTCACCAAAATTGGACAGTTGAAGACTGGAATATGTTGCCTGGTCTGATGAGTCTCGATTTCTGTTGAGACATTCAGATGGTAGAGTCAAAATTTGGCGTAAACAGAATGAGAGCATAGATCCATCATGCCTTGTTACTACTGTGCAGGCTTCTGGTGGTGGTGTAATGGTGTGGGGGATGTTTTCTTGGCACACTTTAGGTCTACCTGAGCATTGTGTCTGACCATGTCCATCCCTTTATGACCACCATGTACCCATCCTCTGATGGCTACTTCCAGCAGGATAATGCACCATGTCACAAAACTCAAATAATTTCAAATTGGTTTCATGAACATGACAATGAGTTCACTGTTCTAAAATGGCCCCCTCAATCACCAGATCTCAACCCAATAGAGCATCTTTGGCATGTGGTGGAATGGGAGCTTCGTGCCCTTGATGTGAATCCCACAAATCTCCATCAACTGCAAGATGCTAGGCTATCAATATGGGCCAACATTTCTAAAGAATGCTTTCAGCACCTTATTGAATCAATGCCACGTAGAATTAAGGCAGTTCTTAAGATGAAAGGGGGTCAAACACAGTATTAGTATGGTGTTCCTAATAATTCTTTAGGTGAGTGTATATTGCAATACGTTTATAATGTATTACTTCTAAGGCCTCTCAATTTGGTACATTTAGCATTACAAAAAAAAATTGTTAAAATATGCATTTACTTGTGACTTTTGAAATCCAACCTCATTGCAAAGCCATTTATTACCTTTTTTGTCTTTATTTTCACATAGGCATATTGTCATAATACGCACACATTTTTCTTTTGGACTTAAACTAGTTGTGGGGCTTGTTTCTTCACAGAAGCTGTATGACCCCAATAAATGTGGAAGAAAGCAATCGATAAGCTATAGGCCCTTGTAAAGCAGGCTAGATAAATGACTTTACAAACAGACACAAATTGTATTTGTAAGCATATGACAAGGCTGGAAGAAATAAAAAAATACTTGTGGGAAGCAAAAAGAGAGATTTCATAAAGGGAAGTCTACACCATTACAGACTCATGCATATAAATAAACTGTGTTAAAGATCAATAGAGGGTTTTCATTATCCAGCTTAAATCTGTAACTATGCCTCACAAACTGAAAAACAAAGAAGGCAGATGTTTCCATATCCTTCAAAATAGATTTTAAAAGGCTGATTGCAGTATTCAGTGTAAATGCAAGATATTTGGCAGTGTACAAAACTGAAAATGAAGTAGGGCCGGGTACAGTATTGGCAATTACCTCATCATACAATATGTGATTTGATAAACATGTTGACTCAGTATATCATAATCCATATTTCAATACATCACAATATCATAACTGGATCATTATTTAAATAATTTTCATTTTCAGTCTCTTTTCAGTCAACATTTATATATATATATATATATATATATATATATATATATATATATATATATATATATATATATATATATATATATATATATATATATATATAAATATATATATATATATATATATATATATATAGGAATGATGGCATTGCACAAACAATTTTATTGGTAAATTGGATGGAAACAAGCTGGAGTCAGCAAATTTCGCAAACTTTTTTTTAATCCTTTGCCAATAACAAAAGATGCATACTTGGCTAATGACAACAAAGAGTGCATAATCCCAAAAAATATATGAAAACAATTTATATATATATATATATATATATATATATATATATATATACACACACATACACATATATACAGGTCCAATAATTAGCATATTGTGATAAAGTTCGTTATTTTCCATAATGTAATGATACAAATTAAACTTTCATATATTTTAGATTTATTGCCCACCAACTGAAATATTTCAGGTCTTTTATTTTTTTTAATACTGATGATTTTGGCATACAGCTCATGAAAACCCCAAATCTCAAATCTAAAAAAATTAGCATATTTCATCCGACCAATAAAAGAAAAGTGTTTTTAATACAAAAAAGGTCAACCTTCCAATATTTATGTCCAGTTATGCACTCAATACTTGGTCGGGAATCCTTTTGCAGAAATGACTGCTTCAATGCGGCGTGGCATGGAGGCATTCAGCCTGTGGCACTGCTGAGGTGTTATGGAGGTCCAGGATGCTTCGGTAGCGGCCTTAAGCTCATCCAGAGTATTGGGTCTTGTGTCTCTCAACTTTCTTCACAATATCCCACAGATTCTCTATGGGGTTCAGGTCAGGAGAGTTGGCAGGCCAATTGAGCACAGTAATACTATGGTCAGTAAACCATTTACCAGTGGTTTTGGCACTGTGAGCAGGTGCCAGGTTGTGCTGAAAAACGAAATCATCTCCATAAAGCTTTTCAGCAGATGGAAGCATGAAGTGCTCAAAAATCTCCTGATAGCTAGCTGCATTGACCCTGCCCTTGATAAAACACAGTGGACCAACACCAGCAGCTGACATGGCACCCCAGACCATCACTGACTGTGGGTACTTGACACTGGACTTCAGGCTTTTTGGCATTTCCTTCTCCCTAGTCTTCCTCCAGACTCTGGCACCTTGATTTCCGAATGACATGCAAAATTTGCTTTCATCCGAAAAAAGTACTTTAGACCACTGAGCAACAGTCCAGTGCTGCTTCTCTGTAGCCCAAAGTGGTTTGACCTGGGGAATGCGGCACCTGTAGCCCATTTCCTGCACACGCCTGTGCACGGTGGCTCTGGATGTTTCTACTCCAGACTCAGTCCACTGCTTCCGCATGTCCCCCAAGGTCTGGAATCGGTCCTTCTCCACAATCTTCCTCAGGGTCCGCTCACCTCTTCTTGCTGTGGAGCGTTTTTTTGCCACACTTTTTCCTTCCCACAGACTTGCCACTGAGATGCCTTGATACAGCACTCTGGGAACAGCCTATTCATTCAGAAATTTCTTTCTGTGTCTTACCCTCTCGCTTGAGGGTGTCAATGATGACCTTCTGGACAGGGTCAGGTCGGCAGTCTTACCCATGATTGCGGTTTTGAGTAATGAACCAGGCTGGGAGTTTTAAAAAGCCTCACGAATCTTTTGCAGGTGTTTAGAGTTAATTAGTTGATTCAGATGATTAGATTAATAGATCGTTTAGAGAACCTTTTCATGATATGCTAATTTTTTGAGGTTTTTTATGCTTTCAGCCACAGTCTGAGAACCAACCTGGTGGTCCCAGCACTTCCTAGCCCCATGATCCCAATGCTCTCTAGCCCACTGGTCCCTGGGGTCATTTCTTTGTACTAAGTGCTCCCAGTGTTGACTTATTGCATGCCACTTTGATGCTGTCACTAACAAGAGCTCAGTCTAGATTTAGATTTTTTCTATCTTATGGCGCTACTTTTGTTTATTTATTTTTTATTTTTTTCATGTTTTCTCTACAAAAGGGTGTACTTCACAAAACTATTGCTGATCCAATTTGATATATATATATATATATATATATATATATATATATATATATATATATATATATATATATATATATATATATAATACACACACACACACACACACACACACACACACACACTCACCTAAAGGATTATTAGGAACACCATACTAATTAGGGATGTCCCGATCCATCCCTAATTCATCCTCGATCGGAAATCGGGCCCAATCACGTGATTTCAGACTCAATCGGAATCGGACGTTACATCCCGATCAGGACTCGGATATAAATTGTAGCCTCTTTTTCCTATTCTTAGTGAAGTGAGTGGTACCGGTGGGGTCTTCTGCTGTTGTAGTTCATCCACCTCAAGGTTGTGCGTGTTGTGGCTTCACAAATGCTTTGCTGCATACCTCAGTTGTAATGAGTGGTTATTTCAGTCAAAGTTGCTCTTCTATCAGCTTGAATTAATCAGCCCATTGTCCTCCGACCTCTAGCATCAACAAGGCATTTTGCCCACAGGACTGCCGCATACTGGATGTTTTTCCCTTTTGTTTAAATGAGTGATTTAAAAAAAAAACACCCCTGAAATTTCCTTACTGTCACATCCCTAGCAGCAGGAAATGACATCAATGAATATAACAGATGATGTGATCTGTTTTATTAATGAATGTTGACATTTCCCAACCAGAAACCCTGGATAAAACAGAGAAGTGTGTGTCAGTGTGAGAGCACAAACTACTGCAAAAATCATAAAAAAAAGTCCAGGTACGAATTAAAAAAGCTATTAGGGGTGCTAAAATAACCTACAGGGAGAGAATGGATTCAGATTATATTTTGGGTACTTCAACCTCATTACCAGAGTCCTGTCTGGCCAACCTGACCTTCTATGCTCAATTTTAGGATGAAGACACATACTGTGGTAAATATTCAAATCAACCATGACACCCACCCTCTGATACAAAAAGTTTTTAAATTGAGTAGATTATTCTGGTGGTCAACTATAGCTATGCTTTCAACATCATCATCCCCAAAAAATTGTAGCCAAAGATTCTGGGGCTAAATAGTCAACTGTGTATTTAGATTTTGGACTATCTGACAACTGCAAACTGCACGTCCTCCACACTCACACTCAGTACTTGTGCTTCAGAGGGATGCATTGTTGCCCCCTTCTGTACTTCCTTTAAACATAAGACTGTATAGAAAAACACAGCTAAAATATTATCTGTAAGTTTGCAGATGACACAATCATCATAGGTCTCATCTCCAATTGAGATGAAACATCCTACATAAAGGATGTTGGAATACTCACAGTATGGTGTAGCGACAAAAACCTTTCCCTGAATGTCAGCAAAATAAAGGAGATGATATCACCCTGTAGCACAAGACTGGTTTCCTTACTGTAGGAATTACCTGAATGGGAGACCTCCTGGGAAACTGAATTGCTGTTGGAAGAGGAGTTAGTGAGGCCAGTAGGGGGGTTTTCACCCTGTGGTCTCTGTGGGTCCTAACACCCCAGTGTAGTGTTTAGGGCAGTATACTGTAACAAGCACCACCCTTTTGGAGATGATAAGCTGTGGTTCTGACTCTCTGTGGTCATTAAATATCCTAGAATGTCCTTCGGAAAAACAGACAAAAAAGTAAGGGTGTAACCTGGCCAAATTTACCCATTGACCTCTGTCTATCATTATGGCATCCTAATCATCCCCAATTACTGATTGGCTTCATCACTCTGTCTCCTCTCCACCATAAGCTGGTGTGTGGGGGGCATTCTGGCGCAATATGGCTGCCATTGCATTATCCAGGTGGATGCTGCACATTGGTGTTGGTTGATGAGATCCCCCCCTTCTATATGTTAAGCACTTTGAGTACCTAGCAAAGCTCTGTATAAATGTAATAAATACTATTATTAGGGATGCACAATATTATCAGCACGACATCGGAATCGGCCGATAAACGCTTAAAATATATATATATTTAAAATCGGCGGATATGAAATAATTATGCCGATATGCCTTGTCGATATGATAATGTGTTGATATTCAGCTGCAATAACTCACATGTGCAAGGAGTGATATAGCGATAAGACCATGTCATCACTGTGGTCCTTCTTGAAGTGAAAACAAGCAAATACATTGCATGCATGTGTAACAGTTTCCCACTGAGAGGCAAGTTGAGAAACCAAGTGCAGTTTCTTTATTAACCATAATTCACAGCAATAAACAAAATACTTGACTTGAACAAACTTGTTCCAGCATGGAACCACATGACAATAAAACACATGACAAAACCAGGAAGTGTATGACAAAACATGACTGTGAACATGATAACCAAAAAAAAAACAAGAAACATGAACCCAACACCAAAACACTCAACTGTGACAGATCCCCCCCTTCTATGGGTGGCCCCTGACGCCCATACCTAATCAACACAGCAAAAAGGCTTGTTCAAGATCCATTGGCGCTGCGCAGACTGATCAGCATATGACATCAAAGTACCGCGAGAGCGATTGTAGAGCAAACTACTCATTATGCTTTTGAATATCTCTCGCAGTCCTTTGATGTCATACACCGATCGGTCTGCACAGCGCCAATGGATCTCGAACAAGCCTAAAATCTTTGGGGGTGGGGATTTGGGGGAGGGATGGTGGGTCAGGCCCATGCCAAGGCACAGTGACCCTGGCATGGCTGGGACAGGCCTGGGAGCGTGGGCTGACCTGGATCCTCAGTCGTGGGCGGACATGGACCCTCAGGTCTAGACATGGCATGGCCGGCCATGGCAGTAAAGGCAGTTCAAGTGGTCATGCTGGTAAAGGCAATTCAGGGGGCCATGGCAGTAATGGTAGTTCAAGGAGCCATGGTGGCATGGCCTTCGTGGCCTCAGTGTGCCCCTTGACCCCCCAAAAAAAATTCTTAGGAGGAGCTATAGGCTCGTAGGCTGAATCAGGAACGAGCTCTTGGCAGATTGAGCGGGCTCTTGACGGGTTGGAGCTAGAGCAGGCTCATGGGATGGAGCCTGGACGTGGACTGGAGCATCGAGATGGCCTGTAGCATGGACATGGCCTGGAGCATGGACGTGGCTTGGCGCTGGCTCATGGGCTGCTGTGGGACTGTGGGGCTCCTCCTCCACATTCCCCACAGTAAAAGAGGACCCACTCAGCAGGAGGGCATGGTCAAGATATTCCTCCAGGGACCAGTGTATTCTCCCTCCCGGCAGCTGGGAGCGTAGAGGTTACTTTAGGCCAAAACAAAAAATGTCCTTGAGGGCTACCTCATTAAAACCAACCTGATGGCAAAGTTCAATAAAGTCTACAACATAGTCCTCAATGGCCCAGTCGCCTTGTCGGTGGCGCAAGAGGCAAACTGCTGGGTTCATTGTTGGCGGTCTGATATTCTGTAGCAATTTCCCACTGAGAGCCAAGTTGAGAATCCAAGTGCAGTTTCTTTATTTAACCATAATCCACAGCAATAAACAAAAGATTTAGACTTAGACGTAGACACTCACCAACCAGGGGTTACATATTCAGTAACAGACAAAGACTATGGCTACATGGGGGCTTTAATACACAAGGGCTAAGGACAAGACAAGGGACACCAAGGTTATTATAGTTTTGCTTTTTGAAATTAGTTTTTATTTTATTATCGTTTTCAATTTTGCTACAAATTTCAGTTTAGTTTTAGTTAGTTTTACAAATGGTTTTGCTAGTTTTAGTTTAGTTTTTATTTTGCAAATACATTTCTATTTAGTTTTTATTTATTTAGTTTCAGTTTTAGTTTTAGTAATTATAGTTTAGCAGAGTTAGCATAATGAAGTGTAGAGACCAAATCAAGGTTTTTAATTTCAGCAAAGTTTAATGTTTGCACAGATTAGAGTTTAATCTTACTTCCTTAAGTGAAATCACTTGATAAACGAGCATTATTGTTTAAACCTAGGACGGTCTTACAAAACATGCATAAAGTTGGGTCTTCACCTTTGAGCAAAAAAGCTTGAGTCAAACTATGACCTATACAAACAACGATCTGGAGATTAAAAATGAAATAAATTATATTTTGATATTAAAAAATTATATTTGATATTTTTCACATAGATCCTCTGAGTATTAGCCTATCTTAAAGAACAAAATAAATGCAAAGTAAAATATAAAAGTAAAAATTATAAATTCCAGACAAACTCATTCATAACAAAGATGAAATATTGTTAAACAATTAAAAGCTTATTTTAATTTCTTCAGTAGAACAATGTAGGCTAGCAGTGTAAGACCACAGCTAAAGTCATCTGAATACAGCCAACACACACTGTTGTGCTGTGTGTGTGTGTGTGTGTGTGTGTGTGTGTGTGTGTGTGTGTGTGTGTGTGTGTGTGTGTGTGTGTGTGTGTGTGTGTGTGTGTGTGTGTGTGTGTGTGTGTGTGTTGTGCTATAATTGTAAAGGGGGCCAATGTCTTCACTTATCTAGTAAAATATTATGATAACTGACTAGTGAGGACATTTGACTGGTCCTCACTAGTTAAAAAGGCTTATAAATCGGCCAAAACATGTTTTTATTTAAATCTATTGTTTTGCACGTTCTTGGGATGGGGAGGTTTAGGGATAGGGGTTGGGTTAGGGGATATAAAATATCATTAACCTGATATAAAATCAATGGAAGTCCATGCAATGTCCTCACTTATATAGTGAAACAAACGTGTGTGTGTGTGTATCCTGGTATTCCCTACTTTGTGGGGAAATGTCTCCACACAGATAATAATATGATATAATGTAAATGATTATGATAACACCTTTGAGCCTGTCAATACTATGCAAACATGAAATCTCAAACGTACAGTAGGCTAGTACTTGCTACTATAGTTGCTGACTTTTGCGCCTGCGTCTCTCGTCGCGTAAGAAACAGCATTCTAAAACAGTGAGCTTAAGTTAAAAGAAGTTCAACGTGCATCTCATTACCTTGTGTTATTTCCCATTTCACTGCCACTGACGCATTGATTCTTTTTGAACTGCCGTTTAGGACTGGACTGGCGATGTGTTGCCTGTCTGCACGCGTCCGTCACTCAGATGACTTCACGCGCAGTAGCGCAATACAGACACTCCCTCAACCGCCACAGTCAGATTTTCCACCACATTAAAGAGAGCTTATTAATAACGAAAACGAATATTTATTTTTGCTAATTATTATTTTATTTCAGTTAGTTTTTTAGTAAGAGTAGTTAGTTTCGTTTAGTTTTAGTTTTTTATTTATTCAGATTTTTTAATTTTATTTCAGTTTACGAAAATGTTTTTTGACCAATAGTTTTAGTCTTAGTTTCAGTTTTCGTTTACGAAAATAACCTTGAGGGACACACCTGTGAACAATGATCAACCCATAAACCAATGTCAACATGACACAAGAACACGTGGCAGGAACACATGAGGGCATGGAAACACATGACAATAGAACACATGACAAAACCAGGAAGTGCATGACAAAACATGACTGTGAGCATAATAACCAAAAAACAAGAAACATGAACCCAACACCAAAACACCCTGTGACAGTATGGTGATTTATATTGATAGTTTTTAAATGCTGCCTTGCCTTTTTGAATGCTTGTACAGAAAAGTGTGACCGTCAACAGCAGAGTTGCCGGTTTTCACAACAAAACTAGCCCAAAACGAGCACAAACGCGTCTCCCACTCTAGCGTGTGCGGCAGCCTGCAGAGTAGCTGAAGCTTCTCCAGGTCCTAGTGCCTGGCCCTAGCATGCTATATATTTATACATGTAGTGGGGGTGCTGTTGTTACAGTAATAAAATGAAAAGTAGAATACTTCTTTTTCTGAATAAACAAATCCATAATGATGTCATAAGTCACAAGCATGACACTTGTAAATTAAATTCTTTTATATGCAGTTTATTAATCTGTAATAAAATTGTATGAAATGGACGACGAAAAGTAATCCAAGAAGCTCTAAAATCATTGTAGAATTGTTTATTTTAAGCTAAAGACAGCATCAACTAATGTCATGCCACCCCCACTTCATGTACACAAACGTTAAACCCAAAAATAAAATATTTAGGCTGCATCTGTATGGGTGAAAAAATATTGACTTTAATTGACTTTATTTTTGTAATTTTTAGAGCTTTTAATATACTCCTATCATTAAAATAACTTTATTAACATTTATTTATCTTTAACAAGTATCGTTTTAGTAAGAGAACTCAGAAATATGAAAACAGAATAAAAAAAAATTGTGACACTCAAAATGGTGTTGTTTTCAAACAAAGGGAAAGAATAAATATATATCGGTATCGATATTGGCATATCGATTGACACAAAAAAAAATGATATCACCCTTTATAGTCCAATATCGCACAAGACTGGTTTCCCTACTACGGCAAAAATCCAATATCGTTCATCCCTAATTATTATGAATTTGGATTACAGAAGAACATGGAGAGGGGGACTCCTATTCGCATCAATGAAGTAGATGTACAAAAGGTCAATGTTCTTTGATGTCCACATCGTGGATAATCTCTCTGAGTCCCACCATACAGACACTGCAAGTGAGAGCAGCTTGACAATGTCTTTTCTTCCTGCGGAGGCTAAAGAAGGGTGGCATTGACTCAAACATTTTGACTTACTTCTATTGTTTCACAATAGAAAGCATCCTGATGGGCTGCATCACCACTTGTTATGGCAGCTGTTCTGCCCTGGATTGTAAAGCACTACAGAGAGTGGTGAGAGCAAGGACTGCAGTCACCCAGCTCAATAACGTTTTGTCCCACTGCCATCTGGCAGACACTTTAGAAGCCTCCAGTCACAAACTACCAGATTAAAGAACAGTTTTTACCTACAAGCCACAAGGCTACTCAATAGCCATTAATCATCTCCTCCTGCACTCCTACATTTTACTACACACTACACCATTTTATTAAGTCCTGACTAAATCAGTATTCTTTACAAATATTAGCATTTTTGCTCTTACATCCCTACTTCAACAGAGTATCACTTTTTACTGCATAGTATATGCATTCATTCTATATTATATGTATATTATTATTTTTCTATAATTAGATTGTTTTGTATTATGTCTGTTTTGTATGACTGAATAATATTAGCTTTCACTTTGTTCTGAGACCTTAAATGAATGTTATTGCCCTGCACCAATCTGTGAACTTGGGCCTTTATATATATATATATATATATATATATATATATATATATATATATATATATATATATATATATATATATATATATATATATATATATATATATATATCTATATCTGCTCCGCCAGACGGACACATTGACGAGAATATGTTTTGTACATTATTTAGTTATGTTTACCATATCATTTATGAGGATGAATTGCATAACATGAATATTATTGCAGAACATATTTCATTTTTTGCAAATATACATTAATTTGCATTTCTGTTGTAATTTTCGTTTGATTTTGTTTCTTTTACACTGCAGATCGATCAAACGGATGTCCATGTAGGATGTTAATTGTAAGACTTGCTTTGTGAAGTCTTCATGTTATTTATGAGAGGCAGTATTGCCATTTCTTTTACACAACAGTCTTCAGTTTCACACACTTTCACGTTTCTTCCATCTGCCGACGGTGTCGCAATTTCTCATTTCACCCATTTTTTCTGGGTAAGAGCTTGCGTGAAGGACCATGGATTTTCCCGTCAAGTTTGCTTTTTATAAATACCAATTATTGCGTAGAGAGTGGTGTACATATTCTTTTATGCATACGCAACGTTTATAAATGAGGCCCCTGAGCATTATCTTAAACATGCCCATTGTGCTTTCAAACTGGCAGCATGTCACGTGCATCTGAACCGCTTGTGCACTGTAAATACATGCGAGTATCAGGTATTGTTATATTAATATTAATTATTAGTAATAATATTAACAGTAGTATTATGTATTCAAATAAAAGATTCAAGATTGCCCGTTAGATATACCCAAAAAATTATCTCAAGACATCGGAGTGAGCAGCAAATATCAGAAGAGAACCCTGAAAACTTCGGACCAAATTTTCAAATTGGCACTATCTTTATAAATAAACTGCAGATTTAAAACGACATTGCATGACACGACAACTGCATTTTGAAAATTATTGTTTTTTTCTCCTTAACCATTATCGTTCACTGGGCGAAATGCTGCCAGTCTAGAACAATACTGGTGAAATATCCACACACAAACACAAACACACACACACACACACACACACACACACACACACACACACACACACACACACACACACACACACACACACACACACACACACACACACACACACACACACACACACACACACACAATGGCATCAAAAGCCCTAAAATAAGTGTATTTCAGTGTCAGGATGTTTACTTGTTCCAGATGTGATCACCTCACACAATCTTTACCAAGGGGTGTGTTCAAAAATTGGAAATTTATTCTAAACCAAAATAAAGCACAAAAACACTATCTGATGCACAAAAGAGAAAAGTAATTACCTGTACTGGAGCTAATGGTCTCTTTGCCAATGACGTGGCCCAACAGGTCATACTGGTTGAGCCTAGAACCATCAGGAGCCACAGAAACCGATTTCTCATCATCCGCTGTCCAGATGTAGACAACCTCATTGTTGGTGTAGGCATCTTAGAAAGACAAATCACAGTAGTATTGGTTTATTCTGACCAAACATTTAACTTGCAAACAATTGCAATGCAGTTTTGGTATTTTAAATAGCCTTTAATTTGTTTTTTCTTTCTTTTTAAAGTGCTTTGTCTTTAATGTTTTAGTGTTGCTTCAATTAGCTATTCTTAGGGTGCTTTCACATTAGCACTTTTGGTGCCCACCCGGGTTCGATTGATGTCAGAGTTTGGTTTGTTTGGATGTGAACGCGGTCTTCCGAACTCAGGTGCACTCAAGGGACTCATTTATTACCGACAGGCATACATTTAAAACGGTATTGGGACGCAGAGTCGCTAAAAGCTTTTTAGCGGCCCCGAAATCAACATGAACATTAGACACACCTCTTCTTCTACCTCCTTCCTCGACCCGCACATTCCAAAGGCTCTTTTAACATCACACAAAGACCTCATACCCATGGAGGCATAAGGAATAAACTTAAACCTCAGATTCAATAATATGACTTAATCCACTCAACCTACCACGCCTTAAATATATACTAAGGTACTATGTGTGTTTTCATGTAACTTGTGGAGTTTCTCTGTACGCTAGACACGTATTACATATGGTTCTTTACTATCTTCTATTCCCATCATGGGAATAGCAAGCTGTTTGATGTCTATGTGATGGATAAATGATTCCCAACATTTTGAAGCAAGGTAAATTTGTGTAAAATGTAGTGTTATTACAATAGGAAAAGTTGGTTTCTTAAAAGTGTTTAATCGGACATTACACTAATGATATGCACGTACAGGAGAAGTGGGCGGGACACCAGCCCACAACAATATCTCATTGGCTGGAGACGCCCCTAAAGGAGGGACCTTGGGGCCCATTTAAAACTCTTGGGCAAACAAGATATCACCGCTTTGCGCACCCTTTTTGCAGTGACTCGTGTTTATGCTTGATCGCCATGGTTTTGTGATAACCTCTGCTTTGGTGTGTGCTGGCATTTACACCTCTCTGCCTGCACTTTCACTGCCATCTGAGCTACACAGATCTCTCCACGAAACTCAGAAGACTTCCTGGAGTTTGTGCAACTGCGTAGCAAGACTTAGAGAAACTCCTGTCGCGTAGCAACCAGCTAATTCCACAAACAGGAATCAGCTTGCCTCGCAAAACCTACCAGCCAACCCTCCTAACACCACAACTGACTACCAGCCAAGCAAATGCCGTCCTGAGAGGAACCCATGCTCATAGGAGCATTGAAACGCAGGGACATGACTCTCCATTTTGGCTGAACTGGTAAAAATCGTATCTAAGCGAACAAACTTAAGTTGAACTGCTAGCATATTGATTCTCAGGTTGTGGCTAAGAAATTATGTCTGAACAAGTCATTGGGACTCCTTTCTGGTAACAAACCTCCCTTTCCCTGTAACTGTATGACTGTGGAACTGTGTGTTCGTGCTTTCGTTAGAATAGTTGGTAACACTTTATAATAACGTTCAGTTTTAAGTCATTTATAAGTGGTTAGTTAATGATGAACTAATAATTTACAAAACATTCATAAATTATTATCAAGTGATATGCTAACATATTATGTATGTTTTGTAAATTCCGTTATAAGTAATGGAAGAAACATGGCTATGCATTCATAAATGATTAATGAATGATATGTTTATTATTTTACATAGATTTAGTAGATTCAGTTATAGGTAATTTACAATGGATTAGTTAATGATTAACTAATAATTTACAAAACATGACTAAGCATTTCTCAAATGTTAATAAATTGTTACTTTTTTGTATGTTTTGTAGATCCAGTTATAAATAATTTACAAGTTATTAGATAAAGATAAACTAATCATTTACAAATCATGACTATATGTTCATAAATGATTAAGTAATATGCTAACAATTTGCAAATCTTTCGTAAGTTATCTTTAAAATAACTGCTAAAATAACTGCTGCCAGGGCTAGTCTCTGGCTGCGGGCGGTTGGTTGGCCATCAACTAGCGATAGCTTACCTCAAAGCTGTGTTTGTGTGTAACAAGCATTTCCTCCACAATCACGGCATGAGCTAACGGTTTGAATTGATATGAGGACCTGCACCGCTATCTGAAGTATCTTCCCCTGGGGTTTCACGAGGAGAAAAGTCCTCCACCTCAGCAGAGCCCTCTGTACTGCTATCACTGTAGACTTCACTGTCGCTGTCCATCTTTATTATGGGTGTTCAATCTGGGTAAGTTAAGTTAGATCTCGGCTATATGTAGGCTACGGAACGGTTGTTTTTTTTACGCGTTTTTTTTTTACATTTATTTTTAAATATGCAATTATACTGTGTATACAAACATAATTATATATTTATAATGACAATAATAATTGTGTGTGTATTTCTATATTTTAAACAATTCCGATAAATCTAATATATGTATGCATTCAGTTACTTTTAAAAATCAAACAGACGGTTGTCAGTGTATTTTATTGGACTTTAATTTTGCCAGCTTTAAAAATCCTGCATTTCGTTACGTTTAACCCCATATTTTTGTTGAGATTTGGCATGGGGCACGTTGCACTGCACTGACAGATGACAGTTGCTCACCCCCCTCTTTCTCCCCCTGCCTCGCTCTGACACACCCCTCTTCTCACCGGCATCCACGCCCATTTAAGTAGCATTTTTCAAAAAGATTACGAGGTGGATTTGAGCTGAAAGAGGGGGTTTCATGACCCTTTAAAGGGGTCATATTATGGTACATGCAGTTTTACAAGCTGATTGTATGGCTGATTGTGTGTTGGCAGTGCTTGTCCTGTCTCAATTCATGCCATTCAACCGTGTGACGTCACATGGTAAGACACCCCTCTCAATTGTTGATTGACAAGCAGCGTTTCATCTCAGACCCGCCCTGAGCAAACTCTGTCATCATCATAGTCCGCCATTGTTGATACACTGGAGCAGAATGGCGTCCAAGCGATTGTGGTGTTCTGTTCTTGGGTGTAATAATGAACACAGCAGTCATTTTGATGTTACTAAATCCAAACTGCTGAAGACGCAGTGGCTAACTTTTGTTTTCATCAATGCTTTTATGTTTGCGCAAACTAAAAAGCATTTCTCACCAGACCGATTTATAACCGAGGGTCAGTATAAAGCAGGTTTTGCTAAGATCCTGAATAAAGATCTGTACCAGCTATTCATGTTCCTGCTGCACCTCCAGAAGTGAGTGTCGTATGAAACGCTTGCACGCTTCACAATGAATGTGGCTAAAGTGGGTAAGTGAAATTATGGCATGCTTTCTATTTATGACCTTCTCAATATAATTCATAATCTAACGTTTATAATGAACAATCCGTTATGGTTATTGTGTTATTACAAACTGTGAATGCTGGTTTTAAAGTTAACTTGGAAGTGGTAACACTAAGCCTAATTATGTAGATGGTTTATAACGGTGTCTGTTACTGTAAAAAAAATGTTTTCTAACAGTTATTACAATGCATAGATTACTTTACATTTCACTGACAAACTGATATTAACAGAAAAAAAGGCATTTTATTGGCATTAGGTGTAACATCAATCTGTCAATGAACTAACGGATACATCAGTAAACACATAGCATTCATATCTCACTACGGTAACGTTAGCCTGCCGGTACATAAAGTTAGATTAAAGAGACATTACATTTATTAACCATTCAGAAATGTCCTGTTTAGCCTTAAAGGGACTTCAGCGATTAGCATATTGCTTTGTATCAGTAGAAACCCTGGAGTATATTCAAATGATTGTGCTTCCCCCCATCATATCCCCCTGAGACAAGAGATTAATGCATTTCATTTCTGGAAAAATTCCTCAGATGACGCAAATTGACGATATTTGCGCCTCGGAGGAATTTTTGGCAAAAGGCTAAAGACTACAGCCAGCAGAGGGAGCTATTTCTGCATGTTTTCAACCCGCGCATGGCGGGTAAGAGATCACACTCACCGCTCAGCTTGCAGCTGCAAGCATTCATGTAAACGGAGCTATGCTGAGCAATGTAAGTGTTTCAACTTCTCAAATTAATTCCTATGAAAGTTAAGCTTCCAAAGGCATCAACTGAAAACACGCTAGACTGAACACGCGCTGTGAACGACTGCCACGAGCGTGGATGAGATTACCTCAGCTCTCATCAAGAGGGCTTATTCAGCTCATTCATGACAGTGAATGTAATCTGTGTAATCTAGTGATAATGTGAACTGCTCTTTTCCCAGTTGACCCGACCAACTGGCTGAGGTGACTAAGCACCATGTCCCTGTGTTCGCACAACTGCTCTCTCGACTGGGCAAGGATCAGCCAGTCATCGAGATCGTTGAAGATGCGAACACCACACTCTCTCATGGGAGCAATGGCTGCCTCTGCGACTTTCGTGAAGACACGGGCGACAGGAACTGGCCGATGGGTAGGACGTTGAATTATATGCTCGTCTATCGAACGCAAATGTAGGAACGGTCGGAGTAGAGGGAAAATCGAGACATTAAAGTATGCGTCCTTCAGGTCGATCGCTGCAAACCAATCTTAGGGACGGATGCAACTGAAGATGCGTTTCTGCGTTAGCATTCTGAATGGCAGCCGGGGAGCACTAGCCAGGCCTCAGAGACTGAACAAGCGGGACCAACGGCACCACAGACATACCCGCAGCGGAGCAGTGCAGGGACCCAGCTTAGGCGGCATGGTAGTGGCCCCAGGCGGGATTTGAGTGTGCGGGGCACACAAACCTGCTTCCGCTGAGGCGGTGCGGGAATGTGGGGAGGCCGCTTGTGGGCGTCCCGCGTGTCCCCTGCTGGCGATTAGAGAGTTTCCTGAGGGTGACAAGGCATGGCAGCGTCGCCACCACCAAGCGCGCTCTTTTGGCACCCAGCGGTACCACTGGCTGTTTTTAACACAGTGGCTGAACAGAATTTACCAATGGTTCACCACCCGGCCCTCCTCTGGGAAAGAGCAGCTCCTAACCAAATCTGGGTGACCCGTCCCAGCTGACTGACAGCTGAGACGGGTGGCATCAAGGGGCCGATGCCCATGGCGACGAGCAGACTGAAGGGTCGCCAATGTTTCTGGACCAGGGTGGACATAATCTGGCCAAGGGCACTGGGTTGATGTTAATGTATAACTGAATCTACAAAACATACAAAAAAGTAATACTTTTTTAACATCAATGAAATGCATAGTCATGTTTTGTAAATTATTAGTCCATCATTAACTATTCAATTGTAAATTATTTATACCTGAATCTACAAAACATATATACAATTAACATATCCCTAATACAATTGATTTGAAAATGATGAACTAATAATTTATGATACATGACTATGCCTTCATAAATGATTAGTTAATCATTTGCTAATCACTTGTAAATGACTTGTAACAGATTTTGCAAAACATACATAACATGTTAGCATATCACTTGATAATCATAAATATAAATGTTTTGTAAATGATTACTTAATCATTAACAAACCATTCAAAAAATCTTTGTTTACTTTTTCATCTGTACATGCGACTTGGGCTTTGTGTTTATAAGTTACTGCCTCAAACTGATCGAGCGTGTTACTTAAGCTCACAAACAGTGAACATAAAATTGATATTATTGCCGTTGTTACGGGTAATATCCTGATTCAAGATTGATAATATACTCTAATTTCAATGTATCACTGAACAAATAGTTGATAAAGTGTTGAATATTAATTTTGAATCATTTAATATGTATACGGTTCCTTTCCCTGTAACTCAATACCCATTTGAGGTATTTGATCCAAATTAATCCTTTACAGCAACGTAAACATTTGACATATCTGTTTTCAAACTAAGCTTATGCTCATGACGGTAAACGTAGAAAATTATGACCCTACAAAAAATACATTATTCTGAGCGTTAGGGTTTACAGGGTTGGCTAGTATTTTTTGGTCATTAAAAGTACAGTCCCTGACAAAAGTCTTGTCGCTTGTGTACAAATTGACCTAAAGTGCCGCTGAAATATATTTCTAATCAAGATTTTTTTTATAAGAAATGGCTCATTTTAATCCCACCAGCTTTTGTGATAATGTTTCAGTGAAAAAAACTTTCAAAAAGTATTCTTATATTCACAGCTTGGTAAATCCCATTGAGTCAATTTTTGCAAAGACATAAGTTTTGTCACCTTGTCATATGAGCTTCACCTGTGACTAATAATGGATCAATTAGGTCTCAAGTGTGTATAAAAAGAACCCCAGTACGCTAGACCTTCACATCAACTGCAACTAGACCTCTGCAAACATGCCTAAGATTCACCCTAAAACTAAAGTTTTGATTATCAAGGGGCTGAAGACCAGATCCACTGCTGATGTGGCAGACACCTTCAATGTGTCTCAGCATCAAGTACAGAGGATAAAAAAAAGATTTGAAGAGACTGGAGACGTTTTTGACAAGCCCAGGTCAGGCAGACCCCGCAAGACAACTGCTCGAGAGGACCGTTTGTTGGCTCGAAAATCCAAGGCCAGCCCATTTTCCACTGCAGCAGAGCTCCACAAGACCTGGTCACCTGAAGTCCCTGTGTCAACCAGAACAGTTTGTCGGATTCTGTCTCGAAATGGCCTCCATGGTCCGTGGCATTTGCCAAAGCCCACAGCCTGCTAAAAGGATGGACGCTGGAAAAGTGGCAGAAGGTGGATTTTTCAGATGAATCTTCTGTTGAATTACACCACAGTCGCTGTAAATATTGCAGGAGACCTACTGGAGCCAGAATGGATCCGAGATTTACCCAGAAAACAGTGAAATTTGGTGGCGGAAAAATCATGGTCTGGGGTTACATCCAGTATGGGGGTGTGCGAGAGATCTGCAGGGTGGAAGGCAACATCAATAGTCTAAAATACCAAGAAATCTTAGCTACCTCTTATATTCCCAACCATAAAAGAGGCCAAATTCTGCAGCATGACGGTGCTCCATCGCACACTTCCATCTCCACATCAAAGTTCCTCAAGGCGAAGAAGATCAAGATGCTCCAGGATTGGCCAGCCCAGTCACCAGACATGAACATCATTGAGCATATGTGGGGTAGGATGAAAGAGGAGACGAAACCAAAGAATATTGATAAACTCTGGGAGGCATGCAAGACTGCTTTCTTAGCTATTCCTGATGACTTCATCAATAAATTGTATGAATCCTTGCCAAACTGCATGGATGCAGTCCTTCAAGCTCATGGAAGTCATACAAGATATTAAATTTGGATATCACAGCACCACAACTTAATTTGCTGACATATTTTTGTTTTTGCTGTAAATTTGTTCAATTTCTGTATAGGCGACAAAACTTTTGTCTTGCCAAAATTTGACCTTTCTGTCTTGATTAAATGATAAATATTTTTTCTTTGAAAAATATTTATTTCAGTGCATTAAACATCATTTGGGAGGGTTTTAGCTTTTCATATGAGCTATTTCTAACACCAATTAATTAATTAAAAGTCAGGTTAATATCAGGTATTTCTAGAAAATAGATAAGCGACAAAACTTTTGTCAGGGACTGTAGTGTGTTTAGTGTATAAATGATAAAATTTTAAATAAAAGGTTGCAGATTTAAGATTTACTCATAAGCTTATTTTCCATGAATGATATAGTCACTGAGTTGGACAAACTGTAACTAAAAAATCTTAATGTAGTACAAAACAAATATCATGGAAAAATAGGGGGGCAGTAGAGTGAATACATGCATCTCAATGAGGGCAATTGGAATGCAACTTTAATAAAAGCCGACTACCCATGGGTCAGCTGCTCTCTCCGATTAGCTGCTTCCTTGAATCTAACTTATATAATGGTGAAACATAACAAAAGACTTATTGTGTTTGAATACACAAGGACAAACTTTGCAAAAGAGCATGGAAAACAATTATTTTGGGGTCTGTACGCAGAAGCAAGACCGACACAAGTGCACTCACATAACTCTAAGCAAGTGAGCAGGAGAAAAGCTAGCAGGCTTAACACTAGAAACATAATTCAAACAGCAGGCAGAGGTTTGCTAATTACATTTTGATGGTCACAGAGAACAGTTATTGTTTTATTATATTAGAAGGTAATTAATCAAAAGCTAAACACATCAAATTGAATGCCACTTCATGCATTATGAATAGTATTTGATAATGAAGTGCATTATTCCATCTTCAAATATATATTTGCATCGTACGACTGAAATCAGTTTATATTTTTTTTAGGAATCTGGTCTACAGGAAATGGTATGAGCTGAAAAGGTCAGTGTTGTCACAGACTTTCAGCACATTACACAAGAAGTCTTAAATTTAGTGCAGGGGCTAAAACTCAATTAATACTGTGATGAGAGAGAGAAAGAGAATGGAACATGAGAGGATGAATTAGAAGCCAATCAAATTAAATTGAAGAAGGAAATATTTAATCAAATATCACTTTCCAACACTGTATTCATGTAAATGACCTTGCTATAAGTTGATTAATAGTCCAATAATAGCTTAGTCTCAGTAGAGTGTTTCCTTCAAGTATTTGTTTAATGCACAGTGTAAATGTCCATTGCATTAAAACATGCAGCTGGTAAAGAGGGAATATGGAGCTTGTATGCATTTTTTAGATCTCTACTCACTTGGCAATATGCGTTATTCTCAATAATAAATCATCATGGCTGGCAGTAATACAAAGGCTAGCCATTTGTTCTGATGGTGTGA
This sequence comes from Pseudorasbora parva, assembly GCF_024679245.1. Classification (NCBI taxonomy): domain Eukaryota; kingdom Metazoa; phylum Chordata; class Actinopteri; order Cypriniformes; family Gobionidae; genus Pseudorasbora; species Pseudorasbora parva. Next base: position 35,749,138 of record NC_090189.1, read on the forward strand.
AATTAAATATTTACCAGTTTACCAAATCAAATAATGGAAAAGAAATAAGCAAGGGTCTGGGAATTAAGATGATTTTGTATGGCATTTCTTTGTGTTTTTTTAATGTCTGCATTCCTTTGCAGATAAGGACAGAAAACCAAACAACTACAACATTTTTCTTATGGTGATATTGAATTTACAGCCTTCAGCAAAGGAAATCATATAGTCCAATTTTCAATAAAAAATATGATATTTTATTACAAAGATAAATATTAAGATATGATACACACACCCAACAGAAAACGTCTCAGGTTACGACTAACCATGGTTCCATAAGAAGGGGAACAAGACACTGCATCTTGGATAGATGCTATGGTAATGCTATGGTTCACGCTATCAGCATTAACGTTGTCTGAAACATGTGCGTACACATGACAATTTTATTTGCAGATGACAGTCCATGAAGTCATCACCAAAGCTCCCATAACTATAAGAGAGCACCTACAATGTGCATCATCAACTTCTTTGTCTGAAGGAGATGTGTAGGCAGGCCAGAGGTATAGCAATGAGATGCAGTGTCTTGTCCCCTTCTCAGGGAAACATGGTTACTGTCATAACCTGAGACATTCCCTTTCAAAATGGAATTCAATACTGTGTCTTAGATTGATGCCATGGGGACAAATACCCACTCTGCCATGCTGATGAAATGCCTGCCTCATTAGATGTGCCTATACTGTGTCTATAACTATTACCAAGCCAGAGTCAGATGCATCAATTTTACAGGGCACATCCTAGGACTGAAATAAGACTGTCAAATGGTATTATTCCATCAGCCATTGCCCAAGCAGAGAAGGAAAGTTCCAGCCTTTAAATTCTTGCCCCTTCCCTACGGTCCAGGCATTAGCCATATGAGGCCCAAGAACACAGATCTAAGGCTTAGCTATATAAACTCTTATGACAGTCCATTTGGGAATACTTGCCTGGGGAAACATTTTAAGCTGCAAACCTGGTTTACTACTACATTCAGGTGGAGCCTAAAAACTAAAATCTCTAGGGAACCGCAGGGAGCTTCAGCTCTACTACCCCATACTTTTAATTAAAGGAGAACACTCTGACCTGCCTGGACTATTCCAGGATCCAAAGACACTCAGCACCTGAAAAACGTGTCCAATAACAAGAAGGGGATACAGGCAAATAACCTCTACTTGTTAGGCTGTATATGGACCAGTTAAGGCTCCGGCGGGGAGCAAAGGACCTTACTTCAATGCCCTAAAGGGGTGCAAGCTATTTTTTCCACAAGTTTTAGCTGGACTTCAGCAGTTCACTAGGCTAGAAAAGTCTCACTCTCTTTAAGGGGTGAGGAATTGAGTAATCAACTCTCCATTGAGCTTTAGATATATACAAGGTCATTTCACTGCAGAATCATTTGTAAAAAATGTCTCAGGTGGATTTGCAGACATATTGTGATTAAAACACAATGCTATTACGTCTATATTTATCTCAAATAGTGAAATATTCCATTCTTAAACTGGGCATCTGTGTGTGTGTGTGTGTGTGTGTGTGTGTGTGTGTGTGTGTGTGTGTGTGTGTGTGTGTGTGTGTGTCTGTGTGTCTGTGTGTCTGTGTCTGTGTCTGTGTATGCATCCATGGTTCACCCTTATATCCACCAAAGTAATATTCCAATCAAACATGTGGGTAGATGAGAAATAAATCATAGTGTTTGTTTGACAAAGATGTTTACGAGCCCTGTGATCGACAGAATCATTCCGGTTGCGGCTTTCAAAACAATCCCTCCCTCATCTGAACTGAACTCACAGGGCAGCTGAAGCTCATTAAATATGCAAATCATATCCAATCCTAGCCGTGGGCATTTACTTCCAAGTCTCCAGTGCGGCATGCCTATCAAAACCAAATGTCCAGGAGAGAGCTTCAAATCCAGTGTAGAAAATAGCCTATTACTTATTAGTTATGATGTTTTTGAATGCAAAAACCATACAGACGTCATTAGTTGACCTCATATATATATATATATATATATATATATATATATATATATATATATATATATATATATATATATATATATATATATATATATATACTGGGTGTATACTGGGTTGGTAATAACCCCACACCAACCAGCAGAGAAGGACCTCTCCTGGAAGTTGCTAGAAAAGCATAATTGAGAAAGTGTTTTTTTTATTTAATTTTTTTATTCTTTCTTCTTATCACAAATGTCTCTCCATCAGTTTCCTCCCACACTCTGCATACAACTCCCATGATTGATCCTGTCATGCTGCCTACAGGTCCCAAGCAGAGTCTGCTACCATGAGTGCATAGTTGAGTGCCTCCAACTCCCTTGAGAGCCGCATGCGCTCACGCAAGAACTAGATTACCATCCCTTGAGAGAGAATAAAAGAATAAAAAAAGTTCCTTATTGTGAATGCATTATGATCATAGACCGTAAAAAAAAACAAAAAAACATGGACGACATGCTTTCACTATCTGAAGAAAAGTGAAGCTGCCAATGTCCAAATTTGGTACTGACATTTTATTTGGGTCCTGTGTCTGCGCAGTAGTAAATGTGGGATCCGAATCTGCAAAGCAGATCTTCGCTTACAAGTATCTGTTAGTACAGTTTACTGCAGAACAACTCATTATGTTGGCTTGAAAAAAAAAAAAATCACAGCTGTCCATCATGATGTCACATCCCCTGTTTATAAAGCATTAAATAACTAAATGAAGCTAAACTTGGTTTATTAAGACAAATAATATTTATTTTGTATTTGTATTTATAAGTTAAGTATGTATTGGGTTTATTTTTTTAGTCTTGTTGACATAAAGTTGATATTGATGTGCAGAGTATAAATTGCTTTATTTATTAAAGGTCCCATGGCATGACATTTTCATTTTAAGGTTTTTCTGATCTGATTCTGATCTCATCTGGAATTTTCTTGTTATGACATCATACCAGGAAAGGTTGCCTCCCCTTCCTCTGCTTTGCCTGCTCAGAGAAATAGTAGAGAATATATTCAGTGTATCAGTTGCGATGTCAGCACAGGTCTGTTCCTTAACTAAAAAAACACCAGTTTTTCCTGTTCTCTGCATCTTGGGTGGCATTTAAGAACCAAGGTCATTCAAGCAGAATTTTTCAGAAGGTTCTATTATAATTTATATATTGCAATATATATAGTTATCGCAAGAGGCTGCAATGTATATTGCAAAATGGATTTTAGGCCATATCGATTATCCCTAATAGTGGGCGTGGCTTTGTGGCGGAGTAGAGTATAGAGTAGTATTGCATCCTTCATAACTCTGAAAAGTCTTTAATTTTATTATATTTATTAAATAAATATAGGCTGTACTGAGTCTTTCCGAAAAAAAATGAGCGCCTGGAGGCGTATCGTGTGGGCGGAGAATGACTCCCGCTCGGGCGGTGGCCGAGAAGAATAAAGAATGACGAGTGCACACAAAGAGGTGACGTCCTCAAGCGTGGAGAAGAAAATGCTGATCTACTGGATCTGCACCTGAGAGCAGTGTTTATGGGAATACTCCATCAAACGTCCAACTTAGTTTTGGAAACTTTGTCTATGTTTAGGATGGGAATCCAAGTCTTTAACAGTGTAAAAAGCTCAGTATGCATGAAACAACATTTCACCCCCCCTTTAATGACCCTTTAATGTGAAACACCTAACATCAGTATATGCATATTTTCACACAAAGTTGATGTTTTAGACTATTAATCACATCACGTCTATGAAGGCTGGAGATGTGCTCTGCTTGCTTTAAAGAGAATAAACAAGCTGTTATTAATATTGATGATAACACTTCAGCAATGTAGTCTCTAGCAATGCAAAAACTAAATCAAAACCAACCCAAATGAGCAATATTCACTACTTCATATATCTTTAAACAGAACAGAGAAAACACGTTTTGAACCATAACAAATATTTAAAGAGATAAATGAACAGCCAACTTTGTAAATTGTTTTCTGTCTTTTGGCTTTATGCAACACAAATCCATGAAGGGGTCACCACGCTGCACCTGTCAAAAAGATGTATTGTGGGGAAATGGTACTAGTGGAAATGTATGACTTTTCTATTATTGCCCAGTGGAATGTTTTATTCATAAAGACGTGACTGCTGCGTCATGGCAACCTTTAGTATCATTGACTGGGCTTTTCATCTAAAGCCCTAAACAGGGGGAGAGTTAAGAAATGTGTTTGTTTGTTTTGGGACCATGTGTACAAAAAAAAAAAAGGTCATTTTTTTGTTGGTCTACCTTTGAGCTTTTAATTAAATATTTTTTTGGGCCTATTCATAATGACAATGCTATCTATGTTGTTAAGATGGTGTTTATGGTTAAAAGTGTCTGTTTTTAAGACAAAACAGGAGTCTGTCTGTGGTCAAAGGTAGTTGGGTACTCTACCTGCACCCACCTTATCCATTTTAGTTTGCTGCACAGATTTTGATGTCAAGCTCATCACCAAGCTTATTGTGCAGGGTACATGTGCTCAAAACAAACGTAATATACTAAAATACTCTTAGAGAATCTGAGCAAATGCACTTAGCAAAACTAGATCAGTGGTTCTCAACATTTGGACCCCTACCCATTATCTAGATCCCTCACAATCACCGGCTGCATCAAATAAAATGCAGTCTAAATGTCTTCCTGAAATATTTATTCTGATTATTACTCTGTGCTTATTGTAATTAGGCCTATTATATTACACTACCATTCAAATTGCGGGGGGCAGTATTTTTTTTTTTAAAGAAAATTCTACTTTCATTCAGCAAGGATTTATTTATTTCACTCAACAATACATGTCACATTGCTTTGAGTTTATACAAATTTTATTGGTGGTGTTTTCAGTACTATAGCCTTTAGGGATGTTGAGTTATGAGTTATCTTTAAAATTATATCTAACCTTGTTGCTCAAAAGGTTAAAGAGACTTTTTAAAAAAATAATTTTTAGGATACATCAAAAGTGGATTTAATTATTTAGACTTTTTAATATTGTGAAAACTTACCTCAAAATTTTGGGTGAATGTTTTTAGTGGAAAATGTGGATTGTGGTGAAAATAATATTTATCCCTTTTTTAAGATACCCTGTTTTTTACGAATATATTGAATCCCCAGTTCCCTTTCAGTCGGTCACGATCAATGTATGTCGGACGTACCAACGAATTGGGATCACTTCTATGAGCCCTATCAGCTTCAAGATATAGAAAATGGGCCAATGAACATTGGTGTGCATGCTTTGCACATCGCACCCCGCCCTACAGCGAGTGCATAAAGTGGAAGCGATCGCCACACACTGTTGTCATTCACTTCGTAGCCGAGAGAGAGATTGAGAGAGAGAGAGAGAGAGAGAGAGAGAGAGAGAAGTGCTATTCCATCAGCCTCTCCCATGGGCGTCCAATGGTGACCTTTGGGGCACCCTCAGACAAACAGATGTCGATCACGGCATTGGAGGGGGAGTTCCAGTGCTTGGAGGATAATGATTCGGCTGTACTGCCTCCCTCTGGGAGAGTGGCAACGATCGAGTCAGACCCCAAGTTGACGGCTATGCTTTCCCGAGCCGCCAAAAAGGTCAGGCTTGATTGGAACCCTCCACCATGTCCCGAACCTTCTAGGTTGGATGATTGGTTTCTCGGGGCGGGTTGCGCTGGTTCTCAGCATCCTGCCCCAGTGCCTTTCTTCCCAGAGGTGCATGAGGAGCTCACTAGGTTGTGGAAGACACCTTTCAGTGCCAAAAGCAGACATGGTGGCTCCTCCCTCCTCACTTCCCTTGACGGCGAGCAAGCCAGGGGGTACTAGGGTCTCCTGCCGGTGGAGTGGGCCGTCGCGATACAATTGTGTCCAGAGACGCCAACTGGCGTGGGGACCTGCGGATCCCGTCCAAGGCTTATAAGTTCTCTTACAGTCTGACTGTGAAGGCTTGCATTCTTGTGGCCAGGCTGCGTCCGCCTTGTATGCCGTAGTGTTGGACCAGATGCACCAGGCCCAGACACTCCTTAAAAATCACCGCCCGTTCCATTGGCCAGGCGATGTCCACTATTGTGGTCCAAGAGCGGCATCTCTGGCTCAACCTGGCCGACATGAGCTGACAAGACTCGTTTCCTGGACTCCCGTTTCGTCAGCTGGGTTGTTCGGTTGTTGTTGAGGCAAACCCAGCCCTAGCTTTTCTCTGGCCGTGCCCTACAGACTTACGTGGACAGAACGCAAAGCTTTAGGAACTCAGAGCAGCTCTTCGTCTGTTACAGAGGCCAGCAGAAGGGAAATGGTGTCTCCAAGCAGAGGATGGCCCACTGGATTGTGGATGCCATCGTCTTGGCGTATGAATCCCAAGACACGCCCTGTCTGCTCGGGGTAAGAGCGCAGTGGCCCAGCATGTTTTCCCAGCATTATCCAATAGTCTGCTGAGTGGGTCTTGCGGAACAGCAGCATGACTCTCCCTGCGTGATTTCCCCTGCCCAGAACAGACGGGGTCTAAGGGGCGCTGGAAGTGGTAGTAACTGTGGCATTTTCCAAAAGGATCCCAATTCATCGGTACTTTCAACGTACATCGAACGTGACTGACTCAAAGGGAAGGAGTTCCCTGAAGGAGGGGATGGAGACCTACATCCCATCACTACAGTTGCTGTACCATCACTGCAGGCCGAGTCAAAAGTTCCTCAGTGAAAAACAACAGTGCATGGCTATCACTTCCGCTTTATACTCGCTCTGCGGGGCAGGGTGCTATGTGCAAAGCACGCCGCCAATGTTCCTTGGCTCGTTTTCTATATCTCAAAGCTGATATGGCTTATATAAGTGATTCCAGTTCGTCGGTACATCTGTTCCCTTTTTCAGGGAATGAGGGTTACCATACATAACCGAGACTCTGTCCTCATTAACATGGTAATGTTGTTGGGAAAATATGACATTCATATGTAAACAGAATAAAAGGTAAACATCCTTTACTGTATTTCTTCATCATTTTGTGTGAATATTAAAAATTTCAACCATTTTCAGCATTTTGTTTCAGCAATTAATTTTGACTTGAATTGAATTGAATTAGCACTCAACAAACAGCAGGTTACACAAAAAATAATCAACCAGGACACATGGCAAACATGAGGGCTTAACACACAAGGATTAATGAGTAAGACACACAAATGACAACATAACTTAGAGACTATGGAAGTACATGACATGATCACATGAGGGCACAATGGAATCACATGACAAACCAGGAAACATGACATTAAACATAAAAAGAGAACATGAAACAAAACCACAACAAGCTTGAATTTCATTGGACAGGGTGAAGTGGTAATTTTCCTGGTCTTATATAACCCCCACAGGTTGGCAGTCAGCCCCAAAGTTTAAGGCACAGCAAGCTGATACTAGCCAAGGCCTTTTAGTGTATTCTACCAGTTTGAGGTGAAAACAAAGAAGGATACGGGCTCTACACAAAGGTCTGAGCGGATGCAGAGCGTGGACAGGACAGAGCAAAGGCAGGGTTGGGTCTGCCTGCGCCACGGGCAGTGCTTGCAGGTTCCCTACCTTGTCCCAGCAGGGAGTGGTAGGAACCTTGGGCACATAACCTTAGGACACACTCGTGCAGGTCTTTGAGCGTTTTTGCCTGATGGACCAATTCTGCAGACTGAAAGGGAACTATGTATGCACTGTTTTCAGTTTTTTTATTTTTTTATTTAATGATTTATTAACAAAGGTGAACTAGCTAAAAGAAAAAAATATATATATTTGAAGAATTTGCATTTGTAGAGCGATCTGGATCTCCGGTTTGTCTAATTTTAAAATACTTAATGTATCATACTTAAAAATCGGATTTGAATTGATTACAAACATTCCACAAAACAATGCAGAGCACAAGTTGCCATTAATGGTAAGTAGTATTCAATTTACTCTTAAATTAATTTACAGTTTGATGAAACTATCACGGTTGGTTAAATTAAGTCCAAGGCCTACAGGCCTTCTATGAAATGTAGGCTTCAACAGTAAACAGATGGCCCATTCTATTTATGACCCCCATACAGACCCCCCCCCCCCCAACCCCCACCCCCTGTTGTTTTCTGAATGCCCCTGTTGAGAAACACTAATCTAGATAAATTAAATGATAATGACAGAGATCACTTACAGCTTCCGAACTTCAGTGGGCAGGCATGGGCATCCATAGGAAAATCTTCTAGATGCATGGGGCACTCAGCATGGATGGTTAATCTATGTGGAGAGGAACAGACACATTTCACGTCAGCATGAAACAGTATTTGCAACTCATTTTACTTTTGTAATGTGATGTATTTCAGAGTGAAACAATAACTTTGAAATAGTGAAATAGGATGTTAACATTTAAAATGTCTTAACAGTATCATTGCCTTACAGTCACATTTAGTAAATTAGAGTTGGACGATGATATAGTTTACATTTTGTGTTGATACAAGTGATCAAGCAGTTTAGATATTCTAGATAGTGTATATTGCCCTTAGCAAGAACACTCTCATAAAGTTGGACATAATTATATTTCATATGCATATGTGTAATGTTTCATGCTTGTACTGAAAATAATTTAATTGATTGAAATATTGTTAAAGTGTACTGCCAAAAACACTTATGGTAATCTAAAATATACATTAATGTCACTTCTATTGGAATTTGTATGCTAGGTATTTTATATATTTTAATTACACACAATGATGAAGCTGCAGTTAAGTACTAAACTGAACATACACAATGTACTACACTAATAAACTACAGTCAAATTATTATCAGAAACGTTATATGTGCATTATATGTATGTAAGTAAACATAATTTGTGTAGATCTTTAAAGCATGACAAAATATTCTAAAAACAAAATGTAAAATGTTGCTTAAAGTAAACTTTTAATGTGACATTACAAAGAACACTTTTTAATTCGTATACTTTAGTGTTAAGAATGAAAATGCAATTTACATTTTAAGTACACTACAATTGCACAGTTAATGTAATTAAGCACACATATGTTTTAAAAAAAAAATCTAGTTCACAATCTTTTCACAGGCTACATCCTGTGGCTTAGATTATGTCAGCCGAACAGGAAAGTCTTTGAGAGGCGCAACACAATATTACATTTTCATGAAATAATTTTTATTCTCTTTGAAAAACTGAAGAATCATTCTCAATAAGACCATTAACATTTTTTTTTGTAAAATAAACAGGGCTGATTAGATTTTATATGAACATTAAAACAGAAAATTAAGCAATAATAAAGAACTGCTTATTCAAACACTCAATTATATATTTTATTTAATCCATTGAAGAATCTCGGGTAGTAATTTACAGCATCTTTAAACAGGAGACAGGGAAGAAAAATTGAACATAGCACAAGTGTTAATCCAGTACTAAGAAAAATGAATAAGTGATAACTGCTTGAAAGAGAATCTTTAAACTCCAATGAAGTGTTTGAAAATACAGAAGCAAGTAAGTTAGTGGACAACATCTTTTGTGGGTTCACTGCATAAGCCTTTGCTTGAAATTAACTGAGTCACAAGCTGACAGCTTGTATGGCGTTGAGTAAATTGACCTATTAATAGATCCCTGAAGCTTTTAATTAGCGAGTATCAAAGCCTGATCCATTGAGGTGAATCAAAGTAATTTCTCAGACAGTTTAATGATTGTGAGGTGCTTCCTTTTCACATCTGTGGAAAACTAAAGGTGGTTAGAAGGATGTGACATGTTCCAGAAGAGGACAGTGAGAAAAGCATGTGTCTGTGCATGGCTGTACATAGACTACTGAGTGCAAGAGTGGATGAGTCTGTGAGAACATTAAAGGTCACTAAATTAGAAGAGTTCTAAGCTTTAAACATGGCAGCCCGTGAGTGCGAACATAAGAAAGCGTTTGAGAAAATATTCAACTTAATGTCTGCTTCTATTTTGCTTCTTTACCTCCTCGTACCTCCAGCGTTTGTGTACCATATCATTACAGAGTGTGACAGGAAGCTAGCATTACAGCTCTAATTCAGTGTGCACATGTGTGCCTATGGTCACGTAGCGCAGCTGGCCTGTCAGTGCGCATGCACGCCACTGCGGCTGCTTTACTGGCCATTTGTCAGTTTCACGGTCAGTGAACGTCATGGCTCTCTTGGGAAGGCAGGTCCCCCTGGGCTTTTCCCCCAGCTTTGCGCTAGGTCTCGGGCTCTCAGAGCTTTTGTACCTCTCATCTCCTCAATAACATATTGACCCAACGGTCCTCAGCACATTACCTGTTCCCGAGGCAGCTCTGACAAGACCAATGGCAGGGATTTGCTTTCAAAAGTCTCTACCCTGGGCATACAGATGTAATCTAGGTTCATAATACTTTTTGGTTCACCTGCCTCAATTGAAAAGATTTACCCTTCATAAATATTTCATACAGATCATCAAACTGTACTTTATATTATTTGATTACACATATGTTTTCCAAGGGCATTTTTACCTTTGTAATATATATATATATATATATATATATATATATATATATATATATATATATATATATATATATATATATATATATATATATATATATATATATATATATATATATATTATGTGTGCATCATCTTTTCAGTCAAATTCTTCAATATAAAAACATTTAAAAACAACAACAGGATTGTATTATTTTAAACATTTACATATACTAGACACACATATTATGAATGAATTATTATTATATATTATGATTTATTATGAATTGTCAAGTAGCCAGCACTAGTCAAAAGGAACATTATGCAGACACTGATCTACAAATAAACAAATAAATAAATAAATAAATAAATAAATAAATAAATAAATAAATAAATAAATAAATAAATAAATAAATAAATAAATAAATACATACATACATACATACATACATACATACATACATACATACATACATACATACATACTTTTTATTACCAACACTTGTCACACACTAATAACTACTGACTGGAAATTGAATAGTAAGAACTATTTTAAAAAAAGGAAAACAATAATTGTGTGAAAATGTGTGCTGACAAATACAGCATAAACATACAGTATAAAACATCTTCATAAAGGTTCTGGACCCACTTTATATTAGGTGGCCTTAACTACTATGTACTAACATTATAATTAATAATTTGATACAATGCACTTATTGTGTACATACATGTTTTTACATTGTATTTACATAAAAAAAAATGCCTGCATGTAATTACGTCTGTTATTAATTTCTGTAGTTCATTTTGTAATTACACAGTTGTCAATTCCCTTACACCTAACCCTACTCTTAAACTGACCCACACCACCACACCTGTCCCTAACTCTACCCATATCCCACCTCAATATCAGCAAAGGTGTTCTGCAATACAATTTGAACACAGTAAGTACATTGTACATCTTTTTTGATGTATGTACATAGTATTTAAGGCCACCTACTATAAAGTGGGGCCAAGGTATATATATAGTGGATTATGAGATAGTCGGGTATTAATATGCTAATGATTTACTGTTTTTTTTAAACGATTTACGATTTTATCTGTCATAAGTTAGGCCTATCTTTAAAAAAAATAGCATTTCATAAAATAATCAAACAGATCCTTAGTAAATCCAGCAGATCCAGATCCAGCAGAGGGAGCCATTTCCGCATGTTTTGAACCCGCGCATGGGGGATGGGAGATTACACTCAGAGCTCAGCTCACAGCTACAGGCACTCATTTAAACAGAGCTATGGTTAGCAATTTAAGTCTTTTAACTCCTCAAATTAATTTCTATGAAAGTTAAGGTTGCAAAGGCATAAACTGAAACATGCCAGACTGAACTTGTGTTGTGAATGTATGCGGCGAGTGTAGTCGTGATTGCCTCAGCTCTCATCATTCAGCTCTCTGTGATACTCGCGCGGTGACTCACTTATTATATTGACACGCTTAGTTTTTAATTGTATTGGCTTCTCTAACTTAGTCACAGTAATCCATTAGGTGGCTTTGGGAATGGCCACACGTCAGCGAAGCATTCTGGGAATTGTAGTCTTTCATCCCCATGAGACAAAAATACATTTTTCTCAGTCTAGAAGCCACCAAATTAAAACATAATTTCATATTTCTACTACATTAATGACCCAGTTTAAATACAGATTCATCTTCCCAGCGCTGAAGTACCCCTTTAATGTTTTAATCATTGAAATGATGATCCCTTTATGAACGCATATTTCTCATATTTATCATTCAAATAATACTCCCGACTCAATCCCAACTCAGCATGACGCAATCGGTCACATGCCTCATGAGAGCTAATAACATTTTACAATCAAAGCTGACGTAATGACGCAATTGGTCACGAGACACATGACAGCCAATGCTGTCAAAGCTGACATGCCGTTTATTCTGGGCGGCAAATTTTGAAATGTGTTAATCCTTAATCATCGGCCGGTGGATGAACTCGACGCTGCTGATCGCTTCTGGGGATTTACTTCACACAAACCAATCGTTTGGCCTCGGGACACTTGGAATATTTGTACTTTTTGAATAAATTGTTCCTGCAGTCATATCTGCCAGTTATATATATATATATATATATATATATATATATATATATATATATATATATATATATATATATATATATATATATATATATATATATATATATATATATCAGATTCAGATTTCAGATTGGTACCCGACCTGGACCCGACTGACCATTTAAAATATAGACCCGAACCTACGGGTGCCCCGTGAAGACCTCTAGGAAGAATACCATGTGACCCATCACACCAACACCACCTGAAGAGATCAACTTTCAAAAGGCAAGCTTAGTCAGTTCCACTGCTTTGTAGAGAGGGATGATTTCAGGACAATTCACCACTCAGAGCACCTGTGCCTCATCTCTACCCAAGCTGTAAGGCATGAGCAGCTAGTGCAATCATTGCATGCCAATGTACATCGTTTAGTTACAGTTGAAGAAAATTGGCTCTTACTAGCAAGATTCCTATTCGTCGGTCTCCGACGTGGCATCAGAAGTAACCAACTGAATGGGAAACATCTATGAATATACGTTATGAATATAACCCTTGTTCCCTGAGAGGGAATGAGCACTGCATCGAAACGATGAATTTGGGGATGCTCCCTAATGATCAATGCATCTGAAGTATGAATAAAACTAGTCCAATCCTGATAGGTGCTACGTCATGACACAGATGTGACGGCATACTCAGAAACTATAAAGGGGAGCCCACCGCATTGTAGCGTCAATTATCGCGATGAAGCAAACGCTCTCAGGCGATATGCGGTGTGGCGACGATACGCAGTGCTCGTTTCCTCTCACGGAACAAGGGTTATATACATAACCCGAGACGTTCCCTATATCGAGGGAACTTCGCACTGCGTCGGAATGACGAATTTGGGGAATGAGAACCCACTAGGCCACACCAAGGATACGCCTGCCCTATTGTGAAGCTGGAGACCAGGCACAATTAGGACTGGAGAACCCTGCCACCGGGAGTCGCAGGGAGGTGCAAGCTGTTGAATCTTATAAAAGTGTGCTGAGTAGCCCAACCGGCCGCTTCGCTGATGTCCTGCATAGGGACTTCGGATAAAAGGGCCACAGAGGAGGCCATGCCCCTGGTGGAATGGGCCCTCAAGGCTATAGGTGAAGGCAAATTGTGCACCTGATATGCCAAGGCTAAAGCCTGCACAATCCAATTACTAATAGTAGGGGTTGATGCAGGAAACCCTTTCTTGGGTGAGCCAAAACACACTAACAGCTGGTCTGATTTCCTCCACTGAGCTGACCTTTCCAAGTAAACCCCCAAGGCCCGAACCGGGCACAAGGGACTCCCTTCTTCCGCCCTCACGTGGGGCAGGGGATGCAACGCCTGAAGGACCAAGGACCTGACAACACTGGACGGGACCTTAGGCACGTAGCCCGGTGTAGAGTGCAGTATGGCTTTTGCCCCAAGCATTGAATATGTGCCAGATGTTCTCGATGTTGAACTGCCATCTCGTACGCCTTTGCCAGTATTAGCCAGTCGTCGATATAATTTAGCACACGGTTGCCCTGAAGTCTCAGTGGAACCAGAGCTGCATCCATGCATTTGGTGAATGTGCAAGGGCAAAGAGCTAGACCGAACGGAAGCACCCGATTTTGGTATTGGAACCTCAGAAACTACCTGTGGCAGGGAAGGGTGGAGACATGAAAATAGGGGTCTTTTAAATATATTGTGACGAACCAGTCCTTGGGCTGGATCTGACTCACAATGGTGGGAACAGTTAACATCTCGAACCTGAATGTCCTCAGAGACTGGTTCAGATAATTCAGATCTAAAATCAGCCGAAGCCCTCCATCCTTTTTTGGAACTATAAAGTACCGGATGTAGAACCCGGCCTCCCTCTCCGACGGTGGGACCCGATCAATGGCTCCCTTTGTCAGCAAGGATTCTACTTCTTGTTCCATTACCCGAACCCGCTCTGGCACCACTGCAGTCCATGCTACCCCATTGAATTTTGGAGGGGGTGATCGGACTGCAGTCTATACCCTATTTCTACAGTACGCAGGACCCATGTAGATATATTCGGAAGGCATTTCCATGTGCCAAGATAATCTACTGAGGGAATCAGCCTCTCAAGGCTGGTCTCGGGTATTAATTGAACCTTGTTTTTCGCTCCCTGAAGCGAATGCCTGGCAGAGAGCTAAATAGGATTTCCGGTATGCGGACACACGTGCTGCCTAGTCGCAGGTCTTTCTCTAGGCGACTGGAGCACCACCTGTCCGTGGCAAAATGATGTGGCCCAAAGCGTCTGTGACGGTGGGATTACCACATCGTTGTCCCATCGAGAGCGCCGCGCGAGAGGCAACCTCGATTGCCCTCGCGCAGGAGGGGCTGCTCTTGGAAATACTGCCGCGGCTAGGATTTCTTTCCAGCAGCCTTCTTAGTGACGGCTGACGGCTGAGGCTGCCCACTGGTGGCAGACTTTCCAGATTTTGGCTGATGAGGCAAGTACTGTCGGAAGGCCGAGGATTGTTTTTCGCCTCCTGAAACCTGTCAACGACCGAATTAACGGCGTTGCCGAACAGGCCAGAAGGCGAAATCGGGGAGTCCAGGAGAAAGGTTTTATTCTTCTCCTTCATCCCCAATTCGGGTGACAGATAGCCCGCTAGAGCATCTTTCACCCGCGGCATCGTCCCATAGCCGACCTCACGTGCCTCCCAGAACGTTTGCATAATCTAACATGGGGGGATTGGAAATACGCGCAGAATAAGGCCTGTTCCAGGACCTGCACAACTCGTTATGCAGGTCCGGGAAAAATGGCAAGCCTGCTTGATGGCTGGACTTCATGTCTCTCTTGTGGCCAATCGATGTTTCATTTGGCCACAGCACGAGTCAGCACCTTGATAAGCTCCTCGATGTTGATCTCATCCGGATCCTGAGAACCGGAGAGGATCAACATCGGATTTTCCCGCTTCGCGTGCTTCCACACGAGGTGGGAGAACCTCTGAACTGTCAGAGGAAGATTGAGAAAGTCCCTCGGCAGTCTCAATCTCCACTGACAAATACAGCTGTGAGCCCCATGATCTGCGACGCCGGGCCGCCTCAACTCCCCTTTCCCGGTATGCCGTCACATCTACGTCATGACGTAGCACCAATCAGGATTGGACTAGTTTCATTCATACTTCAGATGCATTGATGCTTAGGGAGCATCCCCAAATTCGTCATTCCGACGCAGTGCGAAGTTCCCTCGATATAGGGAGCTAGAATATTGTCTAACACAACACTTGATGGAACCTGGGTTTGCTATTTGATATGAATTGTTCATTTGGAAGCCACATTTCTAGCAGCAGTAAACCACATTCTTCCATCTTAAAAATATATCTAAATTACGAAATATGCTCTACAACAAATGCAAAATGCTGAACAGGTAGCTAATGCATTCATGACCTCAAGGCTAGATTATTGTAATGGTCTACTGGGTGGTTGCCCTGTACGCTTAGTAAATAAACTACAGCTGGTTTAAAATGCAGCAGCTACAGTTCTTACTAGAACTAGGACGTATGACCATATTACCCTGATTCTGTCAAAAACTGCATTGGCTCCCTTTTAAACATTGTATACATTTTAAAATCTTGCTAATTACCTACAAATCACTAAATGGTTTAGATCCCCTGTACTCCAAAGTGAGCTCTTAACGCATTACAGTCCTTCATGTCTATCAAGGTCTTAAAATTCTGGCCAATTGATAATACCTAGACTATCGAAACCAAATGCTTGCAGTAGATCCTTTTCCTATGTAACACCTACATTTCAGAAAAGTCATCTCAGCATTATATGCGAAACAGACAAACTCTGTCAGTTTAAATCTAGACTAAAAACACATCGTTTTAACCTAGTATACACATAGAACATTGATTGAACACATCATATTGTGGACCTGCACCTAGACACGACCAGAACGCAACCCTGGAGTATCTGCAGAGATGTTGTCAAGTAGACCTAACACGACAGCCAGTGGCACGATCCTCAACAAACCTGTCTATAGTGTGATAGTTGGATGTTCCGATCCAACCTGACTTCTAACCTATAATGCTGCCTGAATCATAACCATACACTATTCTCTCCCATGTTTTTTTTTTTTTTTTTTTTTACATTCTGTCACCTGATGGAGTTTTGACTTCTTCCTTATTTGGGGGCACATTAATAATCAACAATATTATTGATCTGCCTGCAGTGACACCATTGTTTGAGAACTGAACTGAGCTGGACGATGATATCACTGTTTTCTCCAGAGTGGCAGTATGGATAAATTAACTAGATTAATAACTGTGAGGTTGGCGAGCAAGAAATGTGGGAGGAGTGAGCAAAAGTCCTCTCATGAGTCTCAGGCCCTGTCCTAAATGGCACCCTAAACCCTCATGGTCTTCCTCTGAGTCTGCACTTTCACGACGTAACGTGACTTTGACTGGCGGGAAGAAGTCCTCTTCGTAGCTCGCACCAGTGCGAACTCGGCTGAAGTGTGCAACGAGGGTGCATAACGGCTGCAAAAGGAGTGCTTGTGAACACACTTCTGAGACCTAAAATGACAAATGGGACACCCTGTGGTCTTGTGGACTAAACGGACGCGTGCACGCAACGGCCATTGTAAGTCCACGAGACCGAAAGAGCACATGAAGTGTTTCATTTGGGACAGGGCCTCATTCGCTCCTCCCACATCTCTCGCTCGCCAACCTTGCCACAATAACTTTTTTGACAACAGCAATGAACCATCACTGAACTTACTTAAGCTTGACTAATATTATTTTCTCCTACAGTCGAAACAAACTTTGTTGCATTATCACTTTCCTGTTAGTCACTCTGGGACTTGACTTGACTTGTCATATTTTACAACAAGTTTAGTTTACACTGTCACTGACAGTCGTGACCTATATATGATTTTCAATTACATTAATAAATTCTAAAATTCAGCATTAGAAACTTCTTGTAATACCATGAGTCGTGAGGACTCAAGCTCAGAGGATCTCTCCTTCTTGGCTAATTTTTAAGTCAGACTTGTGTGTTCAGTGGAGAATCGATCTGACTGAATCATCTGAATCAGAAGTGTAAAAGTAAAAGACTGACAAAATAAAATATTTAATTACTGTCCTCCATGATTATAAGTGAAGAAAAGAGATCTGACTCTTAATTTCATCTTAAAATTATAAGAACTGAATTCTCTTATCTGATCCACTTTGAGTCAAATATGATGCTGGTTGTAAAAGCCGCACTGCATCTAGAACACAGCTGTCTCTCCTCCAGCTACATTCCTGTGAGCTGATCTGGGCAAGGTGAGAGGTCCCTAAAGCCTGTAAGGACGAGTGAAACCATCTGTCCATCCTACACCTCTATCTAACTGCACCCTAGGGCTGGAGAAGTGAGCTGTCTGAAAAGGGCCAAAAGCTGGTGAACTGTGTAAAAGTGCAGGCGGGCCCTGTCAGGATTCATGAGATGTGTTACTTGTGGAAAGGAATTTTGCTAGAAATGTGTAGTAGAAAACTAGTAAAACATTTAAAGGGGTCATGAATTGAGAATGTTTTTACCTTTGATCTTAAGCTCTTGTTAAGGTTACAAATGATCTTCTCTTGGTTGCTGATTCTGGTTTCCTGTCTATTCATATTCTCTTAGATATTAGTCCTGTCTTTGATACTATTAGCCTTTCAGTACTACTGGAGCGATTGGCTTGCATTGGAGTAGCTGATAATGTGCTACTTTGGTTTTTATCCCATTTAAGTGACAGGAAACAATTTGCACATATTAATAATGCTCATTCAGAGCCTGTCTCATGCCATGTTCCAGGCAACCCGTAACCCATGTTTTTCCAACCTTCAACCTGTGTAAGGCCCCGATCACACAGAACGCGTTTTTCAGGTTTAAAAACGCGAGGCGCACTGCACTGCCTTTTCTGGTTGGCATTTTTTTTTTTTTCATTTAGAAAAGAGCAGTGTGCTGTTTTTTATGTTTCTAGAAAATAAACGTTATGACGTTGGGCGCTTTTCTGCTCAGAGTTGATTTTTTGTTCAACTTCTCGTGCTCGGAGCGCTCCTTCAAAAACGCGAGGCACCAAGGGCGCATAAGCAACACACATAACGCTCTCTGCCAACAGAAATCCATTTCAAAGAGGCTGCAAAAATGCGTTCTGTGTGATCGAGGCCTAAATGCACTGAAACGGAAGTCAAATCTTTGACTTAGCACCCATGAACTCCTACTAGATTGATGTACTCTAAGTTACGAGCTCTGACATCACATAGCCTGCAAAACAACAATAAAAATAAAGTAAAATAAAAGGTATAACAGATTTTCTTTGCTTATACACTATTTTTTATCCTCCATTTCTCTCAAATATGCAAGGAGAAACCACCTTTGGCTTAAATTATTGTAAATGAGTGTACTGTCCGCCATGTTTTGTTTACATCTAGCTACCACAACCTTGCACTCAGGCAGTTTGCCATGATGTCGTGAGTCATGGTTTGAAGTTATGACTTACGGGCTCAAAAACCTGCCTGGAAAGCAGCCTTAGTGATGGCATTCCCTAGGGGTCAGTATTGGGTTTGCTTTAATTTATTATTTATATTCTACCTCCTAGTCACATTTGTCATTCTTACAATATTCACCATCCACCATCAGGGCAAAAATTAAGAAGCTCCATTTAACTGAAGATTAAACGTGTGTATATTGTCCTAATGCACGGTGAGGAGGAACGCTTTGTTGCACAAAGACTCTCTAAGGATCACAGATGGAGAATCACAGAGATTAGTTGAGTCTTGGGGTCAGAAGGCCTAAAAAAAAATTCAAACAACCCCTACATCACCACATGTTGTTTGGGAGGGATTCAAGCACATTCAGTTGTCAGACACGACTGGAAAGTCAAAAGGGACTGGGTTTTGTGGTCAGGATGAAATAGCTATTAAATAGCTTTTTGGCAGCACATCTACCAGATGGGTTTGGTGCAAACAGGGATAAAAAGTACCCCATGTCCACGGGTAAAAATACCACTGGATCTTTAATGTTGTGGGCCTATTTTTTTGCTGGAGGTCCTGGACATCTTGTTCAGATACATTGTATCATAGATTTTAGCAAATACCAAAAGATAAAAAATCAAAACCTGATGGATTCTGATAGAAATCTTATAATGGGCCATGGTTGGATCTCCCATCAGGACAATGATCCAAAACAAACATCAAAATCAACACACAAATGTGTCACTGAAAACACAAAATGAAGCTTCTGCCATGACCGTCCCAGTTTCCTAACCTGAACCCTATAGAAGATGTGTGGCTTAATTGAAGAGAAGAAGCACCAGCATGGAGCTGGGAATCTGAAGCATCTGGAGAGGTTCTGTATGGAGGAATGGTCTCTGATCTCTATTCAGGTGTTCTCCAAACTAATCAGGCATTACAGAAGAAGACTCAGAGCTGTGATTTACTCCTCATTTTCAATTATTTTACTTTAATGAAAGGGTTAGATTTTTGTGAATTTTTTAATAAAAGATCAAAAGGATAAACAATGCAGATTTATTTTTTACAGCCATAATTGATCATATTTACCATTTTCCACATTTTGCTATGTTACAGCCTTATTCCAAAATGGATTAAATTCATGATTGGTTTCCCAATCAATTCTACAGACAATACCCCATAATGAAAATGTAAAAAAGTTGGTTTGAAATCTTTGCAAATTAATAATAATAAAAAATAAAACCATTTTTTTTTTAAAAAATCACATTTACCCAAGTACTCAAAATTTTGCTCACTGGTTGGGGCGCGGTCATGGAAGGCCACTTTACCCAGGGTCTGTGGAAAGAACATCATCATTCATGGCATATAAATTGCCTGGAGATGTTGGCTGTGTTCAGGGCTCGGATGAACTTCCTCACAGATCTCAGAGGTTACCATGTTTTGGTGTGCTCCGACAACATGTCAGGGGTCACGTACCTAAACCATCAGGGGGGTCTGAGGTCTCGCCCTCTATGCAGAATGGCACATCACATCCTCCTGTGGGACTATCATCTCTCAAAGCGATGTATGTCCCAAGGGACCAGAATCAGGAAGCAGACATCCTGTTGAGGCAGGGGCAGAGGCCCAGGGAATGGAGACTTCACCCAGACGTTGTGAAGTCCATATGAGACAGGTTCGGCCCAATGGAAGTGGATCTGTTCGCATCTCGAGAGACGTCCCACTATCCTCTGTGGTTCTTCCTCATGCATCAAGCCCCCCTGGGGTTTGATGCCATTGTGCAGACGTGGCGGAGGCTGTTTCTGTATGCTTTTCCCCAACAGCTCTGCTCCCAGGAGTTCTGGAGAGGGTCCAGCAAGAAGGGATCAGTCTACTCCTAGTAGCCCTGTACTGGCCAACCTGAGTATGGTTCAAAATATCATAGCACTGCTGGCAGGTCCTCCATATTAGATCAATTTGAGGAGGGACCTGCTGTCTCAGGCAGGGGGCACAACATTCCACTCCCAGCCAGAGCTGATGAAGCTTTGGGTCTGAGCCCTGAGGGGATCAGTACTTAGAGGCTGGCCTGTCGCTATGTGTGGTGGAGACATAGTGTAGTGTAAGTGATGGACCTCTGGGGAGGCACCCGTTGGTTGTAAGGTTCCTCCATGGTACTTGGAGGATGAGGCCTGTGGCTCGCTCCAGAGTTCCAACATGGGACCTGGTGGTGGTTCTCGAGGGACTGGCCCCCTTCGAACCGCTCCAGTCAGCAACAGATAGAGTTTTGTAACTAAAGGTGGCACTGCTCTTTGCTATCCCCTCGCTTAAGAGGATGGGGGACCTCCAGGCCTTGGCTATAATGCAGACTTGCCTGAAGGTTGCCTCAGGCAGAGTTGAGGCTATCCTTCGTCCGAGGCCAGGCTATGTGCCCAAGGTGCCATAAAGTGTGGCACGGCCTACGGTCCTGCAGGCACTTCATCCTCCACCTCATGTGTCCAATTAATTTGCTTTGCCCAGTCAGAGCATTGAAACAATTTTGTGCACGTATTTGCAATGGAGAAGGTTGGACATACTGTTATTGTGTTTTGGGTCTCCTAAAAAAGGGTTGCTGCGTCCAAGCAGAAAGTCAGTATTTTGATCATCCAGGTGATTGCCTTGGCCAATCAGGTGCATCTACTAGCGCTTTCCTCAATGAGCATTAGCTGTATTAACATCAGTGCTGTGGCAAGGAACTTTGTTTATTGCAAACATTTGCTATGCTAGATTCAGAAGCTATTTTAAAAGTAAATAACAATGAAAAGTTTATATGGCTCAGATTTTATAAGTAAATAGTTGTGTAATATATTGACAAATGTTAGGGAGACTTTACCTGATTTGTTTGTGCGCCATTGCTGTAAAATTAAGGTACTTTTTAAAAGTTTCTTTTTAGTTTCAGTTTCAGTTGATTTAGTTTATGAACCCTTTAAAATTATTTTACTTTATTACACTTTTTTTTATTTATTTATGTATTTATGTATATATTTATGTTATATTTTCTGATTTAAATGAAAAAGAAGTGCTGGATACAGTTTGTTTAATATGGGAACAAACTTCCCTTACAGTCTCATTTTTTATTTTCAATAAATTCAATATAGCATCATAGTCCAAACTTTTAATGTTTTATTTTTATTTATTTGGGATGTCAGAAGTCTCAGTGGGTAGCACTGCTGCCTCAAAGCAAGAAAATTGCCTGGTCAAAAAGGCCTTTTTGTATGGTGTGTGTTTGTGTGTGTGTGTGTGTGTGTGTGTGTGTGTGTGTGTGTGTGTGTGTGTGTGTGTGTGTGTGTGTGTGTGTGTGTGTGTGTGTGTGTGTGTGTGTGTGTGTGTGTGTGTGTGTGTGTGTGTGTGTGTGTGTGTGTGTGTGTGTGTGTGTGCGTATGGATGGATGGATGGATGGATGGATGGATGGATGGATGGATGGATGGGGATCATAAAAATATGATACAGTGCAGTCCATACCCTATAAGAACATATAGCCAAAATGTAGAGTGATAGAGCTTTTTCCTAAATAGATGATCTAAAGGCTTGCTCATCCCCTGTGCTTTTGTGCTACTAGAGTTTGTGATAAATGAGCAGGCAAAACTATTTTACGTTTTGCAAGATCTATTATATCTGAAATCCAACATAATAGAGTTTGACGCAGTGAGCTGTACAGGAATAGACAAAAAAAAAAAAAAAAAGGCTGATGGTGAAATTTCAGCTAAGCTCCCAAAAGATGCAGCAGACCATGCGCTGAGTATTACAGTTTGCAGCACTGACAGATTTGCCCAGTCATGACATTAGCACTTCTGTGTCTTTTTCTTCCTAAACTTTTCTTCTGCAATATCCTAGCACCTTTAACAGTTTAATGAGATAAATATGATACCTCCAGGGTATTGTGCTCACATAATAGTTATGATGCTACTGGCCCTGCAAATTAACTTGCATTTGCATGCAGAAGAAGACTGTGTGGAATTTGACTTTAATAAATGAGTGTTCGGGGGATCCTGAAATTTTCTCTTACTCAAGCCAGCAACATATTCCAGAGATATTCATGTTGAGATATTCATAATCAATCCGTCTGCAGGACAAATCTGTGTATGAACTCCCTCCAAAGAAACATGTATGCACACTTTTTTCAAAGCATTTTTAGTTACCAGCTTCATGTATTATTGTGAATGGACAGACATTCACATTAATGGTTGCGTACCATTTTTTTTCTTTTTTTCTTCTTCGTCTGTGTTTTGATCAGGAGATTCAGTACTCATTCAGAAGATGCATAATAGCGCCCCCTAGCGTATAACAGTGAAAACACGGAAACACTGAAAATTCCGTGTTTGGAGGGGAGTTAATAAGTGTTATTCATTAATCAGTATTTTGGTGTTCCAGTAAGAAATTCTAGAGTTTGTTAAAACAAGATACATTTACTTGAGAAGCAGGTTAGGAATAATAAGACTTATTTTTAAAGGATACACCTTGAATGAACCCTTTGATGCACATTATACAATCTGTGTGATCATTTTAGCTTGGTCTCTAAGGAGTTTTCATACCAGTGGGATTTTAAAATTTGAATCTTTAAGATTAAAGTTAATATGTTGTTGCTACACAATATAAAATGACCATTTGAAAGCAGTTTGATGCTTAATTGGCTGCTTTCATGAACTGTCTTAAGGATTTTATTTTAATTTTTTTAATTGACAAATGGACCAATAAAAGCATTTGGCAAAAAAATTAAAAATAAAACAACTAATGTATTAGGGCCCGATTTACTAACAGCTTGCACCAGAGCATATCAATATTTGTTGTAAAAAAAAAAAAAAAAAAAAATACTTGTGTTTGCGGCACTTTTTGGAATTGCAGTCTCACGTTAGTTTGCCCTCTTTAGTAAGTCTGCATAATGTTACACATCAGCATAACTATTTTTAAGCATGGATTGAATCGTTTTAATTTACTTGTCAGATAAAAGACAATGACTTAATTAAATTTTATTCTTGATTTAATTAATTGATTTGATCCTTTTAAGTTGCACTTCTAGCTCTTTAGAATCAAGTGGATGGGCTATTTGGTTGGAAACATCTTTGCTCTTAATGGCTCTCCCACAGCACTGTAATGTAAACAATCAAAACGGATATTATCTTATCAATGATAATATGTACACTTTACACATATTACAATCACATAATGTGTTTAGTAAACTATATTTAAAACTTGGAATGTCAGATAGTTTAGTAAAAAAGTTAATATATTTATTAGGGCTATCAATCATTTCAAATATTTAGTTGCGATTAATCATATGATTGTCATGAGTTAACTCGCGATTAATCACAACTTAATAGCACATTTTTATCAGTTTATATGGACCTTTAATAAATATTTTTCACGTTTTTAATACTCTAATCAACATGGGTATGGACAAATGTGCATGATTTATTATTAAGCCTAGTTGACACTGCCCGATTTTTGCCCCGATTTTGAGTCGCTGACAGGTTTTGCAAAATCGCCGACAGATCATAGGCAAATCGGTGCTTGTGCACGCGAGTGACAATCACGCAGTGTGAATGATCAAAGACGCGATCAGAGAGAATCGCCGACGAGTCGCAGACGCCAGTGAGATATTTGGCATGCTAAATATCTGGACCTGTCGGCGATTGAAACTCCTGCTGTGTGAACTGCGTTCTGTCTGAAAATTACATCGGCGGTGACCGACAGCCAATGAAAGAGTGAGATACAGGGCAGCAGGAGGTTCAGGGAGGAGTTATAGAGCAGAATATCAGTATTTTAATAGATATATTTACAATTATATCAAACAGAAACAAAACCCAAACATTTGCACCTCCAGCCGCAGCAGCACATTACAAAATTGTTTATTTACCTCAAACTGACTTTGCAGAACACAATCCTGCCTCCCTCTGTCTCTCCAACAATTTCTTCCACCATAATCTTGTTTATTTTTCTCCACAAATCAGCGCAAATACAGTTTGAAGCAAACTTTGTGCAGTTTATCATTTTTAATAACAATTCCAAGTCTCGCTCAAGAACTGCAGTGTGCCGCACGTGATCTCGCGTTTTTTACTTGTCACATCGCACGTGTAGTTGGGAAACGTAGTTTGCGCACGGGAGAGAGAGAGTTGTCGGTGATTCTTCTTCTTGTTCAGTCATGCAGTGTGAACTCCTCAGTCGTCAAACCATCGTGCAGTGCTGTCACGGTTCATGGATTCCCTGTCTCACTCTTGGGTGCGTTGAACTTAGGTGGGGGCGGAGCCTGGGATTGGCTCATCACGCACCTGTGGCTGGTCGCCTGTGCCAGCTGCAACTCATCACCTTCACCCTATTTAGTCTCTCTGTTCTCTCTTGTCTTTGTCAGAGCCTTGTTGGATGTTTCCCTTTGTGTCTCCGTGTCGGTTGTTGTTCCCTTTCGGGGAACTCGAGCTGCGTCGAAACGCTGTGAGAACGCCTCTGCGTTAATGCGTCGTGAAGCCCGTGTAGAACCAATCCATCGGGAGATGACGTCATCGACCGGAGACTATAAAAGGTCCACGTACACAAACAGGAACTAGCTTCTGTGCCTTCAGTAAGCGATCTGTGTGAACCTGTCTGTCTATTTGGTGTTTTTGTCTGTCCATTAGAGAGAATTTTCCACCTTTGTTAAATATATCTGATATATATTTTATAACATAAAGAGAAAAAGGAGATTATGGCGAGTGAACAGCATTTCACAGTGTGTTCATCCCTGCCCTCAAAAAATATATATATATTGCGTGTGGGAAACACACTCATTGTGTATGGCTGTTTGGGAGCGCAGCACGCTCAGGCAGCCCTTGAGGGGGCCGCTTGCGAGCATTTTTTGAGCGAAAAAAGAGCTTCCGTTAAGAATGCTGCGCTCCAGCCTTATCTCAGCCCTCACCTGTATCGTCTAGTGCCTCGTCTCGGGGTTTGGAAGCCCGCTCTGCGGTCTCACTATGGTTATGGGGCGATGCCGAAGATCGAAGAGACGCTTGCGAGCTATCTCTCGCCTTCAGCTGCATAGTCCCTGGCATTTCCCCTCCGAAGGAAATCGGTGCTTACCTCAGCACACGGTACCCGTCTTCCTTCGGTGCCCACAGGGGGCCACGCTGCTAACCCCGCTGCAATGTCGGGGTGCAGAGGGTCTCTGCGGGCAACCTGAGGGTGGTCCGCCCCCTCCTCGGAGGGCATGCGAGCAGTCAGGTCAGGTGTTCCCTGCTGGTTCGCCGTTTCAGGGTACTGCACTCGCTGCTCAAATTACACCAGAGGCCAGCCTCGAGAGGCTGGTTCCCTTAGTTTCCCCTCCGTGGGAAGACGGTGCTTACCTCAGCATACGGTACCCGTCTTCCTTCGGTACCCTCAAGGGGCTGCGCTGCCAAACCCGCCGCAATGTCGGGGCGCAGAGGGTCTCCGCGGGCCACCTGAGGGTGGTCCGCCCCCTACCTCGGAGGGCAGGGAAAACAAAAGGAGCGTCAGGACGCTGAGGGTAGTTCCCTCCGAAGGGAAACGGTGTTTACCTCTGCCTACGGTACCCGTTGTCCTGCAGCGCCCTCTGGGGGCCGCGCTGCCAACCCCGCTTCAGGGGGCTCCCGAGCAGTCAAGTCAGTCGTTCCCTGCCGGTCCGCCGCTTCAGGGCACTGTGCTTGCTGTTCAAAGTACAAAAGGAAAAAAAAGCCAGAGGCCAGCCTCGAGAGGCTGGTTCCCTTAGTAGATTTTCTAGACGAATGGAAACGTCTATCAAATATATCTTGTTGGGTCCTGCAGATAATCGAAAGGGGGTATGCCATTCAATTTAAAAGGCGGCCACCTCCTTTCAGCGGTGTCCTACCTACAGAGGTGGGCCTGGAGCAGGCTCTGGTGATGGCACAGGAAGTAGAAACACTCCTGCGAGAGAGGGCTATAGAAAGGGTTCCTCCTCCCGGCAGGGAGTCTGGGTTTTACAGCCGTTACTTCATCGTGCCAAAGAAGGATGGGGGCTTACGCCCGATATTAGATTTGCGTCTCTTAAATCGCTCAGTGGCCAAGCTCAAGTTCAAGATGCTCACACTCAGACAGATTGTGTCGCAGATCAAATCGGAGGATTGGTTTGTCACCATAGACCTCAAGATGTGTATTTTCATGTCTCCATCCTTCCACATCACAGGAAGTTCCTGAGGTTTGCCTTCGGGGGAGAGGCATACCAATATCGAGTACTTCCTTTCGGTCTAGCTCTGTCGCCCCGCACATTCGCCAAGTGTGTGGATGCAGCTGGCGCCGTTGCGTCTGCAGGGCATCCGCATACTGAATTATATCGACGACTGGCTGATTCTAGTGAATACAGAACAGATGGCGGTTCAGCATCGAGATGCTGTTCTCGCACACATGTCGAAATTGGGGTTGAGGCTGAACACCAAGAAGAGTGTGATTTCTCCGGCTCAGAGAACCACTTTTTTAGGCATGAACTGGGATTCGGTAATTATGCGGGCGCAATTATCGCCAACACGCATAGCATCGATCCTGGCAGCAGTCAAAGAGCAGAAGCTAGACCGGGCCGTCACTGTGAAGCAGTTCCAGAAACTGTTAGGTCTCATGGCAGCAGCGTCCAACGTAATACCTCTTGGCCTACTGTACATGAGGCCACTGTAGTGGTGGCTCAAAACAAAAGGGTTCTCCCCGAGGGGAAATCCGCTCCGCACGATCAAAGTCACGCGGCGATGCCTACGTGCTCTGGTCATGTGGAAAAACCCGGGGTTTTTATCTCAGGGTCCCATGTTGGGGGCTCATGTTCATCGCGTAACGCTAACGACAGATGCCTCTCTCACGGGCTGGGGGGCGACCATGAGTGGTCACTCATCCCAGGGTCTATGGCAGGAACATCAGCGGCACTGGCACATAAAACGGCTAGAGATGCTCGCAGTGTTTCTTGCATTGAAACAGTTTCTGCCCAACCTCAGGGGCCACCATGTGTTAGTCAGGACAGACAACACATCAGTGGTCGCCTATATAAATCATCAGGGGGGTCTGAGGTCCCGTCCGTTGGACAAATTGGCAGGTCGGATCCTCCTGTGGGCCCAAGTGAAATTGCTGTCAGTCAGAGCAGTATATGTCCCGGGGGTCCTGAATCAGGAAGCAGACAGCCTGTCGAGGCAGGGGCCGAGGCCCGGGGAATGGAGACTCCACCCAGAGGTGGTGGAGCTCCTATGGAAGGAATATGGGAAGGCAGAGATAGATCTATTTGCTTCGGCGGAGAATTCTCACTGCCCGCAGTGGTTTTCTCTGTCCCATCCAGCCCCGCTGGGGTTGGATGCCATGGTACAGGAGTGGCCGAGGCTACCCCTGTACGCCTTCCCCCCGATTGTCTTGCTTACAGGAGTTCTGGAGAGGGTACGCCGGGATGGGGCCCAGGCACTTCTAGTGGCTCCGTACTGGCCGACCAGAATCTGGTTTTCGGACCTGATATCTCTCCTGGAAGGCTCTCCGATGGAGATTCCGACCAGGAGGGATCTACTCTCTCAGGCGGGCGGGAGATTCCTGCACCCACGCCCAGAGATGTGGAAACTATGGGCTTGGCCTCTGAGGGGGCCAGGCTCATAGAGGAGGGTCTCTCGGCCGAGGTCGTTGAGACCATCCTTCACTCCAGAGCTCCGTCCACGAGGAAGCTGTACGCTTTGAAATGGAAACTTTTCTCAGCATGGTGCAGAGAACGCCAGTGGGACCCACTTAACTGCCCGGTTGGTACAGTGCTGGAGTTCCTGCAGGCAAGGTTCTCGGCAGGGTTGACCCCCTCCACAATAAAGGTGTACGTGGTGCCTTCCACATCCCTTTGGGTGGAGTGTCTTTGGGAAGACACCCTTTTATTACACGTTTCCTCCGTGGTACCTTAAGGTTGAGGCCGGCTATGCACTCGAGGGTCCAAGCATGGGAGTTGGCCATTGTCTTGCGGGGCTTGTCTGAGCCTCAGTTTGGACCCTTAGAGGAGGTTTCGGATAAGTTCCTCACCCTCAAAACTATCTTTCTTTTGGCCATATAATCTCTCAAAAGAATAGGAGATATTCAGTCCCTGTCGGTTGGGCCCTCATGCCTAGAGTTTGCGCCTGGGATGGTAAAGGCTTTTCTGCATCCCAGACCGGGTTATGTCCCCAAGGTTCCTACGAGCCCACGGGGCCCCATAACTCTCCAAGCCTTCTGGCCTCCTCTGTCTATCTGTAATGTGGCAGGCTGGCTTCGCCGCTAACTTTCGTCAGATTCTACGAGTTAGATTTGGCATCTACTGTTGGGGCGCAGGTACTCTCGTAATCG
Source organism: Pseudorasbora parva (assembly GCF_024679245.1). Lineage (NCBI taxonomy): Eukaryota > Metazoa > Chordata > Actinopteri > Cypriniformes > Gobionidae > Pseudorasbora > Pseudorasbora parva. The sequence continues at coordinate 35,778,359 of NC_090189.1, forward strand.
TGTGCGCTTCGGCTTTACACATACGAGGCACTTGGTCCCATGGCGATGTGGGTATAAGCGGTCTCACAGCGTTTTGACGCAGCTCGAGTTCCCCGAAAGGGAACATCTCGGTTACGTATGTAACCCTAGGGAACGAGACGCTGCGTTGCCCTGCCATACTCCCGGCGTGCCCGTGATCACTTACTTCAGGCTTTATCAGAAGCTAGTTCCTGTTTGTGTTCGCGGACATTTTATAGTCTCCGGTCGATGACGTCATCACGATCGATCTCCCGATGGATTGGTTCTACACGCGCTTCACGACGCATTAACGCAGAGGCGTTTTCACAGCGTTTCGACGCAGCGTCTCGTTCCCTCAGGGAACTAGGGTTACATATGTAACCGAGACGTTTTCCCTCTACGTGAAATGCTGGATCCCTTCCCGGACTGCCTGCACCGATCTCCCGAGTCACTGCTGCTCACAGCCTGCCCGTGTTCCCAACAGAGCCTGTCCCGGCTCCGTCTTATCCGGACTTCATCACTGTTCTGAGTTTTGTCTTTCTGTGACATCTCTATCAATAAAGACTGAGTTACTTGCTATTGAATCCTGCCTCTGTGAATACTGACCAGCAGCAATGAAAGACTGGACCAGCAGGAGGCGAACTTAACTGCCACTGGACAGGCAGTGCACACCTTGGTGGCACGGGTGGCAGAGCTGACCCAACAGATGCAACAACACGTCGGTCCCACTGTGCCCAACCCACCGCCGATTCCCCCCACACCATCCGCACCACGGCAACCAGAACCACGTCTGCCCACACCAGAGAGCTATGCCGGTGAGTGCAATTACTGCAGAGCCTTCCTTACCAAGTGTTCCTTATTTTTCGCTCTTCAACCACAGACTTTCTACACTGATAGATCCATGGTGGCATTCGTCCTCACCCTACTCTCTGGACGAGCCGCACTTTGGGGAACGGCGGTGTTGGAAAACCAACATCCTTGCTGCTCCTCGTTCCAGACGCTAGCGGCGGAGATGAGAAGGGTGTTTGACCGAGCGGTGACCGGAAGAGAAGCGGCACGACAACTCGCAGAACTCCGTCAAGGTAACCGCTCGGTCTCGGACTATTCCATCGAGTTCCGCACCCTGGCCGACGAGTTTGAAAATCGTGCAGTCTGAACTAGGCTTTAGTGAAACCATACTCAGAGCATGAAGATTAGATATGAATCAAAGGTCATAGATGTTTTTCAAAGAACTTGTTCATGTCTCTTTAGCCTACACTTGAAAATTCTGAATAAGCAGTGATTTCTCTCTGAATAAGCATAGTTTTTTTGCACTGGCAATTTAGTTCAGAACGGGGCAAGGTTCGCATGATTGGTCATGTGAAAGCTGTCATGCAGACCCAGGAGTGCACCACGGTACTGAACCCGAGACTTTCTTGAGGAGGAGCTCCGAGTTCGTTTGCACTCAAACTGTGCCACGATTCACGTGAACAGTGTGAGAAACATGGACTCATAGTGCTCTTGTTCAGAAAAGTAACCTGCACATTTGTTTTAGCCGATTGCAATGTATACAATAAAACATATAAGTGGTGATGGTATTTATGATTTACCTCTAAAATAAGCAAGAGCAAGCTTGAAGTTTATTCGTGCATCGTGCATGCAATCTCCTCAGAGTCCCTTTACAAGCATGCAACAAAAGCCCCCTTCTTCCAATATATTGACCAGTGTTCTGTTTTCTATGCACCAGGGTTCAACAGAATCAAGTTGACCAGCACTGCGGAAACTACTGTGCTCGGACTTGGACTGCAGCAGACATGCTCGATGTAAAAACGCCCTTTTCTTTTATTTTGAACTTGAGTCTAAAATAGTAGCTTATGTAGGCTATATTATGTAGGCTCCACTATATATATATATATATATATATATATATATATATATATATATATATATATATATATATATGTGTAGACTGGAAATTTATTATTTTAATATTATTTTATTATTTTAATATTATTTCATTCATAAATGGATATTTTATTATTTTAATATTATTTTATTCATAAATGGATGTATAATGTGTTTGTGAAGTTTAAATGCATGAGAGAGTTATGTATATACTGCATGAACATACATTGGAATCATATGGCAGACACAGGGGAGGAAGAGATAATTTTGCCCATACAGGAATGCATACATGTAACACGTGGCATTAGTGACGTATCATTGACTGACGGAACACATGTGTATGCATGAAGTATACATTCTATTTTAACCATAGGATGCAAGTTTTGCTACCTTGTAAGGAATTGTAAATCCTTTTGTCAGTGGTATATAATGCTCACTGTAAATGCACTGCCCCAGAGAAACAGAGAAACAGAGAAACGGAAACAGGGAAACATGCAGCTGGCATGACGACAACAAGTTTCTCTCCTATGCCTGATACATATGACAATAAAAGAGCTTTTTGACATGGCAACTGGTATCCGGTCCTGTGATTTCATCATAACGGGGACAAAGCTGTAAATTACAGATCAACATTTGGCGTCACGCGAACAGGATCAGCATTTCAGACATTTGTCTCAATCAATTCATCAGGTAAGACATTTTCTTTTGCTTAAAAAAAATAAAAATAAAATAAAAATGCTAAGTCTACCTGGATGATATATGTATAGTGTTGAGACAGTGACTGAAACTGCTTAAAAAGAACTGTGCAATTTTAAAATACCAGTTGTGTTGCCAATAAATGTGTGTCAGGCATAGTCAAATTTTAAGTAATTAATTTGATGTGATTTAATAAGTTGTTCTGATCAGTGGGTCTCCAAATTTTTGAATAAAGCTGGGTAAAAGTAGATCTTTTGTGCAAAAGACTGTCTTGTCAATTTTTCGGGAGAATAATCCGTAAAACGGTTAAGCAATTAGCTTGTTGTGACTATGAGGTGGTGGAATGTGGCGAGTCTGCAGTAAAAGGTGGCAGAATAAACTCTAAAACATGTCCACACACCAGAGCCGCACTTAGAAGAAGCGCGGGGAAAGTGCAACTTGCTGTGAAATAAGAGCGGTTTAAAGTTAAGGGTCTGTGCTAAAAGTAGTACTGTTTGAGAACCCTAGAACATTTAAACACGCTAAAGTAAAAGGTACCTGTCTAATAGTAGCTAGGATCGTGGGCCTTCTGATTTTGACTAAAGCTGTTCAAATGTTTGGGGAGGAGACTGATCTGACTTCAACTGAAAGAAAAGAGAAAATTTGGAATTTGTAAGAATATTTAGGATTTAACTTTTGTTTTCTTTCTCTTCTTTCTTTGTTTTCTGAGTTGTCATCAAGGGAGTGAGAGAGAGAGAAAGAGGGTAGGGCAGGACCCTTCCCTTCAGCTGTCACGCACACACACACACACACACACACACACACACATAGTTATATATATATATAGCCCTGCTGCTGAGAGCACAGAGACACAGATCATCTGCGAGATGGCAGAGAGTGGCTTTAATAGCAGAACAATATCTGCTTGGTACCTGGAGAAGAAAAATAAAAAACAAGCCAAGTTCTTGAAGAAAGGACTGGATGTTGATGCTTCTTTGGATGAACAGTTTAGATGGTTCACCATCCAAAAAGACTGTCAAACTTAAAGCCTTTCCAATCCTAGCAGCTCACTGGATTGTGAAACAAGGTGGAATTTGTTGCAGTGCGGATGGGAGTCCAGTTCCACTTGTTGAAGCAATGAAGCCCCAGATTGAAGCATATAACAAGTTGAATAAAATAATGTCCATTACATGTTCAGAAAAAGATAACACAATCATTGATGATTCATTTGATCCAGATTGGACAAATATAATAGCCAAGGCTGAAAGTAAGTTTTTGCAAGCACAAGTAAACTCAGCAAAAACTGTAATGCCTCCTCCATACAACCCAATTTACCCAGCTTTGCCTGGACAATGTAAAAGTTATTGTAAGCCAAATGAAGGGCCAGTTGACAAAATATTTGTTGCATCTGCACAGGCCGCTCCAGTAATAACCAGATCCAAATCAGCCCATCCAAACAGAGACATGTTGCGTTGTACACCAGCACCTGCTTCTGATTGGGGTAATGACACAAGAGATGACATGATCACAATTGATAAGGTCAGTCCTGAATTTTCTTCACCTATTATTAAAAATGAAGAATTAAAATCTGAAATGATGACAGAAGAAAGACCATTCACACCAGGAGAGCGTCAAGCAATTCTCACAGCTTTGCCTCCTTTGAAGAGACAAGATCCAAACACAGAGTTTTGGAGAGAATTAGATTCCTTGGTTGAAGCACATCAAATGTCACTGAAAGACATACACACCATTGTAAAAGCTAAAATCCCAAGAGACAGATGGGAACGCCTACCATCGTCAATCACAACAGCCCAATGGATAGACTTGTGGGTTGATGGCCAGGGACGACCCCTGGGTCTTTGGCAAGCCTTAGATGTGTTCCGAAAAGAAATCCAAGAGATCCTGGGCAGTGGTAAGATACCTTTTACATCAGTAACATTGATTAAACAAAAAGATGATGAATCGCCAGATGAATATGCATTGCGTAAATGGAATGCTTATGAAAGATGGGCACTTTGTGCTAAGAAAGAACCAGATAGAGATGATGTACAGTTTACTGACACACTTGTGGATGGTTTAAGCACAAAGTACCAACAAGCATTATTACTTGGAGTTAACCCAGGAGAAACATTTGACCAAATTATGCAATGGGCTGGTCGTCTAGAGATGGCAATCAGATCAAACAAGGATGAGGGAAACAAGCCAAATCGAAGAGGGGTGGCATTCGTTCAATCCAACAACAACAATGCGGATAGGATGTTAAAGGTTTGCAGTAATTGTGGAAAGCCTGGTCACATCATAACAGACTGTTGGTCTAAAGGAGGTGGAGCAGAAGGTAAAGGCCCATCGTTTAGACAGGACAGGGTGAAAACCAATGATAAGCCCCCTCAAGGAAAAACATGGACTGAAGCACAAGTTCGGCAGCTCATCAAGGGAATTATGAATCCGCAATAGGAATCAGCGGCCCCCTGTAAGAGTAAGAAAAGAGACAATCGCCTTTTTATTTCAGCTTTGATAGGGGGCCATCAATGTGACTGTTTAATTGATACAGGAGCTTCCCTCTCCATAACTGATTTGAACCTACCTACAACCCATGAAACCATAGAAGTTGAAGGAGTTGGAGGAGATATCATGAAACTTCACAAAAGTATACCAGTTCCTCTGCAGATACATGAAGATGAAGTCTTATGGACACCTTTCTGGGTGGGACCGAATTCACAAGGAAGCCTTATAGGTATGGACATTTTACCATTGTTAAACATGATCATATTTACTGACAGTCGCCAATTAGCTACAGCAGCTGGAATAATACCACATGAAGATCGCACATGTAATATAAGTTCTGTTGGTATAGCAAAACCAATTATCAGAAACTGGGGGAAAGAAGGCGTGTGGGGACTTCTGTGTAGCTTATATCCAGATGTTTGGGCTAAACACAAATTGGACTGTGGTAAAGCAAACATTGACCCTGTTGTTATTGAGGGACCGATACATGCCCCTCATAAACAGTACCCAATTCGACCAGAAGCAAGACAAGCTGTGGCAGAGATTGTGGCAGACTTGGAAGCTGAAGGAATTGTTCGACGAACAACTTCTACTACCAACAGCCCTGTCTGGCCGGTCAGGAAATCAGACAATTCATGGAGATTAACCATCGATTATACACGACTTAATAGTGTTACGCCAAAACCACATCCTATTGTGGCTAACCCTGCTACCATTTTGAATGACATTCCAGGGAATGCAAGAATCTTCACGGTATTAGATGTGCTATCAGCTTTCTGGTCTATACCCATTGATGAAAGATCTCAGGAAAAATTGGCCTTCACTGTGGGGGCATCCCAGTATGTTTGGACAAGACTTCCACAAGGCCTTAATTTATCTCCAGTTGTATTTCATAGAGCACTGGACCAATTCTTAACGGAGCGAAAAGCTGAAATTGAGAGTTCAGGAAGTGTTTGTCTCCAATATGTTGATGACTTGTTGATTGCAAGCCCAGATGAAAATAGCCATATATTTGCTCTAAATATTACTCTGCAAGCTCTAAGGAAAGGAGGATTTAAAGTCAACCCCGACAAAGCCCAGCTGGCTCAATCCAAAGTTATCTATTTAGGCCAAGAAATATCTGTCGAGGGAAGGAGGATGACAACAGAGCGTGTAGAGGCATTGCAGCAACTTCCGAGACCTCTGACAGTAACAGGAATACGGAAGGTGATGGGACTCTTCAACTATTGTCGACAGTATATACCTGATTTTGCTAGCATCACTAGTCCTCTCATTGATTTGTATAAAGGGGGGAAGCCTGGAGTGGAACCAATAGAATGGACACCAGAAGCTGAGGAAGCGTTTACTTCTATGAAAGAGAAACTGATTTCAGCCCCAGCCTTGGGACTTCCTGATGGTCGTTTGCCATTTCATTTGTGGACCAGGGTGGGAGATGAGACCTATTCAGCAGTGCTGTGTCAAAAACCAGGTGATCGGTACAAACCAGTCGGATACTTTTCTACAAAGATTCCTGTCACCATGATAGGTCAACCACGATGTATACAAGCTCTTGATGGTGCCACGTGGGCAGTGAATGCTGTGGAAAATCTGATAGGTGCACAAACCATCACATTGCACACTCCACACAGTATAGTAACGCTGTTGAACAACACAAACATCAAAACAATCACTGATGCAAGAAGAGCAAAATGGGAAGCAACTTTGTTGAACAAGGACTTGAGAGTGGAAATCATCAGAGACACTTCTCTCAACCCCGCAACAATGATGTTGGAACCACATGAGGGAATACCACACGAGTGTGAGAAACAAGTAGAAGATGAAAGCCTTGGACCAGTTAATCCAATCCCGCTTGAAAATCCAGACAAAGAGTTATGGGTCGATGGATCCAGTTACTACATTGATGGAAAACGACACACTGGATGGGCAGTGGTTAAGGCTGATGGAACTGTTGTGAAGAAAGGAGCTCTTCCGGGACAATTTTCAGCACAAGTAGCTGAACTGATGGCGCTTACAGAAGCTCTTGAACTATCAGAAGGAGACAGAGTCAACATCTATACAGATAGTCGTTATGCTTTCGGAGTGGTCCATGACTACCTTGTACTATGGAAACGACGTGGACTCATCACTAATAGTGGGAGTGAAATACAACATGCTTCTATAATTCGTCGCTTGATTGCAGCATGCCAGTTGCCAAGAGAAGCAGCCGTGATAAAGGTAAAATCACACCAATCTGACAAGTCTAAAGAAAGTCAAGGAAACATGGCAGCAGATGCAGCAGCCAAAGGAGCAGCTTTACTTGCCCCTACTCCTGTTACCTTGGTACAAGAAAACAGAAAAGATAATCCTGACTTCCATCTTCTGTCATATCACACAGAGACAGAAACAGAGAAAGAACAATGGGAAAAGGCAGGAGCAAAAGAAGATGATCAAGGTATTTGGAGAATTCCAACAGGACAAGTAGTAATGCCTATTGGTACAAGGAAAGAGCTAATGCAGCTGTATCACGGGAAGGTGCGTGCTGGAGCAAAAGCAATGAAAGCTCAAATCAGCGAGACATGGTGGTGGCCTCGAATGATGAGAGACATTGATGATTACTGTAGGAGATGTTTGATCTGCATAAAAGCCAATGTGGGAAAAACTGTAAAGGTGAGGATGTCACATGCACCCAGACCAATGGGGCCATGGACAAATCTTCAAATTGATTTTACAGGACCATTGTCACCCAGTGGAGGGTACCGGTACATAATTGTAATCATAGATCGATTTACTAGATGGGTGGAAGCATTTCCGACAAGAACTTGCACTGCTGAAGCTGCAGCACGAGTAATGGTGGAAGAAGTTTTTCCTCGCTGGGGTCTTCCATATGAAATAGATTCTGACAATGGAACTCACTTCACTGGAAAATTGATGAAGGAAGCAATGAAATTAATGGGGATTAAACAAAAGTTTCACATTCCCTATCGTCCAGAATCTTCGGGGTTCGTAGAACGAACGAATCGCTCGTTAAAGACGTCTCTGACCAAAGCCATTATGCAGACTGGCCAAGGTTGGCATAAATTGTTACCTGCTATTTTGTGGAACTTAAGAGCAACTCCAAACAGAGTAACAGGACTAACCCCTTTTGAATTAATGACTGGGAGAGCAATGATTCTACCTCCTGATGCTCCGCCTCCCGCAGGAACAGGAGGAGATTCAACTTTGTTCCAAGAAAAGTTACGACGATATCTCACTATGCTGGACAAAGCTACCAAAGAAAACACTCAGAAAGTGCGAGAAGCTCAGCAGCAGTGGGATGAAAAACACACCACTACTGACATTCAACACATTCCTGAGTTAGGCAGTTTTGTTATGGTCAAAAGAATTGCTAGGAAAGGTTTAGAGCCTAGGTGGGAAGGACCATATGAGATACTTCTAACAACAGATACAAGTGTGTGCCTTAAAGGGAAGGGTGTAGGAACAGATAGATGGTATCATTGGTCACAAGTTAAACCTTGTCTAGTGAATGAACAAAATGATAGCGATAGCTTATGGCCTGAAACTGAGCAATGTTCATCCATTACTTTTAAAGACTGGGTAACAAGGAGTGATATTAATGATTCTTCTGCTTCCATTTCAGGAATCAATTCCATTGACATTGATTAGAGATGGTTGCAAGTTTATATTTTACACACTGCACCACTTACAGAACATAACCCTATAAACAATCAACACCTGTTTACTGATTCACAACCCCAAGGGATAGGATTTTTTAACATCAACATTTATGTTTGTTTGTTATTTTGACCAGGAACTGGAGGAGTTCAGGGCCCGAACGAGTCCAGGCACTGGTGAAGATTCATTAGTTTTTACTTTCCTTTAGATGACTGGGGTTCATTTTAAATACATGCACATAGACATAATCACACACATAGAATGCGGGAACATATCACGGGTGGGGTAGTTTAATTTTGTTTTGTTTAGTTTTATTCCCAATTCCTTATGTTTCTATTCTTCTGTCCTTTGTACGTCCTTTGTTTTTGGTTTGCCTTTTCTCTCCTCACTATCACTCTATTAGGTGGTGATGATGGTGTGGAACTGACGGTCGGTAGTTCCAAAGGGGGGACTGTAGACTGGAAATTTATTATTTTAATATTATTTTATTATTTTAATATTATTTCATTCATAAATGGATATTTTATTATTTTAGTAGGCTATATTATGTAGGCTCCACTATATATATATATATATATATATATATATATATATATATATATATATATATATATATATATATATATATATATATATATATATATATATATTAGTCAATTTAGAATAGTAATGTTAGCCCTTTTCCTTTTCCCATTTCTGTTTGCTGCTGCATCCTTTATGCCTATGGCTGTTCTCGATATCTCCAACTATGGGCTAGGCCACACGGCACAGATCAAAAAGAATGTGCACACTGTGCATTACAGTTTTTCTCAATTGCTAAAACACTATTTCTGAAACCTTGCTCCATTTTCTGAAACCATTAAACACAAAACCTCCTCTTCAAGCACTATTCACAAAACCTCTGACTTCTCTTGCAAAATGAAACTTTCGCCTCAAAACAGTTTTACCTGTGTTCAAAATCAAACACTGCTCTCAAATCATAAACAAAGTGATCAAAATGATAAACACTATCAAGCATTCAGTAAACAATACAGCAAAAAATAGAAAACACATTGTTCAAAACAGTTCTCAGGCAGAAGTAAAATTTTAATCTGAAAACAAATTTCATATTTTTCTGTCATTGTCTTGTGATCATAGTAGCTCAAAATTGATCAGAAATTATTACTATTCTGCTTTGCTTTGCAATTTTTTGTTCTTCCAATTGCTTGTAGCCCTATTTTTACCAACTCATTCTAATGAAATGCATATACATCACAAATTGTATTTATTGTGCGATTTATACGGCACAATTATTTTTTATGTGCATATGATTTGCATTGTCACCCCATTGGGTAGGTTGAGTTGTTTGGAGTACGTGCACATAACACAATATAAAGGACATATCATATGCACACGAAAACTGCATGCGTAACACATGCACATAAAAACTCATTTTGGCATATAAATCGGACGATAAATACAATTTGTGCTATAGATATGCATTTTCATTAGATTAGGCTGATTTTTACAGTACTGTACTCTGCATATCACAAACTCGTTCTTTGTTGATATGAACCTGCAACCAGTCAAAATCTATTGAGCAGTCAGTAGCCTACTGTAAACAAATGGAAAGCAACATGTTCAGGGCAATATGATTTGTTAATTGTACAGTATACAGCCTACAATGCACTGTACTTATATTGGTTGTGTCTCATCATTTGAAACAGGTTAAATCAGTTTTGAGTGGTTGTGTTCAATCGATGACATTGTGTTCTCCATTTGTATTTGATTGTTGCCACTTGTGTTAACCCGTATGAATGGCATGTGCATTAGAGAGCAGTATGTGTCTTGACAATGAGAATGTGTTTAGAGATTTGCTGAAAAGTCTAAGTGAGATCTGCAAATTGTGTTTTATGATGTGAAATAGTTTAAGGTATTGAAAACAGACTGCACAATTAGCTAAATGAGTTCAGGCAACTGAGAAATGTGTTCAGCCGATGGGTTTTAGTGTTTTAGCAATTGAGAAAAACTGTAATAAAACAAGTGCCGTTAAATATAATTTGTGTTAATTAGTTAGTAACGCGTTAATTTTGACAGCCCTAATATTTACTCATATTTCCAGTCTATATTTCATTGAAGAAAAAAAATTAAATAAATAAAAAAAAAAAAAATATATATATATATATATATATATATATATATATATATATATATATAATATATATATTAGGGGTGTAACGATACGCGTATTCGTATTGAACCGTTCGGTACGAGGCTTTCGGTTCGGTACGCGGTACGCATTATAATGTACCGAACGGTTCTCGGACTAATTAATTAGACTTATAAAAAATAAAAAAGTGTGTGCAATATAATAACATGAGTTCAACAATAACCAAAACGACATAACAAGCAATGCCCCTGACACCGCCGAAGTGAAAAAAACAAACAAACACCAAATATGTTTTAGGCTGCTCAGTCAGGTGCTCGCTTACTCAGTAGGCTACGCGCTGAATGCTCGTGGCAAAATGGCTATTGCGTTTAACAAACCAGAAATAGAAGATCCTCCAATAACCAACAGGTCTGGTGTTTGGGTGAACTTTGGATTCTTTGTAAGCTATGATGGTGTTGGCAAGAGTGATGGATAAAAAAACAACGGTATGTCGCATTTGCTGATGGTACAGCAGCAGGAATAATTAATGTCATGTCAACTCATTTACGCCGACAACAAGATGATCAAAAGGAGAAACAGCCACAAATTATCCCCGCAGCATTAAGACAGACATTTTCAACTTACTCAAATGGCAAAAGACATCACCACGGCGAGTGGCCCATTTATAGCCGCGGATATGAGACCTTACGCCCATTTTCACACAAACTCCGTCTGCAGTGCTTAGTCTATGCGGTGCGTATTTTTCTTTTTCCGTACCCATGTTAACGGTTGCGGACTGAAAACGCAGCATATTTGAAAGCACAACAGGGCGTGCGGCTCCTGCACCGCATACGCAGCGCCAAACGCACTGCAGACGGAATTTTAAGAACATGCTTAAAGTAATTGAGCCCCGTTACAATGTTCCTTCACGAGCCCATTTCAGCCAGTAATTCCTGCTTTGTCCCAAAAAACAAAAGCACAAACAGAGAACCAATTGGCCAAAGCAACAGCGGTTGCTCTGACAACAGACGGCTGGATGTCAAGGGCTACACAAAGCTACCTGACTGTAACGGCACATTACATTATGAATGGGAGCTGAACAGCCACGTTCTTCAGACACGCCCCCTTGAGAGTCAGACAAGTGAGGATTTAGCCAAAGGGATGACAGAAGCAGTAGTGTGTGAAAAAAGTGTGGAGAGAGCTAATGTAAAGAGCTAATGTCTTATTCCTGTAACTACATAGAAGATGGTTAAAGTATAACTCCATCATTGTTCAATGTAAAAAAAAAAAATCATACTTTGTTTTAATAAAAATAATAATTAAAAAAGGTAATTTATCTGCCAATTTTTTCTTTTTGCTGTATCTAAAACATACCGAACCGTACCGAACCGAACCGTGACACCAGTGTATCGTATCGAACCGAACCGTGAATTTTGTGAACCGTTACACCCCTAATATATATATAATTAGTTAAATTAAATTAATTAATTAAATTAATCACAGATCAAATTTGGCTGAGAAAAAAAAAACATTATTGTGTTAAATGTGCAGTGTGTAGAATTTATGAGGATCTATTTTCAGAAATGTAATATAAAATACATAAAAATGTTTTCAGTGGTGTATAAAGGCCTTACATAATGAACAGTATTGGTGTCTCTTCTGAATTTGCCTCACCGGCACATCATTCTCAATAAACCTGTTTTCTAGTGCAATAACTCCGATCTTTCAAGTATTCATATTCTTTTATTGTGTAATCGAAGCGCCATCATAAATGAACCCGTCTCTTGCGTGATACCCAAAATTTTGAATATTCCTATCTAATATGATTTATGACTTGCAGGGATGGCAGAATAATAATTATACACTGTTTAATAATAGGCCAGAGGAGAACGTCTCGGGTTATGTATATAACCCTTGTTCCCTGAGAGGGAACGAGCACTGCATTGAAACGACGAATTTGGGGATGCTCCCTAAGCATCAGCACATCTGAAGTATGAATGAAACTAGTCCAATCCTGATTGGTGCTACGTCATGACGTAGATGTGACGGCATACCCGGAAGCTATAAAGGAAGCTTAGAAGATTGCGATTTGTGGGAACATAAGGCCAATCGATCACAAGTTTGCGCGTCGATGAGCTCAGAGTAGGCCGCAAAGGCAGCGCTGTTTCCTGGCCGCCAGGCGGGAAAGCGTAGTTAAACGAGAGTGGCCCGAAATCCTCGGAGTCGGACGCTGTCGTAAGCAAAGTGTAAGCCAGGCCGAAAGGAACGGTATTACGTGCATCCGGGCTGGGGATCAATAGTCGTGCACGCATACAAGCGGAAAAACTTTGCTATGTGCGTACGCTCGGAAGAGGGAGTGAGAGAAGGGAAATAGCCCGCTCACATTTGATGTCTGAGAGCTAAACATCCGAACCCCAAGCCGAGGTAGAGGGAGGCCTAGCCACCCTTGGGCATGCTGCGGGGGAATCAAGCGGTTTTAAAATACCTCTTTGTACTCTTAGGGAGTACATAACGATATTTGCACGAGTAGAGCGAGTGCATGGCGGGGCAAAGACGAAACTCCTTCATATACTTCACCAGTTAGGAGAACAAAGTTCCGGTATCCGTGGTCGCCGAAGTAGTGAAGGAGAAATATGCTTAAATCCAGTTTTTAAGGGTCAGATAAATCACACAAAGGGAGCGATGCTACCGCTTCGTGAAGGCAGAGAAATATGGGGAGAAGATGGCGCGAGTGCCAGTATAGGTCAAAGGTGATGAGCTAGAAGGGCGACGCTGCGCCATCAGCCAATTTATTGGCGTGATTCTATAAGGGCTTCAGACAAATTTTTCACACACTGCTTTCACCTACTATATACAGTAGAAGGGAAATATGAGACTATGGATGCAGTCGAAGTGAACCTATGAAAGAGAACAGTTATTTATATATCTTACACAATGTTATTTACAAAAGAAATGGCAACAGTTTATTACAGTTTATATGGCAGTGATTGTGGCTCTGTTTTTGAAGTCCATAAAAGTCCATCTGTCTATCATTTAACATGCTCCACACCGCGCCAGGGTTAATAAATGCCTTCTGAAGCAAATCAATACATTTGTGTACAAAAAATATCCATATTTAAAAGTGAAATATCTAACTTCCTCCAGATCAAACATTTTTAATAATTTTTTTTGCTGGTGTGCAATGTCATCAGTACGCATTTTGAACTCCGGGAAACACTACACCTTCTCCGTAATCTGAATACAGAAGGTGAATCAACTGGAAGCTAGTTAATTTATTTTCTAAATGTGTTTTACATCGAATCTGTTTAAACCAAACTTGCACTCATTTTTAGTAGCAATCTTCATTTCCATTTAAACGTTTTATTAAGACATAGCTGCATGTATGGACTGATTGTGTGTGTGTGTGTGTGTGTGTGTGTGTGTGTGTGTGTGTGTGTGTGTGTGTGTGTCTGTGTAGAAATTGTATATTAATTGAATTTTGGTATTATCCTGACTGTGCATTATATGTGATATTGAGCGTGTACTTTAAGAATATGCAATAATGTTTGATGATGCAGTGATGCTCTGTAACCCCAGCCTCTGGGACAATGGATGGAAACTAGCCTTTGGCTACAATCGGGTGTGTTTACCGGATTGTACCGTATAGGATGAAATATGTAGATTGTACTACTACTGAATGTCAGCTTGATTATTGTGCCAAAAGAGTATGATCATATTAATAATTAATTATTCTACTAACCACATGTTGAGAGCTGACTTTATTTTTGACTTGAGTATTGATGTTTGTAAATGTTTTGCAAATGAGGAAATATGGATTACGAAACTCCAAACCATTGAATTATGCTGGTAAAGATTGAACTTGCAACCATATTTGGCTATTGATGATTTTGGGAAACACATTCAAAATTTACACATCTTTTGTTCAACCAATCCTGTGAGTTTGGGTGGGTGGTTCTCTGTCTGATCAAAGCCAGGTGGGGGAGTGGGAAACGTCTCAGCTACGTACGTAACCCTCGTTCCCTTAAAGCCCCACTTGGCTACTTTTGCTCTCGGGGTCCCCCTACAGTTTGGAAAAAATAATGTCCTCAACTACTGTCGTAAGCGCTGTAATCCTACAACAGGGGATGCCATCGCGCGTGCATTTGTTGACATGACAACCCTGATAGCCCTGAACTAGTGATGCGTGGCTCGTCTCATAACCCGCGGACCCCGTATGTCTATTTAATGGTCGCGGGTGCGCGGCGGGTTGTAAAAATATATACAGTGGTGCGGTGCCGGCCAAATAACTTCATAAAAGTGGCGCTGCGGATCGGTGCAGCACATGGTGCAGCACTAACAGTTCCCCTGAACACTGCAAGAGGATTTCGAGTTCTTCTGGCGGCGCGTGTGAAATGCCTTCATCCCAGGTAACGTTACAGTCAGTGGCATATGCTTCAGCATGTCATATGAATATAATTTCATGGCTTTTATTTTTTTCAAACGCCAAATAATCACGATGCTCACGTTTACAAGCCAGCGTCATTATAGTAGTCTATTGGTTACCGTTTTACAGAATCTATATGATACTTCAGTTCAATGTTTGAGTGGTAGCTCACCGTAACAAGCAGGACAGCATCGGTCGGGCACACCTCCCTCACTCAGCTCACGCCGACGAGCAAACCCTGGTCACATTTTGATCCTAGTCCTGCCTTTAATCCCATCACTTTTTCGTTTCCTCTTATTGCTTTCCTCCAACAAAACATTTTCTTTCTTATGTGTCTGTGCTGCTTCGGACATGACCATATTATCCGACGAACAAAGTTGTGCTCGCACGTCTGAATGTAAGGAAGTGTGTGTGTGTTGGTGGAAGTGACGTATATGCCGTAAAGCAGTCGAATTTTGTAGTTCTTTTTGTTCTCGGGTTACTACCCGAAACCCGAAGTTTAAAAGTACGATTAAAAACGATACAGACCCCATCAGGCTATGGCAGACGTGTCATTCAACCTATTGTAAGTCGATTTATCATCACAAGAGTCTTAAAAAATATATTATGAAGGTTGAAAAGTTACCTAGTGCTGCTTTAAGGAAGGGAACGGAGACGTTACGTCAGTACTGATGAAATGTGTGTTTTGCTTAGAAAGCCATCTGCCTTCAATCTCAATCAAAACGATTCAATGACATGAAAATATCATGGGTCTGCGGAATATGCATAATGCAACTCCCCGCCCCACTGCGTATAAATGGTGTTGAATAGCAGTCACGAATTTATGTTACCTGCTGAGGAGCCGAGGCCGACCGCCCCGGCCATACCAGCGGTACAGTGGATGTGGCATGGGGACGTAACCTCTCCGTTCCCTTCCTTCAGCCAGTACACTCCAAGTTATGTCAGTACTGAAGAAATGGGGGTCCCAATCCAAATAAGCGCATGTATCCAGTCCGTGGAGTGGAAAGGTGCAGCAGGTGAAGACACCTGAGCATGTCCAGTTACTGGCCATCTGGGGCGAGAATACGAAAGGACACAGGCTTCACTCGCAGATTATAGAATCTGGCAAAGGTTTTAGGTGTCGCCCAGCCTGCAGCTCTACAAATGTCTGTCAGCGAGGCGCCATGCGCTAAAGCCCAAGAGACAGCAACGCTCCTAGTGGAGTGTGCTTTGACCCCAAGGGGGCATGGCAAGCCCTGAAGCTGGAAAGCCAGGACAATGGCGTCCACTACCCAGTGAGACAACCCCTGCTTGGAGAGAGCCTTCCATTTCTGCTACCGTCCGTAACAGACAAAGAGCTGGTCTGAAGTCCTAAAGCACCACGTCCTGTCTACATAAGCGCAAAGGGCACGTACTGGACAGAGCAGTGCTGAGGCTGGGTCTGCCTCCTCCAAGGGCAATGCTTGCAGGTCCTTGCTTGCCTGGTCCCTAACGGGAGTGGTGGGAACAGTGGGCACATATCCAGGTTGGGGTCTCAGGATGATGTGAGAGTTAGCCGGCCCGAATTCCAGGCATGCTTCGTCAACCGAGAATGCCTGCAGGTCCCCCACCCTCTTAATCGAAGCCAGAGCAATGGCGGTGGTCGGCCGGGGCAGGATGTGTTCAGCAGCCTTAGTCTGTCTCAGTGCGACTGAGAACTGTTGGGCGCAGTCCTCAACTGTCCCACTGACGGCTCGCGGGCCGTCCCCAGATACCAATTATTCGGCCTCGAGCGTTCAGGACGCGGCAGAGGATTCCACTCGAGCCCGAGGCTCTCGGCCACCCGGATTAGCATGGCTGTCAGCTCCGGATCAGACTCGGACAATGGCAACACTCGCGAGGGATGTGGCACAGCCACATCCTTATCTCCGGAGGAATCCAGCCCGCCTTGTGATGCGGCGATTTATATGGCGTCGTCCACCGGCGCCCCAAATAAAATGCTGGCCACAGGACGGGAAACACCAGCACTAACATCTGATAGCGCCATGGGTTGCAGTACCGAAGAGGGGGGTGTGGCCCGAGAATTACTGGTCGGGTTAGCCCACAACGACCCCCTCAGATCACCCTGACCACCAGCCAAAGTACTGCCTTATGAGGAGACAGTAGATCGGGGTGTGATAGAGGGGACTCTCTCTCCAGTACAGAGATCATTGAGTCTTGATCGCAGCACTGCGACGGTCATGTTCCCACAGTGATAACATGACGCATCCATGAACGCGTGCTCGGCGTGCGCGAGGCCCAAGCAAGCCAAACAGCAAACATGCCCATCAGGCAGTCTAACATGAAATAGAGCTTTTACAATGACGATTGTTTCAAAGCAGCTTCACAGTGTTAAACAGAACAATATTGCAACAAAATTTGATTTGGCTGTACAGTCGTTCTGGAGAAAACGGTGATGTTATCAGCTTATTTTATTTTGTCATATAGCGACAATGTTGGCAGATCAGTATTATAGTTTCTAGAATTAAATAAGACCTAATTCATTAATTTTATTTGTATATTTAGTTGAATAACTTGGATAATAATTTTAGTGTCCCCAACTGAGCAAGCCAAGCCAAAGGCAAAGACAGTGGCAAGGAACCAAAACTTGAATAACTTGGATAATAATTTTAGTGTCCCCAACTGAGCAAGCCAAGCCAAAGGCAAAGACAGTGGCAAGGAACCAAAACTCCAACAGGGCACGATGGAGAAAAATATAAACCTTGGGAGAAATCAGGCTCAGTCAGGGTGCCAGTTCTCCTGGTGCCAGTGTATGATTATTATTCTGGCAACCTTACAGGTCAGAAAACATATTAGATTGGAATATTACACATTTCTGGATATTCTGGGAAACATCTTTAAAAAGATGTGCCACGTGCAGCTCTTTTAGAGAGGAATTTTACTCTGGCAGAGTGCTGAGACGCCCAGGGAGAACACACACTCTACAGACCACTGCACAGATCGGACAGGAATGCGGAAATTGCTGGAATTCGCCAAATCACCAAGACTCTGGGGAGACACTCGTCTTGAAGAGATATAACCTTTAGGAAGGCAAGTAAAACTCGGCCTCGAAGCAGAAACATAAATGCGTGACTGCATTGCAACGCTGTTTATACCCTCGCAGTGGGGCAGAGTTTCATTATTCATATTCCGCAGACCCATGACATTTTTGTGACATTGGATCGTTTTGATTGAAATTGAAGGCAGCTGGCTTTCTAAGCAAAACCCCCTATCACCTACAACTTTGCGCTAAAGGAATAAACAACTTGATGAGGTGCCTCATGCTTTTTTTCTGTATGCCCCTGAACCTCCATGGCGTCACTCAATATATCAACACTCTTGTACTCTTTTCACTTTTCACTTTTCACTAAGTATGCCTTTCATACAAAGAACATCTACAATGACCTCTAGTCTGGCCTCTGGGAGATTTTTACAGCTGATGAGAAGTGAAAAGTGTACTTGACGTGTGACAAATCTACCGTCAGTACAGTGCAGAGTCATCCATTATACTTATCATCATATCCCAAGACGTGGAAGTTGATCAATGAAGATTTACAGAAGCTGAAACAAGATTCCCAATGCACTGGTTCTGCTGTACTTAATGATGACAGTTTTTGGATTGAGGACTTTGATGCTTGCTCTCACCAACTAGTCTTCAGTCACAGAATAGTCGTATGGGACAAACACAAGCCAGATAAAGAGCAAGGATCATTATACTGGAGACGAACAGGATGAAATCTAAGATATGAAGCTGAACTATTCCAGAGAGGGAAAAAAAGTGGTAAAAGTTTTGCATCTGAATACTTTAACCGTATTTGGTAAAAAGTGCTAAAAGTTTTGCATCGGAATACTTTTACCGTATTTAGGCTAGTGATCTCACAATTAAACTGCCGCATGATAGTCAATATTGGGTAAACATTTGTGGTAAATGGGGGAAATCATTTAAAGTCAATACTGTTTATTCTCTCTTCCAATGTTCCATTGTTGACCAAACTCAAGTCGGTCGTGTCAAAAGCTAACACCATCAAATGTGTTTCTTTTGTAATTTTGTTTGATTTAATCAGACAATGGTGGGCAGTTACAATCGGTTTAAATGGACACACTGATTTTCAACAAAACACAATACTTAAATGAAAGATTATACTAAATTGTTTTATAATAGGCCAACTTGATTCTGATTTTGGTCAATTATGTTATGTAGTAGTCAACAGGATATAATCACTGTTGTCCTCTATCTATCTATGTTTTTTTTTTTTTTTTTCATTGCAGATAGTGTTCAGAGAATAAGTTGCTATGTACTGCATACATACATACATATCCTGAAAGTTACCCCCGTTTTTGGAACTGGAAGTTGATATTATCTGCTTACTTACCTTTAAATATACCAGGGTGTGTCACATAACCTACTTCTTGGAATACACCCCACACCCGGTCTGCAAGCAATGTTTAGGTAGGTGGCACATGTGAAATTTAGGGTTTCTGAGCAAAACATTGCGCCGAGCATCACACTCCCTACACTACACCTATACATGTCGTTGTCCAACAGGGCATCCTGGTGCCATCATTTCCCCAGGTAAACGGCCCACACATACACGGCCATCCACGTGATGTAAAAGACAGCATGACTCAGTGGACTATAGGAAACCTTCTTTAAATGCCCCAAGGTCCAGTTAAGATGATTGCTCATTGTAGGGAGCTTTAACTACCCACAAATTTTGCCGTTTCAGAGATACCTTGGCCTATACAAATTTGGCCACACAGATTTTGCAAATTCTCCTTAAACAAACTGATTCATCAATATTATGTGACAAATGTTTTGGTTCATCAGTGTGTGTACTGTATGTTGTGAGTCAGACGAGGGGTCAGAAAAAATATATATAAGATAAATAGAAGAGAATGTATGTATTGTTTTATTTATTTTTTTCATTTTTTGTCACTTCAAATAAAAACAAAAGTGACCCAATGCTGACTAATCTGTCTGTTGTTCTTTATATAGATTATTGACAATGAAACTAGAGTAATGTCATGGTATACACAGACAACAAGAGAGAACAGAAATACTGCAGCAATGGTAAGCTTATTGAACCAACGGCAGGATTAACACAAGGCACGTAATTGACTTGGATGACAGATTGCAGATAGAACTTGTGTCTTTTGTAGGTGGAGAGTGGAACACACACACAGGGAGCAGATGTGGAGCACAGAGAGGATCAATGGGAAAAGACACAATGGCTGCATCCGAAGTCTCATATTTCCCTTCTACTGTATATAGTAGGTGAAAGCAGTGTGTGAAAAAATGTGTATGTCCGTAGGCAAAAATTACCTGGATAACCTCAGGTGAGATTCTGAAGTGTGCATATGATGAACAATTTATATCTTAAGGCCACGAGAGAGGATTTATAAATGACAGTGAAGTAATGCAACTGTCGTTGGTAGGTCACATGATAATGACAGCATTGCTAATGTAGTACATCCGGATTACATTCATACTACACTGACACTTTATTGAACATACTTTTTTTAGCAGTTGCGAAGTGATTACATTTAAAATAAGTACCTACTCAAGAGAGTATGTGACTTCAGAAGCAGCCAGAGACTAATAGATGACTTGAGTTATATCGAGGACACGGTGTTGGAGATCAAGGTAAACCAGACATAGACTGTGTGGGTATGTGTGCTGGGGATTTACAGTATAGCGTGTAATGATGGGTTGTTCATGAACAATTCATTCATTTTTAACAAATCTTTAATTATGACTCGGGAACAATGAGTTGTCTTTGAGGCAAAGGCAAAACTGAAGGCAAAGGCTATGCAGTTGGAACCAGAAACAGAAATGATTAGTTCACCTCCAGAGTCTTCGAGTCTGAGTCGTTCGTTCATCCCGTCAAACCCACATAGGCAAAGGCTATGCAGTCTGTACCAGAAGCAGAAATGACTAGTTCACTTTCTGAGTCTTCAGATCTAAGTTGTTGGTTCTATTGTTATGTGATTTGACAGCCACATTGAATACAATAATTCCAAACCTTCCTTTCAAACAAGTGCAGTGTAGTGTTTTTTTTAGTTATGTGATGCATTTCTGGTCTCAAATTGTAGCTTTAAAATTTCTTACAATTTATAAATTTGTGAATTTCCGTCATTATGTTCTTTCCCATAACATTGAATGTGGTAAAAGAGATGGTCAAAATAAACTTTATCCTAATGATGAAAAATTAGTTTTATAAAGCAAAGGTACCTAAATGTAATACAACATACAGTCAATAAATAATACTAACGTAAATGTTGTAGTTTCAGACTGGGAATGTGATAGGACAAAAAAAAGAAAAAAAAAAAGAACGAAAAACTCAGATCGTGAGGTGAGGTGAATTAACAGACTGTATAGCCAGCTTTCTATACAGAAATATAGCGGCAGTGAAGCCAGCTTTAAATCCAGTTATAGCCAGCTTTCTATCCAGCTTCGCCTATTCCCCGATCTTGTTCATTTTCTGGTGCTACTGGAAAAAGGCTACTTTGGCTAATAAGCGCTGGTGACCTGAGTATTATAGTTGGGCTTCTCCGCCGGGTACATCCCCACGGGCCCCCACTCCTCTATCACATCAAAAGCAAGTGGAGACTCTGTTTGTGGGTGGTTCAGGTTCTCTCATGAGAACATGTTCACGTCAGTCCGTTGTTCGCCTGACTTGCCTTTTTCATAGAGGCTTGAGCGTTCAGCGCGCCGTGTGCCATTCTGACAGCAATGTTCACGCTCACATGCCTGCTGGTAGTTTAAAGATGGAATTGCTGGTCCCAAAAAAAAAAAAAAAAAAAAAAAAGGAACTTGCCGTTTCATTTTTGGGCTCTGGCAGAGGACAGATGTCAACTGCTACATCGGAGAGAGGGAATATGGAACACCAAAAGGGCCATACTTTGTATAATTGTTTTTCCTCTCTCACTGCCCTCTGTCCTGCTTGCTAGAGGGTAGTCCCGACCCAGGGGTTATGCAGGAACGGCAGGCAATATCCACACTAGTGGTCCAGGAACAGGGGGCTAAACCTGTCAAAGTTTGGTTCCTCAACGCCCCGGTCTGTCAGTCCTCGGTGACGCTATCGAGAACTTAGCCCAGTAGTTCTTGGTGGCCCAAACCAGACAGAGGAAAAAAAAAAGTTTGCACCGACAATCAGCGGTCATCGGTTGAAGCTCCTCTGCCAGCTTGTCGCCGAGGGCTTCCCCCCTGAGTCCACCTCCACTCTGCTAAATCTGAGCAGCAGCCTTCACTGGAGAAGCAGGGTGCCGGACACAAGGGTGGCGCCCAACCCATCCAGGGTCACGTTAACCGGTAGGCAAGCGCAAGGTTACATGGCCCTGAGATGGGCAGTCCAGGGAGAACAGAATTTGCTCTGGTGGAGACCGAGGGGCCTTGACTGGTTAACGTTTCTACCGTTGGCTGTCCGTAGTCCAGTGGTACCCAATAAAAGTGCAGTTTCCTCCCTCTCTTGGCCCCAAGAGGGCCAGATTGGAAGTGTGCGACGCCCCCGGGCCTTGCTGCTTCTTTCCTCCCCTCTCTTTGCCAGGGGGCAGCAGTGTGGGCAGCAGTGTGGGCACTGAGGATGCCACCAGGCCATCTCACCCACACTCTGCCCAACCCTGGAGTGCTCAGTCAACACTTGGGCCGCACTTGGGCCACCCAGGTCGGGGCTGAGTTCTCCACCTTCCCGCTTGTTCGGTCTCTGGAGGCTTGGCTACAGCTCCTGGGCCATCTCGCAGGCTCATCTGTACCATTAGACTAGGCTACGTGATTCAGTTCGCTCACGGCCTCCCAAGTACAAGGGCATCCTCTTCACCTCCGTGCGATGGTCAGAGAGCGATGTCCTATTGGTGAAGGACGTGGTCGAGCCCATTCATCCAGCCGATATGAAGGCAGGGTGCTACAGCCCCTACTTCAATGTACCCATGAAAGGTGGTGGGTTACAGCCAATATTGAATCTGCGTATCCTGATTTGGGCCCTGCACAAGATCCCGTTCCGGATGTGTATGCAGAAACGTATTTTCGAATGCATCCGTCCCCGAGATTGGTTCGCAGCGATCAACCGGAAGGATGTGTATTTCATGTCTCTTTCTTCCTCGACACAGACCATCATTCCTACTCTTTTCATTCGAGGGGAGGGCATGTCAGTATGATGGGTCAGAGCAAAGGCTGTCTCCCTCCACCCTCAAAGGGTACATAGCAGCAATAGCGGCGTAGTTGAAGGTAAGTCTGGAGGAGAGCACAACCTAGTCGTCAGGTTCCTCAGAGGTGCGAGGAGACTGAATCCTCCTTGTGCAAACTCGGTACCCTCTTGGGACTTGGCTCTAGTGCTCAGAGCACTTCAGAGCCGTCCCTTTGAGCCTTTGCAGTCTGTAGAGCTGAAAATTCTGTCAGTGAATACGGTGCTCCTGATGGAATTGGCTTCCATCAAGAGGGTAAAGGACCTGTATGCGCTTTCGGTCAACGAATTGTGCCTAGAATTCGGGCCTGGTAACTCTCAGGTTGTGAGACGGGCACGCTTTCCCAGCATTATCCAATAGTCACACTGAGTGGGTCAGGCAGGACGCTGGAAGGGCCAGCCTCCTGGCGTTTTTGTAGGGATCCCAATTCGTAGGTCAGTTCCGATGTACGTCGAACGTGACCGACTGTCATAAGACATTTTTTTTTTGTTGTTGTTTTTTTATATTTTTTATGTGATTAACGTAAGAAGTTGTGTTGAAATGTAACATTTTAATTATATTGTTCATTTTGATGAACCAGATTCAAAGATCCGAATCCTTAAAATAATCCGAACTTCCCATCATTGATAAGCTGCATCCGACAGCCAAATACTCTCTTGAGAAGGTACTTATTTTGAATAAGTAATTACTTCACTGCCGCTGAAAAAGTATGTCCTATATTGTATGATTTTGTTTAGTATGAATATAATCCGGACATACTGCTTGCCCTTATTATGTGACTTACAGCATCATTTGTGGCGCTTCTTCTCCATTCACAAATCTTCTCCAATGGCCTTCTAGGATAGATGTACTGTATTACCGATTTTAAATGCATCTAATATTCCCATCTCTGAAGCATGTGGCTCATGCAGAATATATTTTTAAATTAAATCAGAGTCTTTTGGCAGTATCATGATTTTTGGTTTTATTTTGATTAAGCATGTAGCCTTATTTTTAGATATGTAAATCAGCCCTAGACTGAACAGGGGAAAGATCACTCTAGCACTGTAAAAGGAATCTAGCAAGTGTATTTATACAAGCCAGTTTCAACTGGCTGCTTTCAGAGTCAGACAAAAACAAGAACTGCCCATCCTGTGGGTCCTTGAAATAAGGAGAGCTAAATGAAATGGCAAACAAACAAACCTGTTTGTTTGAGTGTGGGATGATGGCATACCAGAGCTGACAGACAGCTTACAGGAGAAAATGAAAACAGAGTTTCTTTATACCTCATCATGGTCTCAAGGTTGATTGTGAACACTGCCTTGGCAAGTGTTATTTCCAGGCTGTCTGTCATTCTTGGTGTGATTATACAGTGATCTCTGACTCATTCAAATGAAAAAGCTCTCGGTCTCTGGTGCTGAGCTCACAGCACCTACCAAACGAGAACATACTGAAAGTTTATGAACCTGACCGCCACAGCTGATCAAAATACAAGATATCACATTAGAGCCAAAGTGACTTTTAAGAACCTGACATCTGGGTGCTATTATGCAAATCAAGAGTTTAGCTTGGATTTGTCACTTCTCTTGACAACCACAAAATATGCCCCCTCCCCAATTGGATCAAAGTAGCTTTGCAAGGAATGACAAGGATACAGTCATTACATTATGACCGCAAAAAATAGGTGTCACTAAACCCTATTAAGAGTGCTTTAGCCCCTATGACTTTCATCGTATGCTTCCAAAAAAATGAGCGATTCCATAAATTTTTTTGAGAGCTGTGGTAGAAAAATATTTGTGCAACAAACCACTGTGTTTATAACGATGACAATATTTTAAAGTAGTATAGTAAGAAAGTATGGCAATATACTGTTAGTGAACATCCTGTTATAGTGTTAGGTGGCAAGATGTTTCAAACTCCATAAACAAATGTGATGTTTGAAATGATTCATAATTCATTCTTCAGTTTCACTTGAAGTATGTTGGGCCTTTACACATATTCTTCAAAAGCAACAAGTGGTAAAAAAAAAAAAGGTCAGAACACTGAACGTCTCGGGTTATGAATATAACCCATGTTCCCTGAGAGGGAACGAGACACTGCTTCATCGTAGATGACACTTCGGGGAATGCCCTTGGCGTGACGCTACTGAAGCTTATTTGAAAAAGCCAAACCTGATTGGTGTTGCGTCATGACGTAGCGAGTGACGGCATACCCGGAGGTATAAAGGGATGCCAGCACAAGCAAATATAGCTTTCTGCGATAAAAGCGAGCGCTCTGACGATAGGCGGGGCTACGAGACGCAGTGTCACCTCGGGATGGAGACGCCACTCCCCGGGCCTCAGCCCCTGCCTCGACAGGATGTCTGCTCCCTGATTTTGCTCCCCGGGAATGTACATCACCTTTAGGGATGCCAGTTCCCCCTGGAACCACAGGAGGACCTGATGCGCCAGTCTGCACAGAGGGCGCGACCTCAGACCCCCCGATGATAAGATACCACGGCAATGTTGTCGGATCGTATCAGGACATGGTGGCTGCGGAGGTCCGGGAGAAAGCTCCTCAGAGCCTTCTAGACCGGCAGCATTTCCAGGCAGTTGATGTGCCAGGATGAATGCCGGGTCCCCCACGGACCTCTCGCAAAGCGGCCTTCCATGACCGCGCCCCAGCCAGTAAGGGATGCTTCTGTTGAAACGGTTTTCCGGCAACATTATGCTCCCAATACTAGCCCTAGGGACAGAAACCAAGGTTTCTTCCATATGACGAGGGAACGAAAGCATCTGTGCGTTACCCTGATCATACAGAAGGGATTCCCCTTCGGGGAAAACCCCTTGGTCTTCAGCCACCACTGTAGGGGTCTCACGTGGAGCAGGCCGAGCGGAATCACACTGGACGCTGCTGCCATGATACCCAGCAGTCTCTGGAACTTCTTAACAGTGAGGCTGTGGCCTAGCTCTACTCCGGAGACCTCCGCCAGTATGGACTCGATACGTGCAGGAAACATTGTGCCCGCATCGTTGTCGAGTTTAATATGACTCCCAGGAATGTAGTCCCTTGGGAGGGCCCTTTGTGTTGAGTCACCCCCCCCCTCCCAAGCACCTCAAAGAGGTGGGCCAGAACGACATCTCGATGCCGAACCGCCATATCGTACGACCTGGCCAGAATAAGCCAGTCGTCTACATAATTGTTTACACGATGCCCTGGAATCTTAACGGAGCCAGAGCTGCATCCATGCACTTCGTGAAGGTGCGGGGTGAAAAACCTAGGTCGAATGGAGAACCCGATATTGGTACGCTTCACCTCGAAAGCGAACCTCAGGACCTCCTGTGGGCAGGAAAGGGGGGGATATGGAATATGCATCTTTGTATCCTCAAACTGGATCTGCTCACGATGGGATAGTGAGCATCTTGAACCTGAATCTCCTCAGAGAATGGTTCAAGTACCTCAGATCTGATAATAGACGCACCCCTCCATCCTCTTTGGGAACCAAGAAGTAGCGACCGTAAAAGCCGGACTCCCTGTCTGGCGAAGGAATACACTATGTAGCCTCCTTTACCATCAGGGTGCACACTTCATGTTCCGTAACCTGCCACTGGGCTGGGCACACCACTATTCTGGCCACACCGATGAACCCCAGTGGTGGAATGCTGAACTGCAGTCTGTACCCTTTGCCCACGGCACACAGGGCCCCAGCAGATATATTCAGGAGCATATATCTGAGATATTCCGAGATATTCTACTAGGAGATCCAGCCTCTCAAAGTTGGTCTCTGGTACCCACCGAACCTCCTGCCCGACCCCCTGAAGCGGCCACTCGGCAGGACTTAGTCGGGGAGGATTTTCAGTGTGCAAACGCGTTCGCTGCCCAGCTGCAGTCTTTCTAGATGCGGCTAGAGCAGCATGCATTCGCTGGAAGTCAATGTGGCCCAAGCGTCGTAGATGGCGGATCGCAGCATCGACTTCCAGAAAACTCCACAGAGGAGTCGACCTCGATCGCTCCTCGGGAGAGGGGGCTGGCCAGCCGGCCACTGGGCTGGGCACACCACAATTCAGACCACACCGATGACCGGTATTGGAACACTGAACTGCAGTCTGTACCCTTTGCCCAGGGTACACAGGGCCCAAGTAGATATATTCAGGAGCATAACTATGCGCCGAGATATTCTACTAGGGGAACCAGCTTCTCAAGGCTGGTCTCTGGTACCCACCGAGCCTCCTGCCCAACCCCCTGAAGCGGCCACCCGGCAGGGCTTAGTCAAGGTCGCCTCCTCTGTGGAGTTTTCTGGAAGTCGATGCTGCGATCGACTTCCAGGGGAGCGATCGAGGTCGCCTCCTCTGTGGAGTTTTCTGGAAGTCGATGCTGCGATCGACTTCCAGGGGAGCGATCGAGGTCGCCTCCTCTGTGGAGTTTTCTGGAAGTCGATGCTGCGATCGACTTCCAGGGGAGCGATCGAGGTTGCCTCCTCTGTGGAGTTTTCTGGAAGTCGATGCTGCGATCGAATTCCTGTGAATCCTTAGATGAAAAAAGCTCCGTGAACACAATTTGGATGATAGGCTGATAATCTAACTCCTCAAAGTCAGATAAATCCCATTTAATTCCTCAGAATTAAATGCCCCTAATCACCCCACAAGTGAACATGGTCTGAATGATGAATAAACAATGAATAAACATATCAGGGAGGATTTTCGGTGTGCGAACACGTTTGCTGCCCAGCTGCAGTCTTTCTAGAGCAGCATGCGTTCGCTGGAAGTCAATGTGGCCCGATCGTCGTAGACAGTGGATCGCAGCATCGACTTCCAGAAAACTCCACAGGAGGCGACCTCGATCGCCTCCTCTGTGGAGTTTTCTGGAAGTCGATGCTGCGATCGACTTCCAGGGGAGCAATCAAGGTCGCCTCCTCTGTGGAGTTTTCTGGAAGTCGATGCTGCGATCGACTTCCAGGGGAGCGATCGAGGTCACCTCCTCTATGGAGTTTTCTGGAAGTCGATGCTGCGATCGACTTCCAGGGGAGCGATCGAGGTCGCCTCCTCTGTGGAGTTTTCTGGAAGTCGATGCTGCGATCGAATTCCTGTGAATCCTTAGATGAAAAAAGCTCCGTGAACACAATTTGGATGATAGGCTGATAATCTAACTCCTCAAAGTCAGATAAATCCCATTTAATTCCTCAGAATTAAATGCCCCTAATCACCCCACAAGTGAACATGGTCTGATTGATGAATAAACAATGAATAAACATATCAACTCCTCAAAGTCAGATAATGTTTCATTTTTAATTCCTCAGAATTAAATGCAGCCATATTCTCCAGACGATACTGTTTAAATATGGATTTAATGAATCGTCATCTACACCCTGCCTCAGCAACGCGAGATTCGATGTTTACAACATATTTGGCTTTCATCCCTCGAGATGAAAGACCACAGGCGCGGGGCTGAAACACTCGAAAACGCATGGCTGTACGCTGCCAGATATCTCTCAACGAACACAGCCAGCACCCCTGAGGTGCCTCGCGCCAAAGAGTATCACATGTACACCGATCGCGTATGTTCACTTTTTGTTGCAGACCTGTAATCCACGCGCTGCCTAGACAATGCGCGATCGAGCCTTGCATTAAGAGGTGGCGAGCTCTCTTTTACTTCTCTCCGTTGACGCTGAGCACATCTAATTCCTCGGAGTCAGATTGCTCAAGCATCTGGTTCTCCACTCCGGGGAAGAGCCGCATCACGGGCTTCCGCACGGGGACGGAGAACACTGACAAGTTCATTTGCGAGCCCACTGATCCGCCGCCGTGCTACCTCAACAGACGTAGGACAGAACTATGAGCCTGCCACATAATACTCATTTGGACAAACAACACCAAATAGACAAACAATCCAACACAGAGCGCTAACGCTGAAGAGCAGAAAGCTATATCTGCTTGTGCCGGCGTCCCTTTATACCTCCGGGTATGCCGTCACTCGCTACGTCATGACGCAACACCAATCAGGATTGGCCTTTTTCAAATAAGCTTCAGTAGCATCACGCCAAGGGCGTTCCCCGAAGTGTCCTCTACGATGACACAGTGCGAGTTCCCTCGATAAAGGGAAAACCTAATTTACGGTATGTGGCGATTTGAGAGAATTTGAGAGTGTTTTTATTTTTTTTATTTTTTTGGGAAATTCAATGTCGCATTTGTTGCCTTTGGCTTTTGGCTTGCTTAGTTACTGACACTTAGGGCCATATTTACTAGCAGACTGCAGCAGCACAAACCTTCTTTAAGTGTTAAAAAAACTACTGTCAGGATTTACTAAAGACATTTGTTGCCTTTGGCTTTTGGCTTGCTTAGTTACTGACACTTAGGGCCATATTTACTAGCAGATTGCAGCAGCACAAACCTTCTTTAAGTGTTAAAACAACTACTGTCAGGATTTACTAAAGACACGCAGTGGAAAATTATCACTGAAAAGGCATGGACACAGTTATTTTTACTGACCTTATTGCATATGCATTTGTAAGAGTTGGACTTTCAGACACAACATTTATTTGATGACAGTATTTATTTAGGCAAGTAATAATGCAAGGTGATTTACTAAGGTTTTTGAGCTCTTCAATTTACTGGTATTTGCACCATTATTTACCACCAGGGGTTGACATCAACCCACCAACCCAGGCTACGTCTACACTAATCCGGATAAATTTAAAAACTGAGTTTTCGTCTAAAAACGCTCCTCGTCCACACTATCATTTTCAATCGTTTTCCAAAAAATGTTCATCTGCACTGAAACGTCTGAAAATGCTTACATCACCGTACTGCGCATGAGCAAATCCAAGATGCTTTGACTTGCGTCATTTCCGCTACTCGTTTATTTACTCTTTGAAATTTTGCGGCAATGTCAAGAAAAGGCACTGAGTTTTTTTAATGGGTTGACAGTGCGGTGGAGTTGTTGCTGCGAGTAACACATGAAAGCCTCCGTTTTCACAGTCCACACTATGACGCGAAGACGCCGTTTTCAAATTTATCCGCTTTGGAGAGCGTTTTCAAAATGATAAGTTTTCATTGACTTAAAACGCTGTCTCAGTGTGGATGGAAGGCCAAAACGGAGAGAAAAATATACGTTTTTAAATGAAAACGTATTAGTGTGGACATGGCCCCATTTGCAGGTGGATTTCAGCTGTGGCGTGTAACACAATCACTCACCCAAGCCACTTTGACGGGTTTAATTTATCTCTTATCATTGCATTGCGCATTATAACATTATAACACATGTGATTCTGTTGAGTTTATGAATGCAATGTCTAATAGTCAGAGGCGTTCAGGTTAGCCAAAGTTTTGTTCAGAGCACGATCTCACTTACTGAAATCTGCACTCTCATCATAAACAACAGAGCAGAGATGTACATGTGATGTGAAGGGGGGATTCTGAAATCCACTGCCGCTTCAATATACCTGTATATATTTATATCCTAATTAACTTTATAATCAAAACTTTAATCAATATGTATCCTATATTATTATAATGATTCTATCCAGTTATGATTTTGTTTTAGTTTC
This sequence comes from Pseudorasbora parva, assembly GCF_024679245.1. NCBI lineage: Eukaryota > Metazoa > Chordata > Actinopteri > Cypriniformes > Gobionidae > Pseudorasbora > Pseudorasbora parva. The sequence goes on from NC_090189.1 coordinate 35,809,301, forward strand.
TTGTTTTCTAAAGTGTGTATTTGGTCTCTGAGGAGTGACTGAGGGTCTGGCCTAGAGATGTGTGATGTGTCACTAAACAAGGTCATGTGTTTGGATTTTGGAGGTATCACACACCCCTAACATGTCAGGAGTGGAGTAACAGCGTTTGCACACTTAGCCCGGCTTCCAGAGATGAAATATGGATTTGTCTTTCATTTAATTTATTATGTTTTATTCCTTTTATATTTCCTTTTACTGCAACACTAAAGACTCAAGATGAATATTGCCTGCACTATTGTGTGTCCCTCTCACTAAAGGAAAGCACATGTTATCAGAATGTTTTGGTAAGAACTGGTTAGAACTGGAGCTTAATCAGCTCCAACCTTGGAGAGACTGTGTATCTGTGTGTGTGCGCAATATTCTATGTTACAGATCAGAATGGTGTTCAATGGGCACCCTAAGCGATGGGTGGACTTGTTGTTCTGGGCAAGCTGGTGCCTGCTCCAGATCTGGAAGGTCACTACGGGCCTGATTCTGGGGTGAAAGCATCAACAAGTGACACGTCAGTGGAAACGTGCATCAGATTAACTGACTCGAGTGGAAATTTACCATGACTGTGCATTGTCTCTGAGCCAATCAGAACCATCCACATTGCAGTAATGACGTGGATAAGACCTTGAAAACGGTATAATTGTTGGGACAATTGTATGTACGATAGGGCGAGGCAACGAGACGGTGAGAGAGGGAGCGCGGCCTACGAACTTCTTGTTAGACTTGAAGCTGGCTTCTGCTTTTGAAACTGCAAACTATTCTTAAGTAAATTTTTCTTTTAATTAATTGCAATCCTGACTCTGTCTTCATTTCTTCACTACTGGTCCTGGGTCATAAGCTGTTAACCCCTAACAGATGTATGTACGAAATTCATTCACCATACAGTGATTTTTTTTTCTTCTTTTTTTTTTCTATTTCAGCAGTGAAAATAGTTTCAAACAAAGATCACAGCAGAACCATAGCACATATGAAGGGACTGGCATACAAATTGGCTTGACATTGGAGAGTTGATATTCACAAATTTAGGGAGCATCTTTAAAGTTACATAAAACATTGATACATGTTTCTAACTTCAACAGCATTTGAAGAGAAAGATAAAAGATTTGAATTTGTCTTACAATCAAAAAAACAACTGTTAATTGTCCATCTAGGTGTCAGGTATGATCCACACATATTAGATTTTTTAAATTTAACAAAATAAATTGTCAAATCAAATTTCAAAATTAACAAATAATTAACAAATTTCCCAACAACAAAATTTTGGCTACTGAAAATGCTGGTAACTTTGAAAAACCACTAGCTGGTGGTGACAACTGTGGGCTGAGGGCTCACCAAAGACTGAAATTCTAAAAGCACATCTAAAGGAAGATGGAACTGTTCAAAAACTACATTGTTTTGAATGAAAGTGTAGCTCAGATAACTGACAATGAGAAAGAAAAAGTTACACAAATGTAGCTAATGTATTTTTTTCTATAAATAAAATATTCAAATGTAACATAATCAATTACTTTTTTATGAGAAACATATTAGTATAACACATATAACATTAAAAAGTGATATATTCCAACTTTGGTCCCTAACGTGCAGGCTGAGGGTTGGCCTAACAAACAAGCCCTCTATAGTTACAATACTGTATGGTAATTATCACAAAGCAATATTAGCAATTACCATTATTAAAAGTCACTGGTGGGAGTGCTTTTATATCAGGCAGCCACACACCAAACAATTAATTTCCCTTTACGTTCAGAAAATTTTCATTATCGCATGTGAGCGTTCAACTGAAGGGGTGGCATGCACTGGTGAGAGCATGTTAATCACTCAGTAGCGCTCTCTTTCTCAAGGTTCCAGAGGGGAGTGGCGGATGTGTGGAGGAACAGATCAATGCCATCAGGGTTCAGGGCTGTTTACGAGCATTGTGTTAATCTGTGTTAAGAGCCTGTTGCCTGGAAACCTGAGCAAGAGGTTTATTTTTAGTCCACTCAAACCGTATGAATGGCTTTTACAGTGGGGGTCTATAAAAAAAAAAAAAAAAAAATATATATATATATATATATATATATATATATATATATATATATAATATTATCTGCACCAGGACACAATCTTGCTTTCACTTGTTACCTAGAAGGCTGAGAGTGTGGACAGCGGGCTCTTAAAAGGAAATGTGCAATGAATAAATCAACGAGTTGTTTGTTAACAACCCATGATTTGAATAAACCTCTAAGCTTCAATATACATTTTCAGCATTGTGCTGCACACTCCTAAAGAATAAAGGTTCCAAAAGGGAGTTCCCTTTAGAGGGAACTTGAACTGCGTCGTCGTGACGACACTTTGGGGGAGAACCCCTTAAGAACCCCTCCAGCGTGTCGGAAGCATAAATTAAATCTGTCTGATCCTGATTGGTGCTGCGTCATGACGTAATATGTGACAGCATACACAGAAGGTACAAAGGATGCCGGCACATACCACAGATAGCTTTTCGCTCTTCAGCAAGGCGCTCTGTGTATGAATTGTTTGTCTATTTGGTATTGTTTGTCCAAAAACAATATTTTGTGAAGCTGGCAGGCTCATGAGCCCTGTGGTTCTGTCCCGCATCTTTTGAGGCAGTGCAGATCAGTGGGCTGGCCGATGGACTTATCAGGGGGTCTTGGGACTGCTGAGGCACCTTCTCAGTCCTCGTCTGACATTTCAGATGTTCTCCTTACCCATGTGGAAGCCCGTGCGGCAGCTTTTTCCCCCAGGGTGGAGAACCCAATGCTTGATCTATCTGATTCTGAGAAATCAGACGTGCACATCAAGGCAGGTGATGTTAAAGCCCCAAACATGCTGCTTCATTCATAAAATAAGGGCACTCAGGCAGTTCTTGAGGGGGCTGCCTGTAGTGACCCGGTGTTTTCATTCCCCATGCGAAAGCCCACGCTGTGGCTTCTTCCCCCAGGGTGGAAAACCCGATGCTCGAGCCATCTGATTTTGAGGAATCATACGTGAACAGCATCGAGGCAGATGCCGTTAAAGCTCCAAACACACTACACTCTTAGAAGAAAAGGTTCTATATAGAACCTTAAAAGGTTCTATCAGCAATAGGTATTTGGAACCCCTAAAAGTTTCTATATATAACCCTTTTTAAGTGCCAAAAGGGTTCTTTCTTGTCATAATAGATCCTTTTTAGCATAAAAGGTTCTTTGGAGTTAAAATAAATAAATAAATAAATTGCATTTAGAGTCAACTCCAAATAACCTTTTATGCTAAAAAGGTTAAAAAAATTAATAGCATTTAGAGTCAACTCGAAAGAACCTTTTATGCTAAAAAGTTTCTATAATGACAAGAAAGAACCCTTTTGGCACTTAAAAAGTGTTCTATATAGAAACTTTTAGGGGTTCCAAATACCACTAAATATTTACAATATTATAAAGCTGATAAAACCTTTTAAGGAGAAGGGAGAAGCCTAATGTGTTGAGAGAAGAAGCAACAGTGAACTCACAGAGACTGTTATGGTCAAAGAAGACCCACATGGCTCAATGTGTGTGGGGCTGGCTGGTGACATTGGTTGCGTCTCATGCAAACAGCCTTCAGTAATGGAATGCCAACCAGCTAATGACAATGTTTTGGCTTTTAAGTAATAAAAAGCCCACAGCTTTTAGTTTTGGCTTGACTATTGAAGAAGGTGCAATTCTCAGCATAAGAGTCCCTTTTTTTGGAAGGCTGACTTACTTGCATGATTGGACTAAGCTGGAAATTGTGTAATTATTTATATTCTGATAAATATAACAAATACACTGCATTCTATGGGAAAGCGATGTCCACCAAAGTGTGAGTAATCAAATGAGGAATATTCTGATAGGATACACCACCTAAATAGACTAACATTGACTAGAAATGATATCATCAAGCATGCATAACACTATAAGATATAAAAAAAGACAATATATAAACAGTATTGATGCACAAAATGTACTGGGCAAATGCATGTTAATTTATTAAACTATAGGGATGTAACAATTCAGTCGGAGACAGCAGAAAATCGATACAAATGCGTGACAATTCAAGTCAGTTGAGATGTTAAACGAATTGCAATACACATTTTAAACAGCCTCATTTTACAAGCACAATAGAAATTAGCAAGTTGTAGCTAGCGTTACTGGCGTGCAGTGTGCATACTGGCCCAAAGAAGAGATAAGTAAGCAAATGTTTTCAGTTCATTCATATGGAAGTTGTGTGCGAGCACAACCATGTGAACGCGCCGTCAAACGACAGCAAGCCCGCAGTTTACGTTGACTCATTCAAATCGAAATTGTGGTTGTATTTTGACATAACGAAGATTAATAATCACTGCAGTCAGAGGCTTCAGTCACTTCGGCCTGCATGTAAAAGATAATAGGCCAAACCATGCTGCAGCCTCACTTGGGGACGATTACTATGGAGATCACAAGGTGCACCAGTGTTTTCACAGCGAAACGGCTGTTTTCTGCTGTAGTAAATTAATTCCAGGCCCTTCCTCATCAAGAGAAAAGACCAGTGCAAGGATGCATTCCACAGACTGAAGGAGAAATCTGTGCTGTTGGAACAGGGTGTTGTATTTATTTTACTATCCCTTTCTCTAAATGTGTACATTATTATTATTATTATTATTATTATTATTATTATTATTATTATTATTATTATTATTTATTTATTTATTTTTATTATTATGGCATATTTATCTAAATGTGTTCTGTTTTTCTAACTCTAGTGTAATGATACAAATTATAATTAAAACATTGCCTTTATAACAATGGCTATGTTTACATGGACAACAATACGCAGATATTAATCTAATTAAGACAATACTCTGATTAAGAGGCTACCATGTAAACATCGATTTCTAATGACCTTAAAGTCATTAAAGTCATAATCGAACTAAACGTACATCCGATTAGGACGTGGAGTTTGCCTATTTAAGTCACATTATCGGAAAGCATTACAGACATGTACACACCTTAATCTAACTATTAACGTTGTGTTGGAGATTTTGCCACATTTTGTGACAGGACACAAAACAACGTTACGCACATCAGGCAAGTGCAGAGGGGAGGAATTTGGGGGTTCGAGCCCCTGCCCTTTTTGAAAATTAATTAAAAGTGCCCCTCAACAATCATCAAAAATATTGTGGCCAATAAATTTGAATTATTATTAATATAACAACATGTTCAATACAGTAACAAATGGCGGAAAAGTCACGTTTATCTTTTACGTATCTGTCAGTCTGAAATGTTGTTGCCATAATGCGAGCCAGATGGGTCATTCAGTGAACGCCTGTGGCTCGACGGCAGGAAAAACAATCCAAACAATCACGATTTTTAAATCTTTTTCATCATTAATCAGAGCTATTATTCTAAATGTAGGCTTTCAAGAAGGAGGAAAGATGGACAGTGTCTCTTCAAAAAAACTGAAAAAGACAATACATAATATTACAAAAATAAAATAACATAAATGTATATAAAACATTGTAAAAACGAGTAATTTTATACTTTCTAATGTAAAGTAAAACTGTCCAACAGCGACACTTGCAGGTGAAGTTACAGCGGGATTCCCTAGCCCATTAAATTTTAACAGACCTGCCAAAGTCGCGCTATGATTGGACGTCGGACGGCGTAGCATGGTATGGGGACCTAATGACGTGCCATTAATCGACCTATGTTCTATAAAATCTAAAACGAGAACATGAACGGAGTATTCTAAAAGCAACTCATGTAAACGCCTTAATCAGAATATTGTCTTAATCAGATTAATAATGGAGTATTGTTGTCCATGTAAACATAGTCATTGTGAAAAATTGTTTTGGGAAAAATAACTCAAAATGAAGAGAGTTTTTTGCTTTAAATAAGATAAATAATCTGCCAATGGGGTGAGAAAAATAATCTTAATTTAAACAGAAAACAAGATTATTTTTCTTACCCCATTGGCAGATTATTTATCTTATTTTAAGCAAAAACTCTCTTAATTTTGAGTTATTTTTCCCAAAACAAGACAATAACCTTTGCTTGTCTAGTAAATGTTTCTTAATGTAAGAATGTTTAGATATTTGGACTAGAAACAAGACAAAAATACTAAGTAAGAAAAGATTTTTTGCAGTGTAAAGTCAACAGATTTCACAAATAGTCACATGTTCATTTCAGTATCTGCATTTGATGAAGGTTTATTGGTCTGGAAACACATTTCCTAATGTGTGTTATAGGTCAGGCCCATGAGGACGGTCAAACAATGGGGCTTCCTGTGACCAAATCTGCCAAACTCAAGAGAGTCTACAGTATGGTCAGTTTTAACAAGCAAAACATCTGCCATACCAAGTTATGAATGAACCGTTCTCTTGTGGTTTTGCTCTGTAACTTCAACTGTGTTTCTGGGAGTTGGAGAAACGACCTCAGGAGAAGCAGGAAAATCCAGAGAGTTAAAATCAGCAAAGTCACAAAATTACAGCAGGCCAAAAAAACAGCTCAACGAATGCTCAAGATAACTCATTCGGACTGATTCATCTGCTTTCACATCCTCAATTTAAACAACAATTTCCTTTAATCATCAAAAAAATGTCAAAATATGTCTCAGTTTTCACACCATGGACATTCTGAATCAACTAATAATATGCATTTACGTGCAAATAACAGACAAATGAGGAATATCACCAAGAGGCAATAAGTGTTTCATTTAAAATTAGCCTCATCCATTTAAAATCCAAACAATCTGACCTAGCCTTTTTATTTCAGCTTACATCTATTACAGTGCGTATGCGCCAGTGTCAGACATTTTCAAGGAGATAATTAGTAATTTTTGGCTAACAGGTGAAATATCTTAGCCTAGAAATCGGCTCGGGTTATGTATATAACCCTTGTTCCCTGAGAGGGAACGAGCACTGTGTCGGAACGATGAAATGGGGATGCTCCCTAAGCATTAGCGACTCTGAAGTCTGAATAGAAACTAGACCAATCCGATTGGCGTGCGTGATGACGTCATTGTGACGGCGTAACTGGAAGTATAAAAGGGGAGCCGGCGCATAATGGCAGCAGGTTTTTTGTTTTGAAGCATGCGCTCCAGGCGTGCCGAGGTGTGGCGGCGTGAGGCAGTGCTCGTTCCCTCTCAGGGAACAAGCGTTATATACATAACCCAAGCCATTCCCTTTATCGAGGGAACTTCCCACTGCGTCGGAATGATGAAATGGGGATGAGAACCCACTAGGCCACACCGAGGGTAGCGCCTGCCCTAGTGTCAAGCCGGAAACCGGGCACAGGGCACCGGGAACAGGACTGGAGCACCCAAGCGCGAGGCGTCGCAGGGAGATCCAGGCTGTAAAATCTGATAAAGGTGTGTGGGGTGGCCCATCCAGCCGCCTCACAGATATCCTGCAAGGGGACCCCAGAAAGGAGGGCCACTGAAGAGGCCATGCCTCTGGTGGAATGAGCCCTCACGGCCAAGGGTGAAGGCAAACTGCGCACCCGATAGGCCATGGTTATTGCCTGGACAATCCAGTTACTGATTGTCTGAGTAGAAGCAGGCAACCCTTTCTCGGGTGAGCCGAAACACACTAACAGCTGCTGAGATCTCCTCCATTGTGCAGATTTCTCCAAATAGACTCTAAGTGAGTAGGTGAAGTCTCCCTTCTTCTGCCGTCACGTGAGGCAGAGGATGAAATGCCTGCAGAACCAGTGACCTGACCACCCTTGATGGGAAAAGCCACCTTAAGGGTCAGGTTACTCGGTTCTGCCAGCTCCAGCGGCTCGAAGAGGGCCTCAGCTAGCCCTCCGAGAACAACTGCCAGATCCCAGGTTGGAACTCTGGACCGAGCCGCAGGCCTCATCCTCCGAACCCCACGGAGGAACTGTACAACCAGCTGGTGCCTACCCAAAGGCCCATCACCCAAAGGCGTGTGGAAAGCCGCAATGGCAGCCATGTACACCTTGAGTGTGGATGGGGTTAGACCCGCAGAGAAGCGATCTTGGAGGAACTCCAGCACTGAAGCCACTGGGCAGTTAACTGGGTTCACCTCATGCTCCCTGCACCAAGTGGAAAAGACATTCTACTTGAGGCTGTACAGTCTCCTTGTAGACGGAGCCCTGGAACTGAGTAAGGTCTCTACCACTTCTGCCAACAGGCCAGTCTCTAGGTACCTGGCCCCCTCAATTTAATAATAGACGCACCCTGCCATCCTCTTTGGGAACCATGAAGTAGCGACCGTAAAGCCGGACTCCCTGTCTGGCGGAGGGATACACTATATAGCCTCCTTACCATCAGGGAGCACACTTCCTGTTCCCTAACCTGCCACTGGGCTGGGCACCCCATTATTCAGGCCACACCGATGAACCCCGGTGGTGGAACGCTGAAATGCAGTCTCTACCCTTTGCCCACGGTACACAGGGCCCCAGCAGATATATTCGGGAGCATAACCATGCGCCGAGATATTCTACTAGGGAAACAGCCTCTCAAGGCTGGTCTCTGGTACCCACCGAACCTCCTACCTGACCCCCTGAAGCGGACACCCGGCAAGGCTTAGTCGGGGAGGATTTTTGGTGTGCGAACGCGTTCGCAGCCCAGCCGAAGTCTCCCTAGAGCCGGCTAGAGTAGCATGCGTTTGCAGGAAGTCAATGTGGCCCGAGTGTCGTAGACGGCGGATTGCAGCATCGACTTCCAGAAAACTCCACAGAGGAGGCGACCGCGATCGCTCCTCTGGAGAGGGGGCTGGCCAGCAGGCCACTGGGCTGGGCACACCACCATTCAGACCACACCGATGACTTCGGTATTGGAACACTGAACTGCAGTCTGTACCCTTTGCCCATGGTACACAGGGCCCAAGCAGATATATTCAGGAGCATAATAACTATGCGCTGATATATTCTACTAGGAGAACCAGCCTCTCAAGGCTTGTCTCTGGTACCCACCGAGCCTCTTGCCCGACCCCCTGAAGCGGCCACCCGGCAGGGCTTAGTCGGGGAGGATTTTCGGTGTGCGAACGCGTTCGCTGCCCAGCTGCAGTCTTTCTAGAGGCGGCTAGAGCAGCATGCGTTCGCTGGAAGCCAATGTGGCCCGAGCGTCGTAGACAGCGGATCGCAGCATCGACTTCCAGAAGACTCCACAGAGAAGGCGACCTCGATTGCTCCCCGGGAGCAATTAATATACAAGCGAACACAATTTGGATGATAGGCTGAAATACCTAACTCCTCAAAATCAGATAAATCCCATTTAATTGCACAGAATTAAATGCCACCAAAACACCCAAATAGTGAACACAACTTGGATGATAGGCTGATAATCTAACTCCTCAAAGTTAGATAAATCCCATTTAATTCCTCAGAAATAAATGCCACCATAATCACCCGTCATGTGAACATGCTGAATGATAGGCTGAATAGACATATCTAACTCCTCAAAGTCAGATAATGTTTAATTTAAATTCCTCAGAATTAAATGCAGCCCTAATCACCAGACCATACTGTTTAAATATGTATTCAACTAATCGTCATCTACACGCTGCCTCAGCAACGCGAGATTCGATTATTTCCCAACATATTTGGCTTTCATCCCTCGAGATGAAAGACCACAGGCGCGAGGCTGAAACACTCGAAAACGCACGTTTCTGTACGCTACGAGACATTTCTCAACGACCACAGCCAGCACCCTCAGGAGCTGACTGCAAGCCTCGCTAAACAGTATCACATGTACACAGATAGCGTGTGTTCACTTTTGTTGCAGACCCGTAATGCACGTGCTGCCTCGGCAACGCGAGATTGAGCCTGCATTATGAGGTGGCGAGCTCTCGTTTGCTTCACTCCGTCGACGCTGAGCACATCTAATTCTTCGGAATCAGATCGCTCAAGCATCTGGTTCTCCATCCCGGGGAAGAGCCGCATCGCGGGCTTCTGCACAAGAACGGAGAACACTGGGTTACTACAGGCAGCCCCCTCGGGGACTGCCTGAGCACCTTATTTTATGAATGAAGCAGTGTGTATGGTGTTTTAACGTCACCCACCTCGATGCTGAGCACATCTAATTCCTCAGAATCAGACAGCTCAAGCATCGGACCCTCCAACCCGGGGGAAGATGCCGCCAAGCGGGCTTCCACACGGGGAGGAAGATCGTCGGAACTGTCAGAGGAGGATTGGGAAAGTGCCGCGGTAGTCCCGAAACCCTCTGACAAGTCCCGCTGTGAGCCCCATGATCTGCAACGCCGAGCCGCCTCAGCGACCGCGGGTCCAGAACCACGGGGCTCACGAGGCTGGCCGGTCTCATCGAACATGGCCAGCCGAGAGCGGAGCAGTCTGAGTGTCAGCCGCTCTAAGTGTTCACAGGTGGCTCCCTCGAGAGCCGCCCGAGCGTGCTGAACACCCAGACACTGCACACAAAGCATGTGTGTATCCAAGCCCGAGATGTAACGAGGGCAAGGATGCACACACTGCTTGAACTCTCTCTTTCGCAACTGGACAAAACAACAGTAAATAGACAGACAAAGTGACACAGAGCGCCTGCTAAAGAGCAAAGACTGCCGCCATTATGCGCCGGCTCCCCTTTTACACTTCCGGGTACGCCGTCACAATGACGTCATCACTCACCCTGGTTTGTCCCTCCCATACATCCCTGGTCTGTCCCTCCCGTCCCTCCCTGGTCTGTCCCTCCCGTCCCTCCCTGGTCTGTCCCTCCCGTCCCTCCCTGGTCTGTCCCTCCCGTCCCTCCCTGGTCTGTCTCTCCCATCTCTCCCTGGTCTGTCCCTCCAGTTCTGCCCTGGTCTGTCCTTCCCGCCCCGCCCTGGTCTGGTGGAGCGTCTGGTAGCCGCTCCGTAGGGAGGGGGTAATGTCACATGAATGTCCTGTCTTGTGTAGCACATGGGTGTTTTGTTATTTTGGGCATTTGCTCATGTCTCTTTTCTGATCCCCCACCCTTTTTAAGTGATTTGTGTTTGATTTCTCCCAACTGTCATCGCTTGATTACTTCCGTTTATAGCAGGGGTCGCCAACTGGCGGACTCCGGTCTGGATCCGGACCGCGAGGTGCATCCATCCGGACCGTGAAGCCTTTTGACGTAATGAAATAAATAAATAAATAAATGCCAAACGCAATTTAAAAAAATAAATAAAAAATAATCACATTTATATCAGGCATCTCAGTAGAACCGTTTTTCCTATGCTGCCACGATTGCGATGACAGTTAGGCTACGTTATTATGCTCACTATTGCTACGTTCAGATGCGCAGTCACGCATGAAATGAAGAGACTGAGAGCAGAAAATGGCCCGCGAAAACAGAGTCTGAATCCGACATCGCCCCCTAAACCTTCATTCACTATTCCCTAAGTTAGTCCGCTATTACAGCTCACTTGAAGGAGTGAATGAAAAGGAGTGAATGAAAACAAGTGCGTGAAGTTGGACAGCCATTGAGTGTTCATCAGCTCAAACATGTCCACTGGGGTTTTGGACACCACTGCAAATGGCTGTCCCTTCAAATAATGCCCTATTTAGGGTTAGGGAGGCGAATTTGGATTCAGCCATTCACATTTTGAAGACACTTTTATCCTCAGCAGTCTGAGGTAAGGACGCAGAAAATAAAGGAGCTAATTTCTCCCATTGAATTTCAGACAATGTATGCGTTTTTTTGGAATCAGGAATTTTTATGCTTCTGTTCCGTCTTTAAGGTCAAGTCAGCTTAGGCTTTTAAAATGTTATTTGAGGTTGTTTATGTGTTTCTGAATTTAAAGGAACAGGTGAAATAAAGAGATAAAATGTTTCTTGCACGTTTACATTTTTCCAACACTGGTGGCACTTTATTTTTGCCTGTTTGTGTTTCTGGATGATATTGCTAATGATTTTTTACAAGTGAAATTTGAAGCACAGAGAGAGCAGTGTTGAATATTAGATACAGTTAGTTACGATTAGCCTATGGCTTTGTATTAGTAGAAACCCTGGAGTATATTTCTACTAATACAAAGCCATAGGCCATAGGGGGGGAAGAACCCGATATTGGTACGCCTCCCCCCCATAGTCAAAAGATTTATGCATTTTACTTCTGGAAAAAATTCTCCCATTATGAAAATATCGTCAAATTGTTGGCCAGAGGCTAAAAACTACAGCCAGCAGAGGGAGCTATTTACTCATGTTTTCAACTTGCGCGTGGGGGATGGGAGATCACACTAACAGCACAGCTCGCAGCTACAGGCACTCATTTAAACAGATGCTAAGCAATACAAGTGTTTTAACTTCTCAAATTAATTTCTATGAAAGTTAAGCTTCCAAAGGCATGAACTTAAAACGCGCCAGACTGAACACTCGTTGTGAATGTATGCAGCAAGTGTAGTCACGATTCCCTCAGCTCTCATCACAAGAGCTCATTAGCTCATTTATGACGTTAAAAATACATTTTCTGTCTTGTCTCAGTCTAGAAATTACCAAATTTAAAAATTATTTCACATTTCTACTACAATAATGACCCAGTTTAAATACAGATTCATCTTTCCAGCACTGAAGTACCCCTTTAATTCTGCATGGCATTGATTCAACAAGGTGCTGAAAGCATTCTTTAGAAATGTTGGCCCATATTGATAGGATAGCATCTTGCAGTTAATGGAGAATTGTGGGATGCACAACCTAGGCACGAAGCTCCCGTTCCACCACATCCCAAATATTCTCTATTGGGTTGAGATCTGGTGACTGTGACCAATTTGAAATGATTTTTGATGAGCTTTGTGACATGGTGCATTATACTGCTGGAAGTAGCCATAAGAGGGTGGGTTTATGGTGGTCATAAAGGGATGAACATGGTCAGAAACAATGCTCAGGTAGGAAAGTGTGCCAAGAAAACATCCCTCACACCATTACACCACCACCACCAGCCTGCACAGAAGTAACAAGGCATGATGGATCCATGTTCTTTTTCTGTTTACACCAAATTCTGAATCTACCATCTGAATGTTTCAACAGAAATTGAGACTCATCAGACCAGGCAACATTTTTCCAGTCTTCAGCTGTCCAATTTGCGTGAGCTTGTGCAAATTGTAGCCTCTTTTTCCTATTTGTAGTGGAGATGAGTGGTACCCGGTGGGGTCTTCTGCTGTTGTAGCCCATCCGCCTCAAGGTTGTGCGTGTTGTGGCTTGACAAATGCTTTGCTGCTTACCTCGGTTGTAATGAGTCATTATTTCAGTCAAAGTTGCTCTTCTACCACCAGAATAATGATTAGAATCTATATTTAATTAAAAATGGACATGATTGATTACTTTGACTAAAAAAAAAAACATTTTTATGAATGAACACTGTCAGCCTTCCCAAGAGCATGCGTGCATGCTCTGCTCCCAAACAAACAACACATACATTGCATGTATCCCCACTCGTAGTGTAGTGAGGAACACACAATTCAAACACTGTTTGCTCGTAATTGTAATCCTGTCTAGATAAAAATATGCTTGTGGACAAACAACAATAAATAGACAGAGACAATTTCACAAAGAGCACTTGCTGAGGGCACAGAAGCTGACATTGTTAGGCACTTTATAGCTTCCTGTTCATGATGTCATCTGCCAAAGTCAGTGGACTGATTTCCCAATTGCTTCATGACGCGACAAAGCAGGAGCATTCCCATAGCATCAATTCTCGACGCATCGCCAGTTCCCTTGAAAGGGACCCCATTATAATCAGTGATGCTGTCTACACTGGATGTGGCATGATGCGATGCGACAAATCCCTGACTGAAAAACTGATGCCAGTTCTATTTCTGACATACTTCAAGTGTTTGCATTACTTTTGACACAAAAAACAAAATAATTTGCATGGGTCCCTTTGTCACATCGAGTGTAGACATCCGCAAGCTGTTGCGTCTGGTGTTAAAACCTTTTAAAACTGGACCGGTGACTGGTGAGTGGGAAGAACTGAAACTGAAAAAAATGCTGCCTGAAATGAACTTGTTTGGGTTTGTGTCCTTTATGACACTTTGAATCCTTTAAGAGATAATTTTAAAATTGACTGTAACAAGCAAATAGAGCATTCTTTTAAAGCTAAAGGTTTTTGTCAAAGTGTTTTCTCTCACATCCAAATTACTCGAATGTTGACTAATGAGCTGGAACTGAATAAGATGGAATAGTGCTTGACAGTGCCTATAAGTGAGTGATTATACATGCATTAAACAGAGAGAGTAAAATTCTGTCAATTCACTGTAATACATATTTTATTCCCAAATTTCAATTTATTAAAGCTTTCATACCGTCTATTTTTATGGCACTCAGCTTGATGGTTTTGGCCATAGGGCCTTTGTCAGCAGAAAAAAATAAAAATTAAGTCAAAATAAAAATAAAAATTAAAAAATTGTGAAATTTGTTTTTAAACAATATTAATTATTAAACTTTTACAATGTAATTCCCTTTACCTGTATAAGCAATATAAACAAGTTTGAGTTGGTATTCTTTTTCTGCACTTTTTCTTACTCACATTTACTCACTTTTACTTTTGCTTATTTTTATATATTGAGGTGTTCTCACTTATAAATAAATGTTTACATTTTTATTAGGTTATTACTGTTGGATATTTTTACTGTAGTAATTTCCTGTGTGATTTTATTTCCCAACCTATTTCAGGGTTCCCTTTTGGCTCAGAGCTGTGTGGCCAAAATAACGCAAAGTGGGTTGTTTTTACTGCACCATTTGTGGAGTGCATGGAAAATTGGAATAATCAAAATAATGTCACAGTATTCACAACGTAAAATTACAGTTGATTTCCTATTACCAGTATTTTCTCTTTTTTATCATAGTTTTTTCTTGTCTTTTTTTCCACTTAATCAGCTGTAAGGGCAGGTGGGGAGAGCCGAACAAAATATTAATCCAGAACATAGACCACTATATAAATAATAAAAAAATTGTAAATTTGTTTATCAATCTGTAACATATATTTTTTAAATTTTCTGGAGCAGGGGTTCTCAAACTTGTTGGTCTAAAATGATTTATTATGTAAGTAAGTCTTTGAATGCACATCCTTCATGTGCAAAAAATAATAAAATGTATTTGAAATAAAGTGTGATGGTAGTGACTCTGACTGGCACAGCCCATATTTTGTAAAATCGATAATTTAAACTGAGCTGAATAACTTTTTCTATTTTTGATGATTGCAGTTTTAGTTTGATGATAAATAGGCTGTGATGTCCAGTTTGAAATGAGGGAACTGATATATTACGGCTTACCAGAGTAAATACCCTCTGGCTATTGGTTGAAGACCCCTGTCTATGTTGGACTAAAGTACTACACTGTAAGTATGTACATTGTTTCTTTGTTTTGAGAGGGTAGTTAATTATGTTTGAAAGCAATAAAACCATATTATGATTTTTAAACATGGTTTATGTATTAGGGCCACAAATGATGCAGCTACCATCTTGAAATCTGTTTGCCAGCAGAAAAGACAGATGGTTGTTTCACCTTGCTAAGAATACATATTCTTCGGCCTCTGCTGATTATTATTATTATTACTTTTGAATATCTATTAGCCTGAAACTTTTACTCAGGGTTGATTAGGCATGTAGGAATCTCTTGTTTGAATGTATGTCAGTCATTCATTAAGCCTCATGAGACGAAAATTACAATCCCACACACTGCCTCTTATCTCCCATGTCATAATGACTCCCTATCCCCCTCACTCATAGACCTCATTAGCTCACCATACCTTACAAAACACACCTTCATTGATTGGGAACATCAATGAAGGAACAGGTCAACACAGGAAATGCTCAATACTTATTAGCTTGTGCTAATGTTATGGAAAGAAATTAGGCATCTACGATTTTCTGCAGGGAGCAAGAAGAAATTTGTCTGCTTTTGAAATGCAACACATATTCACTGTATAATCTGGTAATTTCACAGTTTTAATTCAGCTCTGAAAGACAACAAGAAAAAAAAAAAGTTGAGTGAATTGTGTTATTGTCACGCCTTCACAGCCATCAGGCACTGCCACGCCTACTCGTTCACCATCACCAGAATTCTAAACACCTGGGCACCATCACCAGCAACGCTACATAAGCACTCCTCAACTTCACATTCTCTGTCTGGTCTTGCACCGATCCAACCTTGACTACCTGTCCTTCTTTGAAGCCATCATCAGCATCAGCATCAGCATCAGCATCAGCATCAGCATCAGCATCAGCATCAGCATCAGCATCAGCATGATGGATTTACACACTGTTACATGTAATATGTAATACTGTAATTACTGTAATATGTACAGTATAATACTGTTAAATGTACTAACAGTATAATACTGTTAATAGCAAAGGATTATGGGACAATATATGTTTACTACTGTAATTATTCTCTACTGTAAATCGATTTACAGTAGCGACAATGCCCGCAAAAAACTGACCAATGACAATGGAGACTTCTTTTCAAGTTTTTTTTTTTTTTCGGTTGGTGGGGGCAAATGAGGAAAGACTCAACATAAAGGTTAGTATTATTTCTGTCTTGATTTTATTTAAAACTGAGATATTTTCAAACTCATTCACTTATTATCAACAACCTAACATGAACCAGTGCTGCAAATTGAGTGAGTTTAGCAAATTTCTGTCAAGAGACTTTTTTCTGCATGTTTGTCAAGGCGGGTGGTTATCATACGGTCGTCCTTGTGATTTTTGTTACTTCAACGGGGTGAATAAAGGTTTTCATTGACTAATAGTTAGTGAAATAGAAAAAAAGCTATTTTAATGTTCATCTACCTCATTTAAATTCGCTAAGCAGGGGCAGCAAACTACCTTAAAACACCGAAAGAAAAAAGAGACGGTTGCACACCGGACGCAAAGCTCAGATTTAAATCTTCTTCTGACAGAAGAGCTGCACGATGTGTGTATCTTGCAGCACAGGGTGAAATCAGTAACGTAAGTTATGTACATTGGCGATTTGAAGGAAATAAAATATAAATTTAATATAAAACCTTGAAATGGCGCTCCGTGGCACGGCAGGATTTTGATCAACAACCAGAGTGGCCGCGGACAGGCACCGAATGCCGCCACCGGTGTGTTGTTAAGTTACACTGTTCGAATTTCAGCGGCGCCGTGCCGAGCTTTGCGTCCGGTGTTCGAGGTTGTAATCGTTTTTCATTGACTAATATTTTTCATTGACTAATGACTAACAGCATTTCGAACTGAATCTGTTGTTTTTGTTTAAAGTTTGCTGTTAAAACCGCCATTTGGAACATGGGAGGTGTCTTGGAGTGTTTTTCTGGCGGTTACAGTCTTCTGAGGAAACTGGTAAGCAGAAGCTGGTGATTATTTGACTCTTTTAAAACGTTAAACTTATATCGTTAAGATACAGTTTAAAAAAGCAACAGTCAAGATGGTTGTGCAGTTTGTGTGCAAACACTGAAAGTTGTCTGTGCGAATGCATTGCAGATTTTACACCCTCTTGTGAACGCATGTTGGAGATTAATATTTTGTAAATAAATTGTTAGATTATGTTTTATTTAGGCAGCAGCCAATCCAACCAGGCTGTACATCACAAGCACTTATCCTAAAGCTTTAAGGCTGCATTTATTTGATCAGAAACAGTAATATTTTGAAATATTATTGCAATTTAAAATAACTGATTTCTTTTAAAATATATTTTTAAATGTAATGTATTCCTGTTATCATTACTGCAGTTTTCAGTGTCACTTGATCCTTCAGAAATCTTTGTAATTTAGATGGCTTACTGCTCAAGAAACATTTCTGATTATTATCAATTTCATAAGACACAAAACAGTCGGTTTCTGTGAGAAACAAAAAACTATTTGTTATTTTTTTACCTCATATCCTGACGAGTCATATCAAGTTTTCCCATCGTCTATTACTTCCATCTGATAAGGTTAAAATGACGCGATCCTCATTAGTTTGACCTTATCAGATGGAAGTCACAGCCGATTGGAAAACTTGATGAGACTCGTCAGGATATGATGTAAAAAAAATAACAAATACTGTTGTGTTTCTCACAGAAACCAATCGCTGCGTGTCTTAAGACATCAATGTGTCGTCAGGAGCAACAGGGTTTTTGTGCATGTTGTCTAAGCATGTTTTTTTGTTTTTTTTGTATGTTTTGCTCTCATAGACTTGTTACCCATTCACACCATTATATGACTGGCACACAGCAACGGTTGGAGTAAAAAAATCTTCATTTGTGTTCTCCTGAAGAAACAGACACACCTACATGTTGGATGCACAGGGGGTAAGCAGGTAAACATCACATTTTCATTTTTGGGTGAACTAACCATTTAAAATAAAGTTACGTTATTAAGTGAAAGACACTGAAGCGCATTCTTAAGTTGAATGGGCTTTTTCATTGGACATTTGCTGGCTTGAATGAATGGTAAATGGACTGCATTTATATAGCGCTTTTAACAGACCCTATGGCCATCCAAAGCGCTTTACATTTTGCCTCGCATTCACCCATTCATACACCGACGGTGATGTCAGCCATGTAAGGCGCCATCCAGCTCGTCGGGAGCAGCTGGGGTTAGGTGTCTTGCTCATGGACACTTCGACACTTGGTCAGGTGGAACCGGGGATCGAACCACCAACCTTTCAGTTTGTAGACAACCTACATGAACTAACCCTTAAACTAACCCTTTCTTACCCTTAAACTAACCCTTAAACTAACCCTTAAACTAACCCTTAAACTAACCCCCCATAAACTAACCCTTTAACACACTGTGCGCGCTCCTTTGGCGCGATGCTTCTGGTTCATTCAAGCCAGCATGAACCACTGAGCCACTGCCTCCCCATGAATGAACCAGAAGCATCGCACCAAAGGAGCGCGCACAGCGTGTTAACGGGTTAGTTTACACAAAAATGAAAATTCTGACATTAATTAATTACTCTAATGTCGTTCGACACCTGTAAGACCCCCTTTCATCTTCAGAACACAAATGAAGATATTTTTGTTGAAATCCGATGGCTCAGAAAGGCCTTCATTGACACCAATGTCATTTCCTCTCTCAAGACCCATAAAGGCACTAAAGACGTCGTTACAAAGCCCATCTCACTACAGCGCCTCTACAATCACTTTATGAAGCGACAAGTATAGTTTTTGTGCGCCAAAAAAATATTAAATAACGACTTGTATAGTGATGGGCATTATGAATCAGCATATTGATTCATGATTTGGATCGCCAATGTCACGTGATTTCAGCAATTTGGCAGATTGACACGCGATCTAAATCATTAATCAATACGCTGATTTATAACCAGTCAAAGCTTTGTTTTGAAATCGGCCTATCACTATATAAGTCGTTATTTAGTTTATTGCACACTAAAACTCTTCTGGTCTCTTCATAAAGTGATTGTAGAGCCGCTGTAGTGAGATGGGCTTTGTAGCGACGTCTTTAGTGCCTTTATGGGTCTTGAGAGAGGAAATGACATTGGTGTCAATGAAGGCCTTTCTGAGCCATCGGATTTCAACACTAATATCTTCATCTGTGTCTGAAGATGAAAGGGGGTCTTACAGGTGTCGAACGACATTAGAGTAATTAATTAATGACATAATTTTCCTTTTTGGGTAAACTAACCCTTTAACACACTGTGCGCGCTCCTTTGGCGCGATGCTTCTGGTTCATTCAAGCCAGCAAATTTCCAATGAAAAAGCCCATGCAACTTTAGAATGCGAACTTTAGTGTCTTTCACTTAATAACGTAACCATGTCTTAATGCCAGAGACTGCTCTATATCTGTATATGCCATTCCTAATGCAGAGTAAAATGATGTTTCATCAGTCATCTCTATCTCCGACTTCTGTGGTTAAGTAGGATATACTGACCGGTGTGGTTCCCTAAACATAACTTGTGGCCACGATAAATAGATGTTGTTCTCTCAAAATATGAAGTCAAGGCCACGACATGTCGTTAACTCAACAAAATGATCTCGTGGCCACGATTAATTATCACGTTCCCATGACTTAATAGGACATTCCCACAAAATAATATCTCGTAGCAACAACATATCACGTTCCCACGAGTTTATATGTTGTGGCCACGACAAAACTAAGTGAACCAAACATGTCCAAACATGTCCCCTACCGGTCAATCTACTGAATCACATAAGTATTCCCCTAAAAATTATCTTCATTCACAAACCACTGTTAACTTTAACAGAAAATGTAAGCTTAGGCTACTGGATGTTTGAGTTGGCATGGCAGAAAGCACGCAAAGTGATGTCTCTTTATAATCACTAAAAATGTGCCCCTCGTTTTAAAGGGTTCATCCAAAAATGAAAATGATTTCATTAATTACTCACCCTCATGTCATTGGAAACCTGTAACACCTTTGTTCATCTTCGGAACACAAATGAAGATATTTTCGTTGAAAGCTGAGGGCTGAGAAAGGCTTCAGAAAGGCCTCCATTGGCATTCACTACATTCCCACTCACAAGGCCCATAAAGGCACTAAACACATCGATACAAAGTCCATCTCACTACAGTGGCTGTACAATCATTTGATGAAGCGACGTGAATAGTTTTTGTGCGCAAAAAAAAAAATCAAAATAATGACTATCTGCCAAGTTATTGTCTTCCGTGTAGGTCTCAGACGTGAAATAACGCGAAAGCGGCGCTCCTCTTCCCATGTGTCGAGTTAATGTCAGTAACTTGGTGGATAAAGTAGTTATTTTGACTTTTTTTGCGCACAAAAACTATTCTCGTCACTTCATCAAATGATTGTACAGTCCCTGTAGTTAGATGGACTTTGTATCGATGTGTTTAGTGCCTTTATGGGTCTTGTGAGTGGGAATGTACTGAATGCCAATGGAGGCCTTTCTGAAGCCTTTCTCACCCATCAGCTTTCAACAAAAATATCTTCATTTGTGTTCTGAAGATGAACAAAGGTCTTACAGGTGTCCAATGACATGAAGGTGAGTAATTAATGAAATCATTTTCATTTTTGGGTGAACTAACCCTTTAATTGCAATCTCACAAATTTCCATTATAATCTGTCTACACTGTTCTTTATTAATATAGTACATATTGCTTTTATTAACATCAAAGAGCATACATCACCATGTTATAACTGTTGGGAAAGCAGTGGTTTGATAAATGTTTTTTTTTCTCTTGTGCTTGCAGGTTCATTCTGAGAATAAACCCTGATGGCACCAAATGGCAATCAAAATCACAGATCAGCCAGACATCTGGAAAAAGGGTCCAGAGAAAAATCGCCATCCTAAATCCCCTTGTGGCATCTTTCATCAGAGCTTGTTGACTTCGATTGGCAAAATTATTGAAGGCTTGTTCTGCTTTTCAGTATGTTTACATTTTTAGCCTTGTTAAAGGGTTAGTTCACCCAAAAATGAAAATTTGATGTTTATCTGCTTACCTCCAGTGCATCCAACATGTAGGTGTCTTTATCCCCATTCGCACGGGACTAGTATTATCTGTGGACCTCTGGTGGTTTGTAATAATTGCAGAGAATGTCTGTGATCTTAATCCCGTGCAAATCGGCTATGTCTGTAATTTGTAAAGTAAAAATTCCCCCGCAAATTACCTACCATCTTTCACCGAACACCGAGGTCCTGTGATAATATTAGTCCCGTGCGAATCAGCATCTCTGTGATTATGGCCAGGATTAGGCGGATCGTATATCATTTTTGTAAGGTTTTTGTTTCCTTTGCGCATTTCTATCTTTATCTTTCACTTTTCACTTTATCTTTTCTTTTGAATGGGTAAACAATTCTATCAGAGCAAAAAAAAAAAAAAAAACATGCTTAGAAAACATGCACAAAGAGCCCTGTGGCTCATCACAAAACATTGATATATTAAGACACAAAACGATCAGTTTGTGTGAGAAATCGAGCCATATTTGTATAATTTTTTGTTACATCGAATACAACGCTATATCCAACAGCTTGGAACACACTTCACTTCCGGTAAGGTCAAAATACACACTCTGGAAATGGGATATACAAGCCAGAGCGTGTATTTTGACCTTACCGGAAGTAATAGACTTGTTACCCACTCACATGATTATATGACCTACACACATCAACGGTTGAGTTAAAAATCTTGATTTGTGTTCTACTGAAGAAACAAACACACCAACATGTTGGATGCACTGGGGGTAAGCAGATAAACGTCACATTTTCATTTTTGGGTGAACTATCCCTTTAAATACACAAGATGAATTCAAACACATTTGTAAGATATACTTTTTAAAGTAAATGTTAAACAGTTAAACAAAACAGCATATTTTAATGACAAATGTTCATGAGGACTCGTGCATTTTTTGGGGTAAAAAACTGTTTACAGTGCTGCCACACCTGTTGTTAATTTCATGGTTTGTCTTTTTAAACTCTGTTTGGTTTGGTTGTTTTGTTTCTTTGTTTTCTGTGTATGCTGAATTCTGTGTTAAATAAAACTGACTGCTGTGATTAGATCTGTTTCATCAACTTTATTGCAACCTTACGACATGTAGATTAAAATTAATTATATTTTGTTTAAAGTAAATTAAGCTAATTTAAAATCGTAAAAAAAATTATAATTCTGTAATAGGAAATCAATTATAATACTGTAAATAAAAATATGGTACTTGTACTGTAAATGAAATACAGTACTCATACTGTAAATAAAAATACAGTATTTATACTGTAAATGTCATTACAGTATACCTTATTATTACTGTAAATTAAATTACAGTAGTGATACTGTAAACACTTTTACAGTAACTTACTGGCATCCAGCTGCCAGTAAGTTACTGTAAAATTTACAGCAACCCTTTTACAGTGCATCAGCATCAGCATCAGCATCGTCGTCTTCCCCTTTATCATCGTCTTCACCATCATCGTCCTTTGTCTGAGTGTCACCACCCTTTTAAGTATCACTTGTGTCCATAACCTCTGTTAATATACTTTGCACTAACACTGATCCGTGTCCTCGTCTGTGTCTGACAGTTATGGCATATAAGATTTTAAATGGATTATAAACACTACAAACACAGCTATATGCTATTTTCATACCCTTACGCCACATCAAATCCTTTAAAAGTAACGGTTTTCAGAACAAAACAAGAAAAATATATTAATGCTGGGCAACGATTAAAATGTTTAATCGTGATTAATCGCCTGATTTTTCTGTGATTAATCACAGTATGCGCAAAATTCAATAATAAATACAAAAGTGGCTGCTATATGAACAAAAGTGCAATAACATATGGTTTGCAAACACTTTAAACAAATAAGGCGCTTTTTACAGCAGTTAATATTTAGTAACAGTTACAATATTTCTTGTAAGTATCAACTTAAACTTTAATTTAATTAAATTGGTGGTATACATATATTGATTCCGTAGTAATATTCGCATCAGTGTTCTGTCAGCTTTTCCATAGGCCTACTTAAATCTGCATATTTTTGATATTCACCCCAGGGCGTTATAAAATTTTATAAAGGCCTTTTTTTTTTATCTTAAATGTATGCATCATCTTTCATGTTAAATTCTTACATTTGATTAATAAATTCAGTTATAATAGTTAAGACACTATAGGCTGCTACCAATCAAATTAAATAATTTAAACTGCAAAAAATACAGCTGCAATAAATAGATAGATCACTACGTTAATGGGCAATAAAAAAAATTGTGGGAGTTAATTAATTAATGCGTTAACGCAATAATAACGTTATATATATATGTGTGTGTTTTGGCTTAGCCTACTTTGTGCTGAAAAACGAAATCTTCATCTCCATAAAGCTTTTCAGCAGATGGAAGCATGAAGTGCTCCAAAATCTCCTGCCTCCTCCTCCTCTTTCTACTCCAGACTCAGTCCACTGCTTCCGCAGGTCCCCCAAGGTCTGGAATCGGTCCTTCTCCACAATCTTCCTCAGGGTCCAGTCACCTCTTCTCGTTGTGCAGCGTTTTTTGCCACACTTTTTCCTTCCCACAGACTTCCCAGTGAGGTGCCTTGATACAGCACTCTGGGAACAGCCTATTTGTTCAGAAATGTCTTTCTGTGTCTTACCCTCTTGCTTGAGGGTGTCAATGATGGCCTTCTGGACAGGGTCGGGTCGGCAGTCTTACCCATGATTGCGGTTTTGAGTAATGAACTAGGCTGTTTTTTTTTGTTGTTGTTGTTTTTTTAAAGCCTCAGGAATCTTTTGTAGGTGTTTAGAGTTAATTAGTTGATTCAGATGATTAGGTTAATAGTTCGTTTAGAGAACTTTTTCATGATATGCTAATTTTTTGAGATTTTTGGGGTTTTCATGAGCTGTATGCCAAAATCATCAGTATTAAAACAATAAAAGACCTGAAATATTTCAGTTGGTGTGCAATGAATCTAAAATATATGAAAGTTTAATTTTTATCATTACATTATGGAAAATAATGAACTTTTATCACATATGCTAATTTTTTGAGAAGGACCTGTATATTGTAATGAATAGCGCTTCCCCAGTTCATACTCCGGACTGCCGGAGGGAGCCATCACCGGAATACTGAGGCACGATAATTCGGACTCCAATTCCCATGGGCCCTCATTCCTAGGACTGATTACACTCACACCTGCTCTGCATCACACCCTATTTAAGACACACAAATGCATCACACATTTAAGAAGTCTTCATTTGCTGTGGTTGTTATTTCTGAGCGGGTTCCTGTGGACTGATTCTTTGTTGCTACCTGGACTGTTTGTTATCTGTGATCCTCTGCTGCCTGTACTCTGGACTGTGATTGTTTGCCACCTGTCTTAATCCTTACCTGTGACCCGTCTCTGATCCTTGCTGCCTGCCTCGCCCATTGCCTGTCCCTGTTTACGGTATCACTTTATCCCTGTCTGTTATTTTGCTGTCTCAAATAAAGCTGCAAATGGATCCACTCCCTGTTGACCCTTCATTTTATATATATATATATATATATATATATATATATATATATATATATATATATATATACACATACATACATATATATATATGTTAATTCCAGTTACAAAACAGTTTATTTGTTATTGTAGATTGGTAGTTCTTACCGTATTATTTTAATGTATTGTCTTAATTATAAACATGCTGGTTTGTAGCATACAGTTTTACCAGTTTACTGCACTTTGATATATTCTTCTTGTTATTTCCCTGAGCAGTTAATAAATCGGAAAGTCTTGCACTTTACCAGAAAACACCATACATCCGTGCTGAAAAATAGGGTGGATAAATGCTGCATTCTGCACAATGGTGCTATAGTATTAAGTAGATATGAACATAAGCTTTGACTTGAATCCCCATGTGCCATTACAATCTGAATTGATGGGTTTTATGGTTTAGTCATGATATCAGGCATGCTGCTGATATTTAATATAAGTTTAGACCATCAATCTAAACAGCTGTGGCATTGTTAATTGCAATAATGGAACGTGATTTAGATGCCCCTGCTGTTCAGTTAAGAGAGTACAAACATCCTTAAAATTATGCCCTGAGCCCTTTTTTTTTCCCAATTCAAAAGCAAACTGGCGAGAGTGTGATGGCCTTAGAAAGCAGCATTTTCTTTCTTTTTATATCAGCAAATGATTTGTTTTTTTTTATGGCTAATACCTAGAAAGCTCATTAAAATTATTTTTTTAAAATGGCATCATGAATAAAATTAGCTGCAAAACAGTTTCAATAATAACATTAACATAATGTACATCAAATGATGCTTAACTGAGTATTAGTTCTTGCACATTTAAATAGTTTTAAATGAAAAATACATTTATAATATATTTATAAATATATTATCGTACTGGTTTTTGAAAGTACTGTACATCAGCTACTAATCTATTAACTATTACATAGTGATTTATTAATGCAAGTAAAGTGTTACTGATGGTTGCATATTTAGCTATTAGTTCTCGATTGCACTGATGCAGCCAGAATAGTGTATAATTGGGCTGTCATAAAGTCTCTGTCTGTAAAATAGTACATTAAAAGATAATTTGTCTGCACCTCCAGAGATTTACTAAAGAGGTGGTGAAAAAACATTTGCTATAAAGTGCTGACTTGCGAGGTTGACTGCAGGGTTTGTGTCTATGCTAGCATTTACTGAAAGAACAAATTTGTCTCGATATTTGAATATATGTGGACATGTTTGTATATTTGTTCATATCTGTGTTAATGCTTTTTAACAAAATTCTACAACAGCATAGCGAACAAGTATAATTGGACAAAAATATCTGAATACCGACAGGGAAATAGACATCACCTTCACAGCTATTAAGATCAACAATATAAGAGTTTACTAAAGCAAGACAAAAACAAAAATGAAACATTTTCATAAACAAATAAAAGTAAATAAAAACCTAAAACTAAAAAAAACTAAAACCATGGGTTGAAAAACTGAAAATAAACAAATAAATATGTGGGTAAGTGGCGGTAAGGTTAATATCATTAAACTAAATACTTTATCATCATTAAAATTAAAGTATGTCATACAGTAAAGCCTAGCCTAAACCTAACCGGTAGTGTGAGAAAAGGCAAACATGAGCCCCGTTTCCACCACAGGAACTTTACCCAGGAACTAGGAACTTTGGGTGGTACTTCGTGTGTTTTGACCGCAGGAACCAGGGTCTAAATGAAGTTCCGGGTAAATATTTCCCCCTCCAAACGGCCCTGCTCGCGAGGTAGTACTTTTTCAAAGTTCAAGAACTTTCGAGGGCGGGACTTGGGCGCTGAACATGCTGATTGGTTGAGCTGACGCAGCATTTTATTTCAACCGGCATTTTTAAAAGTCTTTTGCGAGGTTCGTTCTGATATCAGTCTTGCTCTCTGTCTGGTGGCGCGCGGTCGTCTCAGCCATCTCACGTGCAATGTCCATAATAGCTGATAATAATATACATTGTCATTTTAAATCTAGCTTTACAAGCTTTCTGAATATGCTGCATGCTGCCGAATCTGCATATTAGTGCTCTTTTCTGTCGTTGTTAATTACCTCTTTAGTAAACCTATACATAACCAGCAAAAGCAGCACAGCTTGAATCTCTTCCATACTCGTTATTCATTTTTTTTCACCATGTAAACGACCTGACCGATTACTTTTAAGTGTGTGTCCTTACATGACGTGACGGCGCGCGCCGCGCTCATGTTGACAAGAGAGGAAAGTACATTTTTCTGAGGGGTAAACTTTTTATTTCGTGAGTTATGAAGATAATGTTGGAGTAATGACACAGCGTATATTGCCCCGGGCAGTTTTTACTTTAACTGCGCCTGACAGAAGATTTTTTTTTCTGAGATGATTATTACACTTTACAACAAATAGCTATAAATAATACTGTATTAGTCCTGGTGGCCGTTAAGAGTTGCTATGGCTACAGTAAACACACTCCAGCTGCTGGAGAAAACAGCGTTGACATTTTTGGTGCGGCAGACAAACTGCATGTGACAAAATGATTGCGATTGAAAGTCATCACATGTAAACACCAGATCGTTTTAGATAACGTCTCATGTAAACAGTTCACTAAATCTTTCAATCGGTACACTTAAAAATTATTACTGTCCTTCACTGATTTGGAGGAGCAGTCGCGCGCAGTCCTACATTACGGGACTAATTTGCCTAATCTTCTCGGAACTTTATCGCGGTCGAAACGCAGACAGCTGCAGGTCTGGGGGGGAGAAAAGTTCCTGTAAAAAAGTTCCTGGTACAAATTGTTCCGGGTAATTTTGGTGGAAACGGGGCTTTAACATTTCCCAGACCTCCTGGGAAAATGTATTGGCTGCTGGTAGACATGTAAGTGAGGCCAGCAGGGGGTGCTCACCCTGTGGTCATCATGTCGGTCATAATGCCCCAGAATAGTGATATACTATACTGTCATAAAAGCACCATCCTCTAAATGAGACATTACTGAGGTCCTGACTCACTGCGGTTATTGAAAATCCCAGGATGCAGGGGTTTAAACCCGTCAACCTGGCTAAATTTGCCCATTGGCCCCTGTCCATCAACATGACCTCCTAAACATCCCCATATACTGATTGGCTTCATCACTCTGTCTCCTCTCCACCATATGCTGTTGTGTGGTGGGCATTGTGGCGTACTATGGCTGCCTTTGCATCATCTAGGTGGATGCTGCACATCTGTGGTGGTTGAGCAGAGACCTTCTCAGGATTGTAAAGTGCTTTGAGTGGAGAGAAAAGCGCTATATAAATATGATAAGTGATTATTATTGTTGTTGTTGTTTTTGTTGTTGTTACAGAAATACAGATTAACCACTATGAAACCACTATGACATTTTAGCTTGCTTCTTTCTTTGAGCTCTTCTGTAGTGTGCTGTGACACGTTTCAACGGCCTAGCCCCGAGCAGTCCATATCATGAGTGCAACAGTTATGTAACATTGTACTTAGAAATACTCATCACAAGGAATAATTCTAGATGGCAGACTTTAATCATCAAACACTTGATTTGAATCAGGATAGACTCAGGAGAAAACCGCATTACAACAAACGAGAACGGACAGAGACTAAGGGAGGCCGCATGGTATATAATTGAAGGATGGCAGGTGAATTAAATTACTAATTTACAACACAGAGAAACTAGGTCACAGGGAAACGCATAGAAATTAAGCATATATGTAACCGCAACACTGCACCATGTGAACTATCTAGCAAGTTTACTACGTCCAAAAAGCCATACATATGAAGCAGTTTATGTGATGTAAACATTCAAATGTGTTGTTAGCTAATGATGCACTATGTTAAAAAGTGTTGAGGTTATAACATAGTATTGTGCAATGAACACAATCATAATTTGTGTGAAGGTTGTTGGTGCTTTACTGGCTCTATTTCACTTGGAAACTGTAGTGAAATGTATGTATAGGGTTGTCTTTGCAGTTTTGCAGACATTTAGGCAGTCACATTTCCGATGAGCCTAGGCTGAGAATAACCCTGATTAGAGTTTTCTAGAAAAACATTTATCACAACAGGTTTCTGTTTTTTTTTCTTTTCTTTGTGTGCTATTACTGTGCAATATCAAATAAAACTGTTGTACACCAACATATACTTTTAGGTAATATTTGTTGTTGTTGTTGTTTCCTGGGTTAAACAACATTAATAACCCAAAAGAATGTTGCCAGGAAATTTAGAAGCCTAAAGTTTCATATCAAATAAACAAAAATGGGGACCCTTTTTATGCAGATGTGGGTGACAAAATAAAGAGTTCCGTTAACAACACTGTCGACTGAACAGTGCAAGTGTAAGCAAACAGGATGCCCTCTATTCGGCCCAACACTAACAGTAGCTCATATGAGGCCCCAAGGGTAAAATTGTCAGTAACCTGAACATGATGGGACATCCATTCTTGCTCTTCTTGCTCCCAGTCCTAACACACAGTATACTGCCCCAGTGACTTTCCTCCAAATGCTGGGGGGTTAGATGTCAGTATTGGCTCTCCGATGGCAGTCCGCCAACACTCTCCAAAGAGAGCTCCCGTTATAGCTCTGAACATGCAATTAAATCCTAACCTGAGCAGCTTGGTATTGAGTGCTGGGATGGAGCCAGCATTGGGACTGAAGCTATGAAGGAGAGACAGGCTTCTTTCTGTAAACTCATCCGCCGGCTAATCCCAAGCTAACAAACTGCCGTGGCTGAATTCCCAGGCAAGATGTGAATGTCACCGTGAGGTCAGAGAGCGTTAACTCAACCACAGGGAGAAAAGTAGCTTCTTCTCTTTCATTCTGGGCAGGATCATATGGAAGAGTGTGCCTTAAACATCTCCTTTCTGACATTGACTGTGAGGAACATGAGTATTAAAGAAATTGAAGAAAAAGATTTAACGGGCTGACCGATAACAGCCATCACAATAAACAGAGTGATTACCCACGTCCTCCGGAATGATGAGTTTGCATTCAATTCTGGCTTGTTATTTCCACATTGCATTTCCTATTCTTCTTCTCATTATTTATTGCTATTTCTAGCATGGCAGAAAACTACTGATAAGCTTATCAGTAAGTATGCTGATGTTATCAATAGTAAAGCACAAATAAATATACTGTTAATATTATGAATGAATGAATGATGCATTTATATAGCGTTATATATCATTTTTTTTATATTAGGCTACAATGGAAACATTTAGGGTGCGTTCACACTTGTAGTTCGGTTAGTTTGGTTTGTTTGGTCCGGACCAAAAAACAAAAACAAAACATATAGTCCTGGTCCGCTTAGCGTTCACACGGGCATTTTTAACCGCAATCCTAAAGTTACCGAACCAAAGGCATAGGGAGACGGTTACAACCTGATTGGTCGGCTTATATGACGTAGGAGCTGTGTGCGGATTACACGCGGGCATTTTATGCGTGTACATATGGCATTATTTTTTTACCAGAGAACTCATGAAGAGCTCATGAAATGTTCAAAACATCCAAAACAACGCTGTGTGCTGGATTAAACGCGATCATTTTATGCGTGTACATATGGCATTATTTTTACCCGCTGAGAACTTATGAAGAGCTCATAAAATGTTCAAAACATTCAAAACAGCTCCAGGATTTCATCCGTTGTGCAGAAAAGAGACGGCTGTTCTGTCGTCTGTACCTGCTAATAATGGGCAACAGGAACTTTGATGAGAAGAGCCAGGTATGCTTTTTGTGAGTTTTTTCTAGCATTTTCGAAACATGCTCGTCTGACCAAATATTGATTAGGTACTTTCTCGTTGCTCCACGGTTGCCCTCTAACGTTAAAGTTATTCATTTTGGATACACCGATCTTTCCGCATCGTGAAATCAGCTGCATGCGTCGCATCTTGTGACATTATACATCCGGTTTTTGGTCCGTTTACATGTCTTTGGTCCGAGTTGCGTTCATATATCAATCGAACCGCACCAGAGTTCGTTTGGAAGCGGACCGAGACCCATCTTTTTAGCGGTCTCGGTCCGCTTGTTTGGTGCGCACCAGGGTTCGGATGGCAGCGTTCACATATGTTCAAATGAACCGCACTAACCGAGCAATCGCACCAGGGTTCATTTTAATCGAACCAAACATGACAAGTGTGAACGCACCCTTAGTTAAGGGAAGGACCAGGTTAAGACCAGGCCTGGACTTTACGTTGTGTTTTGTTTTATTGTTTTATTTAGAGATGCACAAATGCGGCCAGGGATCGGAATTGGATGATTTTCTGTATGATCAGCTCTGATCGGTGATCAGCCACTCAGTCGCACGTGTCTCCGTTTTTGAGCCGATCTGACTGCATGAGGCTCTGTGCACGGCCGCGACAGTGTCTCAGCGATGCTCGCACTCACTCGTTGTTGGCATGGAAGTTTTTTACTGTGAATGAAGAAGACACTATTTATTCACATTTGTGCCATTTGTAAAACTTGTTAGGTTAAAATAAACCGCAGGGGAACCACCAGGAATGCGCACAACACGACAAACCTAATTAGACACTCAAAACTAGATCACCCCGAGGAACATGCCCAGTAAAGTTAAATGGCTAAAGCTGGCCAGAGCCCAGAGCAAACCACAGTTCAGCAGCCTCTCCTAGCTTTTCTTGGTATAATCAGTGAAAAGACCAAAGCAATTACGAAGAAAATTATGGAATTCATAGCGCTGGATGACCAGCTGAACGCAAAAACCGTCACTTCATGAATTTACCCTTTCATTTGAGAAAACGGTCATATAATGAACACAGACACTCAACGATCTTTACGGCAACCCATAAAAATAAATGTTGGCTTAAAAAAATTTGAAATTTACAGAATTTATTAGGCTACTTTAGGCATTTAGCTTTGGTACCGAAATTGGTACCGAGTACCATACATTTTTTTATGGTAATGGTACCGGCTACTGGAATTTGGGTACAGTGCCATCCCTAGCGGGCAACATTTACTGAACTATTATTTAGAGGAGTATTGTACACTTCAGGTTTGTTCATTCATAGGATCTTTTGACTTTTGTAAGAAAAGTAAAAAAGAGAAAAGGGTAAATTTATAATATTTTGTTTCATAAAGCAACTGATTTTCAGTTATTTGTTATTTCTACTTCTTTCCTGGCACAAAACACTTATTTTTTGAGAGTTGCTTAAGTGAGATAAGATACTTTAGTAATGTTTAATAATTTATTTTATAACAAAAATACAATTTTGGGACCCACTTTATATTAGGTGGCCTTAACTATTTACTTACATTTTAATTAATGATTTGAAAAAAACCTGCATGCAATTACGTCTGTAATACATTTCTGTAGTTACATTTGTAATTGCACAGTTGTCACTTTCCTTACACCTAACCCTACCCTTAAACTTACCCATATTACCACACCTGTCCCTAACTCTACCTGTCTCTCACCTCAATATCAGCAAAGGTGTTTTGCAATACAATTTGAACACAGTAAGTACATTGTACTTGTTTTTTGATGTAAGTGCATAGTACTTAAGGCCACCTAATATAAAGTGGAGCCAAATTATGCTTTGGCAAATCGGAATCGGAATCGGCAAAGAAAATTGCAATCGGTGCATCTCTAGTTTAATTGTGTGCTTTACGTTCATTTTGTGTATATTTATTTACTAAATAAATGTTTGCTTGTTCCTGCCTCCTTCCCATAACAATGAACAATGATTTGTTACACATACATTAGCCTAGTATATGTTAATCTGAACTTTCTTCACCACAGAGACTGCAGCTCTACTGAGAATGCTTTTTTCCCATATTTTAGAAGGCTAGATAATCGGTGAGTAGCAATGTAATAAATGGGATGATGCACACGCAGCTGGTAATTATAGCAAAATAAACCCCTCCAGGGACTCCTCCATTCCATACAGGGATGATGATCAGTGTTCATTTTGTGATAATGTCTGGCTGATTGTACATTAACATGATCTGGCATCAGGCTTCCTACACTCAGCAATTAATCCCTCCTCTTCAGCATGGGTTTCTGTACATGAGTGCCACACTTAAACATTCACACCACTCTCTCTCTTCATCCTTCACACTGTTCCACTGACAGCTTAAATTAATCATCACTCATCCAGTGTTGGGTGGGGGTGGGAGGTGACTGGACATGGGGCACAATACCTAACATATGTATTGCCAACAAGAAAAGAGTGGATGGGAGGATTGCCACCTGTGTTTCCTCACCTTTTCCCATATTTTTAGCTTGCAACTGTAATGGATGGAGCTCTCTCATGCAATGCCGCATGTTTTTGTATCTGTTCCCCCTCCTTATCAATTGTTTACTTTAGCAAGTTAAAAACACAGCTGAGAAAACCTACATTTCCACCCATGCAAAAGCAAATGGGTGAATCTCACAAAGAAATGTCAGGGCAATATTTCAGCCAAACCAGACTCATTGTAAAAATGTGCTTGGGCTCTGCAAAATGATTTTGTTGTTTTGACACTTTCAAAGTAAAATGTCCAGTGAGTGTCGCTAAAGACGCATTCAGTTTTATCCGAAGCAAATGCATGTCTAGTAAGTTTCACATTGGCAGTTTGGAAATTAAATGTCCAGTGAATGGTGCTAAAAGCTTAATCAAATTTTAAAATAATGTAACACTAAACAGTACTCTAAATATAACTACCAAGCAAGTTTACAGCCTAATGAAATCCACATAGACCCCTTCACGGGTGACGTCACAGGAAAATTCACAGTTCGCAGTGCGCATGTCGGGGTCAGAAAGTTCATTCCATCCCATTGAATTGTATGTTAACCGGAGAATTTCTCGTCAAGAAAAAAAATGTCTACTTGCATCGTGAACTTTGAAAATTGCACCAGTTGTGGAGTCATATTTTTCAGGATATCCACAGTAGGGATGGCTCGATACCACAATTTTGGCTTCGGTACGGTACCACAATCTAATACCGAAGTACCGATATTAAATCGATACCACACGGTCTGATATTAGCGCGGGTATATCGCACGCGAATGAGTTCAATTATGCAAGTTTTGAGTTTATAAAGTGGGAAATAACCACAAATGTTTATTAGTAAATTAATCAGCAAAGCTTATCACATCAAATCAGTCATTTGAAAACTTTCTTGCGAGAAATAATTTCAGGAAAATATCTCTCAAAATGAGCAAATTGCATTTCCGATTCAACATTTCACGCTCATCTCGGGATGGAGAACGGAAATCATTTAAGCGATTTTATAGCATTTCGCAATAACAGTTACAGGAGATATGAGCTCATAACAACGACACACACACACACACACACACACACGCCTGTAACTTTAAAGCTCGCACATTACACACTGTTTCCTTAAACAGTCAAATACACCGAATTATGTACAAATGTCCGTCTTTAGTGAGTATTCACATAAACACAATCGGTTGAGTCTAATGCGGATGTAAATAGTGCAATAGTACGCATGCAAATATTATGAGATCTAAAAGTCACTGGTTGAAACGAAATAAAGCAGTGAGATTCAGCTGCTTTATCCATTTTGTTCGTCTGTTGTTGTCACATTTGCCGGTTGTTTCGGGTCAGTTTGGGTAGCGCGCTGCCATCTAGCGGTGAACTTCGGAACAGCAGCATATACCGAAATGTGCAAAATCATGATATCGTACCGTTTTAAATAAAATATATACCGGTATTTTTCCAGTACCGGTATACCGCGCATCCCTAATCCACAGGATCTCATCCGTTAAAGAACATCGACGACATAGCGTTATGTAGCTGCAAGCTATAACGGGCTGGGGTGTGTTAATGTCAAGCAGGTGGTGGAGTAATTATTGCTTTTAATGAATTCGCTTGAGATCGAATTCATGCTAGGTTTTTTTACTATAAATTATAGACATGGCATCTGAGGACTAATTCTCTTTTTTTCTCTGTTATTTTGCTTCATTTCCAGATTTGTTCATAAGCTCGTAATTCTTAATGTTCGCACATGCGCTCTTCAAAAAAGGTTCATTGACCAACTAAAAGACATAAATGACATTTGTATGAATTCAAAATAAAATGTATGATCGTACTGAATGTCAGCTTCCTTTATTTTGCTCAAGATAAGGATTTATTAAGTCCACATGTCATGCAAACAAGACAATGCTGCACAGGTCGAGAGCTATCGTTGCAACCACACAAGTTTGTGATGATGTTTATGGATGTTCGTTTGAACGATGATTTCAGGAAACACAGACTCGAATGATAACAATGAAAATAATGCTTTTGGCTACGATGCTTATGTATATTCAATTAATCTAGCACAAAACATATAAATTGGTATGTTTACAGTCATTGTCTGTGTTTTATATGTGCCTTATAAATACTTCCCCTTTGTAGTGAACCTATAATCTGGTCCATTAGCTGACCTAAAGCCGCACTTGGCAACTTTTGCTCTTGGGGTCCCCCTACAGTTGGGAAAAAATATGGTCCTTTACTACTGTCGTAAGCTGTCATCCTACAACAGGGGATGCCATCGCGCGTGCATTTGTTGACATGACAACCCTGATAGTCCTGAGCTAGTAATGCGCGGGTCGTCTCATAACCCGCGGACCCCGTATGTCTATTTAATGGTCACGGGTGCGGGGCGGGTTGTAAAAATATATACAGTGGTGCGGGGCGAGCCAAATGACTTCATAAAAGTGGCCCGCGGGTTGGTGCAGCACTAACAGTTAACCTGAACCTGAGTTCACATGCAGGTGTTCTTCTGGCGGCGCGTGTGAAATGTCTTCATCCCAGGTAACGTTACAGTCAGTGGCATGTTTCAGCATGTCATATGAATATAATTTCATGCATTTTATTTTTTTCAAACGCCAAATAATCACGATGCTCACGTTTACAAGCCAGTGTCATTATAGTAGTCTATTGGTTACCGTTTTACAGAATCTATATGATACTTCAGTTCAATGTTTGAGTGGTAGCATCACCGTAACAAGCAGGACAGCATCGGTCGGGCAACCCTCCTTCAGCTCACGCCAACGAGCAAACGCTGGTCATGTGTTGATCCTCGTCCTGCCTTTAATCCGATCACTTTTTCGTTTCCTCTTATTGCTTTCCTCCAACAAAACCTTTTCTTTCTTATTTGTCTCTGCTGCTTCGGACATGACTATATTATCCGACGAACAAAGTTGGGCTCGCACGTCCGAATGTAAGGAAGTGTGGGTGTTGGTGGAAGTGACGTATATGCCGTAAAGCAGTCGAATTTTGTAGTTCTTTTTGTTCTCGGGTTACTACCCGAAACCCGAAGTTTAAAAGTATGATTAAAAACGATACAGACCCCATCAAGCTATGGCAGACGTGTCATTCAGCCTATTGTAAGTCGATGTATCATCACAAGAGTCTTGAAACTATATTATGAAGGTTGAAAAGTTACCTAGTGCTGATTTAAGCCAAGGTAAAAAAAAGTGGTAATTTATTGTTAGTAGTTAGCCGCAGGCTAGCGCCAACATGGTGACAATGACGGTATAGTTAAGCCATAAGTAAACAAAATGTTTTCTGTAAACTGTAGACTGATTCATTAGTTAAGTGAAGTTTGATATCTGGCAATTTGACCTGTGGCATGCTGCAGACTGTCTTTACATTCACTATGACTACAGTAGATCGCGTTGCTTTTCTGACCCCATGCTGCGCGCGCACCTGCAATGTTTACAAACATTGAAGGGGTCTATACACCCTTAAAAATAAAGGTGCCAGGGTGAACCAAAAATGGGGTTTCAGTGATGCCATAGAATAACTATTTTTGGTGCCCCAAAGAACCGTTTTGTGAAAGGTTCTTAAAAGAACAATTTTTTCCCCTAACCATTTATAGTCTAAAGAACGTTTTTTTGCACTACAAAGAACCTTTTGTGCAATGGAAAGGTTCGTTGGATATTAAAGGTTCTTCATGGAACCATAAACCCAGCCAAAGAACCATTTAAGAACCTTATTTTTAAGAGTGTATACCGAGCTGGTTATGTGATGTAAATATCAAAATGTATTCTTTATAAATAATGCACTGTGAATCAATAGGGCTGTAAATTGATTAAAAATAATAATAATAATAATAATAATAATAATAATAATAATAATAATAATAATAATAATAATAATAATAATAAAATTAATTAATTAATTAAGTAATCTAAATTAATCTAAATTAATCACATACATAATTAATCTAAATTAATCACATAGATAATTTTTGCTGTGAAAGTATTTTAAATATTTAAATTCAAATTAATCAATGCATCATAAGCCTTAGTGATATTGAAGTTGGTCAGTCGGTCACATACAAGTTTGTGTTTCAGTAGGTGCGTTTACATGGAGCACTGTAATCGGTTTAAAAGTCCAATCTCAATAAAAATGTTTCAGTAAGAAAAATCTCCATATTTAAAACTTTATCAAGTAAAATATCTAGCATCCGGCAGACCCCCTGGAGCTGTGTTGATTACATTTACGAAGGATGGACTTTTTAAAGATTTAAACTCAATGGACCCATCACTACTATTATAAAGCTTGGAAGTGTCAGGATATTTATTAATATAACAGTGATTGTGCTTATCAAAAAGAAGAAAGTCATATGCTGCTGAATCATCTATCAAGTCACCTTTATTTATATATTGCTTTTACAATGCCAATTTTTTCAAAGCAGCTTCACAGTGTTAAAAGGAAAATAATGCAACTGAATTTGATTCGGCTGTACAGCCACTCTAGAGAAAACAGTGATGTTATCCTGCTAATTTAAATGATCTAGTGTCAATAAGGCCCGCTCGGTAATATAGTTGAAATTTGTGTCCCCAAATGAGCAAGCCAAAGCCAAAGCCAAAGCCAAAAGCCAATCCATCCATCCATCCATCCATCCATCCATCCATCCATCCATCCATCCATCCATCCATCCATCCATTTTCCGAAGAGCTGGTCTAATGTGGGTAAAGCATTTTTAAATTGTTTAATTAAGGTTTATACATGTTAGTTTCAATTAAGATTAATCTGTTGAAAGCACTAAATAAATGTAGTCCATTCACCATTTACTTGTGACTGTGTTAATGGATCTTTCGGTAACACTTTATTTCAAGGTTCAGTTATTAACTATTAACTAGTCGCTTATTGGCATGCATATTACTAGGATATTGGCAGTTATTATAAAGCACATATTAATGCCTTATTTTGCATGACCTTATTCTACATCCCTTAATCCTACCCAATACCCAAACTTAAATGCTACAAAAACGGCTCGGTTATGTATATAACCCTTGTTCCCTGAGAGGGAACGAGCACTGCATCAGAATAGAAACTCTGAATAGAAACTGAATAGAAAGTCTGAATAGAAACTAGTCCAATCCTATTGGCGTGCGTGATGACGTCATTGTGACGGCGTACCCGGAAGTATAAAAGGGGAGCCGGCGCATAATGGCGGCAGTTATTGCTCTGAAGCATGTGCTCCAGGCGTGCCGAGGTGTGGCGGTGCGACGCAGTGCTCGTTCCCTCTCAGGGAGCAAGGGTTATATACATAACCCGAGCCGTTCCCTTATCGAGGGAACTTCCCACTGCGTCGGAACGACGAAATGGGGATGAGTACCCACTAGGCCACACCGAAGGTAGCGCCTGCCCTAGTGTGAAGCCGGAAACCGGGCACAACTAGGACTGGAGCACCCTAGCGCCAGGCGTCGCAGGGAGATCCAGGCTGTAAAACCTGATGAAAGTGTGTGGGGTGGCCCACCCAGCCGCCTCACAGATATCCTGCAAGGGGACCCCAGAAAGGAGGGCCACTGAAGAGGCCATGCCTCTGGTGGAATGAGCCCTCATGGCCAAGGGTGAAGGCAAACTGCGCACCGGATAGGCCATGGTTATTGCAAGGACAATCCAGTTACTGATTGTCTGAGTAGAAGCAGGCAACCCTTTCTTGGGTGAGCCGAAACACACTAACCACTCAGGGTCAGGTTCCTTGGTTCCGCCAGCTCCAGTGGCTCGAAGTGGGCCTCACCAAGCCCTCCGAGAACCACTGCCAGATTTAGATGACTCCAGGAACTCTGGACCGAGCCGCAGGCCTCATCCTCCGAACCCCACGGAGGAACTTTACAACCAGCTGGTGCCTACCCAAAGGCCCATCACCCAAAGGCGTGTGGAAAGCCGCAATGGCAGCCATGTACACCTTGAGTGTGGACGGGGTTAGACTCGCAAAGAAGCGATCTTGGAGGAACTCCAGCACTGAAGCCACAGGGCAGTTAACTAGGTCCCCCTCACGCTCCCTGCACCAAGTGGAAAAGACATTCCACTTGAGGCTGTACAGTCTCCTTGTAGACAGAGCCCTGGAACTGAGTAAGGTCTCTACCACTTCTGCCGACAGGCCAGCCTCTAGGTACCTGGCCCCCACAGGGGCCAGACCCAAAGGTTCCAAATCTCTGGCCGGGGGTGAAATATTGTGCCCGCCGCCTGAGACAGGAGATCCCTCCTCAGGGGAATCTGCCACGGGTGACCTGCCAGCAGAGATATGATATCCGAGAACCAAACTCGAGTCGGCCAACGGGGCGCCACCAGAAGTAGGCTGACCCCCGTTGACGAACCCTCTCCAGGACTCCCGGGAGCAGAGCGATCGGGGGAAATGCGTACAGACGCAGGCTCGGCCACGTCTGCACCATGGCATCCAACCCCAGCAGGGCTGGATGCGTGAGGGAAAACCACAGTGGACAGTGGGACGTCTCTCGAGACGCAAACAGGTCCACTTCCACTGGGCCGAACCCCTGCCTTGACAGGATGTCTGCTCCCTGATTTTGGACCCCCAGGACATACATTGCCCTGATGGACAACAATTTCCCTTGGGACCACAGGAGAATTAGATGCGCCAATCTGCATAGAGGGCGTGATCTCAACCCTCCCTGGTGATTGAGGTACGCTATGACAGCAGTATTGTCTGTCCGTACCAGGACATGTTGGCCGCGGAGGTCCGGGAAAAAGCTCCTGAGAGCTTTAGTAGACCGCCATCATCTCCAGGCAGTTTATGAGCCAGGAGCAATGATGGCCCTCCCACGGGCCCCTCGCAAGCGGCCGTCCATGACCGCGCCCCAACCTGTGAGGGAGGCGTCTGTTGAAACAGATTTCCGGCAACAGGACGCTCCCAACAATGGACCCTGGGACAGAAACCAAGGTTTCCTCCATATGACTAGGGAACGAAGGAATCTGCGCGTTACCCTGATCATACGGAACGGATTCCCTCTGGGGGCAAACCCTTTGGTTTTTTTAGCCACCACTGGAGGGGTCTCATGTGTAGCAGGCCGAACGGTATCACGTTGGACGCTGCTGCCATGTGCCCCATCACTCTCTGAAAGTGCTTCACAGTGGTGTGCTTAACAGTGAGGCCGAAGGGAAGAACCCGATATTGGTACGCCTCGCCCCCGAAAGCGAACCTCAGGCCTCCTGTGGGCAGGAAGGATGGAGATATGGAATATGCGTCTTTAGATACATCGTGACGAACCAGTCCTCAAACTCGATCTGACTCACGATGGGATAGTGAGCATCTTGAACCTGAATCTCCTCAGAGAATGGTTCAAGTACCTGGGATTTAATAATAGACGCACCCTTCCATCCTCTTTGGGAGCCATGAAGTAGCGACCGTAAAGCCGGTTTTCGTCGTTCCGACGCAGTGGGAAGTTCCCTCGATAAAGGAACTACCTTACTAACTATTAATAAGCAGTAAATTAGGAGTTTATTGAGGCAAAAGTCGTAGTTAATAGTGAATATGTGTTCTCCATACTAAAGTGTTACCAATCTTTCTAACCTGTGGCATCGGTTTCCAGTGAAATGTTAGATGTTCTGTGTTATAAATCCTGCTATCATCCTGGACATAGAACATCTAACATCCCCTCAACAGCAAGTGTCACTCTCAGAGAGTCTGGCAGTATGGAAACTCATGCCTCTTCTAGAGAGAGTTGGGCTATTACAGCAGTTACTTCCTGGTTCCCCAAGAAGGGTGGTGGTGGTGGAGGGGTGTCCAATCTTAGATCTTCTAGGCTTAAACTGTACAGTGTCATGGATCTGCTGGGCTCATCCTCTATGATCTTTCCTGTTCAATACGTCTCCCCTACAGGTGATGGAGCTCAGGTGTGGTGTGTTGTGCTTGTGATTGCCTCAAGGATTGCGTTTGATTGATTCCAGTATCTTGAGCTTTAAAGATCTCTCCAGAACTGGTTGAGGAGGCCGCCGCTTCTCCTTCTCTCCCGCACCGTTTTGACATTTTTGTTTCCTTTTGCATGACACTTCATTTCACTTCATTGCATACATGTTTTATTTCTCAACGTATACACTGACTTTATTTAACTTGTTGTTCATTATTTATCTTTAATAAATATATTTATTTAAATGAACACTCCGCATGGTCTTCCCTCTCTGTTTACATAGCCTGGAAAAGGCTACATGTAACAACATGTAAATGTTGAATGTAACAACAGTTAAAGCACTCAAGTTAAAAAATTTAACTGTAGAAACGATCGTGTCACATGTTCAACATTATGTTTGATTCGGTGCTATCAATATGAAGGACATGTGTTAACATATAAATTGCCACAACACAGGAAGTTCCTGAGGTTTGCTCTTGGGGGCAAAAGCTTACCAATTTTAGGTTCTTCCATTCAGCTATAACCACAAATATACAAAATGCATGGATGCAATATTGGATCTATATTATTAGGATTCCGGGCCATTCAAATTTCGAATTACATAGACATATTAGCACAATCACGAGAGATGGCGCTTCAAAACAGAGACAGTATGTTAGCTCATCTACGTAGTTTCTCTAGGATTGAGACTCAACACCAAGAAAAGCATTCTTTCTCTTGCCTAGAGACGACTTCGTTTTTGGTCAAGACCAAGACCATTCAGCAATACCCTGAGTAAACTCAGGCTAGGCCAAGATCTCACTCTTCGGCACCAAAAAGTGTCTCCTGGCATCAGCATCCACGGGTTTCCCTTTGGGGTTATTGCACATAAGACCATTTCAGTTGTGGCTCAAACCCAGAGGAATTTAGGGCCAATCCTCAAGGCAAAAAAAGTTGCGTGCCGTATGGCTTCGTACACTAACCATGTGGTTCAGACCCTGGGTCGCACTCTAGGCGTACCTTGTCATCGCAAACTGCTAACGACGGACGCTTTCCTGATGGGCTGGGGTGCGGTCTTAAGTTGTCGTCCAGCACAAGGGGAATGGGAGAGTAATCAGCTTGATTGGCACATCAACTGCCTCGAGTTGATGGCTGTATTTATGGCCCTGAAATACTTTCTCCCTCAGTTGAGGGGCTGTCATGTCCTAGTGCTGATGGACAGTACAGTGACAGTCTCATATATAAATAACCAGGGAGGACTGTGTTCACGCAGTCTAAACAGGAAAGCAAGACCCAGGACAAGCTCCTGACACTCAGAGCAGTGTACATCCCGGGGCAGTTGAATGTTGGAGCAAGGGTCTTGCCTCTCATTGATAGCACCTTGTTGGCCGAACAGAGTATGGTTCTCAGAGATAGTGTCTCTCTTGGATGATTCCGGTGAGGAAGGACCGTCTCAGGCAGGGCATTATATGCCATCCCAAGCCCAACCTTTGGAACGTTTATTTTTGGCCCCTTATGGACATCAACTAAATGACACTGGGCTTTTGCCTTCATTTATTGAGACCATGTTAAGTGCTATGGCTTCCTCCACTCTGGAAGTTTATGCCAATAAATGGGGTGTCTTTGAAAGATGGTATAAAACACATAATGCACATCCAAATAACTGCCAGGTTGCTTCAGTTCTGAAAATTTGGGCCATAACAGAGGCTATCCTGTCACCAAAAAAAAACATGTCACATTAAGTCAGGAATGATTTTGCTCTTGCCTATGAGGTGCACGGCCGAGCTTCGCCAATAGGTTGACTCCTTCACTGCATTAGCAAGGGGTGCCCCCTTACAAAGGGTTTGTGATGCAGCAGGTTGGTCCTCTCTGCACACATTAATATAGTTTTATAGATAGGTTGCTCATGCCACTCCGGGCTCTCATGTCCTTTAGTCGACATCACAAGCTAATGTCTGAGGCCTCTTGCGTCACCTACACAACCGTAAGAGGCATGGCTATTCTCGTTCCAATATTCCCACTTTGTGAAGCATTGAGTGAAGTGTTTGAAAGGGAACTCTCTGGGTTGCTTGACTGTATAACCATTCCCTCATAACGTGGAATGAAATGAATCTATTTATAGCCTTGTGCAGCAGGTGCTATAATAACATTGAGTCAATTTCATTGACATGGTAAACACACGTTTCACAGCTGGCCACAATAAAAACATTTCCATATGTAATTTGTGCAGCATCTTAACATTTGTACTGGAGATGAGTGATACCTGGTGGGGTCTTCTGCTGTTGTAGCCCATCCTCTTCAAGGTTGTGCTTGTTGTGGCTTCACAAATGCTGTGCTGCCAACCCTGGTTGTAACAAGTTGTTATTTCAGTCAAAATTGCTCTTCAAAAAAAGTCATTTTCGCCCACAGGATTGGCCCACGGTTTTTTGTTTTCCCTTTTCACACCATTATTTGTAAACCCTATTAAATGGGTTGCATGTAAAGCAGATTGTAAAATACTCAGACCGGCCCATCTGGCACCAACAACCATGTCATGCTCAAAATTGCTTAAATCACCATTCTTTCCCATTCTGACATTCAGTTTGGAGTTCAGGAGATTGTCTTGACCAGGACCACACCACTAAATGCGTTGAAGCAACTCCCATGTGGTTGGTTGATT
Source organism: Pseudorasbora parva (assembly GCF_024679245.1). NCBI lineage: Eukaryota > Metazoa > Chordata > Actinopteri > Cypriniformes > Gobionidae > Pseudorasbora > Pseudorasbora parva. Next base: position 35,852,857 of record NC_090189.1, read on the forward strand.
AGATAATTGCATTGAGAAATTGAACAGGTGTTCCTAATAATCCTTTAGACGAGTGTAGCAATCTCAGCCCTGGTCCTCAAGAGCCACTGTCTTGCAGAGTGTAGCCCAACCCTACTCAAACACAACTGAACAGCAAAACAAAAACAGCTCTTCAGGATTATAGACAGGTGAGTTTGATCAAGGTTGGAGCTAAACTCCGTAAACTTGCACTGTCCTTCAAAATAGGCATTTTTAAGACAACTATATGTATTGTTGTTTTTATTTTAGGAATTATGACCTGACCACTGTTTGGCTGTTTTCATCATTTATCCAATAAGCTGAGGAGGAAGGCATATCTGGATTTGGTTATTCAATATTGCTGCCACAAGTTCAGAACAGACTGCACAGACAATGAATGAGCAACCTCAAGTTGTCTCTCAGACAATGTTTAACCTTGCACAGCCATTCCAGGAAAAAAAAAACTAACTGTGTTCAATGGCATGTTGGAGGTCAGCACATCATCACAAGTGCAATGTTGGCCCCAGATTTAATGAGATTGTGCCAGACTGTCTGTCTCAGAAAACAAAACAACAATCACTTGCTTGTTCTTTTTTGTGTCTTGGCATATTGATTTTCCTGCCACATATTCCTGTTTTCTGTCCAAGAGAAGAGCCTACAGCTGCACAGACCACAATTAAATGAAAACACAAATCTTTTGATAGGCTATTATGGCTGCACTATTATCTCCAACAATTACAATATTTTCCTGAAAATGAAAGAAACTTAAAAAAAAAGAAGAAAGAATGTATGTGTGTATGTGTGTGTGTGTAGTATGCATTTAGTAGTAGGCTAGTAAAGTATGAATATTTTTTGTCTCTATTATTTTTTTGTTAAATTGGATGCCAAGGGTAGGGTCATATGCAGTACTCTGAATGGGTAGCCTGGATGCCAGCCGGGGGCTTCCCATCAACCCACGGACATGGAAAACAACCCTCGGGAAAACCTCAGACTTGGCAACACAGTTCTGTTGACATTTGACAACTAACGTTATGCGTCGCTCCATTGCTCTGAATGGTTGTAGGTCTATTCAATTGAGGACTTTCCTAGTTCGGTTGAAACATGCCCCATAATTACAGCTCCGGAAAAAATCAAGAGACCACTTAACATTGAGAAATCAATTAAATTACTCCAATCTGTATGAACACAATATATATATATATATATATATATATATATATATATATATATATATATATATATATATATATATACAGTTGTTTCCGCTATTATCAGGAACAAATGCAGGTGGTTAAGTTACTGCATGTCATGCAGTAAACATTGTTAATTGTCTGATCTTAAAGGGCTGATGAATTGAGAAATCAACTCTCCCTTTAGCTTTTGATATATAAAAGTTCATGGTAATATAAAAATGTCCTGTAAGTTTCAGAGCTGAAAACGTCCTTGTTAGTCAAAGAAAAGCTTTTATAGACACCAGGCCCAGAAAATGATCGTGTCTACAGAATAATAAGCATGTGTAATTCAGTAGCCCCACCCACTGGCTCATCGGATCGCACTAGCCAACAGCAATAAACATGCAGAAGAATATAGCAAGATATTGCACTATTCCTGGTTGTGGAAGAACCTACATTCTATGGGAAGAACACAGTCACTGCATAAGCTTCCTTCAGATCCTAATATTAGGAATGTGTGGTTGAAATTTATTTTGAATGAAGTTCCAGCTGACGTGGGGAAGAAATGGTGTTCGCTTCATTTCAGTGCAGGATTGTTTGTAAACAAATCTCACAGTGCTATTTCTTCTATATTGGATCCGACAAGAGGAATGGTGCAACACACTTATGTGAGTAAAACATGTTTTCATTTCAAATATGTAATAGTATTGCATTGTAATATATAATTTTGCTTATGACTCAGACATGTATGGGCCACGGCTCACAAAGCCCAACGTCCCAGGCAGGCCGATGAATCTCATTATATTCCTTTCTGTTGGTCACTCTCTCTGGACTTGTCATTTGAAGGGCGTGCACGTATGTGTATATGTGCACGTGGTTCGCACTTATATCAAACCTTTGTGCGGGCTATGTAATACAAAAATAATAGTCCAATAAATCGCAGGTGGATGAGAAATAAATCATTGTGTTTGTTTGATAAAGAGGTACTTGACGCCTTTGAAATTATATTGATCAAATTCATCTGAAAATAGCAATGCCTGTATACACTTAAAAATACATTTTGTTAGTTTTTTTCCTCTAAAATGTTTCATGGACCCCATTGTGGTATCCCCATATCCCAATTTGAAAACCCTTGGCCTAGGCCATTTATGGATTAAGTTATAACTGCCCACATTCAACCTCTATTCAATATACAACTTAACAACTTGACCCACCCCACTGAACAGCAGACAGTGTGAATAATGCATGTGGTCTTCATGAAATGAGTTTAACCAGTCATAAGAGATATCATTTACACATATGATGTGCAGTAGCAAAAACATGCTGTTAAATTCTCTGTCAGAGATGTATAACTAAATTATGAATTATGAAAAAAAACAACAACCTTGACTTGCATTTTAAATGTACATAAACAACAACAACGGAAGCTACAAAAGGATATAATGCAACCTCTCTAAATTGCCCCAGACTGCAGTGTGTTGCAATTCCATCTTATTCAAGGCCATAGAGCGCAATGGGTGGGAAGGAAGGGTATGAAGTTTTAGTATAAATTTAACAGTTTAAAATCTATTTGATTCTCATTTACCATGCTCCACAGTAGTTTATGATCACCGGAACAGAATGCTCTGGGCCAAAACAGCTGCAAAAACCCCATGTTTCAATTAACAACTCATTTATGGAATTAAAAGATTAAAGAGCACTGCTGGCATTCTGTGTTTCTAACTCTAAAGCAAACAGACATGCAACATTCCATTATCCCTCCAGGACACTGGAACAGTCACAGTAGTAATATGTGCTTTCCAAAGTCAGAGGAAAATTATTTGATCTAAAGTGCTGGAAATCTTTTCAGCAGAGGTGAGATTTATGTATTTTACATGTGAAAGTCATTGGATTGAAAATAGTTAAATAACCAATGTTATTTAAATAATTGCACCTGTGTAAAACAGTGTTATGATATGAAAATCTGCATCATCTACAGTCTATTCAAACCAGGTGCTAAGAATGCTAAAATGGTGCTGTGCTGTATTAGTGCTGTGAAGTTGCCATTTTAATTAAAACTGAATGGCCTTATCATAGCAACACTATTGTTGGAAATATTTGCTCTTTACAAACTTAAAAGTTCAAATACTTTTACACTTCATATAGTAAATATTGATCCCTTTATCATACTACTTTCATCTGTGTGTGAATTGCTCCCTGGGCTCATACAACCCTTTAACCATAACTTACTGAATACAGATCAAAACTGATTGTTTAAAAATCACCCATACAGCTTTACCATATAGTCTCAGTATGTAATAACATATTAAACTACTAACCAAGGCACCCCTGCTAAATGTCCGAAAAGCGGTTGTGTTAGCCTTTATTAATACTAGGTAATTCCTGTTGATTTCACTAGTCATTTAGATTTTATGGTCTTTACTCAATTTGGCAATCTGAAACATCTTAATATAACTGATGCCACTGGTTTAGACAAAACACACAGACAGTAGAATCTAAAATGGATACAATTATTGTTTCCATAATGTGCATGCAGCAGTCACATAGAAATAAGAAAACACTCATAATACCATAGCAACTGCATCATAATGCCATCGCAACCACTCGCAACATCCTAGAATTGTGCTGGCATGTTCTGCAAGAGTAAAAACCACTCAAATTTTCTATGAAAACATTTCAAGGCAGCAAGTGTCGCTGCTTTGGGAACACCTCTGCGTGATTGTGTTCTGATACATGTATGTAATCAGTCCAATAGAGTAACGGAATGTCATAAACAAGTAGTCCAACTATAAAGCACACCGGCAACAAACGCCATTAGCTTCTATTGCCTTCAGCAAGTGCTATATGTGATCATTGTCTTGTCAGCTCTGTGTTATCTTGTTTCAGCATCTTATTTCAGTCATTTCAGAAGCTGATGGCATTTGTTGCCAGTGTGCTTTATACTTTCCGGGTATGTGACATCACCCACCTATGACGTTCCGTCACTCTATTGGACTGACTACATACATGCTTCATGACGCAATCACGTACAGGCATTCCCAAGGCGGTGACAAAACATCTCATTCCCTCTTTAGGGAACTAAGGTTACATGTGTAACCGAAATGTGTTTTTTAATGTTTTTGCAAGTTTTTTTTTTTTTTAAATTGTATTTACTTATTTATTTAACAATACCAGTAAAACACCCAAGCTTAATCCTAAATTGCATATCTATTAAACCTCACCAGAACCTACCAAAGTTACACCAGAATATTCAAATATGTGTTGGTGCTGCCACTGACCCAGAGAGAGCAGTTGTCATGTATAGGTATGAAAAAGCTTCACATACAGTCTTTTCAAGCACACAGTATCATTATATCTGTTTCAAATATTTAAATGATCACATAAGTACTGGGATAAAAGTTTATAGTTTGCATATAAAGCCTTTATATCCAAGTTTATAGTACTAAGTTTATCGTTTGGATATAAAGCTTAGAAGGCTGCTGCCAAAGTATTATTTTTTACTATACAAATACAATGGCATACGATGACATTTTAAACCATGCTGTTTAAAGAAGTAGACAAATTACAATACAATTTTCAATGATAAATCCTTACAATTACTGTTTTCTCAATAACCTTTTGTCAATCCAATTGTTCATGGGCGATGATAGAAAAATGCAGAAGTACAAACTGTACTTTTCACAAAGTCAAGTCACCTTTATTTAAATAGTACTTTTTACAATGTCGATTGTTTCAAAGCAGCTTCAGCAGCTTTTGTTAACAGAATGCAACAAAATTTAATTCGGCTGCACAGCCGCTCTAGAAAACAGTGATATCATCCAGCTAATTTCAATTATCATATAGTGACAATGGGGGCAGATCAGTTATGTAGTTGAAATTTTAGTGTCCCCAACTGTGAAAGGCAAAAGCCAAAGGCGACGGTGGTAAGGAACCAGAATTCCTTCAGGGGCCAGAATGGTGAGAAAAAAAGAAAAAAAACCTGGAGCTGTCAAAAGTCCACAGAATTATGTTTTTCATCATGAATTTATTGCTCCAGGTAACATGGAGAAAGAGTATCCATATATGTGTACCGACATCTAACAATACCAAGCAGGTTGAAAATATGCAAGCTTACACTTTAAGCCACTGAGCAGCAGCCTTTGTCACATTTTCTATAGCCTAACCTTGGACACTCTTCTTTAATGCATGAAAACACACTGTAGAATGTGTATGTAAAAACACTGACATCACTCGAAAAGACTATCACGACAAAGAGCCCAAAACAGACTGCAGCAAGAAAGTGATAAAGCATGATCAAAATTTTAGATTCTCTTGCTTTTCCTACTTAACTCCACACAAATGCTTTAACATGTGCTACACTAATTCAGAAAAAGCATGTGGGACATTGGCAAATAAGCAATGCACTTATACAATGCAATTATGCCCTTGCCATAATGGTCGGGAAAAATCAACTTTCTTGTCCCTGGGAGCTCTAGCTAACAACTTCTCTACAACACGCCATCCCTGTGGGCAAACACATTGAGAGTGACAAGCCTTCATTAAAACATCCAAATTCAAATGTTATTCTTAGCCTGGGGAGCAGTGAAGCCATATTAAATGAATTCATATAAGACAGGGCCTAGGAGAGAACAGAATGACACCCCCCTTCTAGTACTACAGTATATATAGTGTGCCACCATAAATGCCCTTTTTATGTGCCACCTTCATTATCAGCACAATCCCTGTGGACAAGCACTATTATGAATTTAAAACTCTGCTTAGATTTAAAGTTCTGATTAAGGCTTAAGTATCGTGTAATTCAAATGCTTGAGATGACAGACTAGGAATTGGGCAAATAAATCATTCAGTTAGTTTTTGCTGAGGTTTAACACCTTATGTGAGTGAAAAAAGTGCTAATAGAAAGAAAAAAGTATTAACTTGTGACAAGAAAATAATCTTTAAATCACTGGAAAGCTACATTTTTGACACTGTACTGAATCTTGCACAGTTAAAACGCAGTGTATCCAGACTATTGCACATGATGAATTAGCAAAATGTCACTGTTCTACGTTATTGGCTTTCTGGCAAGAGCAGTCTCTTCCTTTAGGGTAAAGGATTTCATGAATATTTTTAAGCTATGTACGTACTGCAACTGTGACATTCATGTATGTTTAATGCATCAGGCGTGTTACCACTAAACTGAACACAGCAGAGTCAGCAAAAACTTCTCTACTTTAATATATTGCATACAGTTCAGTGGGCCACATATCAGCATCTAGTATCGATTTAGGAATCTTTTCAAGCATATAGTGGCTTCTCACAATCATTTCTGCAGCCCTTCAAGAATCGCCATTTCTCATAAATTCAAGAATAAACCTTTTCTTTTTGTTACGGGAAACCTCAAGGTTATGGCGGTCTGATAAATTAGCAGTAATATGATATAGTACCCTTTTCCTGTAGGTTGATGGCCATTTATAACATTCGGGATAAGGTTAAAGTTTTGGAGAGATAAAACCAATCCTAATTCGGAGATACAGATGACCAATCTCTCATTGTGACTGTGCATGAGCAGCCCAGGTGCTGTGTCGAAATGGCTAGTGGAATTGGACTACTCTGTCTATGGCAGTGGAACACATTGGTCTGGACAGCTCCTGGCCAAGCTAGTCACAATTCAATCCTCTGACTCATTTATCAAGCACTTGGGATGTTTGGGTCACAGGCTGGCCAGCTCCCCATCGTCCCGTTCATCCGGAGTCCTCCATCGATAAGAGGGCATTATTCTACATCTGCCAGCTCCTCTGCAAGGGCTCAAGAAGTCAGGCAGGATTTGTTTTCAGTTTGACAACATGCTGTCCGCCTGAATTCAAAATCCCCCCAAAGCATTGATTTAAGAAGCCAGAGAACAGATGCAGAATGCTTTTATAATGCATACAGTGCTTCTGGAAAGTATTCACAGCACTTTACTTTTTCCAAATTTTTGTTATGTTACAGCCTTATTCCAAAATGGAAAATGTATGAAAATGTATTAATATAAACTTATTCATAAATTAATTTTTTCCCTCATTCTACAAAACAATACCCCATATAACGACAACAGGAAAGCAGATTGTTTGAAATCTGCAAATTTAAAAAAGAAAAAAATCACATGTACACAAGTACTCAAAATGTAGCTCAGGTGCATCCTGTTTCCACTGATAATCCTTGAGATGTTTCTACAACTAGATTGGAGTCCACCTGTGTTAGAGTCAGTTGATTGAACATGATTTGTAAAGGCACACATCTGTCTGTATAAGGTCCCACAGTTATCAGTGCATGTCAGAGCACAAACCAAGCCATGAAGTCCAGACAATTCGTCTGTAGACCTCCGAGGCACAGATCTGTGGAAGATCATAATGACACAATGGCTTCCATTATCTATAAATGGAAGAAGTTTAGAACCACCAGGACTCTTCCTAGAGCTGTCCACCTAGGCAAATTGAGTGATCAGGGGAGAAGGGTCTTAGTTAGGGAAGGTGACCAAGAACCTGATGGTGCTCCAGGGTTTCTCTGTTGAGAGAGGAGAACCATCCAGAATAACAACCATTTCTGCAGCACTTCACCAATCAGGCCCGGTAAAGTGGCCATACTCCTCAGTAAAAGGCACATGGCAGCCTGCCTGGAGTTTGCCAAAAGACACCTGAAGGACTTCAGACCATGAGAAACATAATTCTCTGGTCTGAGGAAACAAAATTTTACTCTTTGGCCTGAATGGCAAGCGTCATGTCTGGAGGAAACCAAGCACCGCTCATCAATACGGATGTATTTCAGCGTCAGAAACTGGGCTTTGATTGTAGAATTTTAAGGGAAAATAATAATTTAATCCCCTTTGGAATAAGGCTGTAACGTAAAAAATGTGGAAAAAGTGAAGCGCTGTGAACACTTCCAGATGCACTGTAAATTCACCATTTGGCTGTGTGAAACTCATATACATAGGTTGCTAGTGAGTGGCTTAATAAATGTAGATTGCTCTCATTAAAATCAATAAGGCCGTCTAAACTGCAAACACCCAAAGTCACCAGTTGATTCCATTGTAGACTGAATGTGTAAGCTATGAAGTTTTTCAACATGCAACAAGGCCTTTACAGAGAGTAGCAAGAGTTGAAGTCATACCTCATTGTGTAGAGAAGAGTTCCATTGTCTACCAGTCGCAGAAGTTTATTAGGTGTGGTCATATTGTGGGCCACTGACTTCTTCCCATTATGGAAGAAGGTATCAGGAGTCCAGATCTTGCTGGCGAGCAAGTTGTTAAGTGGAAGGACTTGCATAGGCCCATCAAACTTTAGCCTCTCATCCCGCCAACTTTGCCGGAAGAACACATCAATCGTGTACTCCTGAAGGGGAAAAAAAGAATGAGTCAAGACTCTGACATCCCTTTTAAAACTTCACTTCTAACCCACACACCCCCACCCCACCCCCAATTTTCCCCATTTCACTGATGTAATGTCCTCTTAGTGAGACAGCCTGTGCTGGGTGTGTGAAGCACTTCACCAATCTCTGCAAATGACTCAAGAGAAGGAAAAAAGATTTTGACTTTTGCTCAGACTTGACATTTAACAGAGCTTCCTGTTTGGCTGGCCATGATTGGTCGAGATGCTTTTCTCAGTTGTACACTTCAATAATTCATTGCGCTTTAAGGAGAGATACAGCCTTGTCGGTGTGAGATCCTTAAGGCTCCTTGAAAAGTTCAAACTCGAATGATTGCGTTTCCACAGCTGTCGCTGGGGGGATAAAACAAGCGTTATCTCTCTGACCATATTGCCAACATGGAACAGGGGACACTGTCCTCAGTGAACCTTTGCTTAGTTGAGAGTAGGAATCATCTCAAATCCGCAGCATCTTTTTTCAGTGATGAGTATTGCTCATGTTTTATGACCTCCATTATTGATGATGCAATCCTCTACAGGTTCTCTATGGGAACAAACATCAAAAGAAATCTTGTCTGCTTGCATTTGCTTTTAATAAGTCATCTAATGCAATGAATAAAAATAGTGGCAAAAATTCAAAGTACTTCATGAGTTAAAAATTCATGTTAAAATCTTTAGAGGGCAGCATTAATCACTGAGTAGGATCTGTAATTGATTCTTGTAATTGAGTGTGTGGCAGCAAACAATTACACGACATGTTTCTTTTTTATTTTTTTGCATTTCAACGGAGAACTACACGTTCTTTGTCATGCTTCACAAGGTTCAATTTGCTGGAAAGATATTTGGGAAACAACAGTTGGAAATCTATGTTTTTAAGCCAATCGGAAATATCAAGAAGCTCCTGCAAAAGGGCAGAAAACAAGTCAGATAAAACAACTCATTACAAATGCCTTCTAGCCTTCAGTAGATAGTTTTGCCACAGCAGGAATCATACTAGCAGTTGCTCATTGAATGGTGGTTTATTGGTGGACTTTGCAGCATTAAAACATGTATGCTCCTCATGTGCATGTCTCCATACATAATTTATTTAGTAAGCTCCAGACTTCAATCTGTATTTTTTTTTTTAGATTAAAATTCTGTGGGCACTTCTTATGCCCAAGAAGTAGTCTCCACACCATGAAAAGTAAGGAATATTGCTATTTTTGCCACCTATTTTTAATTTAGTCTTAGTCTTGTGCTAAATGTCCATGTTAGTTACAGTCATATTTAGTCATTCACATATCTTTTTTTTATTTAGTCAAGTTTTACTCGACTAAAAGTCTTGTCAGTTTTAGTCAAAAGACAACTCAATGTATCTTAGTCAAGTTTTAGTCGACTAAAAGTGTCATCATTTTAGTGTAGTTTTAGTCAAAAGAGAACTCAACATTTCTTAGTCAAGGTTTAGTTATAAATATAATAAATAAAGTTAAAAAAATACATTATTTCTGGGATTATTTCTAATACCATTTCACTCAATTAGTGTTTCACACATCTCAAATATTGGTTAAATGTCATAATTACCAGACAGAATACACTTGATGAATGATTTTAGTTGAATGCAAAATCGATTTTGATCAGTATTAATTCATATATATTATTATTATATATATATATATATATATATATATATATATATATATATATATATATATATATATATACTCGTTCATTACTCAAAACCACAATCATGGGTAAGACTGCTGACCCGACCCTGTCCAGAAGGCCATTATTGACACCCTCAAGCGAGAAGGTAAGACGCAGAAAGAAATTTCTTACCGAATAGGCTGTTCCCAGAGTGCTGTATCAAGGCACCTCAGTGGGAAGTCATTGAGAAGGAAAAAGTGTGGCAAAAAACGTTGCAAAACGAGAAGAGGTGACAGGACCCTGAGGAAGATTGTGGAGAAGGACAGATTCCAGACCTTGGGGGACCTGCGGAAGCAGACTGAGTCTGGAGTAGAAACATCCAGAGCCACCGTGCACAGGCATGTGCAGGTAATGGGCTACAAGTGGCGCATTCCCCAGGTCAAGCCACTTTTGGGCTATAGAGAAGCAGCACTGGACTGTTGCTCAGTGGTCCAAAGTACTTTTTTCAGATGAAAGCAAATTTTGCATGTCATTCGGAAATCAAGGTGCCAGAATCTGGAGGAAGACTGGGGAGAAGGAAATGCCAAAATGCCTAAAGTCCAGTGTCAAGGACACACGGTCAGTGATGGTCTGGGGTGCCATGTCAGCTGCTGGTGTTGGTCCACTGTGTTTTATCAAGGGCAGGGTCAATGCAGCTAGCTATCAGGAGATTTTGGAGCACTTCATGTTTCCATCTTCTGAACAGCTTTATGGAGATGAAGATTTCGTTATTCAGCACAACCTGGCACTTGCTTAGAGTGCCAAAACCACTGGTAAATGGTTTACTGACCATGGTATTACTTAGGGGTGTGCATTGGCACTGCCTTCACGATTCGATTCGATTACGATTCACCAGGTAACGATTCGATTCAATTCGATTCTACGATGCATTGTGATGCATCAAAATTCTACTGCACACAAAGCAAATTTTTCATCAGTCATGAGGCAATACAAGCAGATATTAAACAACAGATTGTATTGGCTGCTATGTGTCTCCTGTATCTTTGACATAAAAGTTATTAAATAAAATAAAATGTAATTATATAAAATTAAATAAAATGCAATTAACCCTTAAATGCATGACTGTTTCACCAAACATTCTTACATATTCAGGTCGTTAGCGACCCAGATCTATATTTAACATGGATAGACCTCTACCTGTCGTGATAATATATAAAACTCCTGATTTTAGAGTAACAGCTACAGAAGAATAAAATAAAACCTATTTCGTTACCTTTTGGAGCTTGGAAGGATTCAGTTTGAGCAGATGTTTAATACCATCATCATATGTCCTCGTCAGAGCTCGTTTACCAGTACTTTCAGCGTCTGCCTAATATTCGCGATCTCCAGCATATTCTCCAAACACATTTTCAATGTCTTCAAAATCAATATTTTGATCACTGACAGCTTCTTGACCACATCCATCATCAAGAGACAGTGACACTAACATATGATTGTGTTTAGTACTTGCTTTCTGAAGTAAATCACTAACCCATTTCAAGTTTTGCAGATTATAATTATTGTTTCGTTTTCTGTCAGAGGTAACTATGAGTGAAACGTCACTTCATCATTGGGTATCAGACATTGCCACCTTGTGGAATAAAGGTGAATTGCGCCCGGAACCGGAAGTATTTGAAACTTCACAACTTTATCGTCCGCCAGAAAATAAACAGTGACATAATCGATTATGGCACTTTGCCGCATCGATGCTGAATCGTTCATGCCCCGCATCGCGATGCATCGCCGAATCGATTATTGTTGACACCCCTAGTATTACTGTGCTCAATTGGCCTGCCAACACTCCTGACCGGAACCCCATAGAGAATCTGTGGGATATTGTGAAGAGAAAGTTGAGAGATGCAAGACCCAACACTCTGGATGAGCTTCAGGCTGCTATCGAAGCATCCTGGGCCTCCATAACACCTCAGCAGTGCCACAGGCTGATTGCCTCCATGCCACGCTGCATTGAAGCAGTCATTTCTGCAAAAGGATTCCCGACCAAGTATTGAGTGCATAACTGAACATAATTATTTGAAGGTTGACTTTTATTGTATTAAAAATGCTTTCTTTTATTGGTCGGATGAAATATGCTATATATTTTTTTTTTTTTTGTCATCAGTATTCATCAGTATTAAAACAATAAAAGACCTGAAATATTTCAGTTGGTGTGCAATGAATCTAAAATATATGAAAGTTTAATTTGTATCATTACATTATGGAAAATAATGAACTTTATCACAATATGCTATTTTTTTCCGAGAAGAACCTGTATATGAGGAACAATTTGTTTGCCTTTTTAAGCACTATTTTAAACTTTTCTTGTGTTAAATTATATTTGCTTGCATTCATTAATATGCACTTGTGTGTGCTTATTTGGGCTGTCAATCGATTAAAATATTTAATCATAATTTAGTCACACATTTTTAGCAATTGTAAATGCATCTTAAATTAAGTTTAAATTAAGTTTTTAATACTCTAATCAACATGGTATGGACAAATTATTGTGCGGCCCCTTTAAGTACTGGAATATAGTGTGGCCCCTTTAAGAGATGGAATATAGTGCGGCCCCTTTAAGAGATGCGCATTTCCCTTTTGAACTGCCGGTATCTTGTGTGTGTGCGCCTAACTGTGATGCAATTCACGCAAACAGTGTGAAGAACCCTCGGGAGAGCTCTTGATCAGAAAAGTAACTTGTGCATTTGTTTTAGCCGATTGTAATGTATTTAGTTCAATAAAACACATGTAGCCTACTGTAAGTGGTGATGATGTTAATGATTTACCTCAGGCATGAGCGAGTGTGAGCTTGCAGTACATCGCGCTCGGGCTGCAGAGAATGTTCTCAGTGAAAAAACGCACTTTTCTTTCTTAGACCTGGAGTCTAATAAAAGTTAAGCAGAAAATATGTTTATGTAGACAATAACTGCACTTTTGGTTTAGAATATTAATGTTAATGTCAACCCTTTTCTTTCCATATTAATATTTGCTGTTGTATCCTTTGTGTCTATGACTGCTCTCACTTTTTCCAACTACGGGCTATGCCACGGATCAAACAGAAAATGCGCTGCGTTAACGCGTTAATAAATTTAGTGCTGTTAAAATGAATTTGCGTTAACGCGTTAACTTTGACAGCCCTAGTGCTTATAAGTATAATATAATACAAATGAATTTCGTGAATTTCGTATTAAAACTTCACAAATTGGGTGTGAGATTTACTTGGCCAGAGTGAGAGCATGAGTCAGACCCTAAAAGCGTGTGCCTCATGCCAAATGTCTGACAGTTGGCAACTGTTCCCTTTCGAAAGGGAACTCGAGCTGCGTCAGCTGACGCTATGGGGAACGCCTCCAGCGTGACCGGTGTCTGAACTACTATCAAACCACAGCAATCCTATTGACCGGCGACAGCCTATGATGTCATCAAGGTGCGACCAGGAAGTATATAAGGGCGCCTTGCAAACATGACACCAGCATCTTCGTCTTCAGGGACTGTTTTTGTCTGAATGCTTCAAGTCAAAGGTAATCCAGATTCATTTATTTTCTGCCTGGGATTAAGAGCATGCACAGTCAAGCTCTTGTGGAGTCATTTTTTCGATTGTGTGTAATGTGAGCGAAGTTTTCAATCCGAAATCGCTCCGTTCTCGTCTAGCGCTCTTCCTGAGGGAAGAGCGTTTTTGCATCTGAGATTAGTGATGTGATCCCCGCTCACGCTGAGGCTGAGCGCGGATGCGCATCACAGTCCCTCGGATGGGGTCGCCGATCGCCGCGAGGGGATGTTTCCCTCCGGCGATCTAGCGACTGACGAGACTAATCACGAATGCTCGTAGGGATGGCTGGTGAGAAGGGAAATTAATTTCTCAGCCATCCTGACTGTGTATGCTGAGCCGATGGCTGTTATGAGCGCGCTGCATGCAGGCTGCGGCCGTCATGTGGGCGCATTAAAGGAGAGATCGCTCGTTTAAACGGAACGATCGATTTCTCCCCGGCCATAAAACCGTCGGCTCAGTTGAGCTTTTCCATTCCTTCCTGATCTCCTGACTGAGATCGTGAGGGTATGGAAGAACCCATGTTCAGTGTATTCACGGACATCAGCGGGTGTTAAATGCTGATGTTTGGAGGATGGGTGGATATGGGTATGTGTTCTAGCTCCAACCCTGCCATCTGAGCTTCTTTCAACTATGTTTCAGGGGGTTTAGATGGCGGGGCATACACGGCAGCGGGTCAGCCTGGTGCTACTTTTACGCCGTGTCGGTGTTGCAAGTTGTTGCATGTTGTACTGGGAAGACCTGCTGAGGGATCTCAATCAGGGAAAATACCCTGACCCGCGGCGCAGCTGTGCGCCATATCAAAGATAGCAGGGCCTGAGGGCCAGTGTCACAGAAGCGCGGGTGGTGGTGTCCGAGGACCCGCACACCGCTGAGATCCGGGTCCCAGGCAGGCGGGAGGCGTCACGGTATACGGACCAGTGATGGGGCCTGAGTGCCAACATCGCCTCTCATGCTCCCCGCGGTTAAGGGCGGGGCGCAAAGAGGCGGACTCCCACATAAGAGGAATAGTATCACAACGCTGTTGGCGTGAATGAAATATCCCTCCCTTAGGTGGGTGAGTTAAGAATTACATCTCATTTACTGCTCTTCTTCATTTTTTCCCCAGGCGCTTCTTACATCCGGCCCTGAGGGGGGCCATGACGATGATACTCTAGACCCCGCCTGGCTGGGCTGTGAGAAGCGCACCCTCAGGCGGTTGCGCTCCTAAACATGCATACTGTGAGTAAAACTTATGTGTGGATATCGTCGCGCAGGAGGCGAGCTGGTAAGTCCCCCTTGCGAGGGAAACATTTATTATTTATGTTGTGTGAGACTTCATGCTCCCTGCCAAGGGTTTGGGGGTCACGGTATCGATGGAGGACACCATAGGGCCCTGTAGTTCCCCTGTCCGGTGGCTAGAACGATTTTTTAGATGCCGTTATGTGGTATGTCTGGAGCTAGCTTTGCTAGGAGAGAATAGCCACCATTGTATGTACAGCTGTGCGAACAGTTTTTTGCCTTCTCTCTGTGTGATGAAGCAGTATTGAGGCAACCGCTCATAATTGTAGGAATGTGCTGTTGTTTTAGGCGAGTGTGCTCTCCTAGTCAAACAGGAAGCTCTTAGCCACCCCAGGGTAAAGCGGTCAACGTTGCCCCTCGTGGAATTTCATAGACGGGAGGGTGAGTTTAGGCTTACGCACGAACTACAGATTTATGTCTAGCCTCGCAGGGCTTGGACGGAGTATTATTGAGGTTTTTTCGCTCCCCCGAGCCGCGTATAATACTCTTATGTAGGCTGGCCCTCTCCGGGCCACTGCATCGGTTGGCCTAGGCTTTTGCGGGATGGGGGGCATTTCTTTCCAAAGAAGGAAAGTAATTATCGCCCGAGGCCCTCGGTTTGAATATTGCAGGGCATTTTCTTTCGCATCCCTAGTCAGCCTCCTCTTACATTAGAGTCGTCCGGCCAAGGCCCGCCCCCTTCTCTGCGTTTTTTTTTTTTTTAGTAATGCAGGTTGGTGTGAAGCAGAATGAACAGCGACTTAGCCAGTGGTCGTGGGGCGGGGTTTGGCGTCCCACGCTTGTACGCAGGTGGGCTAGTTTTGCGAAAACCCCGCTTTCCAGAGCTTGTTGTGGCTGCCACCTTCTGGCGGCCCCTGACCCCATCCTGGAGGATGTGGGGCCGGTGGGTAGCATATTTGTGAATGTTTTTTGCCCTCTGCTCTATGTCTTCTGCTCCACCTTTTAGGGCTCGGGTTGAGCTGCACTCGCAACCTGCGTGCTTCGTAATGGTTCGGTCGGATGCTCCCCTGGAAGCCGAAGCATTGCCATGGCTGACGCCCTAGCATGAATGGTAGGCCGCTGCATGAAGGAAGAGCGGCCGCCCTGACGCAGGTGATGTAAGTTGTACTCCCCTCGCTTTGAGGGTCTAGGTACTTTCTGCTGAGTACACTGCTTTTGGCAATGTGTTTAGGCTATGTCTGTAGGCACTGCCGGATGGGACTGCGTCATCGCATGGAGGACCCCGTGAGCCTCCGGGATGAAGCCAGCCCCGGGAGGGGCATGGGCTACCAGCTGGCTGTGAGCAGCCAGCTTGGGCAGTCCTGGCAGTGGACTCTGAGCAGGAGGCCTCAGCAGGCCTCCTTGCGGGTGAGTCGCGACATCGGGCCAATGTGCGCCTGGGAGGAATATCCCCGACGATGTCGGCTTCAGCAGTACCTCGTCGACAAGCAGGACCATCATGGCCTCCCTGGGGTGATTCCCCAGGTGGTAACTGGATGTCCAGGTCTTCGTCAGCCAAGCAGACAGCCACTGTCAGCCCGACTTGGAGCGGCCAGCATTCATCCGACCTGCCAGCGAGCATTCGTCGCTGGCATGGCTACAAGCCCAGTTAGTAGGCCTCCCTAGGCCTCCCTGAGGGCCTGCTGGGGTGCAGCAGGCCTTGCCGGGCTTCCCTTGAGGGGGTTTTCCCGTGCTTCAGGTGTTAGATGGCAGGTAGTAGGCCTCACCAGGCCTCCCTGAGGGCCTGCTGTGGTAGCAGTAAGCCTCGTCTGGCTTCCCCCAAGGGGTCGTTCCTGGGCTTCAGTCACTGGATGATAGGTAGTAGGCCTCGCGGGGCCTCCCTGAGGGCCTGCTGGGATGCAGCAGGCCTCATCTGGCTTCCCCTGAGGGGGTACTCCAGGGAACTAGCGCTGGATAACAGTTCCTGGGCTCCAGTCACCAGATGGCAGGTAGCAGGCCTCACCAGGCCTCCCGGAGGGCCTGCGGGGTTGCAGCAGGCCTCATCTGGCTTCCCCTGAGGGGGTGGTCCAGGGCCTCGGCCACTGGGTGACAGGGATTAGGCCTCGCTAGGCCTCCCGGAGGATGAGCCCCGGTTCCCGGTTCCTATGACAGTGAGCATGGTTGCTAGCCAGGGCGGCTAGCATGATCTGCTATCAGGTAGCAGGCCTCACCAGGCCTCCCTGAGGTCGTTCCCTGGTCTCAGTGCCGGCTACGAGTAGCCTGGCAAGTAGTAGGCCCTGCGGGGCCTCCCAGGGGGAAGGAGTTCCTTGGACGGAGACACATAACTGGCTCAAGCTGACAGCTAGTGGTTCCTGCCATCAGGCTTCGGCACCTGATAGCGGGCGCATACTCTAGCACGACGAGTTTACACTGCTGCTATGCGGTCCCTACAGGACAGGGACCTGCATAGGTTGTCTACAGCATGGTACCTACCAGGCAGGCTTAAGAGCTCCCCTCTTATGAGGGTTGTCTGTGAGCTTACGGCCGCCTGGGCCTGGTCAGTTGGTCGTAGGCCCCTCGGGGCCTCCCTGTGAGATCAGCCTGTAGGCCTTCTCAGGCCTCCTGAGCACCCCTGTAATGTATGTGCTCGGTAGATCCTAGGATCGAGCAGCTGACTCCCCTCGCTAGCAAGGGTGGGAAAGCACTACGCTGAGCGCTGTTCTCCAGGATAGCCCGTCTCTGAGTTCCGGCCTGAGGTGGACACTGCCAGTTCGCAGTCCCTCAGCTTGATGCCTCTCCAGAGGCGAGTTTCCAGAGGCTCTGTTGTTAACAGACTGGGCTGGCAGACGGAAGCGTCCCGCATAGTGACGCCAGGTCAAGCCTCCCTGGTGGCATTCGGTGAAGTTCTTCCCGAATAGTGACTGGCTGGGGCGTCCTCTGGTCCCCTAGCCACATTCCCTTAAAGGAACCCCTTCTGTCGGACAGGTTGGTTCCAGGCCTTTGAGCGGCCGAGGTAGGGTACATGAAGGTGCCCCAAGGCCACAGCTCGGGCTATGACCGTAGGGAATGCTGTCACTGACAGCCTAATGTGACCAGAGGGGGAGTGGTTCAGGCATTTCAGTTGAATTTGCTTGTCCTGACAGTTGTCACTGCCAGTAGGCATGCACTCCCCTGCGCGTGGCGGCGTGGGTATATCGTTCCCCATAGCGTCAGCTGACGCAGCTCGAGTTCCCTTTCGAAAGGGAACGTCCCTGGTTACGAATGTAACCTTAGTTCCCTGAGAACAGGGAACGAGACGCTGCGTCACTTTTGCCATGCCTCGGGGCCTGCCTGCGAACAGTCCCTTCAGACGAAGAAGCTGGTGTCATGTTTGCAAGGCGCCCTTATATACTTCCTGGTCGCACCTTGATGACATCATAGGCTGTCGCCGGTCAATAAGATTGCTGTGGTTTGATAGTAGTTCAGACACCGGTCACGCTGGAGGCGTTCCCCATAGCGTCAGCTGACGCAGCGTCTCGTTCCCTGTTCTCAGGGAACTAAGGTTACATTCGTAACCAGGGACGTTTTCTGCTCCATGTAGTTTCATGTTGCAGCCACAGGATGGCAGCAACAGAAGACTGAGACAAGACCTGTGCTTGAGAAACAGGCAGTGCAAACTCATTCGGAATATTTTTTTAAAGGCATAACAGCGGAATATTATATCTTATGATGAAACAATAGAGATGATTGTAGACGATGTAAAATGAAGAGAGATTTTGGTTTTACAAAACCAACCCATTGGGCCACTGAATCTGCATTAACGACAACAGCTGGGGCAACAGCCTTAGTCCTAATGGGTTGTAGCTATCTTAGCTATCAAAATCCAGTGTTCGGCACTGTGCGGACGTGAGTTTTTGTTGTAGATGTCTGTCTTTTTAAAAAAAAATAAATAAATAAAAAAAAATTGTGTATTGTGCTTATTAATTGAGATTTCTTACAGCTCTTACAGGTTTTTGTGGCCTTGTCTGTTCCGTTGCTTCTATTACTCTCCCCTTTTTTGTAAGTCGCTTTGGATAAAAGCGTCTGCTAAATGATTAAATGTAAAATGTAAATGTAAATTTTATCTTAGTTTTTATTTGATGCAAAACATTTTAGTGTCGTCCTTTTTCGTCAACAATAATGCATGTTAATTTAGTCTTAGTCAACGTTTTTGGACATTGGTGCAGTCTCGTCATCATCTCGTCTTATTCATGGAAAAAAAGGTTGTTAACGAACATATTTCGTCTCGTCTCGTCTGACGAAATTAACACTAGAACAAAGTGAAAGCTGACATCAAATGGCATCTACATAAGAAAGCACAGGAATAAATTCAGGGTTTTCATAATTAAATTCAATGCTTTTAAGATCTGAACATAAAATTAAGATTATTTAATACCAGAATAATCACAAACCATCTCAAAATGCATCATGTATCGGAGACACACTTTCGATTTGGAACATTGTAACTGTGGCAAGGGGGGCGTGGTTCAGCGAGGTCTGCTGCGGGAGAAAGAGCCGCGGGACGAGCGCTGAGTGAGTGGGTTGGACGCAGAATGATAACACCTGTATCTTGTTCCAGTAATGGGCGTGGGGAGAGGATAAAACGCCTGTGGAATCAGAAGCAGGGGAGAGAGAGAGGGACTGCTGACGCTCCACCCTGAACCACAGAGACACTGAGAACCGGAAGCCGGAAGTGCCGCGAACCCAGAAGTGAACTGAGATAGTGAATGAAAGCCACACGCTGAAGTGTGCACGTTGTGTTTGAGTTGTTGAAAATAAAAGTAAAGCGTCAGCAGTCATGCCGACCCCTTGTCCTCTTCCTTCCACAATACGAACTTTGAGACAGTAACTTAATGTGGCTTATCAGAAAAAACAGGGAGTGGTGCTAGAGCAGAGTGATTACTGAATGCTTTGAGAAGGGGGGGGGATTACTGTCGGTCCAGTAGACTTACATACTTTGCTTGTCCCCTTAACTCAGCAGAGTGAATCTAACTTAAAGGACAACTCCGCTGAAAAATGAACCTGGGGTAATTAACGTCTCGGTTACGTATGTAACCCTCGGTCCCTGAGGATGGAACGGAGACATAATGTCAGTGACTGACGAATGGGGGTTTCGCTTAGAAGGCTATCATCTCCGAGACTAGAAAATGCCCAATGGCAGTGCCAATGCCATGGGCATGCGAGATTTGTATGCGTAACTCCGCCTACCCACGTGGGTATATAAGGAAGTAGCTGGCATAATCACATTATGTTTTACCTGCCAAGGAGCCAAGTTGAACTCCGTTCCAGCGGTACAGCGGATGTGGCAGTGGGACGTTACGTCTCCGTTCCCTCCTCAGGTAGCGAGGGTTACATACATAACCAAGACGTTCCCTTTCGTTCAGTCACTCCGACGTAACGTCAGTGACTGATGAATGGGGATCCCAATGTAATCACGCCACTCGGATGTCTTCCAGTGCCCTGCGCAAGCGTTAGTGCCCTGATGCAAGATAGGACGGTCAAAGGCCTCTACTTAACGCAGGAATAACAAGGTACACTGGGAGGCATATTCCAGGACTTAAGGATACACGTATGACCCGAGGGGCTGCATACGGAGAACACTGGGGTACCGGCCGCAGGTGGATTTTTAACCCCAGGGGGTGGCAAGGTTACCAAGGGAATATACCCGCTCAGGGAGGCTTACGGTGGAAATACACATGTGGGGGTTGCCGGAGGGGAACCATGCACATGGGGCACCTGGACGGACACGAGTGTCTGGGCTAAGGGCAGACTTACTTGCGTCGGCAGTGCTGGAGGAGCTCAGTGCTCTCGGGGATCTCACCTGAGAAGAATATCACACGTATCCAGTCCGTGGAGTGGAATGGCAAGCAAGCGAAGACAGCTGAGCCAATCCCTTACCGGCCACTTGTAGAGGCGAGTTCATAGTCGGATACAGGCTCCCCTCTGAGATTGTAAAATCTGGCGAATGTGTTTGGTGTTGCCCAGACTGCAGCTCTGCAGATGTCTGTCAGCGGAGCGCCATGCGCTAAAGCCCAAGAGGAGGCCCAAGTGGAATGTGCCCTGACCCCAAGGGGGCATGGGCGCCCCTGCTGCTGGTAAGCGAAAACAATGGTGTCCACTATCACGTGAGACAACCTTTGCTTTGAGAGAGCCTTCCCTTTCAGCTTCCCACCATAACAGACAAAGAGCTGGTCTGAGGTCTTGAAACACTGCGTCCTGTCTACCTAAGCGCGGAGGGCGCGTACTGGACAGAGCAGTGCCAAGGCTGGGTCTGCCTCCTCCAAGGGCAGCCCTTGCAGGTTCACACCTGGTCTCTGAACGGGGTGGTGGGAAACTTGGGCACATATCCAGGCCGGGGTCTCAGGATCACGAGAGAGTCACCCGGCCCGAATTCCAGGCATGCTTCGTCAACCGAAAATGCCTGCAGGTCCCCTACCCTCTTGATGGAGGCCAATGCGGTCAGGAGCGCTGTCTTCATCAACAAGAACTTAACATCTACTGACCGCAAAGGCTCAAACAGGGCCCTCTGCAGTGCACTTAGAACTACTGAGAGGTCCCAAGAGGGTACGATAGGAGCAAGAGGATGATTTAGTCTCCTCGCACCCCTCAGGAACCTGATGACCAGGTCGTGCTAACTTACTGGTTTACTGTCCAAGAGGTCATGGTAGGCAGCGATAGCGGCCACATAAAGTCAGGCTTCGATCCAAGCCTTCTTTGAGAAATGAGAGCACAGACCCGATTGGGAATTTCCAGGGGTCTTCTTGGCGAGAAGAACACCAACTGACGAAGAGGTTCCACTTCAACGCGGTCTCGTGGACTCGGCCCGAGTGGAAGTGATGGTAGCCACCTCCGAAGGTGGTAGGGTACTCAAACCTGCCGCGTCCCGTCCAGGAGCCACACGTGGAGGCTACAAAGATCGGGACACGGGTGCCACAGGGTGCCCCGTCTCTGAGAGAGAAGATCCTGTCTCAGAGGAATCAGCCAGGGAGCGGCTGTCGCAAGGAGTACTAGTTCTGGGAACCAGGTCCGGCCGTGCCAATACGGGGGGACCAAAATGACCTGCTCCTTGTTCTCCCTGACCTTGCACAAAACACGTGCAAGAAGGCTCACTGGGGGAAACGCATACTTGTGTAGGCCCTGCGGCCAGCTTTGCGCCAGTGCATCCATGCCGAGTGTGCCCTCGGTCAGGGAATAGTACAGGCTGCAATGGGACGAGTCGTGGGAGGCAAACAGATCTACCTGTGCGTCCCCAAACTGATCCCAGATCAGCTGGACCGACTGGGGATGGAGTCCCCACTCCCCAGGGATTGGCTGAATCCGTGAGAGCTCGTCGGCTACACGGTTCAGGATCCCCGGGATAGCACGAAGGGACCTCAGGCACTTCTGACTCCATAAAACGAGATGAGTGGGCGAGTTGGGACATGCGGCGGGAGTGTAGACCGCCCTGGTGGTTGATGTACGCTACAACGGCCGTGTTGTCCGACCTGACTTGTACGTGTTGACCCTTCATCAACGCTAGGAAGCGGTGCAGGGCGAACCGTACTACCAGGAACTCGAGGCAATTGACATGCAGGCGGCACTGGCTCTCTATCCAGTGGCCAAAGGCCGCATGTCCATTGCACATGGCACCCCAACCCGTGGTGGAAGCATCTGTTGACACAACAATATGCCTGGAAACTCGTTCTAAGGGCACACCTGCCCGTAGAAAGCTGAGGTTCGACCACTGGGTGAGTGTCTGTCTGCAGGCCCGAGTCACTGGGACCCGGAATGTGCCAGACTGCCATGCCCATCTCGGGACTCGATCGCGAAGCC
The DNA here is from genome assembly GCF_024679245.1 of Pseudorasbora parva. NCBI lineage: Eukaryota > Metazoa > Chordata > Actinopteri > Cypriniformes > Gobionidae > Pseudorasbora > Pseudorasbora parva. The sequence goes on from NC_090189.1 coordinate 35,875,638, forward strand.
AGTGCTGAAGCGGTCTCATATGAAGCAATCCAAGCATGTCACCGCGGCTGCGGATGCCATATGCCCCAGGAGCCTCTGAAACAGTTTCAGTGGAACCGCACTCTTGCTCTCTAACTGACGGAGGCAAGTCAGCAGTGACTGCACACGCTCGCCGGTAAGCTGCGCGCACATGGCGACCGAGTCGATCTCCATACAGAGAAAAGAGATCCTCTGCACGGGGCAGAATTTGCTCTTCTCCCAGTTGACCCGAAGGCCCAGACGAGCTAAGTGGTGGAGAACCAGGTCTCTGTAAAAGAGAGTGGCCCAGTATGAGCCAGTCGTCGAGATAGTTCAGGACGCGAACCCCTTGCGGGCCGCCGGGCAGTATGTGCTTTATAGCCTCAGTCTGCTTCTGGGCGGCCGAGAACTGTTGGGTGAAGCTCTCGACCGCACCATCGAATAGCCCAGCCTGGGATATGGGGGCGTCGAGGAAACGAGTCCACTGACGTCCCGCATATCAGCCAGGTTGAGCCATAGGTGTCTCTCCTTGGACCACACAAGTGGACATCACCCGGCCCAGTGAGCACGCGGTAACCTTCGTCGCACGGAGGGCGAGGTCGGTCGCGGCACGCAGCTAATCTTTGAGCCCTGGGTCGGCTCCACCCTTGTGCATGTCACACAGCAACTTGGCCTGGTAGACTTGAAGAGTTGCCATGGCAGGCAAAGATGCGGCAGCCTGACCCACAGCTCTGTAGGTCTTCGACACCATAGACGATGTGAATCTACAGGCTTTGGAGGGGTGCTTAGGATCGCCACGCCAGGAGGAGGCGCTCTGGGTACACAGTTGCATCGCCACAGAACGCTCCACCGGGAGGAACCCAGTGTACCCTCTAGCCGCCGCCCCATCAAGGGCGGAGAAGGCGGAAGAGGTTGCCAAACGCTCACGAGAAGACACGGGGGACACGTGCGCAACCTCCTCATGCACCTCTGGGAAGAAAGGAATTGGGGGCACGGCAGGACGGCTGTCCTGACATGGTGCACCCAAAAACCAATCATCAAGCCGCTAATGCTCTGGCCGGGGCGGAGGGTTCCACTCCAGACCAAGCGCCGCGGCCGCCCGCGGACCGGTCATAACCGGTCGTACCGGTGCAACAGAGGGGGGTGTGGGCCGAGGCATGAGCGTAGGAGCTGTGTTCCACACCATCACCCTCAGGTCACCCTGGCGACCAGCCGAAGAGACGCCCCGTGGACTGGATGACACCGAGGCCGCGGAAATGTCAGATCGGGGGGTGACGGAGGGGACTCTCACTCCGGTGGCCGCACGGAGAACTGACAATAACTCAGAAGGCTTGTAGGAGTGAAAGGAATGTAACCCTTGGCTCCGAAGCATTAAAACCTAATGTGATTATGCCAGCTACTTCCTTATATACCCACATTGGTAGGCGGAGTTACGCATGCAAATCTTGCATGCCCATGGCATTGGCACTGCCATTGGGCGTTTTCTAGTCTTAGAGATGATAGGCTTCTAAGCGAAACCCCCATTCGTCAGTCACTGAGTGACTGAACGAAAGGGAACAGATGGTTACCGAGTAGATCGTTCTCTGGGATGCGTCTTCATGAAAATCGAATGTAAAGAGTTTTATCTCTAAAAACGGATTAGCTTAGAACGCGAGTGTATGGGGCATAAGATAAGTAAAATTACATCGCTAGTTAATACCACTAACACGGCTCAAAATAGCCTCACACTAACACGGTAGCATAATGAGAGTCCCTGCATGCAAACCGAAACATTGAGAACTTTGTAAGTGTACAAACAGTTTAATAAGAAGATACTTTAAAGACAGTACATTAGGTGTTTACAGATCGGCAAGTTCGTGGCTTAACTGATCAAGACTGTTTTTCAAGATGGCACCTGTCTGTAAACAGTGAGGTTACAGGGAGAAGAGGTAAAGAAGGTGCAGGATTTTAAGTACTTAGGGTCAACAGTCCAGAGCAATGGGGAGTGTGGAAAAGAGGTGAAGAAGCGTGTGCAGGCAGGTTGGAATGAGTGGAGAAAAGTGTCAGGTCGGTTGTGTGATAAAAGTGTACCAGCAAGAATGAAAGGAAAGGTGTGCAGAACAGTAGTGGGACCAGCGATGTTGTATGGTTTGGAGACAGTTGCACTGAGGAAAAGACAGAAGGAAGAGCTTGAGGTAGAAGAGCTGCAGATTTTGAGGTTCCCTTTGGGAGTGATGAGGATGGATAGGATCAGTAATGAGTACATCAGAGGGACAGCACATGTGAGATGTTCTGGAGACAAAGTTAGAGAGGCCAGGTTGAGATGGTTTGGGCATGTTCAGAGGAGGGAGAGTGAATACATCGGTAAAAGGATGCTGAGGTTAGAGATGCCAGACAGGAGGTCAAGAGGAAGACCAAAGAGGAGGTTTATGGATGTAGTGAAAGAGAACATGAAGGTAGTCGGTCTGAGAGAAGAGGATACAGAGGATAGAAATAGATGGAGGCAGATGATTCGCTGTGGCGACCCCTGAAGGGAACAGCCGAAAGAAGAGTTAAGTGCTATTCTTTATTGGTCAGGTGCAATTGGAAAAGATGTTTTTTTTTTTTTTTTAAATGGCTACAGACTCCACAGCATGAATTGAGAGCGGCAGTTTATTCCACCAGATGGGAACGGTCCAGGAAAATGTCCGTGAGAGTGATTTAATGCCTCTTTGGGATTGAACCACGAGGCATCGCTCACTCGCAGAACGCAAGCTTCTGGAGGGTGTGTAAGTCTGAACAAGCGAGTCTAGGTATATTGGTGCAGAGCCAGTGGTTGCTTTGTAGGCGAGAACCAGTGCCTTGAATTTGATGCGAGCAGCCATTGGCAACCAGTGCAGTCTGATGAAGACAGGTGTGACATGCACTCTCTTCGGCTCATTAAAGACCACTCTCGCGGCTGCATTCTGGATCAGCTGCAATGGTTTGATAGTGCATGCTGGAAGGCCAGCTAGAAGAGCATTACAATAGTCCAGTCTGGAGAGAACAAGAGCTTGAACCAGGAGTTGTGCAGCCTGTTCTGATAGGAAGGGTCTAATCTTTCTAATGTTGTATAAAGCAAATCTGTAGGACCAGGCTGTTGCAGTAATGTGGTCAGTGAAGTTTAAATGGTCATCAGTCACAACTCCAAGGTTCCTGGCTGTCCTGGATGGAGTTATGGTTGATGAACCAAGCTGAACGGAGAAATTTTGACGAAGTGCTGGGTTGGTTGAGACAACAAGTAATTATGTCTTTGCAGGATTGTGTTGAAGGTGATGCTCCTTCATCCAGCCAGAAATGTCTGTCAGACAGGCAGCGATATGAACACTGACTGTAGGATCATCTGGTTGAAATGAGAAGTAGAGTTGATTGTCATCAGCATAGCAGTGATAGGAGAACCCGTGTTTCTGAATGACAGAGCCTAATGATGACATGTAGATGGAGAAGACAAGTGGTCCAAGCACTGAGCCCTGGGGAACCCCAGTAGCTAGATGATGTGACTTAGACACTTCACTTCTCCATGACACCCTGTAGGACCTACCAGAGAGGTAAGACCTGAACCACTGGAGAGCAGTTCCTGAGATACCCATCTTCTTAAGTGTTGACAGGAGGATCTGGTGGTTAACTGTCAAAAGCAGCAGGCAGATCCAGCAGGATGAGCACTGAGGATTTGGAAGCTGCTTTTGCCAGTCTCAGTGCCTCAGTTACCGAGAGCAAAGAATGGTTGTTGTCCAGGAGGTTGTTCTGTTCAAGAAACATAGAGAGTTGATTGAACACAACTCACTCAAGTGTCTTTGCAATGAAAGGCAGAAGGGATACCGGTCTGTAGTTTTCTAAAAGTGTTGGATTCAGAGAGGGTTTCTTAAGCAGTGGGGTTACCCGAGCCTGCTTAAATGATGTGGGAAAGTTTCCTGTGTGAAGAGAAGTGTTGACAATGTGAGTGAGTGCAGGAGTGATTAAAAAAGAAATGGCCTGAGGGAGGTGAGTGGGTATAAGATCAAGTGGACAGGTAGTGGGGTGATTGGAAAGGATGAGTTTAGAAATATCTGCCTCAGAGAGCAGAGAGAAGGATGGAAGCGTGTTCATGTTAGTTGTTGAGATGTGCGTGTCAGTTAGTGGTGAAGAGAACTGGTTGCTGATGAGAGATGTTTTGTTTGTGAAAAATTATGCAAAGTCATCAGCTGTAAGAGTTGATGAAGGAGGGGGAGGAGGAGGACAAAGAAGAGAGGAGAATGTTTTAAAGAGTGTGTGAGAGTCAGAGCAATTGTTGATTTTGTTGTGGTAGTATGTAGTTTTAGCAGTGGAGACATTTGTAGAGAAAGAAGAGAGAAGAGACTGATTCAAGGTAAGATCAGTATAGTTTTACCCTCTATTGGGTCAGGGATGTGCAGTAATACTCTATACAGTAAAATACTGTTTCTATTTTTAAAAAGTTAAATTAGATCCATGAGGTAAGATGACCCCTTCAAAATTGAGGCAGACACACCATAGCGGTTCATTATTTTTTGAATTATTATAATTCATGGAGATATTATTTAATAATTCTATGAATTAGATGTACATTTCAAACTATTTAATTCTTCATCATGACCTAAGGCCAAAGAGCTGAATCATTAATTAGTTTATTGGTATTATAACATTGCTATAATCAAATATATAGGCCTATTTACCATCCATAGTATTGCTAGGGGGCTGAATTTTGCATTCTACTGCATACAAGGTTATCAAAAAACAAAACAAACACACAACAAACAAAAAACTAAATATTGCACATGCCTTTTGTTATGAAACCTTGATGTATGATGTACTACACCTCTCCTTCTGCTCGTGTTATTTTTGTATTATTATTTACATATATTTTATAATAATAATATTTGTTTATAGAGAGTACCTAAAAGACTGATGTTCACTCCATCTAGATGTTTACTTACAAACAGCACTATTGCTTCAAGGCAAATTGAAATGGGACAAGAAACAGAAGTTTACTGTTAATGAAAATGATAAGTGACAAGGTGTTGGCAAAGAGCAATGGTCACTTTGTAATGTGACTGGACAAGCACAGATACACAGATACCACAATACAACCCAATGTGAATTAATTTGCTTTGAGCTTTTTTTCAGAAAGCTGTAATAATTCATAATGCTGTTGTTTTGGTCAGAAATAAATTAAATAAATATATGTCATGTGGAAAAAGCACTAGCATTGCACATAACCCTATGCATAGGCATTGCGATCATATTTTCACTTTTATTTTTTTGTTGTTGTTACTGACACTTTTGCAGGGGTTGATAGAAGGGTTTTCAAACGGAGGTCAGTTGGAAAATTTGAGAGAAAAGGGGATTAGAAAAATTGATAAAAACGTTTAATTTAGTATATAAATTAAATGTTTTAAAAATAAGTATGTAAGATTTTATGTTAAATACATTCTCTTAACATAACATTAGTATGCCATTCATGGGTTTATCTCCCCCACAAGTGTAAACATTGAGCCCCTCAGGCATCATCAAAACATTGAGAGCAGTCTGCTCAGACCTGTCAGTATCTTTCCAGCTCAACCTATAGAAAGCGTGCGTGACATGGCTACTGTAGTAGTAGCAGTAATTGTGCATTGCAACTACAATGGACGTTCAACGCATGCCATCTCAAAAAATGCACCCAGTGCACATACATTTGATGAGTTTATTAAAAGACGAGTTACACACGAGTTTTTCCCTGCTCAGTTGTTTACTCATGATGACACATAGCAACATTGCTTAAAGTATATTATATGTATATTTTAAAGTAATATACTGTAATATAATATAATGTATATTTTTTCATAGTAATTTGTTGGTCCTTTTATTAGCCTACATTTACCTGTTGAGAGATGCCTTCACAAACACCTGCAAGATCCATATTTGTAATGATTGAGTTGGATGCACACAAAGAGCGTTCGCAAGGTTGTTTAAAAACATACTTGATTTTTTTTGTAATTCCACTAGGTGCCACTTGTGTCGGAGAAATAACATACTTCACCTTTAAAGCTAAATTTTTATTTTATTTTAATTCAAATGTTACAAATTGCTTTGTTTAAAATTATTTAAAATTACAAATGTTTCAAATTGCCTTCTTAAGACCACATTTATAATACTTTTCATATATATATATATATATATATATATATATATATATATATATATATATATATATATATATATATATATATATATATATATATATATATATATATATATATATATATATATATATATATATATTCACACGGGTATCATCACATATTATCCCATTACTGATAAAGTGAACAAAAACACTTCACTAAAATAGAAAAAATTGAGGATATGTCTTGGACATAAATCTGAATAGCACAAATTGAACACAGTAAGTGGAGTCTCTGCTGTTCCCTAAAAAAAGTGAGAATGACATGCTGCACTGATTTAAGCTCTATGGCAAAACATATTTGTTTGAGTGGTTGTGAACACGTGGCAAACGGCAAGAATTCAGCTCAAATAATCTCTGATGATGATGTCATCGGAATGCGCACTGCGGAGAGAAGCAGCCTGCCTCATCACATACTGGCTGCAAGCCCTGGAGGATGCAACCCTTCCTGGTAGAATAAGCCCTAACATCTTGTGGTTGAAGCTTGACCATGTGCCTTATAGGCTGCTCTGATTTAAACCAAGGGCAAGTGTAGTGGACATAAATTTGAAGAGCACAAGCACAGTAAATGGAATCTCTCCTGCTCTGGTGCCAGCAGAGGACAGAAGGCTTCAAGAATGATGCAGGGTCAAAAATTTTACTTTTGGATAATGGGGTGTGGAAACAAAATATCCTTGACTAGTCCAGGGGCAAAGTCTAGGCAAGAGTGCAAAACCGACAGAGCCTGCAAAATCCAGTTGACGAGCCATAAGGGAACCTATCTTTAAAGTCAGAATTTTGACCAGCACTGACTCTAGTGGTTCAAAGGAGTTGTAGATTATCCCTTCAAGGATCAAGTCCTATGAAGGAACTTTCACTTTAATGGGTGGTCATAGTCACCTCTCTTTATGAAGGAAGCGGGCGATAAGGGTTTTCCCTACTGAAACCCATAAATCAGAGCATGACAAGTCAAGATGGTTGCCACAAAATACTCAAAGTATTAGGACATGTGACCAATCACGGAAAGTAGGGACACAAGTCAGTTCTTGGCCATTTTGAGTTCTATTCTACAGATTCTGAAAGTGTAGTCTCCGAGTTTTCCAGGGATGTGTAACACACGAGAATCTGATCATATTTGGGGGAGTTGTGGCCATTTGAAGATATGCACAAAAGCTCAAAAGGTAGAAAACGACCTCTAAAGAGATTGTGAAAAAGATATTTTCACAAGAAAAAAAAGAAAAAGATTGTGCAGTTCTCACCTGTTCTCACCTGCTGGAAGTGACAATAGGGCTCATTTACATCTCATTTAGATAAGCCATACCCCCTGTAAAGCTGCATGTTGCAGCAACGACAGACTCAACGGGAAAAATCGGACCGCATACTCTTAAAGGGGTGGTTCCGTGATTTTTTTCTTCTTTTTTTTCTAGGCTTGGTTGTGTTTATGGGGCGCAGTATAACATGTCTTAATACTTTATTCCGCAGTGCTGTCTCCATTGTCCTTTGAACGACTCGCTTGCTTCCGTTCAGAAAACGCATGAAAAACGCAATGGTCTTAGATTGGTTAGATGGCCAAATGTAGTTTCATGTATTTTTATTGGCTGAAGTGCCAAGCACAGGTTGTCCAGAAAAGCCATTCCCCTTACCATTATGGGCAGAAGTCACAACTGAGGCAGTGTTTATGTTAATATGTTAAGGGATTATGATGTCACCAACCCGGGAAGAAGCTCGTTGTAGTCCAAACCGGACATTTTTTGTAGGCAATAAACTGCCATAACTTTAAAAGATGGCAATCTCTGTTAAGCAATCTCTTTAATCTCTGTTTGCAATGAACTTTCAGCGCTGTAACATTGCAGATACTATTTATGCTCAAGCAGCAACATTACACACTAACTAAAGTGAAGTGACATCGCATGAAACCACCCTATTAGTAATAAAGGATAGCAGATTTTAATACTACCATCTAAAAGCCCAGTATATTAATGTTTTTATTTTATTTAATTTTTTGGCAAGTGATGCTAACGATTACAATTCAAATGAATAACAAAAGGTAGGTATGGGAAAGTCTAGACATGAGACAATGTGTACGTGTTCTTAGAATAAACACAAAATGACAAACTTTGATGTTTATGGAAACACACCCACAAGAAACAGAAAAGTATTCTTGCAGATCTCGTTGCCTCCAATGAAATAAGTTGTTCAAACACTTTCTGTTTGTTCGAGGTCTTCTTTGTGGATGTAACCATCTCCGAAGTTTGTACTGTACGTCTGTTTGCCTCTAAATGTCCAATGATTTGCATGTCCTGCCACTCTTTTTCCACAGCTAAAAAATCCAGCCGTTTGTTGTACATCATGTCTGGAGAAAGCGTCTCAGGTTACGTATGTAACCATGGTTCCCTGAGAGGGAACGAGACGCTGCGTCGAAATGCTAGGGGAACGCCTCTGTGTGATGCATCATGAAGCACTAGTGAAATCAGTCCAATAGCGAGGAGATACGTCATAGACGGGTGAAGTCATTGACCAGGAAGCTATAAAGCATGCCCGGACAGAGTATGGGCAGAGATAGGGGATCACCCGTCTCTAACCCCGCCACTAGATCCATCTGCGATCCCCAGGACGCGAGCCTTCGCCGTGCCTCAGCAACAGCGGGACCCGAGCCCCGAGGACCGCGAGCCAAAGCACTCTCCTCGAAGAGTGCCCGGCGTGATCTTAATGTGCGCATTGGGAGTCTCTCAAAATGCTCGCAGCCAGCCCCCTCAAGAGCTGACTGGGCATGATCGAGCCCCAAACACATGACACACAAGTCGAGTGTTTCCCCACCCGTGATGTTGTTTGGGCAGGGATTGACACAACACTTGAATTGACCACTCACCATAATATCTTTCTTTTCTTTCAGACAACACACACAATAAATGGACATACAATATTCACATAGAGCGCTTTGTGAAGGCACAGAAGCTGTTGACTGTTTGGTCTGGACATGCTTTATAGCTTCCTGGTCGATGACGTCACCCGCCTATGACGTATCTCCTCGCTATTGGACTGATTTCACTAGTGCTTCATGACGCATCACGCAGAGGCGTTCCCCTAGCGTTTCGACGCTGCTCGAAGTTCCCTCGAGATAGGGAACTTCTGACTACAGGACTGTCTCTCATGAAGAGAGTTCTCTTTTCTCCTTGTGTAGCAGTTACAGTCAAAGTTACGGATGTTCGCCATTTCTCTGTCTTTATCCCTATCAATTGTTAATATCAATATAGCCTCTGACATCTTATGGTCCAACACCAGTCTGATACATTCTTCCATTTCTTCATCTTTGCTCAGTTGTAGATTAGGGATATTATTCAGTCTTTTTATGCCACTTTCATCGTCCCTAAGATCGTCTTCAGAATCAGTGAGCACTTGTTCACAAGCATTCGACTTGTCAGAGAAGTACTTCAAAACATATTCGCTGTAACTACCATGTTTCAGCTCTTCTGTGATAATCTTTACGGCATTCATCTACATTGAATTTTGATATCCAAAAAATAGCTAGAGCCGTCCAGTGCGCTGCATAATAAGTAGCCAAGCTCCCCTTTAGAGGGCGTGGCAATAACAAGAGGAACACAAGATGGCTTATCCAGTATGTAAATACACACAGACAATAAAACGTCTCTATTGCAATAACAATACTGCTATCTCAAACACGGAGAGGCTTCTTTGTGATCTCAACTAACAGATTCTGCAAAAAAAGCGAGAAAAACCAAACATCCTTTCTTCACCTTTCTCCTTTTGCTCGAAAGTAGTGCTGCCAAATTGTGTCACTGGTTTCCGTGACGGGTCACACATGTGCCTGCTGACAGCTTTTCTTACTGAAACTCCAGCACTGGAACAATCTGGCAATATACTGGGTCTGCATGATGTATAATACACCACCTTTCAAAGACGTGCCACTTAAAGGCGTACATACTTCTGGTGGAGAGAGGTCTAGCACTCAGAATAGTTTCTATTACATCCGCTGGACGTCCAGTGTCTCTTAGCTGGTCTCCCTCAGGGGCCAAAAATAAAAATTCTACAGCTTGGGCAAAGATGGAATATCATCCCCTGCGCCTGAGACAGGAGATCCCAGATTTTCAGTATCGCCAGTGCACAAAAGCCTCAGGACTTCTTTTTATTTTCTGATATCAGAGATTTAGGTCCAGCTTATTTTATTATTATTTTTTTATGGTGGAGTGCAGTGTTTTGGTCCCCAATCTTTGCAAGGGGCAGCATGACTCGCCACTCTATGTTTCCGACCTTCTCGTTTTTGAGACGCTGGACCTAGTTGGGGCTGGGTGGCCGACAGCCCCGACAATTGGGCACAATTGGGGGAGGAACTTGGAACGACAATTGGGGGAGGAACTTGTCAAACGCCTCCTCATGCCTCTCTTGGGGTATATCAAGGATAAATACTTTATCCCCCTCCTTGATGCTAGTGAGTTTGAGCCACAGATGTCTGTCCATAGCGACCATAGCACCCATGGCACGGGCCATTTGCTTGTTCATGGATAAAGACAGATGCGTGGCTCTGCACAGCTCAACAAACACCTCCTCACTGACATTTCCCCTGCTCGTGACCAGTCCTTTAAGAAAGTAAACCTGGACTGCTGCAACACCACCATGGTTTGCAGAGCAGCACCAGCCTTCCCTACTCATGTGGATGTCATCCTGCATGGTCTGGAGAAAGAAGTGCATTTTTAAGTGATGATGCACTGCCATGGAAGAGATAGCCTGTAAGCGTCTTTTTAATCTGTGCCTTTGCAGCAACTTAAATCAAATAGATGTCATGGGCACAAAGACACGGGAAGAATATGGTTTATTACATGAGTTAGATAATTCATAATGAAGCTCATGAAAGAAGGGGAGGGACTTTTCTGATGCCTCACCTTTGGCCACCCAACATAAATCCATCATCTAACTTTGATTGCCTGGGGGTCTTCCTGAGGCCAGTTTAAATGAAGACTATCCACAGCATAAGTGACTACCTTGAGTAACTCATCATAAGATCTATTATCACAAAATGAGTGCTCAGGGGCAGCGCAGTCGAAATCCACCTCCCCAAGAGAACCTCATGATCTGGTGAGAGAACAAGAGGAAGGGAAGGACCCATATCCTGCCCTTCAGTCAGACTGACACGCAAGCCCCATAATCGTATCATTGTTTAACACACTGGCTCACACTTACCAAAAGAATGCAAGCCTGGAATGGAGCATTTTGACAGTGAAAAAAACGCAGTGCTTACACTTTGCGTCCTCGACGCCTCAGTGTGATGTTCCCCCAGACACAATATCAAAAATTGCAGATCATCCTCTAACATGCCCCATGAGCATGGCAGCACGCATCTCTTGAGAAAGTGAAAGATAAAAGGCTTTACTCCTGCCTGACAAAACTAACTCAACAAAGTGGTATAGTTTGAGAACATTTTCAGCACACATGGCACACTATGCGATTCTGAAGACAAAGGAAACTGAAAGCACACCTGGCTCTGACATGAGCATTCTAATGACATCATCATCAGAGGTTATTTAATCTAAATTATTGGTGTGTTTGCCACACTTTTTCACAATAGGGGTTGAATGACTACCATTTTTTTAAGGTCGACATTTATGTGATGAAAGTCGAGTCAATGTTGACAAGATGCTGATGATGTCATGAATGAAAAAATAAGCCTGAACCTTGAGCTGAGATGCGAACACGGGTTTTCTTGTGCAAAGGACAGCTATGGTATTTGACAAAGCGCTGCCCTCACAGATTGCTGCTCATTCTGAATAAAGCTACAGCAAAATTACCACAATAAAGATTACATATGAATGCCTTAGTCAGAGAGCGAATGCATTTGGATTAATTCTAGCTGCCAGCGTCTTTCTACAGTGAAGCTGTGATTTCGGTTTCTAAGCTACATTATTGATAAATCACAGAACAGTGCTGCCAATACATTTCTGCGCTACTAAACGGTTATGTGTGAGGTGCGTGTAATCTCAGCGCAACTTAATAACTCCAATAAGCGTGCATTCTCCCGACCAATTTTGAGCATCCAGATGGTATAATCAAACATGCCTCAGCGCTCTGTGAGTGTATTTATTTGTCATGTTAACAGTTGAAAATGGAGTCTGCGTTTCAGGAAACGGCTTATCCTGTTGCGCCCTCTTTAGGCCAGTGACTAGTTGATGTCAAGCGTAAAGCAACATAGCAGAGCATTAAAGTCAAGTAGTCGATTAGTCGCTGCAACCCCTAGTTCACTAACAGTCAAACAAGGATGTTTTCCCATAGTGCTTAAATAAGCGCAGCATTGAGAGTAGCTTTTGAAAGGGAACATAATGAAAGCGCAATAGATGCAAAAGTGAAACAAAATTTCCCACAAACTGAAGATGTTAAGGAGCAGATAAGGCAAGGAGAGGTGTCTCTAAATGCATCATGTTGTTATCATGGCTATCAAAATCCAGTGTTCTGTATTTTGCGTACGTGAGTTTTTGTTGTAGGTGGCTATTGTAGATGGCTATTGTAGATGGCCATAAAAATTTTTTTTTAATTGAGACTTCTTACAGCTCTTACAGGTTGTTGGCCTTGTTTGTTTCGTTGCTTCTATTGCTCTCCCCTTTTTTGTAAGGCGCTTTGGATAAAAGCGTCTGCTAAATGATTAAATGTAAATGCATCAAATGTTTAATTATATTTAAAAATGAAGGGTATGTTTACACAATAATGAAATACTAAAAATAGAAACGGGTTTCCTTTTTGAGTTTTTATTTTATTTTATTTTTTTGAGCTGACAACATCAAAACAAGATCTGCAAAAACTATTAAAAATTCAGCATTATGCATGCCAGGCCAGTTGTTGGCCATGCCACTATGTAAAGAAATTCATATTTGTACACCATATGGTAGTACTTGTATAATATTAATGTGATTTTGCCGGGTATGTTCCTGAATCATTAGTCTTAGCACAATATTCCTGCCCAACACAAACTTCATAAGTACAAGACAAATGCAAGCCCAATCTTATGGTGAAACAGGTAATGCTATAGTGAAGAATATAGAAATGTATTCTGTCATGAAACCAAAATGGGCTCTCCCAACCACATTACTTTCTGTCAGCTAAAATTTCTGCTCCGGCTAACTTGTCATTTTCAAAAAAGCACAGGGCAAAAACTCTTGCAAAGTATTACAAGGCCCATTAGGGTGAGCACACAGTATGTACAGTGGCTGGGAATCAGTAGTGATATCAAGAATAAAGTTACACAGTGCAAACATTGTCAGACTAACTGTCTGGCACCATGCAAAGGTCTCTAATGAGAAGTGAACTGCCTGCGAGACTGTGACAGCACTCAGCTTTAATTACCTGATTGTAATGCAGTACTATTTCAGATACCTAGAAATTGTACATCTGTCAGACTCTGTTAGCAGAAGTTTAATTGGGAAGCTGAAATACATGTCTTTGCATGCCCAGTATTCCAGAGCAGCTCCAGTCATTTAGCAGTTCCCACTAAAGAAGGATCATTCATAAACGATTACATGATAATCACATGTTTTTGTTTTTGGTTGTTTGTTTTTTGGTTCAAAATCAAAATGTGAAAAGTGATTATAATGTTTCCCATGCACTTGATTATGCATAAACTAAGCTCTCTTCATGCAGGTTGTATTGATCTGTACACTGAAGGTTAGACAAATTACTGATTGATCTTTGAATATTGTTCAGGAAAATTACCTAATCTTTATTCAAATAATTTAATAAATTTGGAATTCACCTAACATGTAAACATATGCAATCTCTGATCATATTCTGAATATCAGTATATAGACCATAGGAGTGAATGATTGTGTGAATGGGTGTGTTATTGTGTAAATGGTAAATGGACTGCATTTATATAGCGCTTTTATCCAAAGCGCTTTACATTTTTGCCTCTCATTCACCCATTCATACACCGACGGCGATGTCAGCCATGTAAGGCGCCATCCAGCTCGTCGGGAGCAGCTGGGGTTAGGTGTCTTGCTCATGGACACTTCGACAAGTGGAACCAGGGATTGAACCACCAATCTTCTGGTTTGTAGACAACCTACATGAACCACTGAGCCACTGCCCCCCCAGTGTGTGTTGTGTGTTATTACAATGATTACAATGAGCTGGCAATGCAACCAGAGTATTTCCCTTACAGCATAAGCAAAGAGGATAATCAGTTTAAAAAAATGGATGTATGAATGTACACAGATCAGGCATAACATTAGGACAGGTGACTTGAATTAGACTGATTATCTCCTCATCACAGCACCTTCGGCACCTGTTATATATTAGACAGCAAGTGAACATTTTGTCCCCAAAGAAGCAGGAAAAATGGGTAAGCATAAGAATTTCAGAGTCTGACAAGGGCTAAATTGTGATGGCAAGATGACTGGGTCAGAGCATCTCCAAAAATACAGCTCTTGTGGGGTGTTTCTATTCTGCAGTGGTCAGTATCTATCAAAGTGATTTAAGGATGGAACTGTGGTGAACCAGTAATAGAGAGGGACATGGATGGTCAAGCCTCATTGATGCACATGGGGATTGAAGGCTGGCCTGTGTGATTGTATCAAACAGGCAATCAAATATAGCTCAAATTTCTCAAGAATTTAATACTGGTTCTGATAGAAAAGTGTAAGAATACATATCACAGTCTATTTGCAAATGAGATATGCAGACCAGTCAAGGTGCCCATGCTGACCCCTGTCCACCGCCCAAAGCACTAACAGCAGTTGAAGAAGTTGGCTTGGTCGGATAAATCGTTTTCTTTTGCAAACCCGATTCCAAAAAAGTTGGGACACTGTACAAATTGTGAATAAAAAATGAATGCAATACTTTACAAAGCTCATAAACTTTTATTCACAATAGAATATAGATAACATATCAAATATTGAAAGTGAGATTTTTAAATGTCATGCCACATATTGGCTCATTTTGGATTTGAGAGCTACACATTCCAAAAATTGTGACAGGTAGCAATAAGAGGTCGGAAAAGTTAAATGTACATATAAGGAACAACTGGCGGACCAATTTTCAACTTAGCAGGTCAATTGCCAACATGATTGGTATAAAAAGAACCTCTCAGAGTGGCATTGTCTCTCAGAAGTCAAGATGGGCAGAGGATCACCAATTCCCCCAATGCTGGGCGGAAAAAAAAAGTGGAGCATTATAAAAAAAAGAGTTAATCAGAAAAAAAAATTGCAAAGAGTGTGAAGTTATCATCATCTACAGTACAATATCATCCAAAGAATCAGATAATATGGAACAATAACTGTGCGTATGGGTCAAGGCCGGAAAACCATACTGGATGCCCATGATCTTCAGACCCTTAGACGGCACTGCATTACATAAAGGAATGCTACTGTGATGTAAATTATGAAATGGGCTCAGGAATACTTCCACAAAACATTGTCGGTGAACACAATCCACTGTGAAAGGTATATCAAAGTTCCAGATCAACATATGCTCCCATCCAGACGCCGTCTCTTTCAGGGAAGACCTTGCATTTTTCCAACATGACAATGCCAGACCACATACTGCATCAATTACAACATCATGGCTGCGACGAGGAAGGATCCAGGTACTGAAATAGCCAGCCAGCAGCCCAGATCTTTCACCCATGGAAAAAAATTGGCACAACATTAAGAGGAAAATGCGACAAAGAAGACAAGAATCGGACAACATTCCTATTCCTAAACTTGAGCAACTTGTCTCCTCAGTCCCCAGACGTTTGCAGACTGTTATAAAAAGAAGAGGGGATGCATACAGTGGTAAACGTGGCCTTGTCCCAACGTTTTTGAGATGTGTTGATGCCATGCAATTTAAAATCAACTTATTTTTCCCTTAAAATTATACATTTTCTCAGTTTAAAGGTGCACTATGCAACGTTCCGTCCACTGGAGGGCACCTATTCAAAACAAATGCGTAGTTTGATGACGCAAAGTGTGAGCGCAGCATCTTGGGAGATGTGGTCTTTACATCACAGCCGGTGGAAAATAGGACTTGGGCAGAAATCACGTTCATGCATGCGGTTATTAAAGTTACTGTAGTCTAAATCAGAGCAGGACCGAGTGTTCTGGACCTGAGCACAGCTGCTGAATACTGGGACTTTTATTATGAAGGGACGGGAGACAGTCGCCGGGCTCTTGCACTGATCCGCTCTTCCGGTTATGATTTTGAGGTAATGCAGCTCTGTTTATCATATTAGAAACATTTAAGTGTGTTTAAAACGATGTTATGACGTTACTCTGTGCGTTCACTTGTTCACACTGCTAAGAGTAAAGCGCTTCTGCCAAATAAAAGCCGAAACCGAGGGTAACGCAGATATGACACGATTGACAGGCGACTCCGTCAAATGCAATGCTGAAACGTCCCTGTCCTTAGTGAAAATAGCAATTTTCTCACAATTTACAAATAGTTGGAAACTTCTGGGATATTGTAGGTACTCAACTGAACAAAATATATAACACCGGCCTAGTGGTTTTTGGATATTTTACTGCAAAAATACTACATAGTGCACCTTTAAATATTTGATATATCAGCTATGTTGTATTCTGAATAAAATATACGAAAAAAAAAATAAACTTCCACATCACTGCATTATGTTTTTAATCACAATTTATTCAGTGTCCCAACTTTTTTTTTTTAATCGGGTTTATACCTTGGGTTACTTTGACACATACCGCCTACCTAAGCATTATTGCAGACCTTGTTCACCCATGTATGTACACCATGTACAGCAGTATTCCCTGGAGGCTGTGGCCTCTTTCAGTAGGATAATAAGCCCTGTCACAAACCAAAAATGGTTTAGTAATGGTTTGTGGAGTTTAGACAACAAGTTTAAGGTGTTGACCTGGCCTCCAAATTCCCCAGATCTCAATCCAATCGACCATCCGAAGGATGTGCAGAAGAGACAAGTCAATCCATGGATGCCCCAGTGGTCACAGTGGTCCAGTTGAGTTCATTCCTTGACAGGTGTAGAAAAGACTTGGTATGCATATATGTGTCCCCTTGGGACTATAAGATGCATTACATGGATGACTCAACATTTCCCTCAAATTCCCCAGTTCGAAGAGCACACATACTTAGAGACATTGCTGCTATTGCAGAGTGCATTCATATACAAGTGAGCGACTTCATTTGGGTTATTCATTATCTTTAAAGAGCTCTATTATAATATAAGTTTGATTGTATTGGTGTTATTTAGTTATAATCGTGAATGTGTGCCACACACATTGTGTAAATATTGTATCTATATAGTGCTAGTGAAAGCATACAGAGATGGTTGTTAATTATTAATGTTTGTGTACAATATTATAAAAATGTGAGTCACGTTGAGCATGTATGTTATTTTTTACTGTATAAGTGAGATTATTCACATTATGTAATAATAATAATAATAATAATAATAATAATAATAATAATAATAATAGATTTAATTAATAATGCACTTTTCATTCCAAAGAATCTCAAAGTGCAATAATGGAAAAAGGGGAAAAATAACAAAAATGAATAAAAAGTAAAAATAAAGACACATACAAACAATCAACACATAAAAGCCTTTCTGAACAGAAAAGTCTTTAGTTCAGCTTTAAACGGGTCCAGGCTCTGTACTGCTCTCATCTCACTGGGAAGGTGGTTCCAAAGCCGTGGTGCAGCCGAGCAGAAAGCTCGATCTCCCATGGTACAAAGCCTGGTGGTGGGGACTTGAAGAAGCAGGTGGCCTGAAGATCTGGGGGTGCAGGTGGAGGATTTCAGAGTGATGTTCCTGTAGATATGGAGGTGCATGTCCGGTGATGCATTTATGTGTGAGCAGGAGGATTTTGTAGTCGATCAGGGATGAAACAGGAAGCCATTGCAATGAGTGTAGGATGGGAGTTATGTGATCATATTTACCGACTCTCATAAGGACACTGGCAGCACTGTTCTGGATGTATTGAAGCATCTATATATTTCTGCCAGAAATCCCACTGAAGAGTTCGTTGCAGTAGTCCAGCCTGGTGGAAACAAAGGCATGGACAAGTTTCTCTGTATCTGGAAAGGTTAAAAAGGGACATAGTTTGGAGATGTTTAGAAGGTGGTGGAAGGAAGTTTTACAAATGTGCTTAATGTGGTCATTGAAGGTCAGCTGTGGGTCAAACCGAACCCATAGATTTGTGACTGAGGAGGAGGAAGTGATTACCTGGCTGTCAAAGATGAGCTGGGATAAGGGAGAGGAGTGGATCTGATGAGGGGTGCCAACCAGTAGTGCCTCAGTTTTACTGGAGCTGAAGGAAGTTAGTTCCCATCCATGCCTTAATCTCCTTAAGACATGTGGAGAGTCGTGACAGAACTGTGGAGGGGCTAAAGTTGCATGACTATGAAAAGATAGTCCATGTCTGCTGATGACAGGACCGAGGGGAAGCATGTAGAGGATGAATAAGATTGGGCAGAGAACTGACCCCTGCGCAACCACACAGGTAACAGGGAGCAGCCTGGACTCACATTCTCCCAATAAAACACGCTCAGTCCTGTCAGAAAGGTAGGACTGAAACCACTGCAGAGCTGCTCCAGATAGTCCAACTGTTTAATGGAGGTGGTCCAGGAGGATGGTATGGTCCACGGTGTCGAATGCAGCTGATAGGTCGAGGAGAATGAGCAGTGATGGTGATCCTGAATCAGCTGTCATAAGAAGGCAATTTGTCCCCCTAAGCAGAGCAGTTTTGGTGCTGTGGGCCGAGGGAAAGCCTGATTGAAATATCTCAAATAAGTTGTTGTTTTTTTACTACTTTTTTACTACATACTCTGTTACAGTCCAAACTACTCTGCACTACTCTGCCATCCCTCTGCTACTTGTACAACAATTCCTCAAGCCATTAAAGTGTACTTCATCTCTGACCGCATGACTTATGTCTGCTCAATATCCACCTGTACCCACACTAGTCTCCCCCACAACAGGTCAGGGCTGTTTTGGCAGTAAAAGGGGGACCAACACATTATTAGGAAGGTGGTCATAATTTTATGCCTGATCAGTGTATATAATGCAGCTAAAGATGAATTGTGAGAAACATAAATGTTTTTTTTACCTCTGGAGTCCCAAATCTTTTGTTCTTTTTGTGACTGAAAGATGCAATTAACAAATCCCGAATAATCCATCATTGGTTCTCACAGGGTGCCCCTAAGCACAGAATTGTGTAGAAATGTCCTTTGTACTTCAAGTATATCATAAATCACCATAGTTTATCTGTGGCATTATGATAATGTAGAAGTTGGTGGATTACATAATCAAAATCAACAACTGTATGTAAGGACCAGGGTTTTCAAAGTATATAAATTATTCTTAATAAATTAATAAACATTATATTTTAATGTTGCGAGTTAAGTTTTTAATATTGTCAGTTTGCTAAAGCCAAAACCAATTAAACATATATTTTTACTTTCTTTTAGCATATCTTAAGAGAAAAGAAAACAATGTGTTCTAAAATCAGTATTTTGTGTTGTTTGATAAACACCATAGTGACCTTTTTTTTAGATGTAAATAATATTTGACTTCCTTTCATCAAGCAGGGTTTAACAGTGCTTTGTGTACTGGGATATTGCTGCTTTTTTGTAAGTGCTACCTACTGTAAAAGAGTGAAGTTGTAACTGGACTGAATGTCTGTGTGTCAGACACAGACGAGGACACAGATGGTTAGTGCAGTGTGCAGTGTTTATTAAACAGAGGTAACAGACACAGGTTGAACTTAAAGGTGAATCTTGACACATGGTGAAAACACAATGTCAACAGACTTTCCTTTTCGGAGACAGATGACGAAGACACAAGGATGACGATGGGGATGACGAAGACGAGGACGAAGATGAGGATGAAGATGAGGATGAAGACTAGGACGAAGATGAGGACGAGGAAGACGGGCAGGTAAGCTTCAGGTAAGTAGTAGGTTGAAGTGGTGTTGATTGGTGCTAGACCAGACATGGAGTGTGGGGAAGACAAGTTCCTTATGTGGGGCTCTGGTGATGGTGCACAGGTGTTCAGTATTCATGTGATTGGGAATGAGGGGGCGTGGTGTGAGTGTCTGTGTCCGAAGGTGGTGGCTGTGCGGTTGTGCCACTTTGACTACGTTTACATGGACAGCAGTAATCTAATTATTGACCTTATTCTAAATAAGACAATATTCTGATTAAGGTGTTTACATGAGTTGCTTTTAGAGTACTCCGTTCATGTTCCCGTTTTACATGTTATAGAACATAGATTGATTATGGCATGCCATTATGTCCCCATGCCACGCTATGTTCTTCAACATCCAATCATAGCGTGACTTTGGCAGGTCTGGTAATTTTATGGGCTCAGGAAACCCCCTGTAACTTCACCTGCGGGTGTGGCTGTTGGACAGCATTACTCTATGTATAGTCTCTTTCTGGTTTTTTGAAGAGACACTGCCCCTTTCTTCCTTATTGACAGCCTACATTTATAATAATAGCTTTGATTAATGATGAAAAAGGTTTAAAAATCTTGACTGTTTGGATTGTTTTTCCTGCCGTTGAGCCACAGACGTTCACTGAATAACCCATCTGGTTTGCGATTACAGACACAAACTTATTTTATTTTACTTTACAATGAGTATAATAATTACAAAATATAATATAATATAATAATATAACAAAAATAAAAATAAAATATAGAGAGGACGCAGTGTTCAGAATGAACAGTCAAGCAAAACACACACCGCCCATAACAACGCGTTATGGCAACGACATTTCAGACTGACAAATACGTAAAAGATAAACGGGACTTTTGTTTTGTACACGTTGTTATATTAAGTATAATTCCAATTCTGTTTCATTGGCCACAATATTATTGATGGTTGTTGCGGGGGCCACTTTTGATTAATTTTCAAAAAGGGCAGAGGCTCGAACCCACAAAGCCTCCCCTCTGCACTTCTCTGTTGTGCGTAACGTTATGTGTCCTGTCACAAAATGCAGCGAAATCTCTGACACAACGTTAATAGTTAGATTAAGGTGTGTACATGTCTGTAATGCTCTCCGATAATACGACTATAATAGGAATACTCCACATGTCTTAATCCGATTCATGTTTAGTTAGATTATGACTTTAATCAGATTAACGTAATTAGAAATCACTGTCTACATGGTAGCCTCTTAATCAGAGTATTGTCTTAATCAGATTAATATCGGACTATTGTTGTCCATGTAAACGTAGTCTGTGTTGACAATTGTGTTGGTGTGAACAGGCCTTAAATCTGATATATTTTAACCCTCAGACTCTAGCATGAAAAACCCTAGTGTGTGTATCAGAACAGGTAGACTATTTTGTAGCATTTTATTTTGTGATCTCATCAGAGTGGGTCATAGTTGGAGGAGTGAAAGAGAAGTGGAACACGACTTCCCTGGCTGCAGTAGAAAACAGTACTGCAAATGACTACTGTATGCCAGGATCTGCCACTACTAGAAGAAAGGATAATATGTAATACAATAAAAATATATATTAATTAAGTATTAATTAATAATACTTATTACTTAAAATATTTAATGACTGGTAAAGGGATCATTCACCTGCAATTGATTGGAATGTTATTTTTGTATTACTTGGCCCATCTGATCGGTGGATTTAAGCATGAACCGCACAGCCACACACACACACACACACACACACACACACACACACACACACACACACACACACACACACACACACACACACACACACACACACACACACACACACACACACACACACACACACAGGGTTTTGTTTTGGTGGCCCGTCTGGAAAACACCTAGCTCTTGAAATTTCTATAACATATAAAAAATACATTTTACTCACATAAGTGTGTTGGACCATTTCTGTCGGATCCAATATACAAGTCACAGCATTGTGTTTTAATCTCAATATGTCTGCAAATCCAGTATCGACCAGAGACTTGTTTACAAATGATTCCGCAGTGAAATGAAGTGAACACGCATACATGTCTTCTCCACGTGAGCTGGAACTTAATTTAAAATAAATTATGTATCACACATTCCTAATATTAATATCCAAAGGAAGCTCATGCAGCAACTGTGTTCTTCCACAACCAGGAATAGCGCAATATCTTGCTATCTTCTTCTGCATGTTTATTTCTGCTGGCTAGTGTGATCCGAACAGCTCCATAAGTCAGTGGGCAGGGCAACTGAATTAGACGTGCTTATTATTCTGTAGAGGCATGTTTCGCCGTGTGATGATGTCAAGATGCACACATGATTTCTGGGCCTGGAATAAAATGTATTTATTTATTTTTTTGTTTGTTTGTTTTATAATTGCAGTATAGATATTTACTTTTATTTTATCTCTGTTATTAAATATAAGAAAAAAATATAAATCAAAAATAATGTGGCATACTATAAGAAAGATACAAATTATATAGGCAGTGCTTTATTTTTTCAGGTATAGTGTGTCTAATATAGCCTGACAAGCCAGACCCACATCAAGATGTTTGTTCTGGAAACTCACCATTGACAGGGCTCAATCCAAGGGACGGGATAAACGGTTGTCTTTCAAACTCCCTCTTCACGTGATAGGATAGCGCTACAACCAACCAGAGCAACGAAGGTGAAACAGAGCTTGTTGATAGATTAAACATTCGCCGTATCCGGTCAGCAAAACTACAAATACATCTTTTAAGAATGACTTCAGTGCCGTTCTTTGTTCTTTTCTCAGAGAAAAGCTTAACTCCAAGTCTTCAAGAGTTGCGGCCAAAGCTGATTCGAAAGACCGCCGTTCGCCAGTTTCTGTGCTTACCAGAAGCACGCAAACGCATCTCAGCCGTCGTCATTATGGCCCCACCCACCGACTCTATACACGATGTGATTGGCCCGGCAAGAGTTAGGGGAATACAGCTCAGAAGGGTATTGAGAGTTGCTAGACGACACTCGCGGGCAGATTAAATTTGCTGCCGCTAGGGTGCGTCTAGATTTCTAGGCTATGTCTAATGAGCAGAAGCATTAGAAAGAAATTCAATAATCAAATGTAAAAAACAAAAAACTAAACACATGCATAGTCTTCACCCTATAAATTACATATACGCTGACACTTAATACATTGTATATTTAAGTTATTTAGTAAAGTACTAGGTGATTTTCTTTTTTCTTTTGATGTTTGATTAACATTAATCAAGCAGAATATTAGGCTACTGTTTCTTCCCTTTAAGATCTGCACGGAAAATATTGGAATACATTTATTTATTTCTCAAATATTTATGTTCACTATAGACATACTTGACTGTGTTTACATGAATACTCGCCAGGATGTGCATTTTGACATATTTTTGACCATGTTTCTTTGTTGCTTTCATTGTCACATGCTGCACGGATATTTTTTACTCCCTGCTGGGAGTTGAAGCAGAGCACACATGGCCTGAAAACTGCTGTCACCCATCGATGCAAATTAAGAAATACGGCTCTAATTAGAATGCTGTCATTCTTAAAGTATCGGCACTAACATTTTCCGTTTTTTATGCATTTCACCCTAGCATAATATGTGCTGCACTTTGGTAATTTTAAATACCTATTGCAGATATTTTCGTAGAGGTTCATGCAGTAGCTGGACCATTTGTATAGATAAATGAATAAAAATATATGAGCTAAAGACACATAGATATATGAGCGCATTTCTGGGTTCACTTGCCCTAATTGACATCTATTGAAACTGCAATATTGTAACTAAAATCTTTGTTTCTTTTTATAAGCTGAGTGATGAGTTGAAATAATTTTCTCAAGGAAAGCAGCAGCATTATGTGATACTGTGCATAGAGTTTGACTTCCTTTTAAATAGTTTTAAAGCCCTGTTTCAGTGGGCTTTCTTTAGCCTTTTAATTACATTTCTCTTTGTTCTGTTTCTGCTTTTCCCACAGCCCTTTCCACACTCTTAAGAATTTACTTTATCCCTTTTAAGTCATCTGTATTAATTATAGCACATGGAATGTGTTAATTATGACAGAAGAAGCCCGATGGAGACAGAAAAAAAAAAACGAAGGAACAAAAATTAGTAAGAACATTGACATTTGTTTAATCAAGAATAATACAGTGCCTTTGCGCAAGTCTTGGACTTGAAAGTAAAATGTGACATAATTACTATCTGCAACGTAATATCCATAAACCTTTTTCCCACATTTACAGCATGTTCTGTCTCCAGAGGGCTAATTTCATAAAACACAATCATTGAATATAGAACATAGAGTAGCTGAGATAATAAATTCTACTTATTGAATGTCGAAACACAAGCGTCGTTCTTCAAAGGAAAGCCAATAGTATTGTGAAAATATTCATTTGAAGATCAAAACTCCTGTGCAGAGATTTGGTATCAATGCAAGGTAACACAAGAGACAAAGAAAGCGTGTTTGGGGTTTCCCTTACATATGCCCTGCTGGGGCACTGGGTTGTGACCTACTTTTGAGCATTAGATGAATAAATGAGAATGGGGAAAACCCCAGGATAATTGGATCCTACCTGGGCCCAATGCTACAGAAGACTACAGTAATAAGCGCCTGATGGCTTCAAAAATGGTGGCCACTGGCTTGTGGCATAATATGTTGAGCTAATGAGCTGTGAGATGCAGTATGGGGATTTGTCAAGCCCAAATGAAAGATTTTGATAATACTAAGCCAATTCAAACGGGGAGAAAACACCCTCCAAAGCTTAAGTGAGAAGTGAGAATGGGGTTTTAGTTTTTATCCCTACTGCAGCATTGCAGGCCGAGAGGACAATGTGACCACTTGAGCTGCTCTTAAGGGGGATGATGGGAAAACAACACTTCACTTTCTAACAGAAAAACAAAATAAAACCTCAAATGGAGATGTTTGAGAAAGATTTATACGATGTTTGAATGTTTTATTTATGGATTAAAATGTTTTTATGTATTTATTGTTTGTTTAAATGTGTGTGTGTGTGTGTGTGTGTGTGTGTGTGTGTGTGTGTGTGTGTGTGTGTGTGTGTGTGTGTGTGTGTGTGTGTGTGTGTGTGTGTGTGTGTTCGAATACAAACTAATTCAACACCATGGCTCAGCAGATGAAAGTACATGTGTTAATGCCATTGAACAAGATTACATTTTATAATTTATAAAATCTGCATTTTATGAGATTAAGTTCATTGCAGAATGTTCCTGCCATAAATGAATCACTGATTTCCCATGATGCTAAAATTATGAGTTGTTACCATAGACAGTAAAATAAATGGACAGAGCGATCCCATAGACTTCAACGGTGGAAAATTAAGTCAAATAGAAGCACTCAGTTCCTGATGGCTGAGCGAACTGCGCAGGATCAGACTGAGCTTGACAACGTAGATGTGACGTGAGCAGCCTATCTGACAGTTGTAAGTTTTCTAGTAGATGTGGAAAGTGAAATCTGAATTACGTTGTTTAAATGTTTTGTCCCGTTGCTTTTGGCTCACTATGGGCTTCTCCCTATTCTTCCCCCTTGACTTTATCGGACTTGATGTCTCCACGTCCCCCCGACTATCTCATAGACAGTTAAAGATTGCTTTTGAGCGTCTCCTCCTGTCTATACGGTAATTTCTCAACTGTGCGATAGAGTCGTGTTGGTTATGACGCAATCGTTAGCCTATTTTTACAAAAACAGCTTCTACGGGGTGATAGTGTAAGATACAAGGTAATGGAGCCTTTTATGCATTGCCGTGTTTCTTTATAAATAAACAATGGTCAAATGGTGTCTTTAAACACCTCAGATGTAAAGTTATTATCTGTTTAAGTGACTCAAAAATGAATGGGAGTCAATGGGATGCTAACAGCAGGTGACGGCTTGGTTAGCAATGGCCACCCCTATGGGTGGAATGTTTTCCGAGTGCTAGATTACCCCCTTGGTTGTTACTATGTTCTGGTCTACCCAAAATTAATATGATTAATTATTAAAACAATTTAGCCAATCAGAATATCCATTTAACACTCCATGGGCACTATTTTTTATTTTTTTTAATCATTTTGATCATTAGAAATGCTCTTAAAATGTCATGGAATGGCATAGACGTTGTTTTTCATTTGTATGTTCAGATACTAACTAGTATACTGTATGAGACCAACAGATTCTGGGCAGGCCACCTTATAGTTTGGCTCCTAATTGAAGCTACTTTGAATATCTTTGTCTGAGCAGCAGAAAAGGATGATCCCAGCCACTGAGCTGCTAGCCAGTTTGTGTGAGCTGTGAAGTCATCCACATCGTAGTGCTTATCTGCAGGGCACAGGCTCTACAAGAATGTCTGACATGAGCAAGCGTGGTGCCAACTAACGGGACGCAAGCTACTGCGCAAATTGTGCTGGAAAGAATTTGCTCACCTAAAATGAGCTTAGATGCTCAAAAGGCAAGCGGCAAGACATGCTGTTGCTCGGAGACCGCCCAGAGACAACAGGCAGACAGCTGAGAGTTTTGTACTGTTTTCTGAGTGGAACAGCATTCAACGGAGCGATCAATCTAATGATCTGTTTAATTCACTTCAATTCAGCCAACCTCTTTAATCCACTTAAGCAACCAAATCGAGATTTTATTTGCAGGGGGGGAAAACTGAGGAGAAATCAAAGGGTGTGAAATCAGGAATTTGGGTTGCATTGCTGTATTTCTGAAAAAGCATGGTACGACTTTATGTGAATATTTAAATGCATTCATTATACATCTTATTAAGATGTTTTTTTTCTTTCAAGGAATGACCAAATTGTAATGAAACACAATAGCTCTGTCATAGAACAGATTACATTTTATTTTTATTTTTTAAATCTTTTTATCAAAATTAAATTCATACATCATTTTTATTGTGGACATCATGTCTTGAAACCATGGACAACCTTTAATTTATATAGTGCTCATTATCGTTTTGGAGCTTGACAGAAAAAAAAATCACAATCAACAATTGTTATTATTACATGAGACATATCATGGAAATCTGACCTTTTCCATGTTTAAGTGCTATAATTAGTCCCTGTTGCATCTACCAACCCATAAAACGTGAAAAACGACAACCCTTTGTTTTGGTAAGCCTTTTTCTACAGTGGCCCAGTAGTGCACAACAGAACGAAATTTAAAAAGCATACATAAGTTCACAACAAAAATCCACAACACAACAAAAAATCCACAACTCAACAAAAAAGCCACAACCTAATGGAAATGCTTCCGACCACTCGGGGGCTCTCAGAGTGAGGTAAAGTTAGTTCCATTTCGAGGGAATTCGCACTGTGTCTATTAACATTTTGGGGACGCTCTCTTAGCATAAGGTGTCTGAAGCATGAATGAACTCTATCTCCGAACCTGACAGGCGCTCTGTGGGAATGTGAAAGCTTCCACTCAGAGTGTTATGCTCACAGCTGGCCGTGTATGATGAAGCTAGCCAGGCTCGCAAGCCCTGTAGTTGGGGTCCTGTGTCTGTTGAGGGCAATGCGGTGAATCAGGGGACTCACAGTTGGATCTGTCAGCAGGACATGGGACTGCCGAGTTATCTTTCCAGTCTTCATCTGATGATTCAGGTGGTCTCCCACCCCATGCAAAAGCCTGCAAAGCAGCTTCTTCCGGTGGGGTGGAGAATCCAATGTTGCAGTTGTCTGGCTCTGAGGAGTCAGATGCACTCAGTATCAAGGCGGATGACGTGCAGGTTGAATTGCCCCTTCACTTTCCGACTCAAAAGGAGCTAAGGAGGTTCTGACCAGCTCTGTGGCCAAACTTAGTATTTATTGGCCACAGAAAAGCAAGAAGTCCAGCCAAAAAGAACGCTGGATGGACGCTTTACCAAGTGGCAAGTTCAACCTCCACGTCGAGGCTTACCATTCTGTCCAGACTTGCATAATGAGCTTCTGAACTGAAGGTCAATCTGAGGACTGTCCTTCAGGCTAAGAAGGCTTCATTTCGACCAGGCCACTCAGAATTGTCTTCCCCGGGGAGGAGCGAATGAGGTTGCATCCTCCATGGAGCTCAGGGAAAATTCCCACATACGCACGTTGCTTAAGCCATCTCTAGAAAGACCTGCAGCTGGGCAGTGAACACGTCCACACACCGAAAAGTCCTGCAGACAGTTCTCCACTGCCGAAGTTCAACGGGGTGGTCTGGACTGTGGTGGCCCCAGAGCAGGTGTGGGTTATGAAACAGGAAGTCCACTCTCTGTTAGTAAAGGAGGCTATAGAACATGTCCCTCTGCCCAACAGAGAGTCTGGGTTCTAGAGGCAGTACTTCAGAGTTCCCAAGAATGAGGGGGATAATAATTGATCTGAGGCACTTGAATCAGTCTCTGAGGAGATTGAGATTCAAGATGCTCACAATTCCAGCCATCGTGAGCCAGATCCAGTTCCAGGACTGGTTTGTCACAATAGATCTAAAAGATGCATTCTTCCATGTCACAGGAAGTTCCCGAGGATCACTTTCAGGGGCAAAGCATACAAATATCGGGTTCTTCCTTTCGGCCTAGCTCTTTCCCCTCGCACCTTACCATGTGCATGGATGCAGCTCTGGCTCCTCTCAGACGCCGGGCATCCGTGCACTCAATTATATCGACGACTGGCTCATATTGGCCCAGTCATGCGAGTTGGCAGTTTGGCATTGAGATGTCGTTCTGTCCCACATCAGGTGCTTGGAGTTAAGAAACACAAAGAAAAGCGTGTTGACACCTTCTTAGAGGACCACGTTCCTGTGAGTCATATGGGACTCGACTACAATGCAGGCACAAATGTCTCCCATACGCGTCAAGTCTATACGGGCGATGATCTCCAAGGTGAAGCTAGGCTGTAACTCTTATAAAAAAACAGGAGTCATTTTAATTAATACAAATTATATGTGTAGTGTATGTGTTGTGCACTACTGGGCCACTATATCTTTCTACAAACATTTGAAATAATGAGCTGCTCAGATTTATCTCCACTTCTGCCATAGGAAGGCGATCTATAATAATATTATCACCCTGTAATCTACACGTTCCCACCCACGGCACTGACAGATTGTCCAGTATTAGTAAAGTTTCCTCAGCCAGTTGTACATTGTCCACTGTTCTCTCTGCTCTAGCAGCTGTAGCAACAACAATGTCATGTTAGAAGCAATGCAGATGTATTGCCTGAACAAGGGAAAATTCAAGAGAAGTTTTGCTAAAAAGTTAAAGGATGAGCAGTACCAACTGTTTGTTATCAAACTTATAGTTTCTGGAGCGATACTGGCAATGGCAGTAATAAAAGGGAGAGCATGCTCTTTAAACTAGTTTATCTGAGTTGTTTTATGAATATAAAGTTTACCATTTTATTAAGCACCCCCTGAAAAATGCATAAGGTCTGTAAGGTCTTTTTGTGTAATTCACTGTTTATACTGATGATAATGCAAGGGAGAGAAAGCATTTATGGAAAAGCCTTTAATGCACACTTCTCGTAAAGTGTTTTATTCAGTGCTGACATTGATTTTCTGGAGTGAAAAAGACACTTCATCTTTTGTGTGATAAACAAAAAACATCATTCAGACAGGGTTTGCTACAAAATGCTTTTACTAATAGTGTATTAAAGCAAGACGCAACATAAGTTAAAACCAGAATTAAACTATACCTGTTCTATCTCCATGCAGTATTTATTATCTGGCTCTGCTGGCATTATTGTCCAAGTCTGGTTTGAACTGAACACCGTTAGTTTCTGACATGTTCTATTGTTGTTGTTGTTGCCTGAGCTATTGAAGCTCCACCCTCTTCTTGAAAAAACAGGCAGAGAGCACCAGCTCATTTGCATTTAAAGGAACATACATAAAAATGTGTGTTTTTGCTCATCCCCAAAAAAGTGGCAATTTTAACATGCTATAAAACGTGAAACAAGATGCAAAACTCTTTCAAATTTTCACAATTTTCAAATTCAGAGTTCACAATGGGAATTTGCATTAATCAAGTCCTGTAGACCAGTATTGCTGGCCGGAGGTAGAAAAAAAATGGCCAAAGACACACCACACTCTTTTGATTAACTTATGTGGGTATAAGATCTTTGTACCAGTCACACTGAGACATTTTAAATGATATCAAGCACATATAATACTGCATTGTGAGAACTGACATTGAGATTTTGGGTGTATTTTCTCAGCATGAGGGGAATTAGGAGTTGGGGGAGAGTGGGTCAACAGTGAAAGATGTAGATTAGGTGAAACTGAGGTGAAGTTAATTTCATTTGTTTTCTCAGAAAGTCCTTGTTTCTCGGTTAGACATTCCACCATTTGCTAGTTTTTTTTCAGTCTTACATCACAAAAGACATTTTGTTTCAGCACTGTTAATTCCCCTTTGCCTGTTCAGCCTTGTCAACTTCCAACCTCTTCCAGAAGTCTCCTGTATATTGAAAGCTGCTCCCTAATGCCCGCAAATTATATACAATATCCTGGAAATTGAGTGAGTAAAGGGGGGCCCTGTTTCCACCTGGTATTAACCACTTAATCCGCATCGACTCATGAGTGGGGAGGTTGACGGAAGTGGGCGTGTCTCTACTTATAATTACGTTTGCTTTATACAAACTATTCAATAAACTATCACAAACTAAATTTCACTTGAAAGCTAACACACTCAAGATTCATCTTATGCACTTTTTTGTTGCAATAAATACACCAGAGAGAAAAGGGTTAAATGAAAGGATGAAGAACTAGCTATTTAAACATTAGCATAATAAATGCAACACTCATTTTTCATCTCCTATTGTGCAGATCAGATCGGACAAATCCACAAAACAACAGCATGCAAGTCGGTGTAAGAGTCCACTCTTCAAAATGTATCCCACTATTTAACCCAAAACAACGAAAAAATAAGGAAAAAACTAAAAATCCTCTTTTGTTTGCATAAGCGTTTTGAGTTAGAGTAATCAGCCAATGCATAGCCAGTATATATTTGATTGATGGATGTAGTAACGAATCAAAATACATTATTTTGCGCAGTGTTTGTAAGATGTGTCGTAAGCATTGAATGAATATACCTTGTGCTTACCGTCTCCATAGCATCCAATAGTATCCAGCGTGGCCTACCAGTTTTAGTGCACACACTTAATCGCACACGCACAGACTCTATGAGAGACCGTTTTTTATTAATGAATAATAATTTAGTTATAATAATAACTAAATTAGTTTTTTACTATTATTGTGTAAAGAGTTGCTTTCGTTTTTCAGGGACTGCAAATGCATTATAATTAGCAATTTATTGCAGATTTTTTTGAAAAAAAACAATTAATAAAAAAATATTTGAATTTATTTTATTTTTATTTATTTATTATTTAAAAAAAAAAAAAAACGTGTCATCCTCAGTATACCCATGTCTTGCATGATACCTCAAACTTTTGAATATTCTGATGTAATATGATTTCTGATCTGTAAGGTTGCCAGTGTAACGGTACACAAATCTGACAGTTCGGTACGTATCTCAGTTTTGAAGTCACAGTTTGGTACGATTTCGGTACAGTAGTTTTACAAAATTGCTTTTTATTTATTTTTATTCAACAGTTTACTGAAAAAAATATGTCTAAATTAATTCAATTTTAACTACAAGGTTCTTAAAGATAATGCTGTAAATATAGGGAGTCCTTACTACGGCTACACATTATAATATTAAAGGTTTTTAAGCCTTTCACACGTACGATCACACAGGTGTAATCAGTCTAGACTGGTCAAGAAGTGCATCACATGATCAACTGCTAAATTTAAATGTTGAATTTAGCCAGAGACAGGCGCGCTCAGAGCTGTCATATATCACAACTTTTCAGTGTTTTCAACCACATACTGTTTATTTTAGGTTTCAAACATATAAATTCACATAAGTACTAAAAAATCATTACATTTAGAGTTTGTAAAATGCACACTGATGTCTATGGAAGAGGTAATAATAATACTTCCATTATAATTTGTTTTATTCATATCAGGTACACATTGTGTAAATAACTTCAATGTTTACTCTGTTCTATTCTCAGTTCACCAGCCACTTACTTTTAAGTATTCCGGGAGAAGTGGATGAATTCACGTAAACATAGAGGTTGTAAATCCAACAGGTCAGATTCTCTGAACTGCGTCTGCGGCACAAACTAGCCTTGTTTATACTTTCGCCTGGCTCCGCGGTGCAAGCCTCCGCTGACTGCGCGTACTCCTCACCAAACGGACTATGGTTTCGCGTTCGCCGTTGTGCTATTCTTTGAAACGGCAGAGGGTATTCAGAGTAATTTTTCAATAAACCAACAGGAAAAAGCGTTGAGAAGAACAAATGTCTGCGTCTGCTGCACAAACTAACACGGCGGCGCACATCGTGCATGCAGCTCAACTAACGCGATCATTATAAAGGTGTTTAAACAACAATATACTTCCACTTGCATGTATTTGACAGTCGGAATATCGGATATTTCATGCAATAGCTAATTTATGGCATATTTGGCATATTTGTGAATATTCTGAATAAAAAAGGAAAAATAACAAAAGCAGATCATCATTCATTCAGCGCTGTTGCTGTTGCTGTTGCTGTTGCGGTGTGTCACGTGACAAGCAATGACGCGTCACCATGAAAACGCCGCCCCCCCTTTCACAGTATAGTTCCCACGTCCCTGGGAGTGTGCGCGCTGGCTTTAATGGTGCATTCAAGGGCACTCATAAAACTGATGTTTGATGTGACTGTCAGAGTTGTATGCAGGGCGAGGGGAAATCATTATTGCCTATATAGTTTCATTTTTTGATAGTAATATCTTAAAAGTTCATATCTAGATATAGATAAGATAACGATATATCGTTCAGCCCTACATTAAATAAACAAGACATCACTAACAAGTAAAGCAGAATATATTGAATATATAGGCTAATATAAAGTGCATATATTTAGTGAATTTTTTTTCTCTAGTGAACTTACACAGGTGTGCACGCTAAATGATTTGCCTGAGGTAAATGTGCTGCTACGGGACATTCCAGGCTGTGTTGTCTTTCCACGGTTGAAACACTGATTGAGCGATTACACAACATATGATACATTTCAGTAAGTTGGAATGTATCCTACAACATAGCCTACCTTAAGAGATATTAATTCATGTTTATTCTTTAGGAAGAGATGACCGCATTTACTCGCCTTTATGATCAGTCATGTCACATTTAAGACCGTGAAAACGCCTCTACACCCCTTATACTCACCTAAAGGATGATTAAGAACACCATACCAATACTGTGTTTGACCCCCTTTTGCTTTCAGAACTGCCTAAATGCTGAAAGCATTCTTTTGAAATGTTGGCCCATATTGATAGGATAGCATCTTGCAGTTGATGGAGATTTGTGGGATGCACATCCAGGGCACGAAGCTCCCGCTCCACCACATCCCACATATGATCTATTGGGTGGAAATCTGTGGGGGCAATTTTAGTACAGTGAACACATTGTCATGTTCACTAAACCTGACATGGTGCATTATCCTGATGGAAGTAACCATTAGAGGATGGGTACATGGTGGTCATAAAGGGATGGACATGGTCAGAAACAATGCTCAGGTAGGCTGTGGCATTTAAACAATGCCCAATTGGCACTAAGGGCCTAAAGTGTGCCAAGAAAACATCCCCCACACCATTACACCACCACCAGCCTGCACAGTGGTAACAAGATATGATGGATCCATGCTCTCATTCTGTTTACGCCAAATTCTGACTCTGTGGGGTCTTCTGCTGTTGTAGCCCATCTGCCTCAAGGTTGTGCATGTTGTGGCTTCACAAATGCTTTGCTGCATACCTCGGTTGTAAAGAGTGGTTACAGTGGTTGTGCGTGAAAATCCCAGTAACAGAGCAGAAGGCTTAATATTCAGACCAGCCCGTCTGGCACCAACAACCATGCCATACTCAAAATTGCTTAAATCACCTTTCTTTCCCATTCTGACATTCAGTTTGGAGTTCAGGAGATTGTCTTGACCAGGACCACACCACTAAATGCATTAGTTTTTTTTTTTCTTAAGATGTGCCTTTAGCCGCATTGTACCCTACTTCGGAATGATAAAACAACTGTTGTGGGGTCTCAAAAATGTTTTAATTAGTAGATAGTTTGGTGTGTTTGGGTCTCCTGCAGTGTGGATTACTTATACTGTAGATAGTCATGTCATAAAGGAATGGTCTGAGATACAAGCTGTGCCTTCTAATTCCCTGCTGCTACATGTGATTGGAGCTGCTCTTACGCCAGCAGCTCTGATAAAAAAAAAAAAACGCTTCATCAAAGCGCCTGTAACACCACGTTTCCACATTTCTGAATTTCTGTAATTTTTAAGCAGATGTAACGCTTCTACTCAAAAACTGTGGCCTATGCCACAAACTATACCACAAACATAGAATTTGCTCTTTTG
Source organism: Pseudorasbora parva (assembly GCF_024679245.1). NCBI lineage: Eukaryota > Metazoa > Chordata > Actinopteri > Cypriniformes > Gobionidae > Pseudorasbora > Pseudorasbora parva. The sequence continues at coordinate 35,910,073 of NC_090189.1, forward strand.
TAATGCTGGTTATGAGAATGTAATGTTTTTATTTTATTTTGTATTGTTTTGTTTTGTATTCACCCATTTTAATCAGTGAAATACTATGCAGACTTAGGTAATTTCACATGACTCAAGAGAATATAGAAATATATACTTAAAGTCAACATAAATTGGCATTTGCAACTTGTTTCAATTCTGTAATCTGGCTTACATTTGAGCAAGAAAGAACAGGATTAAAAAATAAGATAAGAAGGTGACATCTGCCCAGAAGGAAAGATGTGTCAGAGGTGGAAACATTTACAATGCCAAATAATCATGCACAATATAGCCATAAAAATAAAATAAAAATCTAATAAATAAAAACATTGTGTGTTACATTTGTGGATTACTCTGATTATTGAACATATATGATAATGAAAGCAACTACACAGAGAAGGCAGATTTGAATAGGCTGTCTCGTCAGAATGATTGCTGATTATTTCAGAATTACCTGCATGTATTTCAGGTTTCAATCACCTTTCATAAAATCAGTGCAATAGAGGATTAGTGCAATCAAAGCAGTGAGAGATCAGAAATATCTCTATGCTGGGGAGACAGAAAAATGACAGACTGAGTAATTGGGACAAATAAGCTTGAAATTATTTTATTTAATGAAAAACAACATAGAAGGACTTAATGTGAGTCATCGTTTAGGTGACTCACATTGCGTCACCTAAACGTATAGAGTCTCACATTGCATCACCTAAACGTAATAAAGTATTGTATAACGTAGAGTATACGTATAGGGTCTATAAAAACCTTTTCAGCCATAGATAGGCTTGAAGCAGTTTGGAACTGTTTTTGTCTTCACGGAAGCTTTGCATAAGAGCTACGAAAATACTTAAATTTGAGACAATATTTTGTGTCTAATTTACTTGAGACAAGTAGCCGTGTCTCAAGTAAAGACTGATAAGTAAAGACAACACAAGACTGATCACTCTGTCTGGGTTTATTCTGCGATAACAATTCTGCGAAAAAATTATATATATATATATATATATATATATATATATATATATATATATATATATATATATATATATATATATATATATATATATATATATATATACATACACACATACATAATTTATTATCCCCCTCCCCAATTTATTTATACTATTTATATAATAAATTTTATTTGTTATGGTGCCAAATACAGTTACTCAGATCTACTTAATTGTTTAACTTACATTTACTCAGTTCATATGGTGTATATAATTTCACTGCTTTAAAATGTACTCAATTTTTTTTTTCTCTTTACACCACTGACTGAACAAAAATTAAGCATTGCTTGGTAAATGATTGCCCTAAATTGATATTATATAATTGTGTACTTCAATTAAATTAAAGGCATATTTCTTGTTCATGTCATGTGATTCCCTGTTCCCCTCATGTGATCCTATCAGTGGTGAAAAAAAGAGTACTGAAAAAGCATACTCAAGTAGAAGTACTGTTATTTGTCAAAAAATGTAGTTCAAGTAAATGTAGTGCCTGTCCTAAATACTACTCAAAGTAGGAGTAAAAAGTAGCCCTTTTAAAAGTACTCAAGGGTAATGAGTAGTGAGTATAATGTAATGAATGTTATTCCACTTTATACCATGGTAATTAAAAATGTAGCTTACTCTTTTATGGATGATTCTCAGAAAGAACAAAAAAGGCTGAGATCACCAACAGTATTTCAATATATCTTTGACTATTTATTTTTATTTTAATGCTAGCACTAAAAATACAGCCATGTGATATTTGATAAAGCAACCAATAATCTGGTAACATTTATGACAACATTCTGTAGAGATTTTGTTTGTGGTTAATTTTGTATGTGGTAAAAAGGTTTTATATTAACAATTCTATGTAATTCCAGGGCCCACTATCTAAGTTTATTTTTTTATTTTTTTTTATTTTCTAGCCCCATTCATTGTACTGCTTTAATTTCAATAGATGTTTTCTCTACAAAAAGAATACACTTAAGAAATCAGAATAGAGTAACTCACAATTTTCCCCACTGATTATTTTTGATTGTAATAAAAAAAAAAAAAACCTGATTTTAATATAAATCTGATGTTTTATGAAAGCTATTTGCTATGTACATGGACTACAATTTTAAATCACCATGTGAGAATACATTACATTAAAATATGCACTTCAATAAGCTGACAGAAAGCAGGTTTAATGAGCTTACATGTTAAACAAAATTGATGTAAGGGACACAAATCTAGCTGTGATGATTGGTTATTGCCTAATGCACTTTAAGGCCTGGCAAACAATCAAGCTAAATTAAGTGTTTCCAGTAGATGGCGCTGCAAGCTTGTGCAGCGCTAACAGAATACGGACCATTTGTGCGTGTATTAGAAAATTTAATATGCTGCTATACATTTTTAGTAATTGTTTAATGGCAATTTGACGATTTCAGTCCTCATACAGTAGCCAGCACTTACCCCCTTTCGTGTGCCTCTCACTCTTGTCGCTATGGTTGATTTGACGGGAGTCACACGTGTGGCACATGGAGACGGAGGACTGATTATTCGTCCTAGCCAATCACGTTGACAAGAAAATAAATAAACATAATGTAGCGACGGCAGGTTTAGGGAAAATAGCGGGGTGAAATGCTGTTTCATGCATACTGATCTTTTTACACTGTTAAAGACATGGAATCCCATACTAAACAAGGACAAAGTTTCAAAAGTTAAGGTGGACGTTTGATGGGAGTATTTCTTTGCCAAAAATACTACTTCCGGTTAGTCATAAGTTTCGGCAAGTTTATTGCGATCATGCGTCCCCTTTGACGTTAATGGGGGCGGAATTTCCTTGTATGGGCCGTGCAGACAATTCTACCGGAAGAGCGTGAGAGAGAGAGAGGGAGAGAGTGAAAGCAACAGGTTACGCCCATCAAAGCGCTGGCTCGTAGGCTGCGCTGCACAGGTGATGTACACAACTAACAATGTCACCAAAAAAGTGTGTTTTTGGTTGCCAGACCAAGACAGTCCTGCACAGATTCCCCAAAAACCCCACGTTAAGGCAACAGTGGATGGAATTTGCTTTTCCGGATCAGCAACTGAGTTGCGCGAATGTTTATATCTGTTCGCTGCATTTCGGTGCCGACTGTTTCATAAACAAGGCCCAGCTCGACGCCGGATTTTCCCGATCGCCTAATGCTGAAGGATGGAGCAGTCCCAACGATAAAGGTCCCAACGTTAGAACCGCAGGCGGTGAGTTAGACTGCTTCAAATGTCTGTGTTTTTGCCTATGCTCATCAAGTAGCCCAAACATGATCACGTATAGTTAATTGATCAATGGAGCATGCGATGTGTAGTGCGTGTACATTTGTTTAGCTGGCCACTATATGTGTAACTTTATGTTTGTGTATTGTAAAAGCACTCCCAACAACAATACACAAAGAGTGGGGAAATATGTTGAACTAAATAAGCGCACTTCTTCATTCAAATGCGCTACTATTCCGTGTCTTTCTTTGTGAACACTAGCCTGCTGTGCAAAACCATGTCTACACAAACCACGCGTAAACACACACACACATGTGCACAACTGCACTTCCCACATGTACACCTTCAAAGACAAAAATACGACGATATAATTCAAGTATAAATATGTAAATAACACAAGCCGCTAAGCATATTATATAGTTAGCGTATAACTTGTACCACATAGAGACGTCCTGCTCTAGTCGTTTTTGCTGCTGCTCCTGTTCAACTGCAGCCTCTGGGTCTGATTCTGGATCATAGATGTATGGCTGTATCTGATTAAAAGCCATATTTTTATTTTGAATAAAGTTTTTCCCGCTGTTAGGGATGACACAGCTTTACGACGCACTCAACACGGCGGCACACACGTCATTATTTAGCTCCGCTCACACGATACGCCCCCACCCGCTCGGCTTTTTCCGGAAAGACTCGGAACAGCGCATCTTTCTTATATAATTATTAAAAAAATAAAGACTTTTCGGAGATATGCAGGATGCAATGCTACTCTATAGGTACTCAAGATTGACATGACACTGACTGAAACTGAGTGTTTCACCCCCCCCCCCCCCCCCTTTAAAATGTACTCAAGTAAAAGTACACTGTTTTTAAACTACTTAAAAAAGTACAATTCCTGAGGAAAAACTACTCAATTACAGTAATGAGAGTATTTGTAATTCATTACTTTACACCACTGGATCCTATCATGAGCTTCCCTAGTGCATGTATCTTGGGGCAATGTTTTGCTACGGTTTACGGGTTGAACGTCATGTTTCCTGGAAACTCATGGGGTTACTTGACAGTAACCCTGTTCCCTGATAAAGCAGAACAAGATGCTGTGCGATATGAATATGGGAATGTCTTTGTTGTGACCGGCTCTGTAAAGTGTGCTTAAACACACCAATGAATAGACCTGGAGGTATTATAGCCTCAGTCGGTGACATCATCAGCACACCTGCTACACAAGGCTATAAATAGATAAGCCCCATCTGAAGCCTTCAGGTCTTTTTGTTTGAAGACCAGTCCTGGGACATCATCAGCACATCACTGCAGTGCAGCATCTCGTTCTGCTTTATCAGGGAACAGGGTAAAAGTCAAGTAAACCCAAGAGTTTCCTTTCAAAACCTTCACTCAATGCTGCATGAAGTGTTTGTGGGAATGAGAATACCCACACCGTCATGCTTGATGGTGTCTGCACAAGGACACAAGAGGCCTCAGACATCAGCTTGCAATGTCGACTCAAGGACATGCGAGCCCAGAGTGGTATGAGCATCCAATATATAAAATCTTATGAATGTGTCTGGAGAGGACCAACCTGCCACATTGCAAACACTTTGTAAGGGGCACCTCTTGCCTTTAGTTGAAGAGTCGACCCAATGTAGACTGGGTAAACCCAGTCTGATATGCTGACAATTTGATTCACTCAGCAACTCAGTCTGGAAACCTGTACATTCATTTCTACTGCCGCTGTAAACTTTTGCAGGAACCAAACACAGACTGGCTTATCCACCTGGCACACTATTTGCGGGTTTAACACTATGACAGATAGAGAAACTTGTTGATCTCGCCACTTGTGGTCTGATTGGTTGAAGGAGAAACCAATTGTATACAGAGTCATTCAAATAATGCTCATTGATCCGCCTCCTGTGCAGTAGAAAATACAGAGCAGACTCCCCAGACTAATTTTCAATTTTAAATTGAGCTTGGTTTGGGGATAGCCAGACAAGACCCAAGGGGCACCCCATCCACCAGGGCATGGCAAGCCAACAAAGTGGCCACATAAATCCTGAGAGTGAAGGGGCAAGTGCCTGTTGACAACTTTTCTTGCAGAAAGTTTATAGCTGAAGCAACCTGGCAGTTAACTAAATCTACATCATGTGTAGTACACATCTTTCAAAGACACCCCATTTATTGGCATAAACTTTAGAAGGCCTAGCATTTAGGATGGTCTCAATATCTGCAGCTGAAAGCCCAGTGCCCCTCAGGGGCCAGACATGATGGTTCCACAGGTTGGGCCTGAGATTGAATATCATGCCCTGTCTGAGACAGTCCTTCCTCACTGGAATCCCCCATGGCAAGCCGTTGAGGAGAGACACTATCTCCGAGAAACATATTCTGTTTGATCAACGCACTGCTATAAATAAGAGGCAAAACCCTTGTTGGCGAATCCCCGGCTCGAACTTCTGGGAGCAGAGCCACTGGAGGAAAGGCTTACAGGCACATTTTAGGCCATCTATGAACCCTCAGACCCAACGGAGTTGGGTGACTGAGAGAGAATAGAGGGGACATTGTCTGATAAGAAGCGAAGAGGTCTACTTCCACTCTGTAAAATCTGACAGAAATCTTCTGGCTTTGAACCACAGCTGAAACATTCTACGTGCAACAACCCCAAAGGGAAACCCATAGATACTAATGCCATGAGATCTAACACTCTTTGGTGCTGACGATCAGTGAAATCTTGGCTTAGCCTGACTTTACACAGGGTATGCTAAATGGTCTCTGTTCGAGCAGGAAACAGTTGTGCCCCCCTCATGACCAAAAACAAACCCCAGATAAGTTGTTATCTGGGCAGGAGAAAGAACACTTTTCTTGGTGTTAAGTCTCAACCCTAGAGAAAATAGATGGGCTAATGACGTCACCAACTGAGGCTATAATACCTCCAAGCAAATTTCATTGACATGTTTAAACACTTTTCACAGCCGGTCACGATAAAGACATTCCCATATGCACTTTGTGTCAGGACTCTGGTTTGATCATCAAGTTTTTTTGTGTGTGTGTGTTTGTCAGTTCCACTCACTCGGCCATCACAGCTGCACCTCATTCTAATTAGTGCTCCAGCTCTCCCCACACACACCTGTCTCTTGTTTTTACATTGATTCCTCCACTACTTATGCTTCTCTCTATCTTTGCTTCTCTGTCAGTGTGTCTTGGTTACCGTCCGTTTCCCTACTGTCCAAACTACTCCTGTTCTAGTCGTGCCAAGCGTTCATGCCCTGATTGTTTGTTTAAATCTTGTTTTTTCTTCTTTGTTTTGCCCAGTTCCTGTATGCAGACCTGTGTTGGATCAGTTACACGGTTAATGATTTTCTGCTTCTGTTTTGGACTGTTACCTGTGCTCTGCTCCTGGGACTGTGGTTTCCCTCTGGTTTTGACCCCTGCCTGGCCCATCTTCCTTACCAACCTTCCTTAGGGATTGTTGCATTGCTGAACTGTCTCCTGGCTTGTATCCTGACTGCTCCTTGGAGTTTGCCTCGGCTCAGCCCTTTACCTTGCAGCTCGGCTGCCTGTATTTTTGTGTTGTTTTGCCTTAATGTTGGGTCAATAAACTAAGCTAACTGCTAATCTGCTCTTTGGTCCCTGTTTCATCCCAGCACCCCTAACACTTCGTGCAGCATTGAGTGAAGCTTTTGAAAGGGAACGGTATGCAATGGTGCGCAACAGGATTTGAGTATGTTTTCTCTTGTTTGTCAAAAATGTCAGCCAATCAGCAACAACATGTATATAAACTTTGCAGTGTAGAAAAAGTAAAGTAAATGTCCACTGCAGCTCGGCATATGCAACCATTGAAGATATGTTTGTCCTTTCATCCTGAAATGCGCTGCAAAATCCCTTCACTATTTTATGCTGAACCGCAAGGGCAGTGACTGTAACATTGAGCGTGTTTTTCAGTATTAAACATGTATTTATACCAATTTCATCATGCACCTAAAATGATAAAAAAGTACACAAAGAATGGCCTTCTCAGCTGTCATAGTAACAGCAAGGGCATCATCAGAACAGGGTGTTCAACACAGTTACCGTTTAAAAAAGTTTTGCAACATTTTGTCGGGGTTGAACGCAGGCTTTTTTACATTGCTATACTCCGCACACGCACACGCACACACACACACACACACACACACTAGGGATCATAGAAAATCGGTGGCTTATTGGCATTTTTATGGTTATCGTATCGGTCATTTTCAAAACCGATTTGCAGATAAAATATTTTAATTTTGAAATGCGCATGATTTGGCTCTGATCCAGCCACCTCTGTTGGGACTCCCAAGTCTGGCAAATCAACGTGGAAGGCTAAAGGCACTGAGAATGTAGCACTCTCACACCAAAAGCACTTGCTAATAGGAGCTGCACAGTTATCACGCAAAGGTAAGGCAGCAGTGATCACTATCAACTCAACTTGATTTAGTTGCATTAAATCACTACACTGAAGTTGCAAAACACCTCAATACAATCTCTAAAATGACAAGCAACCCCATTTCCAGTTATACTGTGAATTCCCTGTCAATTTCCGTGATTGCAGTACTGGCTTTAATGTAGTTTAGCTACTTGGACCAACAGCATGAGATTTGAAAATAGAAATGTGCTTTGTTCTCACATGATTGCAAAACATTTTATAATACAGAATATGAATTATATTATTTCGCACTGAATTATGCGATCTTATGAGCTAAAGGTGTTCGCACACCGGACGCGAAGCTCAGCGCCGGGTCTCAGGTATCTCACACCGGACATGCACATTATATACGCACAAGCTCAATTTTGAATCGACTTCTGAAATAAGAGCTGCACGATGAGGTGAAATCATTAGGTACATTGACAAATTGAGGGAAATATAATATAACTTTAATATAAAACATTGAAATGGCGCTCTGTAGCACGGCAGGATTTGTATGTCGGCCTCGAAAGCGGAAGAAGAGGAGAGCCCATGTCTGCAAGTCAGATGCCATTCTAGAGGCCCCTTGCCTCGCCTCTGGAGGGCCGGAATCAATAGACTCTAAAGAGTCCAGAGTGTCGGCTCCACCTTCTGTCCCAGGGCCCACTTCAGAGGAGGCAGTCCCAGAGCCCGCCAGTAAAGCCCAGGATGGTTTTTCACCAACCCAAGAGTGGCGCTCTGTAGCACGGCAGGATTTGTATGTCTATGTCTAGGCATCTAGTCCTGTGTCTGTCCCTGAAGCTCTGGAGGATATCTCTGCAGTTTCAGAAGGTGTCTCTGAGTGTGTCTCAGTAATCAAGTCCAGTCAGAGGTCCCCACCATCAAAGAGGTCCCGTGCCTTTGTTGGTTGTCTCCCTAATACCCCTCCCATCCAACCCTCCCTGTTACCTGATCCTTGTGGGTTCCCTAGGTCGGCAGCTCCCTGGTCAGCCCCTAATCACTCCCCTTGCTTATTTTCCTCCCCAGTTCTGTGTCCCATGTTTCCTGTCTGCCCTGGAACTCCTAGTTTTGTTCCCCGCCCACCCTCCCAACTGTTACCGCCTTTGTTTCCCTTGCCCAGTTTGGAAGCCAGGAGGCATCCATTGGGGGGAGGGTACTGTCAGGGTTTTGTCATGTTTTGTTGTCTTTGTTTAATGTTTCTGTTTGTGTTATGTCTTAGTACATGGATTTGTCTTTCTTTGTGTTTGTCATGTGTTCCTCTTGTCCTGTCTCCTTGTTTGCTGTTACCACTCCCCCTTGTTTAGTCTGGCCTTGTCCTTGTTTCACTAATTGTGCTGACCTCTTCCTCATGTGCTCTGGTCCCTTTATATTGTGCTACCTTTCCTCGTGTCCCTCAAGTCTAGTTAAGTTTCTGACTTTATTTTGCTAATTTTTCTCCAGGCTTTATTTTGGTATTTCTCCCTAGCCTTATTGTTCAGTTTTCTGGTTTTGGATAGCTTATCTTTTATTTTATTTCTCTCCAGTTTCCCCTTTTTACTTCAGTCATTTATAGATATTGGTTTGTTTTATTTTTCTCTTTTGCTAGCTCCAGTTATTATTTAGGTTTTGTTTTTCTTTATCCATGGTGGCTTGTTGGTGTGTTATTTCTTGTTGTCATGTGTGTGCCCTGTGTTGGTTCCTGTCCTGTCTTTACCCTGGCTGCTGTCTCCACTGCCTGACAGTCAAAACAGGAGGTGAGATTTTGTGAGAACATCAAGCCTCAGGTTCCTGCCTGGATTGTTCCACCATCGCCCTGCCTGGTGTTGCCTCCCAAGCTGTCCTCAAGTTCGTTGGCTGCCTCGACTGGTCTCAGTGGTCATCCTCCCCTTCCATTCATCGTGGTGTCTGTCCCCTGTTCTGGTGTTTGGACTGTCACTCATCCACTACCCTCTTGTGTCTTGTTGAACTGTCTCGTTAATAAACCATCATTGTTCACTCTGCATCTGCGTCCTCCATTTCCTGATTCCTGACATTTAGTGGATATGCAATTGCAAAGTTACTTTCAGTTAGTATAGTATCTAAAGTGGACAATCAAAAAGTGTAACTGTTAATTTTTATGTAATTTATTTTTTAAAAAATCATTATTTTAAATTAATGAGAATTATCCTTGATACTTTTTATTATTTTATTTCTCATTGTAAGTATCAAAGCAGCACTTGGCTACTTTTGCTCTCGGGGTCCCCCTACAGTTTGGAAAAAATAATGTCCTCAACTACTGTCGTAAGATCTGTCATTCTACAACAGGGGATGCCATCGCGCATGCATTTGTTGACATGACAACCCTGATAGCCCTGAACTAGTTATGCGTGGGTCGTCTCATAACCCGCGGACCCCGTATGTCTATTTAATGGTCGCGGGTGCGGGGCGGGTTGTAAAAATATATACAGTGGTGCGGTGCGGGCCAAATAACTTCATAAAAGTGGCGCCGCGGGTAGGTGCAGCACTAACAGTTAACCTGAACCTGAGTTCACATGCAGGTGTTCTTCTGGCGGCGCGTGTGAAATGTCTTCATCCCAGGTAACGTTACAGTCAGTGGCATATGTTTCAGCATGTCATATGAATATAATTTCATGCATTTTATTTTTTTCAAACGCCAAATAATCACGATGCTCACGTTTACAAGCCAGTGTCATTATAGTAGTCTATTGGTTACCGTTTTACAGAATCTATATGATACTTCAATTCAATGTTTGAGTGGTAGTTAATCACTGTAACAAGCATGACAGCATCGGTCGGGCACGCCTCCTTCAGCTCACGCCGACGAGCAAACGCTGGTCCAATGTTGATCCTCATCCTGCCTTTAATCCCATCATTTTTTCGTTTCCTCTTATTGCTTTCCTCCAACAAAACCTTTTCTTTCTTATTTGTCTCTGCTGCTTCGGACATGACTATATTATCCGACGAACAAAGTTGGGCACGCACGTACAAATTTAAGGAAGTGTGGGTGTTGGTGGAAGTGAGGTATATGCCGTAAAGCAGTCGAATTTTGTAGTTCTTTTTGTTCTCGGGTTACTACCCGAAACCCGAAGTTTAAAAGTACGATTAAAAACGATACAGACCCCATCAAGCTATGGCAGGCGTGTCATTCAACCTGTTGTAAGTCGATTTATAATCACAAGAGTCTTAAAAAATATATTATGAAGGTTGAAAAGTTACCTAGTGCTGTTTAAAGTTGACTCAAACCAGTCCAGTCACATTTATTCTATGATTTCAGTAAGACCTACTTACCTCAGCATCTAACAAGCTTTCTTATTACACTTAAATTTTCCTTACTTATAATTATTATTGATTATGTGACTATATATTGGTTATCTGATTAAATCCTGCATCCAGTGCTCTGCCTCTATTGTGCAGCAGAATATTTCATATGAAGGTCAAAAAAGTTATCCACTCTGTGATTGTGTTTCCCTGGACCAAGGGAAAATGACAAAGTTTTACTCATCCATACGCCTACAGCACTGAAAAGTCAGAGTATGTTATTAAATCACGAAGCACTCATAATTCAAAGTCCTGATTGCAATCAAACAAAAACGTTTTATCACACCCATTCCAAGGAAAACTTATTAGAGATTCAACATTGGGTAATAGTAATAAACTAATATGAGAGGGAATATCTAGTCTGAGACTTGGGAAACTGATATTCTTACATTGCCTTGCAATTACACAGCATGGATTTGTGCAAACCGGCGTAATGACTTGTAGCTATGGAAACACAATACTAGAGCTCATGGGTGCAACCCATTAAGGATGCAAATTGTTCTCTTGTAGTCACTGCCCAATAAGCTTTTAACACAAGAGCCTTAACATGGACATGTCAAATTATATATATATATATATATATATATATATATATATATATATATATATATATATATATATATATATGTTTTGATAAATTTATATAAATATATATATATAAAGAAAAGTCAAAGTTTTCTTTTACAATGAAAATATAGACAGATTTGATTGAGACATTTATTTATTATTTTTTAGTTTGTTTGTTTGTTGAACACATCTTGCCAACAATGGCTGTACATATTTTTCGGAATGCTAATTTGGTTATCGCTTCCCCTTGAGCAAGAACACACTGTGACTGATACGGGCAGCCCACACACAGCAACCTCTGCAGCACAACACATGACTAAACATATTCGCCTTGTGTTAATGTCAAAAATGTTTTGATAAATAATAACTTCTGTTACTCACAAAAATAAATAGTATGGTGTAGAATACTTTATATTTAGCACATTATCTATATGGACTACATTATGGTTCTTTAACCAGGGGTTTTAAATGTTCAGTATATATATATATATATATATATATATATATATATATATATATATATATATATATATATATATATATATATATATATATATATATATATATATATATAAATTATTGGAAGCAGACAGATTGGCTTAACCAACCGTCTGCTAGCTGTTGCACGTCACTGGAGTCAGTTAAATCCCAGCACATAGAGACTCTTTCACCTAGATATTATCACATAGACACTGTCTGTTCCCCAAATATAATACAGATGATCAAATGATACAACTCGGGTTGCTGAATATTCAATCTCTTTCTCCAAAAGCGCTTATTGTTATTGATATGATTAAAGATCATAACTTAGATGTGCTGGTTTTGACAGAAACCTGGCTAAAACCTGATGAATACATTACTTTAAATAAGTCCACCACCCAAGATTATTGTTTTAAACACGAGCCACTTCTGAAAGGTAAAGGGGGAGGTGTTGCTGTAATTTATAATAATATCTTCAGTATTACTCAGAAGTGATAATATTTTACTTAAAGGATATAATTCTTTTGAAGTTTTGTTGCTTTATGTAACGTTTTGTAGTGTAAATAATAAGTCCATTTGACATTTGGGTAGGCTACTGTATACAGGCCACCAGGACACCATACAGACTTTATCAAAGAATTTGCTAGTTTTCTATCAGTACTGGCTGCAGATAAAGTACTAATTGTTGGTGATTTTACTATCCACGTAGACAATGAAAATATAAAAATAAAAATAAACAATTGAATATCTGTTTTCCAGCACTTTAGACACAGTTGTTCCCAGCGCTTAAAGTAGATGAAAGAAAACAGTCCAATGCCGTGGTACAATGAGCACACCCGGGCCCTTAAAACAGCAGCCAGAAAAATGGAGCGCAGCTGGAAGAAAACAAAACTGGAGGTTTCTCACAATTTGTGGAAAGAGAGAATGATTGCATACATAAATGCCATAAAAACGACTAGATTTACTTATTTTTCGACTCTCTTAAGCCTAGTTCAGACTTCACGATTTTCAAACTCGTCGGGTTACTGCTCTTTTCACACTGCATGACTATCTGGGGTATTATTCAGTCACTGCTGTGTTCACACTGCACGATGGTTTGGCGACAGAGGAGTTCACACTGCATGACTGAACAAGAGGAAGAGTCGCAGACAACTCTCTCTCTCCGGTGCGCAAACTACATTTCCCAACTACACTTGCGATGTGACAAGTAAACAACACAAGATCACACATGCTTCAGACCGGAGTTCTCGCGCGAGACTTGTAATTGTTTTTAAAAATGATAAACTGCACAAAGTTTGCTTCAAATTGTATGTGCGCTGATTTGTGGAGAAAAAGAAAAAAGATTAGCATGCCAAATATCTCACCGGCGTCGGCGACTCATCGGCAATTCTCTCTGATCGCGTCTTTGATTATTCAAACTGCGTGATTGTCACTCGCGTGCACGAGCACCGATTTGCCTATGATCGCGGGCTTTTGTCGGCGAAAACCTTTCGGCGACTCAAAATCGGGGGATAAATTGGGCAGTGTGAACTAGGCTTTAGAAGAAAACAAACAAACACTAGGTACTTATTTGAAACAGTGGCTAAATTAACCAAAAATAAAGCTTCGACTTCTGATGTTTGTAAACAGCACAGCAGTAATGACTTTATAAACTTCTTTACTTATAATATCAATAATATTAGGACTAAAATGAAATCTAATATAGTTTCACATCAGATAGAGCATTGTAGTGTCACTGAAGAAAAATGACACTCATTCACTGCTATAGGAGGAGAAGAATTGGCTAAACTTGTTAAATCATCAAAATCAACATGTATGTTTGACCCTAAACCGACTAGGCTATTAAAAGAGATACTTATAGAGGTCATAGATCCTTGTCTTAATATCATTAATTCATCCTTGACCAAAAACTTTGAAGTCAGCTAAAATTAAACCACTTATTAAAAAAACAAACAAAAAAAAACGTAAATCGATCCTACAGAATTAGTCAATTACAGGTCAACCTCAGATCTACTGTTTCTGCCAAAAATACTAGAAAAGGCAGTGTCTTCACAATTATGTTCGTTTTTAGAAATAAATGGTATCTTTGAAGATTTCCAGTCAGGATTTAGATTGTATCATAGTACTGAGACTTCATGCATCTTAATCTGCTAACACCATACGGATACCAGCACCTGTCAAAGCCACGTTTATCTACTAAAGGGGGTGGCCTTGCGGTCATTTATAACATTTACATTTAATCATTTAACAGACGCTTTTATCCAAAGCAAGGGGAGAGCAATAGAAGCAACGGAACAAACAAGGCCAACAACCTGCAAGAGCTGTAAGAATTCTCAGTTAATCGAGCACAGTACACATTTTTTTTTTTGACAAACACAATTTTAAGTTAAAGGTGATGCTCCTTCATCCAGTCAGAAATGTCTGTCAGACAGGCAGCGATACGAACACTGACTGTAGGATTATTTGGTTGAAATGAGAAGTAGAGTTGATTGTCATCAGCATAGCAGTGATAGGAGAAGCCGTGTTTCTGAATGACAGAGCCTAATGATGACATGTAGATGGAGAATAGAAGTTGTCCAAGCACTGAGCCCTGGGAATCTTCACCTCTCCATGACACCCTGTAGGACCTACCTGAGAGGTACGACCTGAACCACTGGAGAGCAGTTCCTGAGATACCCATCTTCTTAAGTGTTGACAGGAGGCTCTGGTGGTTTACTGTGTCAAAAGCAGCAGACAGTTCCAGCAGGATGAGCACTGAGGATTTGAAAGCTGCTTTTGCCAGTCTCAGTGCCTCAGTTGTTGTTGTTTCTTCCAACCCAGCACTTCATCAGAATTTCTCCATTAAGCTCAGTTCAACAACCATAACTCCTTCCAGGACAGCCAGGAACCTTAGAGTTGTGATTGACGACCAGTTAAACTTCACTGACCACATTACTGCAATTCTTACAGTTCCTGCAGATTTGCAGATGTTTCTGCAGATTTGCCTTATACAACATTAGAAAGATTAGACCCTTCCTATCAGAACAGGCTGCACAATTCCTGGTGCAAGCTCTTGTTCTCTCCAGACTGAACTATTGTAATGCTCTTCTAGCTGGCCTTCCAGCATGCACTATCAAACCCTTGCAACTGATCCAGGATGCAGCGGCAAGAGTGATCTTTAACGAGCCGAAGAGATCGCACGCCACGCCTCTCTTCATCAGACTGCACTCTCTGCCAATGGCCGCTTGCATCAAATTCAAGGCACTGGTGCTCACCTACAAAGCAACCACTGGCTCTGCACCAATATACCTAGACTTGCTTGTTCAGACTTACACACTCCCCAGAAGCTTGCGTTCTGCAAGTGAACGACGCCTTGTGGTTCTATCTCAAAGAGGCATGACATCTCTCTCACGGACCTTTTCCTGGACCATTCCCACCTGGTGGAATGACCTGCCGATCTCAATTTGTGCAGCTGAGTCTGTAGCCATTTTCAAAAAGCTTCTTAAAACATATTTTCCAACTGCACCTAAACAATAAAGACTAGAACTTAACTATCCAATTACATTTTCTGTTTGTTTGTCTAATAACAAAACAAAAAGAAACAATCGGCTCGATTAACTGAGACTTCTTACAGCACCTGCAGGTTGTTGCCCTTGTTTGTTTCGTTGCTTATATTTCTCTCCTCTTTTTGTAAGTCGCTTTGGATAAAAGCATCTGCTAAAAGATTACATGTAAATGTTAATAGCTGGAACCGCACCATCTTTCCACATTAGACAAGCTAAAAATCTGAGTTGAACTGGTCCTTGTTTATAAACCGTTGACGCCGAAATGCAGGGAACAAACAAAAACACTTGCACAACTTCTGCAACTGCTGCTCCAGAAAAAAATAACTTCATCCACTTGTCCCATTAACACTGAGTTCTTTGGGAAGCTGTGCAGGATTGTCTTGCCCCGACAATCAGAAACACAATTCTTTGGTGACATCGTTGGTTTTTCGTGAAGTACTGTGACTGCAACACGGAGCCAGGGTTTTTTCTCTCTCGCTCTAGTCACACATGTGCCCTTTCGAGAGAAGAGCCAGTATGGCCCATACAAGGACATTCCGCCTTATCTGACGTCAGACAAACCCATACTCAAAAAAAACTTTCAGAGAGCTGTGAGAAACCGGAAGGAGTATTTTTGGCACAGAATTTTTTTTTTTTTTTTCAGGAGATTTTCCAGGATCTTCTCCCCCCACTCTCAGGCTGCTGGGCAGGAGATTTCCACACATCCATTAAAGCCAGCTCCTTACAACATGCCACCCAAAAGCAGAGCATTGCCACCTGAGGCGAAATAATGTGGATAAGGGAGGTGCTTTCAACTGCAGCCTTCATGGGGTGAGATGAATCTGAGGATTGTCCTTATCACCAAAAAGGCTCTGGGCCACTTTTCAAGGCGTGGTATGGGATTCAGTTAAAATGCAAGCATGCCTTTCTCTTGCATGCATCAAATAATTTCTGTCAGATGTGAACAGTTTAAAGCTAGGCCAATCACTGACTGTTAATCAGTTCCAGAGACTGTTGGGTTTGATGGCAGCAGCGTTCAATGTGATACCATTTGGCCATGTGATACCATTTGGCCTGCTGTACATGGGATCCGGACCAGCGGTTTTTCCCAGAGGAGCAACCCATTTTGCATGAGCAATGATGCTTACATGCCTTGGTTATGTGGAAGCTCCCATGTAGGAAATTGCTAAGTGCATCTTTCTTGGCACATCAACTTGTCTAGAGATGATGTCTGTCTTGCTTGCTTCTCAAGAATTTCTTCCCAGACCTCAGGAGCTACCATGTACTTGTCCATACATACAAAACATCGGTGGTCACTTACGTAAATCAACTGCCTGGTTTGTGCTAGCTTCCACTGTGCAAACAGGCACACCAAATTCTTCTGTGGTCTCAGGGAAAGCTGCTTTCACTCAGCAGCTTATATCTGGGATAAGGTCTGTTTTCCCTTAATAGCCCCTGCCAGGCAGAGCATGGTTCTTGGATCTTGTGTCTCTCCTTGATAGCTATCCTTGGAAGATTCTGGTTAGGGGGGGCTTCTGTCCCAGGCAGGGGGCTTAATACTTTACCCCTGTCCAGAGTTGTGGAAGCTGTGGGCTTGGTCTCTAAGGGGGCACAGCTCATAGGTTTCAGTCTCTCAGTCATGGTTGTTGAGATCCTTCTTCACTCCAGATTTTTTTCAGCCAGGTTAAATTCATAAGGTCTGTACTAATGTGACTAGTTCAATTGTGCTGCAGAACTTCTTTGCTCCCCCATTCCAGGATCCAAACCAGGAAAGAAACAATCTGCTGTGTCGAGTTTGGGCTTTAGATGCTTACATTCACAGAACTGCCCTGTGGCATAAATCAGTTTGAGTCACCGAGGAAGGGGTCCCCAGCATAGAAGCAGAGGATGAGCAAGATGATAACTGTGCAAGTGGATAACTGAGACTATCTCTCAACTTTACATATGAGTCAGCTGGATAACCTTAACCTTTGTCAGCCTGAGCCCACTCTACTAGGAGTATGGCTCTCCTGTCAGGACTTCAAGATGTTTGTGATGAGGTGAGCTGGTCCTCACAAACACATTAGTAAGGTTTTACAAACCGGAACATTACACCAGGTTCTCAGGTGCTTCAGTCTTAGTGCTGCTTTTTTACGATTTCACTCAAGACAAACACACAGACTATGGCATTGTAGGTATGAAAATGTTCCCACAGTCTAATCTCGGCGTGGTGCGAATTCCCCTGAAATGGGATGCCTCGGTCACAACTATAGAGGGAATGAGACACTGCATCACCTTGCCATACTTCTGGTATGCCTGTCAGTGATTTTCTTCGGCCTATTAGAATCTAGCATTGCCCTGTGTGGGCATTACTTATAGTTTCTTGTTTGTGACGTTACCCGCCTCTGAGGTCCTGTCACAATATTGGACTTATTTTGCAACGCAATCAGAGTGCTCTCACCTATCCAGATTTACCCCAGCATTTATATTCTTATATTAATCATGTTTGTGATTGGTTATAGAGTTTAACCATTGCAAAGCACATTTTAAAGGGAACATTTTGACACAATGATAGTAACAATTTTCATTTACGTTTCTTTTTTGTTTGTTTGTTTGTTTGTTTGTTTGTTTTTTACAATAATTTAAACAATAACCCCCCCAAAATAAAAAGAAAGAAAGAAAGAAAGAAAGAAAGAAAGAAAGAAAGAAAGAAAGAAAGAAAGAAAGAAAGAAAGAAAGAAAGAAAGAAAGAAAGAAAGAAAGAAAGAAAGAAAGCAATTAGACGGAGAAAAAAAAATAAAGAAATGGGGAAAAAATTCATACGATATTTTTTGATCTGAACATTAATTTTTGACCTGAAAACGTGAAGAGCTGGGATAGTCGGCATTATTATAGCACATACCAGTAGTCTCCTGAGTTCCGCTGTAGAAGGAGTTTTTGAAATGTGACGAGGACTTTTCATGCTACAGGACAAGCCCCCGACTAGCGATGTCATCCTCAGTTTGCACAAGGCTCGACACATCACCTGGGGCGAATTAGCCTGGCCTAAATTTCAAAACAGACGACTTGTCAGATGAGGCCCAAGATAGAGAAAGGGAGGAATGGGCAATGACAGTGCAGACAAGAGCGAACAAATGTGACAGAGCAGTGCAATCTTTCACAAGACAGGTGGAAAAAGAAGCATTAGTCAGAAACAAAAATAGAAGCTAAAAGACTGAGAAAAAAAATTAAATAAATGATGTAGACCGATGATGTAGAAGAAGATCAAGGACGGAGGTAAAAGGAAAAGCTAAATGACACATCTGCTATACTTAAAACTGCAGAAATAACCTACAGTTAATGACTGGTCAGATGGCCTCATAAAGTGAAAACCGTTTCTGTTACTAAATGAAATAAATGTCTTTCGTAATATGAAGAGGAGGACATCACATAAGTGTTCTGCTCTTTACTGGTCTCATAAGCTATTACTTGACCTTGTTTTACTTAATGTCTTTCCCTCATTTGTTCTATAATAGTGTAATGTAATGACTGACAGCTCAGACACTCGGTCAAGGCTGTGGTGATATAATGGGAATAATGTTAGGCCCATAGGAGCATAGATGCTGTTTTCCCCCTCAGGAACTTTTTAAGACCATGTATATGTTCAATAACATAGTATATTTAGAAAGATTTTTGACACTGTGCTATTTTTATCTCTTTTGATAAGGATGATTAGGGGGGTCCTTTCATGTTGTCATTACACACAAAGCTGTTGAAACGGGAAATATACAAATGGCTCCACAGCAGACTAAAATTTAGTGTTAGATGTCAATTTATTACTTAATAAACTGATAAATAACCCTAAATTTTAGTCAGAACACAATAAATTTAAGTGCATCAAGTTCTTTGAAACCAAGGACACAACTTTGTTTTCCTTATTCATTTCAAACAGTGAAATCAATAGTTAAATTAAAATGAGTATCATCAGATATATCATTGACGAGGGATGTCAAAACATCTGACACCGTAGTTACAAATCGATACTAAAATAATAATAATAACAATAAAAATATTAATCTTCTGCAGTCTTCTGTCAAATGCCCTTCTTGGTCAAAATGTTCCTCTTTCCAAGGTATTAATATATTAAACACAGCTAGTTTATCTTAAGTGAATTCAAACAGCCAGGAAAATAAAATTGAATATGTGTCAAAATATTGGCTCTATGCATTAGACCTTGCAGCTTAATTTTTTATTTTTTATTTTATTTTTTCAATATATGGTGTTGCTTTTAGTTTTCTTTTGTTCTATTATTTTAATTTATTATGCTTTTTATTTGTTATTTAACAGTTAACTTTATATAAGTGTTTACTTCAATATTTATTTGAGAACCTGATGCAATCAAGAGATACTTTTTTTTATAAATGTTATTGTCACATGCCTGTCCTGTCTTGTGTGCACTTGTGGGTTTTGTTATGTTGAGCATGTGCTCGTGTCCCTGTCAGTTCCCTCCCCCTTGTTATCTGATTATTGGTTAATTTGCCCCACCTGTTCTCCCTCATTATCTGCCTTGTTTGTTCCCTTTATAATCTCCTTGTGTTTGTCAGTCTGGGT
Organism: Pseudorasbora parva; assembly: GCF_024679245.1. Taxonomy (NCBI): domain Eukaryota; kingdom Metazoa; phylum Chordata; class Actinopteri; order Cypriniformes; family Gobionidae; genus Pseudorasbora; species Pseudorasbora parva. The sequence continues at coordinate 35,930,160 of NC_090189.1, forward strand.
TGGATCCTTGTGTGTGTAATGTCTGCGTCTTCCGTCCTCCCCGTGATTCTGTTGGTTTGTTTAAGTTTATATTTTATTAGTCTATTATGTGTTTTTCCCCCTCGTGGGTTGTTGATTTGAGTTTTATGTTTTGTTTTTGTAAATAAATAATCTTTCTCCTGCACTTGAGTCCTCGCACCATTTTCCCTTGTTTGTGACGTGACAGTTATAAAATAAATAAATGTTTCATCCCAAGACTGCTCTGCTTTGTCTTACTGAAAACATAATATTGTCATATTGGTGTTCCCACATATAAACTGCAGGTAAATGGAATCCTAGGTTATATTGTTTTGTTTCACACTGCTCATAATTTACCTCAGGTTAACAATTGACCTTGGGTATTCATAAAGTGATGTTTCTACCATTCCAAACAGTTCTTATTTGCATCTTTGCCGTGTCAGAGGCATTGATTTGATGGACACAGCACGCGAACACTTTGCATAAATGCTCTAGCATTGTGCATCCTGTATTTCCAACTGTACTATCGACTTTATACTGGATGGACAATTCGGACTACAAAGGAAATAATTCAAACAGCCTCTTCTTCACTCATTGTCAAGGTTTTTGACAGCATTTTACATTTTTCCTCTCAAATGCTGAATTTACTGTTTATATACAATGTGCCGTGTTTCCGTGACTGTCCAAGGGTTTCTGAATGTGCGTTGTATTTGTTTGAATATTGAGCCACAGCTCATTGGCTACTGATGCAACGGCAACCAATCAGCTGGACTGGGAAATAATGTGATCGCTATTCAATGAGTTAAAGCCATATCAGCCAGCACCATCTAGTGTTTCATGTCAAAACTAAGTAAATGTTACCACATGAAGCATTTACCCTTATTGTCTAGTGTACTACTTTATTGTAGTACATCACTGATTTCAATGAGTAAACATTACCATCCAATAGCAGTTTATATTAGCCTGACAAGCCAGACCCACATCAAGATGTTTGGTCTGGAAACTCACCATTGACAGTGCTCAATCCGAGGGGCGGGATAAACGGTTGTCTTTCAAACTCCCTCTGCATGTGATAGTTTATCGCTACCACCAACCAGAGCAACGAATGTGAAACAGAGCTTGTTGATAGATTAAACATTCGCCGTATCCGGTCAGCAACACTCCGAACACATCTTCCCTTTTTAAGAATGACTTCAGTGCCGTTCTTTGTTCTTTTCTCAGAGAAAAGCTTAACTCGAAGTCTTCCAGAGTCGAGGTCAAAGCTGATTCGAAAGACCGCCGTTTGCCAGTTTCTGTGTTTACTAGAAGCACGCAAACGCAATTTGGCCGTCGTCATTATGACCCCACCCACCGACTGTATACACTATGTGATTGGCCCGGCAAGAGTTAGGGGAATACAGCTCAGAAGGGTATTGAGAGTTGCTACACGACACTCACGGGCAGATTAAATTTGCTGCCACTAGGGTGCGTCTAGATTTCTAGGCTAAGTTTATATATGAAGCAGCATATGATGTCAGGCAATATAGCCTTTACAGCACTAACCTGGACATTTGTTCAGAATTTCTCCACCTTTTTAAAAAAGTGTGACCAAGTTAGGTTCATTTAACAAATCCAAGATTTAAATACAATTAGTAGTAGCAGTAGTAGTAGTATTTATATAGCATAAATAATAATAATAATAATAATAATAATAATAATAATAATAATAATAATAATAATAATAATAATAATAATAATAACTGATTCCCCATGAGTCATGCACCACCTACACAAAAAACAAAAAATGGAATGGGTCTTTATGATAAAGAGATGAAATGAAAAAGTATAGTAATATAAGAAGCACACCCAAGCTGGAAAAGTCAAAACAGAACAGAAGGTTTTTTTTTATTATTATTTTTTTTTTTTTTACTGCAAATTCTGTGACCCACTCGGATACCAAATCCCTACAAAGTGATGTGAACAATGAGTCTGTGACAAATCTGGATAAGCATGAACAGGATCATAAGAGAGATTTGCTACAAAGCCTGACAACAGATAATGTTATCTGAAGCAAATCTGACATTTGCACAAGCTGTTGAAACAGCTCTCAGTATGCAAGCTGGGGAAACTACTTAAAATAAAATTAAAATAAGGAACATGACAAAAAACCTGATTATTAACATGGCTTTTCAAGTAGACTGTAGAAAAAAAATTGAAAGCAAAAAAGGTTTGTTGCTAAAGCTATTTATTGTTCTATCTTATGCTTTAGTATTTTATGCACAACTTCAAAAATGCATTATACAGTGCCTCTAACATGGATTATATCCAGGTTAATCTAGCAAAGAATTACAAAGAATTTCTTTGAGGCTCTCAATTAAGTAAGTTAGCGAAAGAACCTTCAAGAAGGACAAAAGATGAACCATAAAAAGGCTGAGACATTTCCAAAAATGCAGGCTCAGGGTAAAAAAGTACAAATGTGATTTTGGTAATAAAGGCAATGTCAAAAGAACTACATATAATGATTCAAAGGATGCTGACGATGCTGATGTTATGCATTTTTTTAAATATCAAATGAATATGCTTCTCAGGAGATATTCAAGAACTGAGAAAGTCCAGTTGCAAATGAAATAACTAGACCTGACATTGTGGGATGACCTGGACATACCAAAAATACTGCCACACATTTGGTGGGAGGAGAGATATTGTGGGAATATGAAAAAATGGCAAGCAGAAAAGAAGATTACAGGAACCACCTGTACATTGATCTCAGGTGCAGACAGCATGTGCTTATTCCCCTACAGTTTACTCTCGAAGCCTGTGATGAAATATCACAAGACTAACACTGCAAATTGGAAAAGTGTCAATATGGAATACAGATATACTAAAATCAGACTTTAAGAGTCTAAAACTGTAGAGACAACATAATGAAGAGTAAAGAACACCAACATCTGCACATGACTAAAACGATAATGCTCTGGTGAATCTTTGTAGTGAGAGTAATGACCTAGTAAATAAACACTCTGACCAGTGGTGGAACAGTCAGATATCTGACCAGTCTTACCAGTCTTGGTCATAAATAATGTGCCAAATTCTTAGAAATGTAATCATTTTATTCTTGTTGGTTTTGTACAGTTTTAAAAAACGTCTCAGGTTACGTATGTAACCATGGTTCCCTGAGAGGGAACGAGACGCTGGGTCGAAACGCTAGGGGACGCCTCTGCGTGCCATGTCATGAAGCACTTGTGTAATCAGTCCAATAGCGGGACGATACGTCACAGGCGGGTGACGTCATCGACCAGGAAGCTATAAAGCATGCCCGGACCAAACAGTCACTAGCTTCTGAAAAAGTCGAACAAATCGATCACAGGCATGCCGGGAGTATGGCATCTTGACGCAGCGTCTCGTTCCCTCTCAGGGAACCATGGTTACATACGTAACCTGAGATGTTCCCTATCTCGAGGGAACTTCGAGCTGCGCCGAAACGCTAGGGGACCTCAATACCCACGCCGCCAGAGTCCCAAATGTCTGTTTGTGTGATTTAACCCAGAAACACCCGGGACCCCGGAGTAGAGGCTACGTCCAGATTGTAAAACCTCACAAATGTATGCGGAGAGGACCACCCAGCCGCATCACAAACCTCTGACAGTGAAACTCCCGAAATAAGAGCCATAGAGGCAGCCATACTCCTAGTAGAGTGGGCGCGGACCCTCATAGGTGAATGATGTCCGACCGACTCATAAGCGAGCGAGATAGCCTCGACTATCCACTTGCTAAGCGTCTGCTTTGAAGCCGATTTTCCCTTACTCGAGGACCCAAAACATACGAACAACTGTTCTGATTTTCGCCACAGGGCAGCTCTGTGGACATATGCATCTAGGGCCCTGACCGGACATAGCAGATTTAGCTTCTCTTGGTCTTGACTAGTGAACGGAGGCGGACAGAAAGCCTGCAGCATTACTGGTCCCGGCACGTTGGTCGGGACTTTGGGAACATATCCTTCCCTCGGGAAGAGAAATGCTTTCACCATTCCTGGTGCAAATTCAAGGCAAGAAGGTGCTACTGATAGAGCCTGTAGGTCTCCTACTCTTTTCAGTGATGAAATCGCTAGGAGAAACACTGTTTTTAGTGTGAGGAACTTTTCTGACACTTCCTCTAACGGCTCGAAGGGAGCCAACATAAGGCCTTCGAGCACTATGGCCAGGTCCCAAGTCGGCACCCTGGAGCGTGCCGCAGGTCTGAGCCTCAAGGTACCACGGAGGAAACGCGTGACCCACGGGTGTCTCCCTAATGATGCGTTATCTAATGGATTATGATACGCAGATAACGCCGACACATACACTTTCAGAGTCGACGGGGATAACCCTGCGGAGTATTTTTCTTGCAAGAACTCGAGAACTGAACCGACCGGGCAGTTAACAGGGTCCAAAGTCTGGTGCGTACACCAGGCGACAAAAACTCTCCATTTGAGTGCGTAAAGTCTCCTTGTGGATGGTGCTCTGGAGTGCAACATGGTCTCTATCACCTCAGTCGATAAACCCGTGTTTATGAACTGGGGCCCCTCAGGGGCCAAGCCCACAGTTTCCACAGTTCCGGGCGCGGGTGCAGTACTGACCCCCCGGCCTGTGAAAGAAGATCCCTCCTGACTGGGATTTCCCAGGGAGGACCCTCTAGGAGAGACATGATGTCTGAGAGCCATACTCGGCCCGGCCAGAACGGGGCTACCAACAAGAGCTGAACCCCGTCCCGGCGGACTCTCTCCAGCACTCCTCAGCAGCAATGCCAGAGGGGGAAAGGCGTACAGACGCAGCCTCGGCCACGTCTGTACCATTGCGTCCAGCCCCAGTGGGGCTGGATGTGTGAGGGAAAAGAATGCTGGACAGTGTGTCGTCTCTCGAGACGCAAACAGATCCACCTGGGCTCGCCCAAAGCGGATCCACAGCTCCTCCACCACCTCGGGGTGGAGCCTCCATTCCCCCGGCACCACTCCCTGCCTCGACAGGGAGTCTGCCGCTACATTCAAGACCCTCGGGATGTACATCGCCCTGAGCGAGAGTATCTTGCCTTGGGCCCATATCAGAATGTGATGCGTGAGCTTCCACAACCGACGCAATCTCAATCCCCCCTGGTGATTTATATACGAGACCACCGAAGTGTTGTCTGACCGAACTAACACATGGCGGCCCCGTAGGTCTGGGAGGAAGTGTTTGAGTGCTTGAAACACAGCCATCAGCTCCAGCTGGTTTATGTGCCAGGAGAGCTGATGGCCCCTCCACAGACCTTGGGCCGAGCGGCCACTCATGACCGCTCCCCAGCCAGTTAGGGAGGCATCCGTCGTTAGCATTACGCGACGACAAGGAGCCCCCAGAACTGGACCTTGGGAAAGGAACCAAGGATCTTTCCACTTCACCAAGGCACGTAGGCAGCGCCGCGTGACCTTGATTAGGCGAAAAGGGTTTCCCCTCGGGGAGAACCCCTTGGTCCTGAGCCACCACTGCAAGGGTCTCATGTACAGCAGGCCAAAAGGTATCACGTTGGACGCTGCTGCCATCAAACCCAACACTCTTTGAAAGTGTTTGACAGTGAGTGACTGGCCTAGCTTTATCTGGTTGACGGTATTCAGGATCGTTTTTACCCTGGGTGGAGATAGCCGAGCCGACATCTTTCTCGTGTCCCAAACTACCCCCAGAAAAGTAATGCTCTGCTGTGGTGCCAACATACTTTTCTTTTCGTTCAACCTTAGCCCCAACACCTTCATGTGGGCGAGAACAGCATCTCGATGCTGAACCGCCAGTTGTTTCGACTGTGCTAACACTAGCCAATCGTCGATGTAATTTAGCACGCGGATGCCCTGGAGTCGCAGCGGAGCCAGAGCTGCATCCACGCACTTCGTGAAAGTGCGGGGCGATAAAGCTAGACCGAATGGCAGCACTCGATATTGGTACGCTTTTCCCCCAAAAGCGAACCTGAGGAACTGTCTGTGCTGCGGAAGGATGGAGATGTGGAAGTACGCATCTTTTAACCCTTTAGGCGCCAGAGGTTTTTTCCTAAAACGTTCGATTTTGACATCTTAATTCCAAAAGGCTATATCTTAAAATTGATAAAAGATAGAAACTTTCTGTAAATTAGAGAAATATTAAGGAGGACCCTAAGTTTATGTAGAGATTACATTTTCCCATCTAATTTGCATATTATGACGTCATAGCGTGGGGGCAATCTTGGATTATATAATTTTCATGAAAAGCCACATGTTTAAATGATAAAATGCAGCACTTCTTTCCCCCCAAAATGTCCCTCACCTTCTGTGTGCTATATTGCACAATACTGCATGTTCAGGTAAATAGTAAACAGTAAACAAACTGTGTAAATCATTACTAATAAGTGGTAGAAACAAATCGAATCCATAGCGGTTTGCCTTTTGCTGTAGAGATTTTCCATTTACCACATACAGTAAGCACTCTGATTGCATATATGGGGCACATATATATTATATATGATATATTATGCATAATAGCCCCTCTGCCCCGCGTCACAGCACGTCTGCTCGCGTCCAGATCTGCCTCGCGCGCTGCCGCATGTGCACAGCCACGGCCAGTGTTATCATTTTGACTCCCCACCCTGCCTCCACATTGCCCTCAAACTTGCTTATGAATACTTCGACCTCTTCTAACATACCCAGTGGCGTTAGATAAAGTCTCCACCACAATACTGTCGCCGCGATCGCGGAGAGGCGCGCGGTGAGAAGACGCGCGCTTCATGGTGAGCGCGGCAAAAATCTCCCGCGGCTGCCTCATTCCCAACACTAACACACCTGCTAACTTCGCGATGAACACTCGGACCCCGGGAAACATTATTCCCACCACTGACATTGGGCAAAGGACCATCTGCATTGGGCAAGTGATTCACCATTTGTGCTTAGTATAACGTTAGGTTTAGTTTCACTTTCAGAGTCATCGTCATCTCACATTTCCCTTCAGAATCAGGGTCCGCGAATAGAAGACCCAACACTTCATTGCGGGTAAGCTTTATTGATGCCATTAGAACATAATAATAGTAATAATAATCTAATGCAAATACTCGCTGACGTTGACAATGCTCTGATAAAACAGCTCACTCGCACGTCAGCTCCGCTTTTGTTTACACTGATTCAATGCGCTCTTGCTCGTATATTTTGTATAGAATCATGATGTTTGTATGAGTCAGGGATGAAGTACAACATGTCTACCATCTAGTGGAGGGGAGGTTGAATGAAATTTGACACCCTATTTGACCAAATCGGCCGTTTTATTCAGTGACGCATCTTGTCGAGTAAACTCGACCGTGGCGCCAAGAGGGTTAAATCTATCGTGACACACCAGTCCTCGGACCTGATGTGACACACGATCTGTTTTATCGTGAGCATTTTGAATTTTAATCTTTTTACTGCTCTGTTTAGATGACGCAGATCTAAGATAGGCCTTAACCCATCATCCTTCTTTGGAACTATGAAGTACCGGCTGTAAAACCCCGACTCTCTGCAGTGGGGAGGGACCCGTTCTATAGCCTCTTTTCGCAGAAGAGTATGTACCTCTTATTCCATTACCAGAGCCTGCTCGGGGCTTACTACCGGGGCAGTAACCCCGTTGAACACGGGCGGGTGTAACCCGAATTTAATTCTGTACCCTTTTTCTATTGTACGCAGGACCCATTCTGAGACATTCGGCAGAAGTTTCCACGCTGCCAGAAAATCTACTAAGGGAACCAGCCTCTCAAGGCTGGTCTCTGGATTTTCCTGTGTGGTCAGCCCGGTGTCCTGTAACGGATAACCGGCAGGTAGCAACCGAACTGACCGCCCAGGGGCCCTCCCGAGAGGGCGCGAACATCCCCAAGCCGCTACGTTTCCGGGCGGACATGGAGATATGCGTTCGCCGGGGACCGCCGCGCCCTGAAGCACCAATGGTGGCAGGGTTGGCAGACCGGCCCCCCGATGGCACCGGGAAAGAGCGCGCGCCTCGGCGAGCCGCACTTTCCCGGAGGGGACTGCCATCGGAAGCCCTGCGCTCTTGGCGCCAGGACTTCTTAGGCGAGGCCTTCCTAGCAATAAGGACGGTCCTCAGATCCGTACTACCGCGGGAAGGTCCCGGCTGAGCGCGTCACCCGGACCCCCGTTCTCTCTGTGGGGGGGCCCGAGCGGCCACGCTCTGCTTTTGCTGCGCTCGATGCGCTACGGAGGAGGACGTACTCGGCTGGGGCTACCCCCGCCCGGCAGCCCCTGGGGGATATGATTTGCGGGGGAGAAACTTTGAAAACGCCGCCGCCTGCTTCCTGGCCTCCTGGTAACGGTCGACGACCCTTGTTACAGCGTCACCAAAGAGGCCAGTAGGCGAGACGGGCGAATCCATAAGAAACTTTTTATCCCTTTCTTTTATATCTGAAAGATTTAACCACAGATGTATCCACAGATTATATCCCCCAATAAATCGGCTTGATAAGCCTGCAGGACGCCCACCGTATGTAGACAGGCGGCCGTCTGCCCTGCTGCCGAGTACGCCCTGCCCACCAGCGCTGATGTTGTTCTTACGGGCTTGGTGGGCAGCTGCGGGGCTTGCAGCGACGATGCTGACTCGGGGGAGAGATAGCTCGCGAGCGTCTCTTCCACCCGCGGCATCGCCGCATAACCATGAGCCTTCAACCCGCTTATATTTGAGTATTGAGATGTGGACGGGTTAAAGACTCTGGCAGATGCTGGTTTAGCCCAGGACCTCGACACCTCGGTGTGGAGGTCCGGGAAAAATGGAAAGCCCCGTCTAGGAGGTTGAGTATATGAGGGCAGAAATCTTTCATCTAGCCTGCTTGTGTGTTTTTGTGACTCATAACACTCGGCCGGCCAGTCTAAACTTAATCTGGCAACGGCAGGAGTGACAACCTCCATTAGCTCCTCCTGTGCGTGTGTGTGTAATGGTGGAAGTAGTTCGTCAGTTTCATTTACACTAACAACATCCAGTTCCTCGGAACTGGAGTGCTGCAGCTGATCTTGTGCCTCAGCGCGAGCGGAAGAAACCGCAGAGCGTGCTTCCAACTCACGAGCTGAGGCTTGATATCCAGTGGGTAAGGGCAGAGATAGGGGATCACCCGTCTCTAACCCCGCCACCAGATCTAACTGCGATCCCCAAGACGCGAGCCTTCGCTGTGCCTCGGCAACAGCGGGACCCGAGCCCTGAGGACCGCGAGCCAAAGCACTCTCCTCGAAGAGTGCCCGGCGTGATCTTAATGTACGCATTGGGAGACTCTCGCAATGCTCGCAGCCAACCCCCTCGAGAGCTGACTGGGCATGCTCGAGCCCCAAACACATTACGCACAGGTCGTGTGTATCCCCACCCGTGATGTAACGAGGGCAGGGAGGAACACAACGCCTGAACTGACTAGACATTCTTTCTCTTTTGACACACACACAATAAATGGACATACAATATCACACAGAGCGCTTTGTGAAGACACAGAAGCTAGTGACTGTTTGGTCCGGGCATGCTTTATAGCTTCCTGGTCGATGACGTCACCCGCCCGTGACGTATCGTCCCGCTATTGGACTGATTACACAAGTGCTTCATGACATGGCACGCAGAGGCGTCCCCTAGCGTTTCGACGCAGCTCGAAGTTCCCTCGAGATAGGGAACTGGAAAACTACTATAGTATTTTCCAAGAGACTCTAAAAATGTCATGTGATATAACCATCAAGTAAAAAGCTGGCATCTCAATGACACATTGAAAACATTTCAATGTAAACATCTATAACTTGTGTAACTTTATTTCTGTTTGACTGATGAGAACTTGTACACCGTAACTGCAAGATAATCAGACTGGAGTTGCCTTGTTTGGTCAATATGGTGGTTAATAAATGGTCCACATAGCATTATGTTATGCCATTGATACCAAAACACATAATAACTTTCTATTCTTGAGACCACTCTTCCTCAAGTTCCTTTCAAATGGGAACTCGCACTTTATCCTAGGACACTTTAGGGAACGATCTTGGGGATCAGGACACTGTGTCTCACTAGTCGCCATTACCCTTCTAATTGCGCAAATTGAAACTGCGAATTGAAAATACGCCCAATGGAAACACGGCAATTTCACAAAAACTCCCATACATCGCAAAAAAAGTTTTTACGCTCTCATGAGGTGGTTTTTCAGGCAATTCGTAAAAGGACATTTTCGCAAAACTGCAATGGAAACGTTTTTTTCCGCATTTACAGGTCACCTGGTGTGGTCGCGCATTGCTGCAACATTAAAGGGTTACTTCAGCGATTAGCATATGGCTTTGTATCAGTAGAAACCCTGGAGTATATTCAAATTATTGTGCTTTCCCCCCTCATATCTCCCTGAGACAAGAGATTTATGCATTTTATTTCTAGAAAAATTCCTCCTATGATGCAAATTGACGATTTTTGCATCATAGGAGGAATGTTTGCCCAGAGGCTAAAGACTACAGCCAGCAGAGGAAGCCATTTCCGCATGTTTTGAACTTGAGCATGGGGGATGGGAGATAACGCTCAGCTTGCAGGGAGAGCTCAGCTGGCAGGCACTCATTTAAACAGAGCTATGGTATGCAATGTAAGTCTTTTAACTTCTCAAATTAATTTCTATGAAAGTTAAGCTTGTAAAGGCATGAACTGAAACGCGCCAGACTGAACTCGAGTTGTGAATGTAAGCCGCGAGTGTAGTCTCGATTACCTCAGCTCTCATCACTCGTGCAGTTAGTGCTCAGTGCTGTGATGCGCGGTAACTCACTCATTATATTGAACAGACACGTTCAGTTTTTAATTGTAGTGTCTTCTCTAACTCAGTCACTGTAACGTTAATCAAGTTGGTGGCGTTGGGGAATGGCACAGGGCAGCGAAGCATTCTGGGAATTGTAGTCTTTCATCCCCATGGGACAAAAATACATTTTCTGTCTTTTCTCAGTCTAGAAAGCACCAAATTCAAAAATTATTTCACATTTCTACTGCATTGATGACCCAGTTTAAATACAGATTCATCTTCCCAGCGCTGAAGTACCCCTTTAAGGCCTATATTATATTTTCCACTCAATTGTGTCGTAATAACAAGATATAATATAAGATATTTATTTTCTCCTAATAAGAACAGTGGCATAACTTTAACCTAGTAATGATGGACCCCGGTGCAGCCACAAATAATATAACTATATAGGCATACTGTAATTCAGACATATATTCAAGAAATGTATTAAAACAGAAAGAGCTATAGTTTCAGCTTTACTCAAAGGCCGAGGAAACAGGCCAGTTACACACGTCAATCCATTCCAGACAATCTTGGTTTGCTTCTTGTTTAACATAGGCTATTAATTGATGAAACATTGATCAAAATAAAAATACAAATTATACAAACCAAATAATTTTTTTTAAGAAAGACTTTCTAGAAAATAAGACTCAAAGTGATCAAAATCCCCAGGTCTCAAACATATTGCAATTCTTATATCTTACTCATGCTGCTCACATATCAAAATCAACATATAAATTAAAATAATAATATAACAGGCTAATGTTTAGGCCTACACGTAGCCTATTTAGTTTCGTAGTTAGGCTATATGTTTTGTTTAACTCAAGGCCGATAAAGGCTTTGATGTTTTCAAATTTTTTCCTTCTTCCTTTAAGACAGAAACGGAAACAATTTGCAATACTTTGTCATTTTTAGCTATACAGATAAGTTCAAGACATAATTATAAACTATAAACTGTCTACTTTTATTTGTGGACTCAGGGAACTAATTATTTTGTATGCACTCATTCCAAACGCTGTCTTCATTTAAAAAATAAATAAATAATTTGTTTATTAAATGCCATTTTTTTCTTTTCCAAAGCATTTCTAAATTCACTTTATATGTCCAACAAACGAAATATCTAGCCAAAATAACGAAAGTGGTAAAAATATATAAATAAATTAAAAATAAAATAAAACATTTGAGTTACCATGCAAATTCTAACATTTCGCTCTTCTCTATATGCATCAACCTGGCGCGCGTAAAAGTCGATCATTCTTTACAGGTGACGGTTTGGAAGGAAGGAAGACGAGACAGAGTTCTTTATTAAACTCATAAAAGACAATAGAATTACAGGAATACTGGATTCTAAACACAGAAATGCCACATTATCATTAAGACCTGGAAACAGATCTGACCCACACACACACACACACACACAGACACACACACCTGTGCCGCTTAAGTAACCTAAGGGGCTTTACTTGCCATTAATGATTGGATAACACACACGTCTCCTTCCAATAAAAATAATGGCTAGTGCGGTGGATGGGATATACAAACCTACCAAGTGCTATCATTTTGGAATGAACAATCGCGAGAGGAAAATAATACGTTTTAGTCGCATAACTGCAGCTATGGAAACGCAATAGTTTTTTATAGACATTTAAGAAATATCACAAATTTTTTTTAACAAATCTCCTTCAGACAAAAGAAGTTGTGGACGTGTACTACAGATGCTACAGATGCCCTACACTGGTCGCACCAGTAGTGATATCATAGGCTGTCACCGGCCAATGTTATTGTGGTGTTAAGATATGTGCTTTAGACACACTGGAGGCATTCCCCAAAGCATCCTAGGATGCACTCTCTTGTTCCCCTTCTCTTGGAATCATGTTTACATTTATAACCCGAGACATCATTCTGTGACATTGCCAGGCCACCACAAACACCAATGATCATGACTGAATATCACAGCCTAGCATTTATACAAGGTTACAGGGTTTTTCTTTTGTTTATATTTTTTCTTTCTTTTGAAGGATCATTCACCACTGCTATTTTCTACTGTATGGTTTGTTGGTCAATACTTCCACTTCTGTATGATTCTCTGTATGAATTCCCCACAGAATCTTGTTACAAAGCCTTTATTTTCCACCAATTTCTGTGAATCCTCCATTTTAAACTTGTGCTGTTGTTAGACTCAGCACTGATGTTCTCATATGCAAACCCAATAACTTGGAATCATGGGGGGTTGATGAGATGCCATATAGAGACAGCAGATCACTTAGGGATGGTTATTCTTAGCACAATGAAAATGACTCTTCTGATGGCAAAACAACAATCAGAGATAAAAAATGTACTCACTATTTGTATGCATGAAGGAATTTCACATTTCCACTGTCTGTGGTACCAACCGTCACATAAACTGTACCCCCAATACAATGCAACAATTTATAATACATCATTAACATTTAGTTCTACAAATTTCCACATGTCTAGGCCCATACACTTTTGACCTTTTTTTTTTTACATAGACTTTCCCTCCTGTCACATCTATACTGAACTTTCTGAAGATGGGAGCAAGACATACAAAATATGCAGGTGCATCAATTTATAGTATTGTTTATTGGTTTATAAGCTTATTTTTTATACATTGTATAATAACCTGACCATCTTTGCTTGTTTGCAATTATTGCAATTAATAAAAGTTTTATTTATCTGTGATAATTATGTTGCTGCACAAAACGTGTTAGTATCATAAACTTTTGTTGATCACAAGAGCTTGTTTTTTTTTTCTATAGTCTAAACGCCTATAGAAAATTCTTATTGGGTTCCTGTTGAGGAACCATTGTGATGTCAGCATCACTCTATTATGGTCTCATGTTAATTTGCCCTGTTTAGTAAATCTGGCTCTTTGACTCTTTCCGGTGGCGAGACGGTCAAAGTTGCATAACCTGGTGACAGATCTCACTTAAAGGCATATGTCAACGATAATGAGTGTTTCTTTATCTCAACAGCAGCCAATTATAGTAAGCTTGTGGTTCCCAGGCATGTTATATTTGAAAACATCATGGAAAGTTGTTGCGGACCACAGAAAATGTACTGTAACTTAAATTCTATAATACATTTTTTCAATGTCATTGGAGCAACAGATATTGTGTAATTTAATACTAATTATACTTTTTTTGCAGCAGTTCTACTTTTTTGAAGTGGAGCAATTCCTAAGTCACATTTGTAAATGCGCTATTTTTGCATAAACTTTATAGTTTTTCATGTTAAAATGAACCTTGATGATTATTGCTGTGTAATTTGAGTATCTTTTCATGCTCTGTATAATTTGACATATTGTGATGTCTTCTTCACACTATTAGAAAATTATGCCAAGTGCTGCTGCATTGCTGTGGTGATTCATCTTGCATACCAGAGCCAATTGTGTGTATGATTAAGACGCATACATACATTTCTCCATGCAGCCTCGCAACCAATTATCTTCTCTCTTAAATGAGCCCAAAAAGGAACACAGCTTCATACATTCACAATGACAAAGGGAAATAGAGGACGGTACTATGTCTTCCTCTGTGGCACATTTGACAAACAAAGCTTTCTGAATTCAATTTAACGACAATGAAAACATTTCAGTTTTCTCATATGCGGATACGTGCGAGCAATTACAGTACATGTAACCATACCTGGTTGAAGTACAACACATTACATAAAAAGCAGAGAAATATACAGAAGTTATTTTTGAAAAATCTTCCAAAATTATTCAAATACCCATCCCCCACCCCCTCCAAAAGAAAATTAACACACATACCATATCGGTGTCAGATACTGGTCCGAAACTTGTCACATATATGTTTGTCCTCACTTCAGTCACACTTTCTGAAATAGAAAGCATAAGAGCAGAAATATCAACAATGTAAAACAACTATTTAATGCATTTTGAAGATTTTATTGGTTACACATTAGATCGCATTTAACTGACTGACAACTGTAACTTTGCAACAACATATCAACTAACTCATTAATTTGCAACTAAATGTCAACATCCTTTCATTAGAATATTAGTAGACAGTTAGATTCATAGATATTAAGCAGACAGTCTACTAATACTCTGATGACTCCTAGTTTACATGTAGTTGCAAAACTACAGTTAGTAGAATGAATCAAAATAAAGTGTTACCCTATTATTTTATAGATCTGTAAAGACATAAATATATACCACAAATGGCCAGTAAAACAATTCATAATGCACAGAGGATAATCAATGCCAGACAGCTGTGATTTATGACCTTGTGTATTTTTATTATTATTCAATTTGTTTCCATTTCATGCATGTGCATGCCTCAAAAAAGGACTAGGTTGAGAGAGTTAGTAAGGTTTATTTAGATTATTGTTTGTTTTGTTTAAAAAAAAAAAAAAAAACTCTTCAACTCTTGTGAAAAATTCAACTCTTGTGAATCATCCAGCTAATGACACACAACCAAGGCTCATTACTGCACGTGGGAAGCGAAGGTTGGCTCATGTGATCCGATCAAACAGACGAGCTACTATAGTGATAAATTGCTCAAGAATTTAATTCGGGTTCTGATAGAAAGGTGTCAGAATACACAGTTTGTTGCGTATGGGGCTGCATAGCCACAGACTAGTCAGGGTACCCATGCTGACCCCTGTCCACCACTGAAAGAAGCAACATTGAGCACATGAGCATCAGAACTGGACCATGGAGCAATCTTTTACATCACTTGGATGGCCGTGTGCGCAGCGGTTACCTGGGGAACACATGGCACCAGGATGCACTATGGAATGAAGGCAAGCCGGTGGAGGCAGTGTGATGATTTGGAAAATGTTCTGCTGGGATTGCCTTGGGTCCTGCTACCATGTGGATGTTACTTTGAAATGTACCACCTACCTAAGCATTGTTGTAGACCATGTACACCCTTTCATGGAAATGGTATTCCCTGGTGGCTTTGGCCTCTTTTAGCAGGATAATGTGCCCTGCCACAAAGCAACAATCGTTCACAAATGGTTTGAGAAGCAACAACAACAAGTTTGAGATGTTGATTTGGCCTCCAAATTCCCCAGATCTCAATCCAATCAAAAATCTTTGGGATGTGCCGAGCAAACCAATTGGATCCATGTTTATTAATAGATGTATATTGTTAATGGTGGTGAATTTGGTTGTTTTATTATTACTAAATTCACTTGAATCAAGACTGTCTGAATGATAAATTGAGTGCCCTTCTGCAACAGTTGTGTGTGGGGCAGAACACATACTGCTGCCTTATGTTGCCTCTGACTAGGTCTGCCACTTACTTGGGAAGGATAATACTTAATGTAATGAACTATAATGTTGTTAATAGAGAAATTGTGATAAAAAAGATGGCTTTAGCCCCCTATTATAATAGGGCACATATTATGCTTGTTGCCTATGGATTTTACCTTTTTCTTCATGTGTAATATAGATATGTGTGCATGTAAACTAACTGCAAACTGTTGCAAAGAACCTATTCCTTGCTAAAAGTAGTTAATCTTTTCAAAACAAAACACTTTCTTGAACCTGCCATTTTTAGTTGTGCTATATTTTCTGTGACTTTGCCATGTCACCATGTTACACAATTGTATAATGCCCATCTGGCTGCTTTAGCCTGCCATCAAAGAACAATTTTGTGATGTTAAGGAGACGTCACAAAATTGTTCTTTGTGACTTTTTTTTTTTTGGGGGGGGGGGGGGGACATGGAATTCCAATAATGTTGCCATAGTAACCATATATATTATACAGTTTACAGCTGCTCATGAACCCTTATAAGCTGAAACACAATTATGGAAAGCGGAGTTACATTTCCGACACAAGATCTAAGAGGTTGACCAATCACAACAGACTGGGCCAACTGACAAATCAGAGCAGACTGGACTTTTCTGAAAGGTGTTAAAGAGACAGGAACTCAAACAGAGTGTCACATTTGCCTTCGTAGGGTGAAAGTTTTTTTTTTTTTTTTTACTTAAACCATGTAGATGTATTCTAGCAGATGTCAAAAATACAATTATGAACTTGAAAATGAGCAAAATATGGGCACTTAAAAATGTGTCCTGTGTATAATGCACTGCTGGCCTTTAAAGAAATCTGAAGTCATCATGTTCCAGTTAGCAAATTTGATGTGATGAGTACTGTAATACACATTAGCATCTATGTAAAGCAGGGTGGAAATGGAAAAAGATTTGATGAAGCTTGAGAGAGGTGACTGGAAGGAGGCCAGGATGGTGCAGACAGCAGGACTCGGGCAGTTGAGGCAGTGGAAGCAATCCAGCTCCACAGCATCAGCCCACAGCTCTCGGTGCGGCAATGTGACTTAGCCCATTTATCAAAATCATACATCTTGGTTTTTGACTGCCCACAGCTGGGCTCACACTTTAGGCTCTGTACTTTCAGAGGTCACTAGGGATTCCCTCTGTGAGACCTCTGTGGAGAAGGAAAAATATACACAGAGGGAGATAAACTAATGGATCCAGTGGGACATTTCAGCAAGCCATTAGGAAATAGACTATACTTTATTGATGCTCAGAAATGTTACGGTAATGCTCTGAATCCAAAATGATCAGGGGTCCAATCATCTTTTTTTTGTTAAGATTAAGTGAGCAATCTGTGGATGGCCCATTACATCAGTGGGCAGGACTTCCTCCTTATTTATTTTTATCAGAGATCTATAACACACAATGGTCCTGGGGCTTCTTAAGCTAAGGATTTGTGAGTGGTCCTAGGAGAGCACTGTTCTGTAACACATTTTGCTATTGATAAACATTAAAGTGCCAAGAAAAGGTTTGACTGTTCCAAAACACAATCTGTTACAGATCTGAGAGGTGTGAGACTTGTGACAAGAAGTGTCAAAATGAAAACAAAACTGATCATACTCCATCCACAAGCTAACCATAAGGCCAACATGTTGATAAGAGAGACAATGAGAATAAAATGTGTACATCTATTTATCATACCTCCTAGTCCAGGACGCAATCTGTTGTCATAACCATCCAGCAATCGATCCAAAATCCGGGTAAAGATGGTGATATTGTCTTTGCTGTCATCAGGAATGGGTTCTCTGTGGCCGGTTACAGCCCTGTGGAGAAGAAAAAAGAAAGAAATTCAGGTCTCGTAAACGAAGTAAAGGTTTTTTTTTTCTTTTTTTTTGTACTGTGATGGTTGTTCTTGAGTAATTTGTTTGTCCTGCGCAGTTAACCTGTTAAGCTGACTTCCAAATTTTGAAAAAATCCTAAGAAATGCATACTCAGACTAAAACAAATACAGTTTGTGAATCCTTTGCACTAAAAGCATAATTATGGTCTCATTTGAAGGCAGACACCTGGCAGTTTACTGTAAAGTCAAAATGATAATATTTTTTATAATCAAAAAAAGCTATAATAAGCTTCAAAATTTTGTAAAGTTATTAGAAATTTATTTGTATGTAATATCTTTATGAAAATAAAATTGAAGTGGGCCTTGGAGAAATCTAGAAATGCACTACAGCTAAAGCCACAAGTCTGACCATGTTATATTTCAGATCTGAAGATGATCAGTCTAAAACTCTGAATTTTATTAAACGTTTTACAAGATTGTTTCATGTGATTTTATTTTGAGATATCTCTAAAATTTCAACTGATGTTTATTGCCACATCTTCTCAGCTTTCATTCAGTGTATTGCCTCTATTGTTTAGAGGTGCAAACTGCCCCATTCAGTTTGTCTCCCCAGCACACATTCACACTTCTGCGGACTGGTTATGGCTCTAATTATTATTCTTTTGTCTGCATTATAATTACTAACGATTCTCTATTCAAACTGTTCTATTCAAACCTCATTTCTAAATCAAACCTCTCACTTTACCCTCACTGAGACTCTATCGAATGGATTTCGTCCAAATAAGCATTTCAGTAGTTTTACATTTAGAAAATGTTCATAAAAATAAGTATTTACTCAATGGCAGGTGCATCTAGGGCAAGCTAGCATGTTAGCTTAGCACACAAGCAAAACAACAATTTATACGATTAAAATCATGATTTATTCAAAACTTGCTTCATATCACTTTATAATTTATAAGTAGAGTGTTTTATATAATATGTGATCTCATGTAGCTTCGGGTCAAAAAATCTGACAGAAAATATACAATGCTAAAAGCTATGTGGAATAGCATTGCATTATAAATATCATCTATTATGAAACCACCCAACATGGCATAAAGAACACAGACCAACCATATATTGCCGCGATTGTGTGTTTATGGTCTTAAAACGTGTCTATCTGCATAAAATAGCGATCTGACGATCTCTGGAAGCTGTTGGTCAGATACTTCCTGAATGTCACATGGTGTGTCTATTCTTCATCTATTCCATATGGGAGTGAATTTTCAGTAGTACAGCTTTAGTTCTTGTGGGGGAGTCATTTCTAAATCACAGAGGTCCCTAGATAATACTAATCCCGTGCGAATAGTGTTTAAGTTTGCCTTTCTTTCACTTCAGTACTATTGCTTGTTTGCATCTGTTTTTAAATATCAATGATGCTGAGACCCTAGTTCATGCTTTCCTTCAGTTTTGGCTTGACATACTGTAATTCTCTTTTCTATGGCTTACTCAACACAATAAATAAGCTCCAATATATTCAGAACTCTGCAGCTAGGGTTCCCACATCAGGGCTTGACATTAAAGACTGCCCGATAGCCTGGGGCCAGCATGAAAGACACTCAGGCCAATTGACGGAACTGTCACCTGCCCGTTCGGGCTAGTGCTGTATCTTTACTGAAGTTGATAATTTGTGCATTTTGTAAGCTTTGCCTATTTAAATATTCAAGCGCTAATAGATGACAAGTGTCTCTCAGTTTGGTTCTCGCGTGACACGGCAACACTAGCTTAAGCGCACCCACGCGTCTCATAGCGCACAAATATTCACACAAAATAGTCAAAATTGAGTCTTGTTGAGTAGCATCGTAAACATAGTCAGTTATGTATTTTAAATGAATGTGAACATGAAATATGCCAGTCACCGCAAGTGTTTTTGTCATTTTCACAAGTTTCATGGCCCACAGAATATCAAAACATGCAAATATATCAAACAGACAGAACAGACCTTCTGCTTTATTCTAGCGTTGTGCATTTTTTATTAATCAACACTTGAATGTGTTTTTGTAAGAGACTAACGTTACAGCCAGATCAGATTCAGAACGATGATCAAAACACAGATGGAGTAACTATTAGAACGAGTACATCAACACATCAAAGCTTTAGTCCTATAGCTCGTCCTGGGGGCAACATCTCATTTGATAACAGCTGTTTTTTTATTGTTCTTTTTTAGTTGCTGTTTATTGCTGATGATCGCATTATTTTTCATATGCAGCATATCATTATTACCGCTTTTGTTTCTTCTTCACCTGAGATTTTTGATCAGGAGATTCTGTACTTAAAGCGCCTTGAGTGCTTTGAAAAACGCTATATAAATCAGACAAATTATTATTTTTATTTTATTTTATTTTTTTAAACCCATGGAAATGCTGATCCTGTTGTAAATGATTGTGGATAATTTCTTTTTAAAACGGTTGTTCCATTATTACCCAGATTTTTTTTTTTTTTTTTTTTCAGATTTTGAACCATATACTGTACATATGTACCATATTCTTGCCAGTAAACAAGAAGATTTTTAAATAGAAAGATAGCTAGAGAGAGAAATGGTTCGAACTTGGTCAGCATCTTTGATCTATCATTCTTTGAACATCTGTTGCAATTGGAACCCTCCTCAGGTAAGGAAAAGCAGTCATTATGAATGTGTCTAGGACCAGTCCTGGAGAGAAAATAACAACTTGGCTTAATCTAAAGATCGAAACAACTAAAGCTTGACCACAATTCAAACTGGATAACAGCTCTTTCAAGAATAAACCCACTTTCCTGCTTCTCACTGAGTCACAAGAAACCAGCCTTTTGTGTTTCTGTAAACCTCAGGATGCATTCCCTCCTTGTGTGACATTTTGTCTGTGTTTGAGTTGTATTTTGAGTTGGTTTTGTAGTGTTTCTTGTTCTGTTTCCTTTGTTTGCATTTGTTTCTATTGTTGTTTATTAAGTTGCTACACCTGCTTCTTGTTTCCTGTCTTTGACAATAATGTTTATATATAGCCCTGTTTTTGCTGTCCTTTGACTATTTGCATCTTTATTTAATGCTTGTTCTGTTTGCCGTGTTTTGTATTCTGAGAATCTGATAAGTGTTAAATTGAGGCTTTTCGTTCATTAAAGGGTACATAACAGATACAGATCTCATGTTAATCTTGAGTAGTATTGCATCCTTCATATCTCAGAACAGTCTTTAGTTTTACCATATTTATAAAAGACAGATACATGTACTGATTCTTTCAGAAAACAGCCGAAATATGTGGAGGCATGCAGTGGATAGAGCTAAAGAGTCACCAGCACACACACACACACACACATGCATGTACACACACACACACACACACACACACACACACACACACACACACACACACACACACACACACACACACACACACGCACGCACGCACGCACGCACGCACGCACGCACGCACGCACGCACACACGCACGCACGCACATGTCGTGTTTCCATGTTTTATGGGGACTTTCCATAGGCGTAATGGATTTCATACTGTAAAAACTGTACATCATATCCCCTTACACTGCCCCTGCCCCTGCCCCTAAACCTACCCATCACAGGAAACATTCTGCATTTTTACTTTCTCAAAAAAACTCCTTGTGTGTGATTTATAAGATGTTTTCCTCATGGGGACCTAAAAATGTCCCCACAAGGACAAGGATTTCGGATATTGCCATCTTTGTGGGGCCCCATAAGGTAGGGATTACCAGGCCACACACACACACACACACACACACACACACACACACACACACACACACACACACACACACACACACACACACATCGTGGTATTATCCCTGGATAACTTTCGTTTCATTATATGTTTGTGTTGTTTACATTAGATGCACTTGTGTGCCGATTGCCAGTAAAATACAGACATTTAATGCAATTGTACCCACCACCTGCGTTTTTCACTCATGAACAAACATGCTTGAAGAACTCTGATGCTGCTCAAGAAAAACATACTGCATCCACTGTTTCCTTAATGCTCAGTTATTTGGGAAGATGATCAGTTATCTTTCCCTCACAACTAGAAACACACTTCTTTAGTGATGTTATTTTTGTAGTCTAAAAAAGAAATGACTTTGTTATCCAAACGAAGCCATGTCTAGCATGATAATCCAACTCTTTAACCCACTGGAGTCAGCCGTCGCGCTGGCATGATCAACTCGCTTTTTTCTTATCAGAGCCAAAGAGACTAAAATAACGCCATTTTTTTATCATTCAGGCAAGTGTTATACACCATTATAATGTTAAGTTTATATTATTTGTTGTGTATAGTCACAATAAAAAATGAATTGTTGTGTTTCTTGCAACAACAAAAAAAGAAAACATGAGTCAAAGACGTTCATTCAGAAAGTCTTCAGAAAAGGAACTCTAACTTAGTAAATACTTGTCTCACAAACATGAGACATATATTTAAAGAAACATTGAAATGTCAGGTTTTTAATGGTGTAAATCAATTTGAAAAAAAAAAAATTCAGTTTATATAATCTGTTTGAAAAGAGGGTCACGAGCGTCTCATTATCCACTAATGCACCATGCCACGCAGCAAGCGTTCTTTTGAGATTCAAATCTGACGCAATCCATGCAAGCACAGTCGTTGCCCACATCAACTCAACATAAACTCAAACACACCAACACTTTACATCGTTTTGAGATGCGGTGAGGAAAAATCCTGTAATAATTTACCTCATGAAAAGCTGTTAATTTCTAAGAGCAACGGATCCAGGCGAGGATTGTGATGTAAGTTTATTCTAGTGTCTGTGAATAAGGAAAAACACCATTTAAATATGAATCCTGCTGCAACATAAAGTGTCATAAATGCAAGACTATTTAAATACAATGTATTTGGCCTGTTTTGGAAAGATTATGAATTGTTTATTGTTGTTTTTTTGTTTTGTTTTTTGCAAATGTCAACCGAGAATCTATAAATGTATTACTAGTAAAACATATTTAGTTTCATACTGATGTTTAAATATTATAGCCTAATTATATATTTTATTTAATATATGTTGATTGTGAAAAGTGAACAGCACTAGTAATAAAGCAATATCATTTGATGCGCAATATATCAGAAGACATGGAGGAAATTATTTTGACCACTTCATTCAGTTTTGTTTAGTAGTAAGCCTTTATTTAAAGTGAATTTTGTTTTGTATAAATTGTATCTTATTTGTAATCATTTTTAAATATATATATATATATATATATATATATATATATATATATATATATTTGCTTCTTATTTAATATGAATCAAATAGCAGACGATAGCCTTAGCTCTGGCATGATTATGCATTGCACGTAAATTAACATAAACTCAAAATAATATTTTAGTATTTTGTGTATCGGATAGTTTACAAAATCAAAGGATTCAGAATTTTTTTGCCACTGAAATGACTGGGAAAAATGTGTCCCAATCAACCTGAATTTACCCAATACTCTTTGAAATCATTATCTTTGCACATGAAGTGCATTCCATTATGTTGTTTTAAATCACAAATATTTTACTTATAATGTTAATCATTACCAATGATTCAGTTATTTGTATTTAATGCAATTTTCAAAAAGCATCTTAAGACATATCTTTTCCAACTGCACCTGACCAATAAAGACTAGGACTTAACTATCCAAATAATATTTCTGTTTGTTTGTCAAAAAAAGAAGAAAAAAAATTGTGTACTGTACTCGATTAACTGAGACATCATACAGTATTTGGAGGTTGTTGGCCTTGTTTGTTTCATTGCTTCTATTGCTCTCTCTTTTTTGTAAGTTGCTTTGGATAAAAGCGTCTACTAAATGATTAAATGTAAACGAAGTGAGATTTTGCTTAAAATAAGCAACATTATCTGCCAATGGGATAATTAAAATAATCTTGTTTCTAATTGAAATTGTGTTTCTTGTTTCTGTCCCAAACAGGTGTGATACCAGCAATGATTGCCTCTTTGCATATTGCTTATGTAAAGAAAAAGTGTCTCACAAAATTTGAATCAACATACTGTTTTATGTGAATTAGCAGGCTCAATGATTCTCACATCAGTTTGAAGCAAAAAGTCAAAGTTATAGTCTTGTGGTGTATTTTTTTAAAAAACATGCATAAACATTATTCTGTCAAAAATACAAGCATGTACTATGTACATGTTGCTTGCATATTATGGTAGCCCAATTTGTGCTCAATTCAGTGTAATTACACCTTTGCCATTAATATGCTTATAAGCAACTGAAAAAAGCATAAATGTCAGAGCATGTCAAAACTTCTAAAGTGCCCCAAATCAGCTCAGACTTCAGTGGTGTGAGCACGTTTACATGCACGTTTAAATCAGTAAGCTGATTACTCACAAATATCCGCTTATTGAAATAACCAGTTTTCACCATTTACATGCAAACCAGTAAACTGACAACACAAGTAAACCGCGTTTACATGATTTTATTAATAAACCGGGTTATCTCTTTGTAGTGACGTCAAAAACAATAATGTCCGTATCTGACTTGGAGTATTCCAAATGTTACGTCAGTTGTGATGTCAAATAAAGCATGTGTCAGCGGGAGATTTACGGCTCATATTATCCCTTGTGCAGTTACAAATGCAGCGTTTTGACTGAACCTCTTCTGCTGCATGAGATGAGAAGACATTTTTACAATTTTCTGGGTCTTAAACGAGTCTGCGTTTGTGATTAATGTCCTTATTTCATGCAAAACGCTACCTCACTCTGTCAAAATGCATTTAAATTGACTCAAAGTATGCATTTTTGTCACCTACCACACTTCAATAAGCTCACAGAAAGCAGGTTAATGCGTTTACATGTCGCGCTAAATCAGTGTAAACAGCAAAAAAACTACCTGTACTGACTAGTTTATTCTTACGCCGTTTATGACAATGCGCCGATAAAAGAAAACGGGTTACTGCGTTTACATGATCATGTTCATTGTCGGCGTATTAGGCATAATCGGCTTAAAGACGAGCATGCACACTCACCCAGTGTAAATAAGTCTGAATGCATGAAATAGCAACTGCTTGTAAATAGATCCAGTCTTTATTCAATTTGTGCCTTAACCATTGGTCCTAGGAGTCAGCTGATTGTTTTATCTGCATTTTAGTCACCCAGCATGACTTTTTAAAGTTTTTTAATTTAATTTAATTTAATTTATTTTTTTATATTAACTCTTTCCTCGCCAGAGGTTTTTAAAAACGCTGCCAGCCACCGCCAGGTTTTTTTTTTTTCACAAAAATGTAATAGCCCATATAATATTTAGTTTAATGAATATCTAAGCTTCCAATATATCAAAATAAAGAGAAGAACCTCTTCTTTTAAACAAAATAATAAAACGTTTTATTCTATCTTCATGCATTTCTTTTTTTATCAACACTTGAATATGGGTAAGTTTCATAAAAAAGCAACATTTTGAACAAAAAGCTGAGAAAATGACGTTTTTGTCATTATCATTAACGTTTTTGTGATGATCAAACACAGATGGAGTAGATCGAGTCCATCAACACTCCTAATGCTTGCACAGTCCTGTAGCTCGTCCTGGGTCCACATTTCATTCAATAACATTAGATAGTTTTGATTCATATACTGTTTAATGATGATGATCACGTTATGTTACATATGCATATGATTACATGCGATTGCTTGTTTTACTGAGTTTTACTCGCGCGTTTTGATCAGGAGATTCAGTACTCATTCAGAAGATGCGCAATAGCGCCCCCTATGCGTCCAACGGTGAAAACGTCTCGGTTACGTATGTAACCCTCGTTCCCTGAAGGAGGGAACGGAGACGTACGTCAGAACTGAAACGACGAATGGGATCTTACTTTAGAGACCAATCCTACTTCGAGCATCTAACAACGAGCCAATGAAATTTGGCATGCGATCACGCATTCCACGCTCCGCCCCGCAGCGCGGGTATAAATAGGAAGTGGAATGGTAGATCAGCGCTTTTCCTACTGAGGAGCCGAAAGGTGACCGGACTCCCAGCGGAAGCACAGCATCTGGCGACGGGACGTACGTCTCCGTTCCCTCCTTCAGGGAACGAGGGTTACATACGTAACCGAGACGTTCCCTTTCAGTCGGTCACGTTCGACGTACGTCAGAACTGAACCGACGAATGGGATCCCTATGGAAAACGCCAGGATGCTGGCCCTTCCAGCGTCCTGCTTGAGCGCACTGCACCGTCTAGTATGGTACGGAAGTCAGGGCTCCAAGCAGGGAGTACAGTCACTGCTGTTTCTGCAAGACCCACTCAGAATGACTATTGGATAACGCTGGGAAAGCGTGCCTACCTCGTGCTTGAGAGAGAGGGTACGCTGCGGGGCCACGTCCTTCAGGGAAGGAGAGGTGGCAGAATACACATAAGGACTAACCTGGCAGGGTAGTGCAACATATGGCAGTCTCTGGGGTGGTTCCAGCCTGACTGAAGGGGGGAAAGAACATGCCCAGAGACGACAGAGCGGGCTCTGTCGAGGGAAAGACACGGGGCTAGCCCGAAGGGTAGCTGATACCGTGGAAGAATACACATATGGGGTTGCCGTGAGGGAACCGCTACATATGGAACCCAGCCTACAGCCACGTTTCACAAGCATACGGGTGCAGGCCTGGCGTCAGACGGTCCGCAACGTCTGGCACCGGAGGGGTGACGGAGGAGCTCGACAGGGTTAGCCGGTTTCCCGGGGAACACAACTGGAGACAATAGACGCACGTATCCGGCCCAGAGGGCGGGAGTGGCGTTTCGCAAGCCGACACTTAGAACGGGCACTTAGCGCTCCTGGCCACTGGGGGCGAGGATGCGGGAAGATACCGGCTCTACACGTAAGCTATAGAATCTAGCAAACGTGTTAGGTGTCGCCCAGCCCGCAGCTCTACATATGTCTGTCAGCGAGGCGCCTTGCGCCAGCGCCCAGGAAGAAGCAACACTCCGAGTGGAGTGAGCTCTTACACCGAACGGGCAAGGCACGTCTTGGGACTGGTAGGCCAAGACTATAGCATCCACTATCCAGTGGGCTAACCTCTGCTTGGAGACAGCCTTCCCCTTCTGCTGGCCTCCGTAACAGACGAAGAGTTGCTCTGAGGTCCGAAGGCTTTGGGTCCGGTCAACGTAAGCGCGAAGAGCGCGGACCGGACACAGCAAAGCCAGGGCTGGGTCTGCCTCCTCCGAAGGCAGCGCTTGCAGGTTCACCACCTGATCCCGGAAGGGAGTGGTAGGAACCTTGGGCACATATCCGGGCCGGGGTCTCAGGACGACGTGAGAGTTACCTGGCCCGAACTCTAGGCACGATTCGTTGACCGAAAGTGCATGCAGGTCCCCTACCCTCTTGATCGAGGCCAATGCCGTCAGGAGCACTGTCTTCATTGACAAGATTTTCAACTCACAAGACGCCAAGGGCTCGAAGGGAGGGCTCTGAAGTGCTCGGAGCACTAGAGCTAAGTCCCAAGAGGGTATCGAGGATGGACGAGGAGGATTTAGTCTCCTCGCACCTCTGAGGAACCTGACGATTAGGTCGTGCTTCCCCACGGACTTACCTTCTACTACATCATGGTACGCTGCTATTGCTGCAGCATATACCTTGAGGGTGGAGGGAGACAGCCTTCTCTCCAACCCATCTTGCAGGAAGGAAAGCACGACACTGATCGAACACCTTCGGGGGTCTTCCCGGCGGGAAGCGCACCACTCAACGAACAGGTTCCACTTCAGAGCATAGAGGCGTCTCGTAGAGGGGGCTCTAGCTGAAGCGATGGTATCTACGACAGCTTGTGGTAGTCCATCTAGAACCTCCGCGTCCCGTCCAGGGACCAGACATGAAGATTCCAGAGGTCTGGACGCGGGTGCCATAGCGTGCCCCGTCCCTGAGAAAGAAGGTCCTTCCTCAGGGGAATCGGCCAAGGAGGGGCTGTCGCGAGGAGTGTGAGTTCTGGGAACCAGGTCCGGTTGGGCCAATACGGCGCAACTAACAAGACCTGCTCCTCGTCCTCCCTGACCTTGCACAGAGTCTGTGCAAGAAGGCTCACTGGGGGAAACGCATACTTGCGTAGGTCCCGGGGCCAGCTGTGCGCCAGTGCATCTGTGCCGAGGGTACCCCCGGTCAGGGAATAGTACCACTGGCAATGGGTCGAGTCCGGAGAGGCAAACAGGTCGACCTGTGCGGCTCCGAACTGGTCCCATATCAGCTGGACCGCCTGGGGGTGGAGTCGCCACTCTCCCGGAGGTGTCGGCTGACGAGAGAGCTCGTCGGCTGTCTGGTTCAGCACACCAGGGACATGAATGGCCCGAAGCGACCTCAGCTGCTTCTGACTCCACAGGAGGAGGTGGCGGGCGAGTTGGAGCAGACGACGGGAGCGTAGACCACCCTGACGGTTGATGTACGCAACGGCCGTGGTGCTGTCCGTACGGACCAGTACATGCTTGCCACGCAGCGGCCCCTTGAGGCGGCGGAGTGCCAGATGTACTGCCAGTAACTCGAGGCAATTGATATGCCAATGCAATTGCGGCCCCGTCCACAGACCAGCAACTGCATGCCCGTTGTACGTGGCCCCCCAGCCCGTGGTGGAGGCATCCGTGAATAGCACAGCATGCCTGGACACTTGTTCTAGGGGCACCCCGGCCCGGAGAAACGAAGTGCTGGACCACGGGCTGAAGGTTTGGCGGCAGTAAGGAGTCACTGGGACCCGGTACTGACCGCTCTGCCACGCCCACCTCGGGACTCGGCCATTGAGCCAGCGTTGAAGCGGTCTCATATGAAGCAATCCGAGCGGCGTGACCGCGGCTGCAGATGCCATATGCCCCAGGAGCCTCTGAAAGAATTTCAGTGGGACCGCTGTCCTGCTCTTGAACATATTCAAGCAGTTCAACACCGACTGGACTCGCTCCTCGGTGAGGCGCGCCGTCCGGTTGACCGAGTCCAGCTCCATACCGAGATAAGAGATCCTCTGTGTGGGACAGAGTTTGCTCTTCTCTCGGTTGACCCGAAGGCCCAACTGGCTGAGGTGACTGAGCACCAGGTCCCTGTGTTCGCACAACTGGTCCTTCGACTGGGCTAGGATCAGCCAATCGTCGAGGTAGTTGAGAATCCGAACGCCGCGTTCTCTGAGTGGAACAATGGCTGCCTCCGCGACCTTCGTAAAGACGCGGGGCGACAGGGACAGCCCGAAGGGCAGGACCTTGTACTGATATGCTTTCCCCTCGAACGCAAAGCGTAGGAACGGTCTGTGTCGAGGGAGAATAGACACATGGAAGTACGCGTCCTTCAGGTCGATCGCTGCAAACCAATCCTGGGGACGGATGCATTGGAAAATGCGTTTCTGCGTCAACATCCTGAACGGGAGCTTGTGCAGGGCCCGATTCAGAACTCGCAGGTCCAGGATTGGCCGTAACCCACCCCCTTTCTTGGGCACAATGAAGTAGGGGCTGTAAAACCCCGTCTTCATATCGGCTGGAGGAACCGGCTCGATCGCGTCCTTCGCCAGTAGGACCTCGATCTCTGACCGCAAGACTTGAGCATCGCTGCTTCGCACGGAGGTGAAGAGGATGCCCTTGTACTTGGGTGGCCGGCGTGCGAACTGAATCGCGTAGCCGAGTCTGATGGTACGGATGAGCCAGCAAGACGGCCTGGGGAGACCTAGCCAGGCCCCCAGAGACCGTACAAGCGGGACCAACGGCACCACAGACGTGCCCGGGGTGGGGCAGCGAAGCGGAGTACTCTGGCCCGACTCGGGAGGCCCGGAGGCGGCCCGTAGTGTTGCCTGAGCACTCCTGGTTTGGACAGAGAGTGGGTGAGAAGGCCCGGGGGCGTCCTCGGAGCCCACTCTGCTGTCCACTGCCCGGAGGCAGGGAAGTGAAGCACTCAGCCCCGACCCGGAAGGCCCGTGGGCGGCCCGGAGTGTTGACTGAGTGCTCACAAGAGAGGCAGTGTGTGGGTGAGAAGGCCCGGGGGCGTCCTCGAGGCCCACACAGCTGCCCCCTGGCGACGGGAGGGTAGGAAAGGAGTGACAAGGCCCGTGGGCGTCGCACACTGCCAACCTGACCCTCTTGGGGCCCAGAGAGAGAGGAAATTGCTCTTTTGGTGAAAATGTGGGTACCGCTGGACTCCGGAGAGCCAGCGGCAGAGATGTTGTGACCAGTGTTGCCCCCCCGGTCCTCCTCCGGGGGGGTGGGAGGGATGCGGACATCATCTCCCTCAGAGCAGCTCCTCTTCTCCCTGGGCTGCCCGTCTCAGGGCCGCTTCCCCTTACGCTTGCCGGCAGGTTTGGCGGGCCCTTGGACGGGTTGGGCGGCCCCCTTGCGTCCGGCGCCCTGCTTCGCGGGTGGAGGCTGCTGCTTGGGCTTGGCAGGGGCGGAGGCGGACGCTGGAGGACGCCCTCGGCGACGAGCAGACTGGGGGGCTGCCCCGGGCGGCTGGGTGGAGGCAGCAGCGGGCCGCCGGGGCAGGATGTTTTTGATGGCCTCCGTCTGCTTCTTGGCCACCGAGAACTGCTGGGCAAAGTCCTCGATGGCGTCGCCGAAGAGGCCGGCCTGACAGACAGGGGCGTTTAGAAACCGAACCTTGTCCGAGTCCCGCATGTCTGTCAGGTTCAGCCACAGGTGGCGTTCCTGGACCACCAAGGTGGACATCGCCCGACCCAGGGAGCGGGCCGTGACTTTCGTCGCCCGGAGGGCGAGGTCCGTCGCGGCTCGCAGTTCCTGCATAACTGCCTGGTCGGAACCACCCTCGTGCAGTTCCATGAGCGCTTTGGCCTGGTGGACCTGCAGGAGCGCCATGGCATGCAAAGCTGATGCAGCTTCTCCGCAGGCTGTGTAAGCCTTGCCCGTCAAGCCGGACGAGAACTTACACGCCCGGGAGGGGAGACGCGGGGCGTGCCTCCAGTCCGCAGCGGTCTTAGGACACAGGTGCATCGCAACCGACCGCTCGACTGGAGGGATCCCCTCGTAGCCCTTAGCTGCACCACCATCGAGAGTGGTGAGGATGGAGGAGTCAGTCGATCGCTGGCGTACGCTATACGGCGCTACCCAGGACTTCGTGAGCTCCTGATGCACTTCCGGGAAGAAAGGCACCGGGGCGGGACGCTGAGAACCAGCGCGACCCGTCCCGAGAAACCAATCATCCAGCCGCGAAGGTTCGGGACGTGGTGGAGGGTTCCACTCAAGCCCGACACTTGCGGCGGCCCGGGCAAGCATAGCCGTAAGTTCCGGGTCAGACTCGGGCAACGCTGTCACACCCGAAGGGGGCAACGCAGCCGAGTCTTCATCCTCGGAACCCATTAGCTCATCCCCCGATGCAGCAACCGACATCTGGTCCTCCGCCGGAGCCCCAAAAGAGACGACTGGCGCTCCACGTGGGAGGTCAGCGCGCCCTTCCGGAAGCTCCACCGGTACAGTGGAGGGGGGAGGGGCCCGAGGAGCCGTGAGACCCGTCGGGTTTACCCTGACCGACACCCTCAGGTCCCCACCAAGGTCATCAGCCAAAGTAGTAGCCCTCTGCTTTGCAGCTGGAGGACCACTAGATCGGGGGATGGACGATGGTGTTCCACCTCTTCTGAGGTACTGGAGACGGGACCGCAACACTGCAATGGACATATTCCCGCAATGGGAACATGTCTCATCCACGAACGCAGCCTCAGCGTGCTGTGCGCCCAGACACGAGAGACAACGAACGTGTCCGTCAAGCGGGGACAGAAATCGACCGCACCCAGAAACACACGGCTTGAATGACATCTTGAAAAAGACGCAGGGTCAAACCGTGTTGCTCTTTTGTGAATGGAAGTTTTGCTCTTTTAGTGCTGA
This sequence comes from Pseudorasbora parva, assembly GCF_024679245.1. Classification (NCBI taxonomy): domain Eukaryota; kingdom Metazoa; phylum Chordata; class Actinopteri; order Cypriniformes; family Gobionidae; genus Pseudorasbora; species Pseudorasbora parva. Next base: position 35,961,832 of record NC_090189.1, read on the forward strand.
AGCACTCAGGGAGATGACCGCGGCTCCACGCAGTTCGATAGTGCAAGCCTGCGTGAGCTCTCAGTGATATGTATGTGTGAGCGCCCAGCGAACCAACTGTAATGTGTGTGTGTAAGGAAACGCTCAGCGAACCAAAGCTCTTTGTACACTCTATCACTGAAGTGACGGTCTCTCGCTGACGCGCCGTATCACCCGCACTGGCAAACTCTTTCACAGGATATTCACGACTCGTAGTCAGAAAGCTCTTCGTAGAAACAGCAATGAAGACTGTTCGGCTCCGAAGTAGAAAGCGCTGATCTACCATTCCACTTCCTATTTATACCCGCGCTGCGGGGCGGAGCGTGGAATGCGTGATCGCATGCCAAATTTCATTGGCTCGTTGTTAGATGCTCGAAGTAGGATTGGTCTCTAAAGTAAGATCCCATTCGTCGGTTCAGTTCTGACGTACGTCGAACGTGACCGACTGAAAGGGAACACAGTGTGGCGGGTAGCGAGGCGAGGGACCGTGAGAGCGGGCCGGTGGCAAGTGATAATGAGCGCCAGCTGTGCGACACACCTGTCTCGTCTCACCCCGGCGGAGTGACGGGAGCATAAAAGGAGGAGCAAAGACAGTGGAAGACGAGAGAGAACCAGGCCGGAGTTTTGTTGATGTTTTATGTGTGTGCGGGCAGTCGTCAGTGAGGGGCTGCCCGCGGTTTACTTTCGTTTTGTTTATTATTTAATTAAAGTCTTTGTTGAACGTTCGCTGGATCCCGCCTCCTTCCTTCCCATTTCTACTAACTTCATTACATACGGAAACCCGGACAATTCCGTGTTTGACCTTGAAGCGTTTTCTCACAAATAATGGAAAATTCTGTGTTTGGCGGGGAAAGAGTTAAGCAGTAATTCAGTTTATATAGTATACTCAGCAACTCAACATGCACATTAGACTGTGGACAGTTTCATAGTGTGAGGGCACAAACTAAAGTCAGGAGGAAAATTACTGAAAAAAGAAAAGAGAAACGGAAAGACAGAAAATTTATAGAACTTATGTAAGTCCAAGTGGATTAGTGAAACCTGTCACACAATTGAATATGGCTTTGCAAAAATCCCTGCTCTGGGATTTGACTGCATTATTTCCCAAAAGTTGCAAATGGAGTCTTGAATATGCAGCCAAGCCCTGTTCCTTTAATTACCTGAAATATGCAGAATAATTATGTCTTGCTGGGGCTGTGATTCCCTGATGAACAATGCAATGGCATGATGGAGGGCGTGATAGACAGAAAGCTGATGAGATAATGAGTGCTGTCCTCAATCAAGAGCTGCGCTGGAAGCGACCTTGCACCAATTACATGCTGACCTTTAAAGGCCTTAAAATAGCATGTAAAACTGTTTAAAACACATGTACTGCATATCTAGTCTGCAGAAGTTCGACAAAATTAGGAGTGGGTATACTTATACTTTCTAAACAGAAATATAATAATACTAAGCTGCTCCAGGAAATGTAATGTAATAATAATACAAATAATAATACAAATAATAATACAAATAATAATAATAATAATAATAATAATAATAATAATAATAATAATAATAATAATAATAATCAGAATTTATAACCATGCAACACTGTAAAAAATAATAAAAAAATAAAAAAAAATAAGAATAATAAATATAATAAAAATAAGATCTCAAATTGAAAATGTTCTAATGACTGATCAAATTTTGGCCAACTGAAAAATGTAAATGTGATCAGTCACTAGATTTTTTATTTATTTTTGTATTTATTTATTTTTTTTACATTGTATGGAAGCTTGTTTCCGTCATTGAATAAAAAATAAAAAAGGTAATTGTGAATTGTTCTCAGAATTGTTTGATATACAGTCACAATTGTACATGTATAACTAGGGATGCACTGATGTAGCGGCCTATCGTCTATAGCATGAAAAAGGCAGATATAACAAACCAATGATTTATTAATAAACTGCATTAAAGCACTGAGACTCTATGTCTCCTGCAAAATCCAAGAGTATAATGTAATGGTCCTGCTGTGCTGCTGTCTGTGTTTTAATTTTAATCAAACAACAACAAAAAAAATACTTTTATAACTTTCATAAGGATATTATTTTCTGCGATGCGGACAACGCAGACGGAATCCAGTCATAAAAATGGAATTTACTGCATTGTGGAATGCCATTTGTCAAAGTTTTAATAAAAAAATATAACCCAGTACACGTAAATCAAAAAGCTATATATACCAATGTCTGTGAATATTATGCAGCAAAAAGATTTATGTATTTATTTTGGTCTGCTGTATGTTAAATAGATCTTGTCTATGTGCATTAGAAATAATTTGGTAATGCAGCAATAAACTAGCTTTTTGTGATTTAAAACATGAACAAAACACTCAAATAAGAGGACGTGACAAATTTCGGTATTGGAATAATTGTTTGTTAAAATTGGTATAGGAAAAGTTGGTGCATAACTCACAATTGTGTTATAATATTGGTGTTATAACTCACAATTGCGACTTTATGTCATGCAATTATGAGTAGTTCTGTGGCAGAAACAAGCTTCCATAACATGGATTTTTTTTCCAAACAATCAATTCAAAAACACTTTCATTTTTAAGAATAATACCATAAATTGTTTATTTTATAGCATTTTGCTTTTAAATATGCATGTGATTAACATTAGCTAAACCTGTATGTTCATAATCTCTGGACTGAGGTGGTTAAGAGGATGGAATGGAAAATAAACACAAAAAAACAAGTTGTTCTGTAGTGCCAGAGTGTTTTTGAGCTGTATTTCTCCATCAGAGCATTTTTTTTGTACTGAATCATCTCAAGAGGCTGTCGACTCTATTGTGAAGCTGAAAATGCAGCAGCACTAAAAGGTAAACATGGCGGAACGACTGCCTTCAGCCCACAGCAGCAGCAGACCCGTCTCCGTCCAATGCTAATTCATTTTCTTTGGGTTTACATCTCCTTGCAGGAAAAATCTGTCTTACCTGAGCTTAGCCGAAAGCCTTGCACTGATTGACCGATAAAGAGTTCTTTGTGTCTATCCTACAGCTCAAGTATCTGCATACCATATAACTTTTCTGTCAGGACGACTACCATAAAAGATGATTGATAGTCTATTAGCATACAGTTTGGATTCCTGCGCATCCATGCAGCCTAGCATGGATAAGAGCAGGGAGAGCAGCAATAGCACCCCTTGGGGTAAACAGAACAGAACTGACTGGACGAGAGGAGGAGCTGGTGATGGAGTAGGGTAAATGAGCTCTGGAAATTGGGATAGCTGCTGATAGTACTGAAGGAGGTTATATATATATATAAATAAATTAAGTGTCCAATAAAGTGAGTGTGGCCAAAACGGTTTTCATTTCTATGTTGAGGTGGCAGGGGTTTTGTCGGCAACTGCTGAAAGTAACTAATAAAGTCAATCAATCAATTAATCAACTTTATTTATATAGCGCTTTTACAATCACGATTGTGTCAAAGCAGCTTCACAGTGTCAAACAGGATAATATTGCGACAAAATTAGATTTGGCTGTACAGTCGTTCTGGAGAAAACAGTGATGTTATCAGCTTATTTTAATTTATCATATAGCGACAATGTTGGCAGATCAGTATTATAGTTTATAGAATTAAATAAGACCTAATTCATACATTTTATTTGTATAATAAGTTGAATAACTTTAATCATATTTTTAGTGTCCCCAACTGAGCAAGCCAAGCCAAAGGCGACAGTGGCAAGGAACCAAAACTCCATCAGGGCATGATGGAGAAAAATAAACCTTGGGAGAAACCAGACTCAGTCGGGGTGCCAGCTCTCCTCTGGCCTATTAACACACCGTGTAAGATTATTATTCTGGCAACCTTACAGGTCAGAAATCATATTAGATTGGAATATTCAAAATTTCAGGGTATAAGTAATCTAGTAAACTTGTAATCTTACTTAGTTACTTTTAAAATCAAGTAATCTGTAAAGTAACTAAATTTCTTTTTTAAAGGAGTAATCAGTAATCAGTAATCAGATTAAGTTTTCAAAGTAACTGTTGGTGACTAACACAATCAACCAGAACTGACGCTATATGATTGATATGTTTGTCAGCTAGCCATTGAAGGACCAACCAGGTCATCAGAGATGTGGCATTTGGAATTATCGATCTGAGGATACTCAAGTGTGTTTGATTAAGGGGTACTGATATTTTATTTATATTAAGAACCAAATTATATTAAGACCATTAATCCTAACATCTAAAAATTCTTAAAACAATTATTTTGCTTGTCTTGTAAATGTTTCTTAATGTAAGAATTTTAAGAAATTTTGACTAGAAACATACCCAAAAATACTAAATAAGAAAAGCATTTTTTGCAGTGTAATATGTGCCTATACGGGGGTGCACAATGTACAGACACTCTGCTTATTACACATAGGGACACATATATGCCAAATATTAAAAATAAAAGATTTACAACATAAAATATTACTATTGTATACATAAAGATAAAAATGCCTACATGTCATACTGGATAGTTATTGCATGAATTAATTACTTATTTGCACTAATGACGAATGAAATTGGCTACTTATTTGAGCAATCGAGGCAATACACACATGTATTTGTAAATAAATAAACTGAATCGTCAGGTTAAGGATGTCTATATTCCACCATGTAAATAGCAAATCTGCCATAGTTTAAAAACCATTAACTGTTTTTGAAAGGGAATTGGTTTATTGTATGTTACGCCCAAAAAACACCTATTAAAGGAATAGGGACAACCCTTTTAGACTGCGCCTGGTGCATAGATAATTTTTCCCTTTGTTAAACTAGCAAAAGTGGATTTGGACACGCCCTAAGTGCACTTGCGCTGTGTGCTTTAGACCATGAGATCATTAAAATAGGGCCCCAAAAATGAAAAATTGTCACAATAAATCGTCAGAACAAAAGTTCTGTTTAACTTCAAGAAATTATGACAGAAATATATCACTACTGCATCCTAAAATGTACTTCTCAAAGTCATAATAACAATATTGTTATTTCTAAAGATATCAAACAAACAAGATATGTTTTCATGCATATTTTAAATGTAAACAGTTCTGTTGTGCAGATGTTGTCAAATTTTATTTGACAAAACCATTAAATGCAATGTACTCTATGGAGTTTCATTGTTAACAAACGAGTTTACAATTTTACATTCATTGTCAATGTACGTGGAAAGCATTGACACTCCAGAGCATAATTTGTATATGAAACCTGCATCCTTGCCTATTCTATCTCATGTCATTTTCCCTGCTGCTTCTTTGTATAATCAGCTCATTGATATTAATAAGCAGTGGATGATGCAGCCTCTTTCTTTTGTCAGAAACATGGCTGCTGTGTTCAGTAACTCACAGTATAAATGAAAGAACAATGGACACGTCTATTTCCATTCTTTCTGTTGTCTGTGTGTAGAGAAGATAAAATGTACAGGCATCTCGGAGAAACCAATCAGGTAGAACAATAACAGTTAATGCCGATTGATTGACTGAGGTGACGGGGTGAACATTGTGGCTTTTCAAGGTGTGATGTGTCCCAATATTGCATTTTTATGTATTGAGTTGAAGCTAATGAATGGTTGGTCCTTGCCAGAGAACCTCATCCTGTGATCATGGCCATTCAGTGAACTCAAACCAGAGGTTTATTAGTGGGATTCATGAGGCTGCGATCCAAGTCCTCCTTCGCGTTTTTTCCCCCTCAGCCTCTCTAGTGGGTTTATGGAAACTTGTGAAGGCGAATCTTTAAAGGTAATTTACAGCCCATTAAAACAAGCATAGGAGGATAAGAGTGAGTGCATGGTAGGGCAAAAGTGAAGTACTATATGGAGCGATGGCTAGAGGGAAAAAAGACAGGGGAAGAAAGATGATACAAGTTGAGTTTCTTTGCCCACATGTCTTTACAATACAGTCCTTTAGGAAATTCTTTGAGAAGTTTCTCTTCAAATGCTTTCCAGGGCTCAGTCTTCATCAACTATATTTTAAAAGAATTTCAACTTTGTAGTGAGAGTTAGGGTATATGGCCCATTCTGATATTTGTGACTTCATGCTTAAAAAAGACATTTAGAATGTGTTCATATGTTCATTATAGAAGAGTTGTATTGAAGCAGTTGGGGGAAGGGGTGTCCTTTTTGGGTCCACAAATACTGAAGAAAAAAAAAAAACAAAAACAAAAACAAAAGCCACGCAAAACCAATCAACAGATTTGCTTGATTTGACACACGGTCAGTCAGATTGGACATGAAACATGTATCATCTGTGAGCAGTCAATCATAAAACATGTGTGTCCCATCTGGTGTTATGTGAGGTGTGTGAATGGATTGGAATTTTTTTCTCTCTTAGATGCCAGGCTGGAGGATCATGAGCCCTGGCGGCAGCTGCTTCATCCCTCTTCATTACCACCACATCATCCCTGCAAATAAAAAAATTGACTTTTCCTCGTAAAACCCTTCCTCCACCCCCATCCCTTCGCATTCTCTGTATTGCAATCCTTGAAGCTCTCTCTCTCTCTCTCTCTCTCTCTCTCTCTCTCTCTCTCTCTCTCTCTCTCTCTCTCTCTCTCTCTCTCTCTCTCTCTCTCTCTCTCTCTCTCTCTCTCTCTCTCTCTCTCTCTCTCTCTCTCTCTCTCAATCCCATGTCTCCTATTTTTTAATCTCCTCCCGTATTCCTTTTTTCACCCTATTCCTCTTTCTTAGAAAGTAAGTGGCAATGAAAAATATTCAAGAGGTCCAGATTGTAGCAAATGTGATTCATTTCTCATTCATATAGCCACCCCTATTTTGTATGTATACATACAGAACACATCATATTTCAATAGAGTGGAGTGCAGCAAAGAGACAGCGTTGAAATGAACTCCTGAATATTGTATAATGTGCTTTAACGCACACTGTTCAAATTGTGCACTTTACAAACATTGCAGGGGGTTTTATAATGCAGGAAATTATTTTGTTAGCATACAATCACCTTCTGAAGCAGAAAAGACACAAATATGATTGTTTAAACTATTTTCAATTATTAGTACATAAAACAAAAAATAACACTATGACACATTTTTTATGGACACTACCAAAGCTGGTAATTAAAAAAATATATAAACCTTTTTAAGAAATGGAAAGGCCCATGCCACTCATTAAAATGGCTGATAACCCATTAATTTATAATAAAAAAATAGAAAAATAAAAATAGTAGTCCCAGAGCATATGCTGTCTATGCACACTTTACTGTCCATGTCCAGAAAGCTAATAAAAACATCATCAAATTAGTCCATATGTGACATCAGTTGGTTGATCAGAATCTCTTTTAGCATCGAAAATACATTTTGGTCCAAAAATATCAAAAACTACAACTTTATTCTGCATTGTCTTCTCTTCCGTGTTCCACAAATAAAGATTCAAATGGTCATGAATCAGTAAATCGATCAATGATTCGGATTCTAATGTCATGTGATTTCAGCAGTTTGGATCGCGTGTCAAACTGCCAAACTGCTGAAATCATGTTTTTTTTGTGTGTGTGGCATTTAGTTAGCCAGACAAGCCAGACCCACATCAAGATGTTTGGTCTGGAAACTCACCATTGACAGGACTCAATCCGAGGGGCGGGATTAACAGTTGTCTTTCAAACTCCCTCTGCACGACGTGCACGCAATTGGATAGCGCTACAACCAACCAGAGCAACGAAAGTGAAGCGGAGCTTGTTGAAAGATTAAACGTTCGCCGTATCCGGTCGGCAAAACTCAGAACACATCTTCCCTTCTTAAAAATTATTTCAGTGCCGTTCTTTGTTCTTTTCTCAGAGAAAAGCTTAACTCCAAGTCTTCCAGAGTCGTGGTCAAGGCTGATTCGAAAGACCGCCGTTCGCCAGTTTCTGTGTTCACTATAAAAGCATGCAAGCGCAACTCGGCCGTCATTATGTTAAGCCCTGCCCACCGACTCTATACACGATGTGATTGGCACGACCAGAGTTTGGCGTTTACAGCTCAGAAGTGTATTGAGAGTTGATAGACGACACTCACGGCAGATTAGATTTGCTGCCGCTAGGGTGCGTCTAGATTTCTAGACTCGCATTTAGTGGCATTATTGTCAAATCTGGTGCAAGGCCATTTCTGCATTTAGACAAGAATGAATGTGATTGGAGACTTTCTGCAAAGGGGAAGATGAATAAATAATTACAACTTAACTATAGCAATTTATTACTCACACAAAGCTATCCCATGGCTTTAGACACTTGATACACGTCACAAAAACAGGCAAGCTACATTAACCATATTTAGGATTCTTGTATGGTACTTTTTTTCATTTTTGGAACAAGACCCTATGGTCCAGATTTACTAAACAAGGCAAATTACTAAGGTAATTACTATTAAGGTCAGGCGCAAAAATATCTGTCCATGCCTTTTCAGCACTACTCTTTCACTGGGTGTCTTTAATAAATCCTAACAGTATTTTATTTTATTTTTTTATGCCAAAAGCAGGTTTGCGTTTGTGCAAGCTGTTAGTAAATCTGGCCCTAAATGCTTTATTGGTATGAAAAAAGAACAGTATTAGCATTATTCAAAATACCTCCTTTTGTGTTCCACTATAGGGAAAAATTCTCAAACGCATAGAATCTCTGAACATCCTATGCTGGGCAAATTTCTTTTTTTATTAAATATTTGGAGTAATTATTAATAATAATGAATAATTATTGGTAAACTTGGTACCGATATGCGTGTAGAACGTTAATCTCCATAACCAATGGATGGAGCTAAACTTTAGCCAGTGTTAGACCAGAGTTGCCCATTCCTGATCAATGTTTTATAGAACATATCCATGACTTCTAAACTTTTAGTAAAGAGCAACTGAAGAAAACCTTTTGAAAACCTTTAAGAAAATGTCATAGTGGCTGGATCTCTTCCATCCAAATTTACGTTTACCAACAGCAAATTTATCACTTGGGTTTACTGTACTGTTGATCGGAGACATTCCTAAAGCTTACTGCTTAACGCCATTTGAGCTGCACAACTAGGCACAAATAGCAGGGCCGTAACCACCAACCACCATAGACACTGAGTAGGAAAACTCAATGTCTATGGTGACACTGAGTCACCCCATAAAAAAAAAAAAAAAAAAAATTGTGTGTTTACAGAGGCAGAACATACATTCCAGGGTGAAGCATCAGTTTAACATTGAAATAGTAATGTCATATGTAAAGAGCGAAGCGTTTAATATGCCAACTGTTTTACGATAGAAATATTAAACGACTGACAGTAAACTATGCTGACAGATGCAAACTACTAAACTTTTTTTTTTTTTTTCAGATATGGCCATTTTGAAATGAGACAATAAATATGTTACATTTTTTATGCAAATATTATTTATAGTTTCATTTTATTTTGATGGTCCCTTTAACAGATTCTGTTGACTATAAATAATGTTGCAGGTCTACTAACTCTCATTAGAGACTTAGTAGCGCATTAGTAGACTGATAGGGTTAGAATAAGTTGACATGCAGTTGCAAAGTTATAGTCAACAGAATGTTCAAAAGGACCCATCAAAATAAATTGTCACGTTATTTGTGAATAGTTCAAATTATTTCCCAGCTAGAAGCAGACCTAGAATTTCTTTCACTGTTCTATTTCTTTGTGCTTTAAAAAAACAACAACAAAAAAAAAAAAGGTCTCCCCTCAGCTCTGTTCAAGATGTGGTTACGGCCTTGAGTCATAGCTATTGTAAATTAGAAATGGAATGTATTGATGATTAAAAGACGAAAAGATTTTGATGTTTTGATGATTATAAATAAATAAATAACATATCATTGTGGACAACATTTTTGTCTTCAGCGTCTCCATTACCATTGGCATTCACCACATCATGTAATTTGCATAAAGGTTTTTTTTTTTCTTTCTTTCTTTCTTTTTCTTTTTTGGGTGCTTTCTCGTGGCAGAGTGCTGTCAGAGTGAATACACTTAAGGGTGGTTTTGTCTTCCACTGGAACAGGCCATTTAGAAATGTATTAAATCACTCTTGTTAAACTCTTGTTAAGTAAATTTTTTTATTTTACTTCTCTACATTCTGTCAGTGATAATTAACTCAAGGCACTGCATCTACAAACTTAAAACGTTTAATGAAACAATGACAAGCACCTCTGGAAGCCAAATTTATTCAATACCCTATTCCGTTCTCTCATCTCTGAAGTAGTGTAGAGGAAGTCATTCTGAACTTACTTTTTTTTTCCAAACCTTGTTCATTAAAAGCTTCTGTATACTTGTTTCAGAGGTTTCAGCTAAATTTAGATAATCTGCATTAAGCCCCCAATGAATTATAAATCCACCAAATATCCAATACTCAGAAAATACCGCAATTCAGAAAGAGCATATTTGTGCTTGAAGTCTAAATTATTATTTTGTACATTTTTTCTGAAAGTGACTCCAAGCCTTCTCCTTTTTTAACTGTATTCTTTATTTTGCAGACAGCTTGTAGCTTTCATTAGATAGCCTTAGGTATTCTGAGTGAACATTGATTTCCCACCTAGCCTCAGACAGGTCACGACTGCAGTGTAATGTTTTATTGGAGTCTCAGATTCTATTCCATTTCCTTTTTTCTTGGTCTTGAGGTGTGTCATATATCAGTTATTTACTCAATGCTGGGGTTCACATACAGTATGTTCCATTGGCACTTAATGTCAGTTACTGTGCATCAGTGACCAAGCAACTGCTCTGACAAATTATGGCATTTTAGATGATTACATGAAAGCTATTTAATAGCACCACAGCTCTCGATCATCTGGCTAAAAATACAACCAAAAGGGCGAAGAAAAAAGTGTAACAGCAAAGACCAAAAGGCAATAACATCTAATGGATGCTGGTTCTGTATTGTAGCTACAGAGAGTCTTTCTCTATGGTATTTTAAAGTCAACATGAAATCTTCTTTTCTTTCTAAATGCATATATTGTGGCTTTAACTAATTTAACTAATGGCTAAATTGCTATTTTGTAGGGCTGACCCCTAATAGTCGAAGAATTGATGCATCGATATGCAGGACCGGATTTGACCACCGATCTCACAGTTGAATCTTTGCGGGTGTTAATGAAACGAGGATCATGCCATATTGGCAATATGAGGGTGCTCAATAATAATGGGGTGCATCTCAATCAGTTCCCTAGTTCAGTAGTCAGGGCACTGATCAGGGAGTCAGCCCATTGACTTATGTCCTGATCAGTGCCCTAACTACTGAACTAGGGAGCTGATTGAGACCTAGGCAGTGTTAAAAAGATGTGGCACAGCGCTGAGCGATCCCTTTAAGGGCGCTGAGCTTTGCACCGGATGTGCCGCGCCTTTAAAATTAGAACACACACACCGGCGGCGGCATTCGGCCCCTGTCCGTGGCGATTAAATTTATATTAGCCTATATTTCCCTCAAATTGTGAATGTACTGATTTCACCCTGTGCTACAAGATACACTCATCGTGCAGCTCTTCTGTCAGAGGTTGATTCAAAATTGAGCTTGCGTGTATTATGTGCACTGGTGTGAGAGATGGCGCTGAGCTACAGTCCGGTGTGCGACCCCCTTTAGGCACAATCGGCTTAAGAACGTGCATGTAAACGCACTCAGTGCTCATTTCCTCTCTAGGCAGGTATTTTTTAAGGATTATTTATTAAAATGTTTTTTTATATATTTGTTTGATGTTCTGTATTTCGATCGCAGCTTTAACATGTTATGACAAAACGGTTTACGAATGTTTATCCACCACATTACCTTTTATTAAAACCTAAATAAGAGAGCCATTCAGTTGGCAGGCAGTTTTGGTCGCTTTATTAAAAGTTGTTGCTGTGTGCAGTCGTGTGTAAAGGAAAATAAAAATAGTTTTACCCTCGTGCTGACTATTGCCATGCCCCTCCCAACCCATTCGCACACACACAGATGATTCGACTATCGGTCGACCATAGAGAGATTCGACAATTCTGATTCGAATGTCTAAATCCTTAGTCGAGGACAGCCCTACTATTTAGATAGTGCTTTAGTGTTTGTTCTTTTAGTTCATAGCAGGCTTAACAAATAAAACATTGGGTATCATTCATTAACCGTGCCTATGCACAAATGTGTTGTGCTACCCTCTCACATAAGGGTGTAACAGTACAGATTGCTCATGGTTCGGTTTGTATCACGGTTTTAGGTTCACGGTTTCAGTACGGTTCTGTATTTACTATGTTCAGGGAAAAAAGGACTACTGTCAAATGAAAATAAAGAAAATAAGAACAAATAACTTAAATACAAGCTGCACACAAATAAATACCATTGAGCAAAGATACAAATAAAATAAACAATGATTTTCAGGTTTTTCAGGTCTAACATTAGTTTTTAGATAAAGAAATTAAATAAAGTAATCAAATGTAAAATAATTGCATATTTCACTTTTTAAATTAAAGATTAATCCTTATTAAACTTACACACGCTATTCAATCAAGAGCAGTGAGTGATGTCATTATATTTTGTTTGATATTAAATAGACAGCAGTAAAGGTTACTGCCCCTTTAAGACCTAATGCAGGGGTATGCGTCGTATTGCGACTGTATAAAGTTCACTTAAGACATATACATGTCTGCTTGAATGCTCATCAAGATGGCCATGTTGACATACTTTTTGTGTGAGTTTCTCCATTCAAGTGCAAGACTTGAAAGATAACTCAATATTTGTGCGCTGTGAGACGTGTGCACGCTTTGGGACGAGTGCACAGAGACAGATCTTCTCTCAGCGTGTGTGAGTTTTCACTCGTGTCTTCTGGCTCTACAATGGGGTGATGACGGAGAAATGACTGGTCATATTCGGACATACGGCAGCACTCGTATGCACTTGCCTACTTTTTTCTTTTATCATCGCTGTTGTAATGTATCACTGAGAAGCTAGCACGTGTATCCATCGACAGAAACATACATAAAGCATTATGTTCAAGTTACAACCCATATTAAAGATTCGTAATCAGATGTGAGATGAACAGTGGTGCAAGTGCGTGCCGGCATCTTTTACAAGGCACCCCTGCTTACGTCAGATGGCACCCCGTTTGGGAAACGCTGGGAAACCCAGCTCCCAACCCTACTTTGAGAATAGATTAATGCCGTTATTTTTTTTTTTATTCAGCCGTACGTATTCATACAATTTTTGCTAATTCGTACATATTTTACAAGTTACCAAATTTGTATGAATTCAAACAAATATTTTCACCATGTTTTATTTATATTTTTATAAAATGTTATATAAATCAGGTTAGGAATTATATATGTACTAATACCTCTGTAAATGTTTTTATAATATAACTAGGAACAAGATTGGAAAGTTTGGTGTATTATATAGTCTGGTGTAGTTGCTTTTGACGTGGAGATTTCGGACTTGGAGAGAAAAGTCATTTTGAGAAAACGGGTCACAGAAATTTGCATCAGCCAATGAGATTGCGCATTTAGAGTTAAATCACCCCTTTTACTTTCATGATTGGTTGCTGATAAAAAGGAGATGACCATATTTGGATCCGACAGCATTGTACAGAAGAGCGAGAGCTTTGTGTTGATGATGACGGTGCCGACAGCAATCGCTTGCGATTGCATTTAGAATGTAAACTTTTGATGAATTTATGAGAAATCGTCTCGGTTACGTATGTAACCCTAGTTCCCTGAGGGAACGAGACGCTGCGTCGAAACGCTGTGAGAACGCCTCTGCGTTAATGCGTCGTGAAGCGCCTGTAGAACCATTCCATCGGAAAAAGATCGATCGTCGGCGTGATGGCGTCATCGACCGGAAGCTATAAAGCGTCCGTGAAAACAAACAGGAACTAACTTCTGATAAAGCCTGAAGTAAGTGATCACGGACACCCCGGGAGTATGGCAGAGCGACGCAGCGTCTCCTTCCCTCAGGGAACTAGGGTTACATACGTAACCGAGACGTTCCCTTTCGGGGAACTCGAGCTGCCTCAAAACGCTGTGAGAACGCTTATACCCAGATCGCCATAGGACCAAGTGTCTCGTATGTGTGAAGCCGAAGCGCACACGGGTACGAGAGTACCTGCGCCCCAACAGTAGATGCCAGATCTAACTCGTAGAACCTGACGAAGGTTAATGGAGACGACCAGCCGGCCGCATTGCAGATATCATGGAGGGAAGCCCCCGACAAAAGTGCTTTAGAAGCAGCCATACCCCTGGTAGAATGCGCCCGGACAGCCAGTGGAGACGGCTGCCCGGCCGCCTCGTAAGCAAGTGAGATGGCCCCCACCACCCACTTGCTCATTCTCTGCTTAGATACTGGAGCCCCTTTCTTAGGAGCTCCGAAACAGACGAATAACTGATCGGTCCTTTTCCACAGGGCAGCTCTGTTGACATATGAATCTAACGCCCTAACAGGGAAGAGCAGATTTAATCTTTCCTGGTCTGACGTCGTGAACGGAGGAGGACAGAAGGCTTGGAGAGTAATGGGGCCCCGTGGGCTCGTAGGAACCTTGGGGACATAACCCGGCCTGGGATGTAGAAAGGCCTTCACCATCCCCGGCGCAAACTCTAGACATGAGGGCCCTACTGACAGGGTCTGAATATCTCCTATTCTTTTGAGAGACGAGATGGCCAAAAGAAAGATAGTTTTTAGGGTGAGGAACTTGTCCGAAACCTCCTCTAAGGGTTCGAACGGCGGCCCGGACAAGCCCCTCAAAACAATGGCCAAGTCCCATGCTGGGACCCTCGAGTGCATAGCCGGCCTCAACCTTAAAGTACCACGGAGGAAACGTGTAATCAGAGGGTGTCTTCCCAAAGACACTCCACCCAAAGGGACGTGGAAGGCACCCAAGGCCGCCACGTACACCTTTATTGTGGAGGGGGTCAACCCTGCCGAGAACCTTGCCTGCAGAAACTCCAGCACTGTACCAACCATGCTGAGAAAAGTTTCCATTTCAAAGCGTACAGCTTCCTCGTGGACAGAGCTCTGGAGTGAAGGATGGTCTCAACGACCTCGGCCGAGAGACCTTCCTCTATGAGCCTGGCCCCCTCAGAGGCCAAGCCCATAGTTTCCACATCTCCGGGCGTGGGTGCAGGAATCTCCCGCCCGCCTGAGAGAGTAGATCCCTCCTGGTCGGAATCTCCATCGGAGAGCCTTCCAGGAGAGATACCAGGTCCGAAAACCATACTCTGGTCGGCCAGTACGGAGCCACCAGAAGTACTTGGGCCCCGTCCCGGCGTACCCTCTCCAGAACTCCTGGAAGCAAGACAATCGGGGGGATGGCGTACAGGGGTAGCCTCGGCCACTCCTGTACCATGGCATCCAACCCTAGCGGGGCTGGATGGGACAGAGAAAACCACTGCGGGCAGTGGGAATTCTCCGCCAAAGCAAAAAGATCTATCTCTGCCTTCCCATATACCTTCCATAGGAGCTCCACCACCTCTGGGTGGAGTCTCCATTCCCCGGGCCTCGGCCCCTGCCTCGACAGGCTGTCTGCTTCCTGATTCAGGACCCCCGGGATATATACTGCCCTGATTGAGAGCAATTTCCCTTGGGCCCAAAGGAGGATCCGATGCGCCAATTTGTCCAGCGGACAGGACCTCAGACCCCCCTGATGATTTATATAGGCGACCACCGATGTGTTGTCTGACCTGACTAACACATGGTGGCCCCTGAGGTCGGGCAGAAACTGTTTCAATGCAAGAAACACTGCGAGCATCTCTAGCCGATTTATGTGCCAGTGCCGCTGATGATCCTGCCATAGACCCTGGGATGAGCGACCACTCATGGTCGCCCCCCAGCCCGTGAGAGAGGCATCTGTCGTTAGCGTTACGCGACGAACATGAGCCCCTAACACAGGACCCTGAGATAGAAACCCCGGGTTTTTCCACATGACCAGAGCACGTAGGCATCGCCGCGTGACTTTGATCGTGCGGAGCGGATTTCCCCTCGGGGAGAATCCCTATATTTTGAGCCACCACTGCAGTGGCCTCATGTACAGTAGGCCAAGAGGTATTGCGTTGGACGCTGCTGCCATGAGACCTAACAGTTTCTGGAACTGTTTCACAGTGACGGCCCGGTCTAGCTTCTGTTCTTTGACTGCTGCCAGGATCGATGCTATGCGTGTTGGCTATAATTGCACCTGCATAATTACCGAATCCCAGTTCACACCTAGAAAAGTGGTTCTCTGAGCCGGAGAAAGCACACTCTTCTTGGCGTTCAGCCTCAACCCCAACTTCGACATGTGCGCGAGAACAGCATCTCGATGCTGAACCGCCATCTGCTCTGTATTCGCTAGAATCAGCCAGTCGTCGATATAATTCAGTATGCGGATGCCCTGCAGACGCAACGGCGCCAGAGCTGCATCCACACACTTGGTGAATGTGCGGGGTGACAGTGCTAGACCGAAAGGAAGTACTCGATATTGGTATGCCTCTCCCCCGAAGGCAAACCTGAGGAACTTCCCGTGATGTGGAAGGATGGAGACATGAAAATACGCATCTTTGAGGTCTATGGTGACAAACCAATCCTCCAGTTTGATCTGCGACAGAATCGGTCTGAGTGTGTGCATCTTGAACTTGAGCTTGGCCACTGAGCGATTTAATAGACGCAGATCTAATATCGGGCGCAAGCCCCCATCCTTCTTTGGCACAATGAAGTAACGGCTGTAAAACCCAGACTCCCTGCCGGGAGGAGGAACCCTTTCTATAGCCCCCTTTTGCAGGAGTGTCTCTACTTCCTGTGCCATTACCAGAGCCTGCTCCGGGCCCACCTCTGTAGGTAGGACACCGCTGAAAGGAGGTGGCCGCCTTTTGAATTGAATGGCGTACCCCCTTTCGATTATCTGCAGGACCCAACGAGATATGTTCGATAGACGCTTCCACTCGTCTAGAAAATCTACTAAGGGAACCAGCCTCTCGAGGCTGGCCTCTGGTGTACTTTGAGCAACAAGCACAGTGCCCTGAAGCGGCGGACCGGCAGGGAACGACTGACTTGACTGCTCGGGGGCCCCCCGAGGGGGGCGCGGACCACCCTCGGGTGGCCCGCGGAGACCGACTGCGCCCCGGCATTGCGGTGGGGTTGGCAGCACAGCCCCCAGAGGGGGCCGCAGGGAAACGGGTATCGTTGGCAGGGGTAAACACCGTTTCCCTACGGGGGGAACCACCCTTGGCGTCCTGACGCTTCTGGCGTCAGGAACGCTTCGACGAGGCCTTCTTGGCAATCAGGACTGTCCTCAGATCAGCCCTGCCCATCGAAGGCCTCGTCTGAGAGCGCCACCCCTCGTCCCCGCGCTGAGGGGGAGTTCGGGTGGCGACGCTCTGTTTTTGCTTTGCCCTGTGCGAGGCGCTCGTACTCGGCTTGGGCTGCTTGATGTCAGCAGCAGCCCCAGGGACCTGGACCCGGAGAGGGAGGAATTGCTTGAGCGCCGCAGTTTGCTTTTTTGACTCCTGGAACCTCTCGGTGACAGTATGGACTGCGTCACCGAAGAGGCCTCCAGGAGAAAGCGGCGCATCAAGCAGAAAGGCTTTCTCCCTCTCCTTGATGTCTGTGGGGTTTAACCAGAGATGCCTCTCCGTGGCCACCAGGGCTGCCATAGAGCGGCCCACACATCTGGCCGTCTCCTTGGTGGCCCGGAGAGCTAGATCAGCGGATGAACGCAACTCTGTAATTATATCTCCCCCCACGACATCACTACTGTCCAGATCCCTCAGCAGGTCAGCCTGGTATGCCTGCACGATTGCCATCGTGTGCAGGCATGCAGCCGCCTGACCCGCTGCCGAGTACGCTTTGCCCACCAGCGCCGACGTTGTTTTTAAAGGTCTGGTGGGCAAAATCGGGGCTTTAAGGGACGATGCCGAGGAAGGCGAGAGATGGCTCGCGAGCGTCTCCTCGACCTTTGGCATCGCCCCATAACCATACTGTTTCAGCCCAGTGATGTTACTATAGACTGAAGTCTGTGGGCTGAAAACACGATATGATGCCGTTCTCTTCCATGACCTTGCCACCTCAGTGTGCAAGTCATGAAAGAACGGCAAGCCCCGTCGCTGAGGTTCTGAGGCGCGAGAAGGCAGGAATCTCTCATCTAATTTGCTTGTACGTTTTCTTCCTGCCTCATATCTCTCGGCTGGCCAGTCGATGTTAAGCCTGGCTACAGCTCGCGTCAGAACCTCAACAAGCTCCTCGCATGCAGGGGACTGAAGTGGCGAGTCTTCAGTCTCGATGCTTCCATGTCCACCTCCTCGGAGCTGGACAGTTGAAGCACCGGCGACTCTCTCGGGGGGGAAGAAACCGCCATGCATGCTTCCATGCCCCGAGAAGAGCCGCTGGATGGTGCAGGTGAGGGCAGAGATAAGGCAGCGCCCGTCTCTAACCCCTCTGCAACATCCAATTGTGATCCCCACGACTGCAGCCTCCGCTCCGCCTCGGCGGCAGCGGGACCAGAGCCGCGGGGAACACGAGCCGAGGCACCCTCCTCGAAGAGTGCCCGGCGGGAGCGCAGCGTTCTCAAAGGTAACTTCTCGCAATGCTCACAAGCAGCCCCCTCGAGGGCTGCCTGGGCATGCTGCGCTCCCAAGCAGGCAACACAGAGAGAGTGTGTATCCCCACCCGTGATGTAGCGTGGGCAGGGATGAACACACTTCCTGAAATTGCTACTTTCACTCGCCATCATCTATCTATTTATTTTCTCTTTTTTTGTAAATATATGGAATATTTAACAAAAGGGTGGGAAATCTCTTGCAATAGACAGACAAAAACACCAAATAGACAGACAGGTTCACACAGATCGCTTGCTGAAGGCTCAGAAGCTAGTTCCTGTTTGTTTTCACAGACGCTTTATAGCTTCCGGTCGATGACGTCATCACGCCGACGATCGATCTTTTTTCCGATGGAATGGTTCTACAGGCGCTTCACGACGCATTAACGCAGAGGCGTTCTCACAGCGTTTCGACGCAGCTCGAGTTCCCCGAAAGGGAACTACAGACGCAATCAGGAAGTAAAACTCCCACTGATTTTTCTCCATAAGGATTTAGATTATCAGCCATAATGTCTAAAACATCCGAGGTAGACTGACCTCGAGTTGTGAACTGAAAGTTTTTGCTTCTGTAGCTAGAGGTCTGTAAGAAAAACTACACTACCCGCAGTCCTAAGCTTAACAGCGACGCCTCTGATTGGGCCAACTCGCTGTTACCATAGAAACGTTTACTGTACCCGTGAACGACTGTAGCGATAACAATAACTAGCTAGCTGACTAGCAAAAGGAGCTTGTTGTCACAAACTTTCAGTGGTTTAAATACCAGAGAATGCATACAATTACATCCAGTTATTTATCTGATAATAATGTATCCTGAATTTTACTTGTGCCTACATTGGCTAATGGGAAAAGGAAGAGGTGACTTGTTGAGTCAGTGGCAGGAATCTAACCGTGAAACAAATGAACCCCAAAAACATAAAGTTTAGTACTGTTTTCCGAGCTCACTCACTTTGGGCTTGTAGCCGAGCCCATTTTGCTGGCATTAGCTGGAGGGCTGCTGTCTTGACGGCGCTTAAAAAATTGCCGGATATCCATTTTTGAATCTTGGCTACGTGTCGTTCATGAATGATTAGTTCATTTTTTGTTCATTCTTTAATATGACTCGGGACTACCGAGTTGTCTCAGAGCGCATTATGCAATATATGGGTTCTGATTCTGAAATGACAAGTGAGATCAGAGTCTTTTGTTCTTACTGTCAGTCCCATAGATATGGAAAGAGAAAAGATTAGTTCATTTTGCTGAACGAGACTCAAAGATCCGAGTCAGTAAAATGATCCAAACTTCCCACTACTCACACCGACAGTTGCAGCGCAATATGAAAGACTTCGTCTAACTGTACAACAAACAACCAATGGCAATGAACAATATGAAACTAAAACGACATAAGCTTAATTTTAAAATGGCTTAGGAACTGTAGGCTATTTAGAGGTGGATAAACTCAATTTAGAGGTGGATAAACACACTTTGGAGGTGGGTAAACGCTGTTTCCGAATTTTGGGAGGTGCGTAAAAGGCGGTGAAGGTCAGACCAAATGGGAGGGTCTAGCCTACAGAAGAATGTCTTTGTCTCCTAGCAACTCTGACAGATGCCTTTCATGAGCAGCAGTACCGTTTGCACTGGACTTTTTATATTCAACTGCCTAAGAAAAACAAAACCTGTCTAAATGTTCAACTTGTTGCATTTATGTGCATGATAAAGAGCAAAAACTATATAAAATTGCATCTTAATAAGACAACATTTAAACTGCTTTATATATTTTTATTTTTACATCTGTATATTTAGATACATTTGATTATTTGAGTATCTAAGTTGAAACCCACTACT
This sequence comes from Pseudorasbora parva, assembly GCF_024679245.1. Lineage (NCBI taxonomy): Eukaryota > Metazoa > Chordata > Actinopteri > Cypriniformes > Gobionidae > Pseudorasbora > Pseudorasbora parva. The sequence goes on from NC_090189.1 coordinate 35,982,160, forward strand.
TTTAATAGTGTAATCCACTAATCCACTAATAATAGTGTAAGCTACTTCCATTGATGCTACACCCATCATACACAGCATGTTCTAATTACACCACAAAACATCAGTGTTGTTAGTTTTTTCTATATCCATTCCATGAGATCATGTGTCTACCATGCTATACAGAAACAAGCAATTACTGTGATTGAGAACAGATAATACACCCTCAGGGTGAAACAGGTACAAATAATGTTCCTTGAAGAACAATTTCGTACCTTTTCTATAATTGTACATTTAATGATACAGGAAATACCTTTTAAGTTGCAATTGAAATATAGGTACATCATTGTTCTCACATCAAGTTAACAGTGATAGGGTAGATTACTGTTTCATGCATGATTGGTTGCTGTTTTGAGTATTAGGTATTGCTGCATAGCAACAATACACCGATTGCTAAGGAATTTTCCAAACTGAGAGCAGGAATATGTATAATTGGACCACAATCATGGCTGGTCACGATGGGTCACAGTCATTTTAATGCAATTAAATTCTTTAGTATTTAGTCATTGCGGGTACATACACAATGTGGCATTTGTGCTTCACTGCCCACTATAATTATTAACGGTTAATTGTTCTATAGTCATAGCATCATGAAACTGATTGGCAAAAGTCGCTGTCAGCCGTTACTGAATTTTCAAGTAGAATGAAGAGTGGGAAGCAGAGTAGGAGCACCACCACAACCATGGCTTCTGCCTTTTTATAATCAGAAGAACTTAGTTGCTGGACCAAGTTGCAACCTCCCCTAGTTTCTCTCGAAGCCAATATGTAAGTAAATTAAACTGCAATTCATCGACTGGCAGCTATAATACATAAATAACTCATTCATATAAAGCCTTAACATTCTGCATAAGTAAGGGTGTGGTCACTTTGAGTGACAGGTGGATAGCTGTTTGTCTGCTTTCTGTTAGTAGTCACATTACCTCAGCTCCAGACACGCCCTGCCTCTTTGCCCATTGTCACCCCATTGATACCATTGTTAGGTGTACTTCATTGGTTCACAATAGTATATAGTTATTGAACAACATGATTGAATGCCGCCTTAAAGCTGTTTTATTTTTTTTTATTTTTTTGAGAGCCACATTTTCAATATGCATCATTTTTTAATATATATATTTTTGTAATATTTTGATATTATTTTATAATTATTATATTATAATATTTGAGCCTCTGCACAACTATCAAATACAACAAGTTCACAAAAGTATCTATGCAGACCAAAATGAGATACTCATTCTATATGATCTGCCTTATCAAACGTTCTCTGTTTTAAAGAAGGCAGAGGCTAAGTGTAACAAGATTCTATTTACACTATGTGAAAATATATAGTTAATAAATATTTTCTTAGTGGTATGCCTTACACCTACACTATTGCTACTGTTGTCAATGCAGCTTCTTCTGTAATTTTGTCTAGCCCAAGCATAATTTAGTGGGTGGAGTTAGTTTAAATAGCTTCTGCCAACAAGTCTCTAATTTTAATAGAGAATTTTATTGAAAGTCAGCAAACATGTCTTTGGGCCCTATCTTGCACCCAGCGCAATTGACTTTGTACACCGACCCATGTGTCATTCCTATTTTGCACCCGCGCAAAGCGCGCTTTTCCCTCCACAGAAGCACGTCGCTAAACTAGTAAATGAACTTGCGCTCCCTGGGCGGTTCAGCGCAAAAAAGGAGGCGTGTTCCAGCGCAAACAATCCCTGGTGCTATTTTGCTGTTCCATTTAACAGTTGCGCCACTGACCAGAAAAAACCTGGTCTAAAGTCAGTGGCGCGTTGCGCGTTGTTCATTATGCTATTTTAAGGGCGCATGCTTGACCAAAATGTATAGCGTGCACAACACGCATACACTTTGCTCATGAAATCTACACAGATGCAACAGTTATTTTTGCAAATCATAAATTGTTACACTAAAAAAAAAAAAATTAACACATTGTGGTGTGCCACGAAGATGTGAAAAAATAGGCATAAATCTAGCTTACAAATTATTCAGGCTTATTGTAGTAATTAAGGATCAGACCTGTTTGCCCAATAGTGGCAAGACATATATATATATATATATATATATATATATATATATATATATATATATATATATATATATATATATATATATATATATATATATATATATATATATATATATATATATCTGACAAATTGGTTTGTCCGTCAAGAACCAGGAAAAAAAATCGACTGAAAAAATAAAAAACTGTTTAACCGACGCCTGTTTAACCGACGCTATTTTGGGTGGGTTTTTCCCATCCCCATACAACACAACTTCTCTGTCTTTCACTCCCTTACGAAAGGAAAATATATTTACCAATATATTAGTTGAAATATATTTTAATATATTGTAAATATATGGAATAATATATTGATGGTATTATAAAATATATTATGCAATATATTAAAAGATATAAATATTAATTCCCATATATGTTAATTTTCCAATATACTGCAATATATTTTTGTTTCGTAACATCAGTCACGTCGGCTGTGAACCGCTCCTGGCGTGCGCCTGGTAAATACGCCATAATAATAGCAATCCATAATGGAACTTGCGCAGTTGCTTTTAAAGGGAATGTTGGATGCCGCTCTGATTGGTTTATTCACGTTACGCCCAAACCACACCTATGAATAATGAAGCTACTTCAGACCAACCCATTTTAGATTTGTGCCGGGCGCAAGAGCCATTTATCCCGCTGGGAAAATAACAACAGCGCCGAGACCCGTCCACAAAGTTACTTGCGCTCCATGCTTTGACACTTGCGTTTCAGATAGTTAAAATAGGGCACTTTGACTTTTAGATCATGAAGATGTAAGATGGGGTAAAGTGTCAGCTGGTCTCACAGATCACATGTATCTGAAAGTCTGACTGCATCCTTAGTTGTGAGGCAAGTATCGGTAAAATGATTTATTTAAGTGTTTTTTTTTTATTTTATTTTTTATCTTTCCTTATGATATTGTTCCCTCTGATGAGCACACAATGGTTGAATATTTTTGTATTGCCATACCAGTTTGTTTGCCATAATGAGAGTGATGTCAATCTTGATAAAGCACATTAAAGCTGCACTTGTACAAATTAAATCTGAAAGATTTCTGTTAATTCATTAAATGTACATTCACCTAAAGGATTATTAGGAATTAACCCTAACCTGTTCAATTTCTCATTAATGCAATTATCTAATCAACCAATCACATCGCAGTTGCTTCAATGCATTTAGGGGTGTGGTCCTGGTCAAGGAAATCTCCTGAACTCCAAACTAAATGTCAGTTGGGAAAGAAAGGTGATTTAAGCAATTTTGAGCGTGGCATGGCTGTTGGTGCCAGACGGGCGATTCTGAGTATTTCACAATCTGCTCAGTTACTGAGATTTTCACACACAGCCATTTCTAGGGTTTACAAAGAATGGTGTGAAAAGGGAAAAACATCCAGTATGCAGCAATTCTGTGGGCGAAAATGCCTTGTTGATGCTAGAGGTCAGAGGAGAATGGGCCACCTGATTCAAGCTGATGGAAGAGCAACTTTGACTGAAATAACCACTCGTTACAACCGAGGTATGCTAGCCTAAGAAGTCTAGACGCACCCTAGCAGCAGCAAATCTAATCTGCCCGCGAGTGTCTTCTAGCAACTCTCAATACTCTTCTGAGCTGTAATCCCCTAACTCTTGTGGTTAGGTAACCAATACAATCGTGTATAGAGTCGGTGGGCGGGGCCATAAAGACGATGGCCGAGTTGCGTTTGCGTGCTTCTAGTAAACACAGAAACTGGAGAACTGCGGTCTTTCGAATCAGCTTTGACTGCGACTCTGGAAGACGTGGAGTTAAGCTTTTCTCTGAGAAAAGAACAAAGAACGGCACTGAAGTTATTCTTAAAAAGGGAAGATGAGTTCGGAGTTTTGCCGACTGGATATGGCGAATGTTTAATCTATCAACAAGCTCTGTTTCACCTTCGTTGCTCTGGTTGGTTGTAGAGCTATCCTATCGTATGCAGAGGGAGTTTGAAAGACAACCGTTTATCCTGCCCCTCGGATTGAGCCCTGTCAGTGGTGAGTTTCCAGACCAAACATCTTGATGTGGGTCTGGCTTGTCAGGCTAGAGGTATGCAGCAAAGCATTTGTGAAGCCACAACACGCACAACCTTGAGGCAGATGGGCTACAACAGCAGAAGACCCCATCAGGTACCACTCATCTACACTACAAATAGGAAAAAGAGGCTACAATTTGCACAAGCTCACCAAAATTGGACAGTTGAAGACTGGAAAAATGTTTCCTGGTATGATGAGTCTCGATTTCTGTTTAGATATTTAGATGGTAGAGTCAGAATTTGTCGTAAACAGAATAAGAGCATGGATCCATCATGCCTTGTTACCACTGTGCAGGCTGGTGGTGGTGGTGTAATGGTGTGGGGGATGTTTTCTTGGCACACTTTAGGCCCCTTAGTGTCAATTGGGCATTGTTTAAATGCCACGGCCTACCTGAGCATTGTTTCTGACCATGTCCATGCCTTTATGACCACCATGTACCCATCATCTGATGGTTACTTCTAGCAGGATAATGCACCATGTCACAAAGCTCAAAACATTTCAAATTGGTTTCTTGAAAATGACAATGAGATCCCTGTACTAAAATGGCCCCCACAGTCACCAGATCTCAACCCAATAGAGCATCTTTGGGATGTGGTGGAACTGAAGCTTTGTGCCCTGGATGTGCATCCCATAAATCTCCATCAACTGCAAGATACGATCCTATTCATATGGGCCAACATTTCTAAAGGATGCTTTCACCACCTTGTTGAATCAATGCCACATAGAATTAAGGCAGTTCTAAAGGGGAAAGAGGGTCAAACACAGTATTAGTATCTAATCCTTTAGTGTATATTCACCCAAAACTCTGAGGCTTCAAAACATGTATAAAGTATGTAAGCATACTTGCAAATGTCAATTTGAAATGTAACATGTTAAATGGCAATTCCTTTCCATACCATATGAGCAAAGCTTGTTCGGAGACAGTTCTCATGTTTTATGGGGATTTATGATTTATAGGGAAAGTGATGTCACTTTGCACAAAAAATTACAATAATCTTGTTCTGAGATAGTGCTTATAATTTATGGGGATTTATGAAAAAAAAAAAAAATGCACTGGGTGGATTTGTATCGTTATAGTACATATGTACACACATTGCCAACACACATTTTTGTTCAAACATGATGTAAAAGTGAATTTTGCATAATAAGTGCCCTTTTAGATCCTAACTGGAATGGTATAAATATGTATCTTTATATTAAGGTATAATTCTGTCCCAGTAAAAGGTACAGCCCCAGTGACAATGGTTTGTACATTCTTTAGTACAAAACTGTACCTTTTTTGAGTGTAGAGATGCACCTATCTGTTCATACATGCTGGTCTAACTCTGTTGAAAATGTAGGGGGACCCTTGCCATTGTTTTCTGATAGACTATGGCAAACCTCTTTATCAGTTCAGCTAAGCCTCTTCACATTCACATTTGAGTGTCAGAAACATTTATCTTGAAGACAATGAGAAGTAATTTCAGGAAGGGCATGGTGAGGAAGACAAAGATTCAAAATGACAGCTACAAAGAGAAAACAAAGAGAGTGTTTTATTTTTTAATTTTTTATAAATGGAACAGTTTATTAAACATTTAGACAAACATTTTAAATGTTAATTTATTTTTATTTTGTTGAGTACCATGATTCAGACTTTTATGGCTAATTTAAAATAATATAGTAGAATGGGAAGAGTGCAAAGTTCCAGACTGAGCAAAAACATGCAGTTTGGTGCAAATGCTGATATTTATGGTCATAAAGTGGGATGAAAGTATGATAGGTTGTAATAGAAATTAATGAGATATTTATAACAATAGCAGACTACTTTCATAAACTGCATATGTATCAATATCTTATCACTTTAAATCACCAAATAAAATGTCTTAGTAAGATGATATTTAAGTGGTTAGTCTTATAAGCAAAGCTCTGCTCAGTTTCTCTCAGGTTATTATATATATATATATATATATATATATATATATATATATATATATATATATATATATATATATATATATATATATATATATATATATTTTTTTTTTTTTTTTTTTTTTTTGGGGGGGGGGGGGGGGGGTCACAATATAATGCAATGCAATCCCAAATAAACATTTCTAAAATTCCCAATGTATCATATTTACTTCTCGTGTAAGATATATGGATAATCAAGTAAAGCAGGAATTTTTTTTCCTATCTTTATTTGTAGGCATACTCCATGATTTCACAAATTAAAGCTCTCCCCTCAGTTAACTAAACCATTTATGGTTTAAATCCTTAAAAATACATGAAAGTTAATGTCAGCGATCAAAAGAAAGCCTGTGTCTGCAACATAAATGGACATGTGCTCAAAACAGCACAGCTGTATAAAACCTGTGATTTTCCCTCAGTGCAATTAAGAAGCAAATCAGCGGGGAGGATTAAAACATCCACAGCTGACGATCCAATGTTGACAGGCCTTCCTGAGCTCCACTACACATTTACAAAGTCCTGCAGAGCACTCTGGAGAAAACGCACTACGAATCAAAGGATACTTTAATACTGTACCTAAACAAACAATGCTCATATCGAAGGGTACTTGAAAGGTCGGTAACACTTTATAACACTTTATATACACTATTAAATCTCTTTTGTTAAAGCTTTACGGGGTGTAAATAGTTCTCCCTTTAGATGAGCTCAAAAAAATGAGTTGACTGACAACTACTAAATGTTTTTAACTACCTGAATTTCTCATGAATTACAGAAGGAACTCATGTTAATACGGTATTTATTAACACACAATGGCCCTCATTTATCAAAAGTGCGTACACCAAATTTCCAGCGTACACCTTGCGTACACCCAAACCCACGGTGACTTTGAGATTTATCAATATGGACGTTGGCGTACGGCACGCTCAAATCCTACGCCAGCTCAGGAGGTGGTGTACGCACGTTTGAGTTAGTGGAAAATGCGCAGAAAAACAATTCCTAACACCACAAAACGCACTGACAAGATATGCTATATGACCCACTGTTAAAAACCACAACAACAACATTTAGTGTTTATTTTTGTGCAACATGAACGTCAATGTTTAATTTGTGTGACTTTACCAAAGCGTTTGATCTGTAGGCATATGTATTCCTCCAGTCGCGAGCCTGTGCGCTTTATCTGACATTTCAGGCCCGCGCCTGGCTCAGCAGCTGCGCACGGACTGGGACTAAAATAATTCAGACTGACAAAATAATAAAAATGGCCTTCTTCTTTTAAATAATAATAAAATCAATAAAAACGGCATTCTTATTCTAAATAACAAGCGTCATTAAGAATAATAATCATAATAATAAGAAGAAGAATCTTACAAATTGTCATGTAATTATTAATGTGAATGAATCTTACTCCACAATACATCATCACTATTGTACACCCCAATACATGTGCCGTGATACGAAATTAAATGCTAATTGTTTCAAAACGTGCTGTAAAATAATGCATTGTGATGGTAATTTATCATCCAAAGAGCTATTTAAACTGCTGGAGTGCGCGTCTCAACCCCCACACTAACAGTAGCTACTCGTAATTTGGGGCCATATTTTGTTTTTGTGAGCGCCTTTAATCCCACTCTTTAAACTCCCAAATAAAACAATTTCGTTTTTTTTTTTCCACTTCCCTGGTGATGGTCTCGATGGGCGCGTCTCAATCATCTCAATAGTTCAGTAGTCAGAGCACTGATCAGGGAGTCAGCCCATTGACTTATGTCCTAATCAGTGCCCTGACTAAGTGGACTAAAGAGATGATTGAGCGCGCCCGATCTCCACGTCGGAGAAGTTTCGTTTCTTTGCCGTCTTCTGTTTGTCCATGGCGTAAAATGAGGGCGTGCGGGAGGCAGAGACTTGAATATATAGGGGTGTGTTATTCTAATGACGATCGTTTTCAGCCGTGGGATTTATCAAGGGCAAGTATTGCGTACACCTGAATTGCAGAGGTGCGCACAGTTTCATAAATCAGGCGGTGAGAGGAGTGTAAGCATAATCTTACACCAACATATACACCCGTTTCTACGCAAGATTGATAAATGAGGGCCAATGTGTCTAAATAATATATATATATATATATATATATATATATATATATATATATATATATATATATATATATATATATATATATATATATATATATATATATATAAATGTATAATATCTATGTATAAATGTACATTTAAAGTTGCCCTAGAATGATTTGAAACAATATTTAAAAATTTGTTCTCTAATATCTAAATAGAGGGTATGTGGCTTATTTAAGGTAAAAAAATTGTCCAGATATGGTTTTACAGGTCCATTTAAAACCCTAGAAACTGTCCCTAGGATACCATTTAATGCTCGGTTTTGCCTGATTTGGAAGGGTCGTGAAAAATAATGCAGAGTTCTGCTCTGATTGGCTGTTTCACTGCACTGCTCAATGACAGCTAACATGAAATATAAGCTAATTTAGATTTCAATCCATCAAAAGGGATCAACATACGTATCTACTGTTGTATTTTATGACAACACTGGCAGGAAATAATATTAACCTTTGTCATTTGACAAACTGTTATGTGTCCTACTTGGAGTTTCCAAGCATCTTGCATTGAATCTTACACAACACAGGGGATATTATCGTAATGTTGTCTTACTAAGAAACTTTCAATTTAATCTGAAATGGGTTCGACAGTCAAGAAGTCGATGAAATCACTACTTACTGTTTGCAGGAATATGGTTGGAATCGGCCCTTTCTTCAGTTTTAGACTCAGTTTTAGCTGAGCGAATCCTGCTTGATAAAGTCCCAGGTTAGAAAAACTGTCTGTGTTGAAATGAGCCGAGCAAACAAACAACTTTGAATTAAATTGTTGCGGTAGCCGATTGTAAATAAACATCAACCATGACTGTTAACATTTTTTATCTGTGGGAAGGCTACGAAAAGTCCTCACATCCTCTGCAAATCCTGGAACATGACATTTAATTTCATGATCTGCCGTTTTCGCTATCCTCGCCTGATCTAAATGAATCTAAATGATCCTATGAACCACTGGCAACTTCTAAATAACTGGTTTGTAAATAATGTTATACTAAATCTAGATATGATAAATTGATCATTGATAAATAGGGGTGTAATGATACACTCGTGTCACGATTCGATATTATCGCGAAAATTACTTTTTTATTATTATTGAAATAATATTGTTATTATATTATTATCAGGACACACAAATATTCCCCAACTGCATTACTATACATTATAATCAACATTATCTATAGTAGTTTAATGTAGTAATGTCACCGAAACTCCATAAAACGAAATTGTTTCCTCTCACCGTGCGCACACAGACTCTCCCAGTGTTCGCTATGTTCAGCCATCCCTCTATTAATGCATTATACATATAAGAATAAAACAATAAATGTGAATGTAAAACGAAATGTGATATGGTGATTTAAATGATGTTTGCACTTTGAGGAGTGTCACTTTAAATGATGTTTGCGCTTTCACTTTGAGGAGTGTGCTTCAGCGGGTGTATTACAGAAACGTTCTATCGTAGGTCTTAACTTAAGATATGATAAGTTAATTTAGGATTCTTCACAATTCCGTATTACAAAAGAAAGTCTTAGCTTGATTTAGGATTCATATCCTATCATACACATTTACATTTTATCTGTAGTTAGGAAATCTTAAACTGCTCCATGGATTTAGGTCCAGTAACTGTCAGGTCTGTCACCAAGCAACCAACAACACGCAAATTGCTTCTGAGGTAACACTAAAATCAAAAAGGAGAAACAACGGCATGCTTTTAATTCCAGTGCGGTTAAAATTTATATTTAGATTAACTCAGTTGAAAATTTAAAGCCTGTTTTATAAATCGCCTTTTGCAAAAAACAAACAAACAAACAAAAATATACAAAACAATCGATATTCGCAAATGTAGGGACCGTTTTTAAAGTTACATACGACATTGGTATACACATTTCTTTAATAGTATTTGAACGAAATGACTAACAATATCAAACCTAACTGTAAAGTGTTCATCTAGGTCTCAGCTATGATACACACCTTTTCATTTTCTGTTCAAATGCTATTGGAGTTAGAAATGTGTAGGTATGCCTATGTCGTATGTAACTTTAGAGATGGTCCTTAAATTTGAGAATATTAATGTCCAGCATCAAAGCAACTTTAAGCCAGTGAAGAACAAACGATAGGCTAATGCTCCGTGACGGCTCTTTGTCCTCTGTAATGTTGGTCGCAATTCGTCAACTAACTGCAAATTCATGTGTCCTGGGACTCTGTAATTATTTACAAGCATTTTATCATCAAAGCGCAAAACATCCTCTTGGTCCACCAAAGGTATCTCCACCATCAAAACCTTGCTGCTCTTCATCTTATATAATTAATAAATGTAATGCTCTCTTGAAAAAGGATTGTTGTACTGTGATTTTTACTGCTGGATTTCAAAAAGGGTTTGAAGTTAGGACACCAGTGGAGTTGTGCTAAAGTTAAGACAGCTTTTAGGATTTTTTGCAGAGTTAGGATGCTTCTTTAATACCCGTTTCCTATCCATAGTTAAGATAAGATTATGCATTTAAGAAATGTCATTTTGTAATAGCTTTTGTCCTAAATGCGTTCCTAACTGAAAATGACATGGTTACCAAACAGATAAGATTCTAGATTCTAAAGTTGAGATCTTTCTGTAATACGCCCCTGGATGATCAATTCAATCAGTCACAGTTCTAATCACAAGCAAGCAAGTCAAAATTATTATTACCAAACTGTAAATGTTTAGTTCTGCATTTACTCACTCTCACGTACGTCTGTGTTTACAGTATGCTATGTGCAAAGCCATTGGCTCTTCAGAAGATTTGGATTAGAAACTCGATTAGTTATTTTCACAAGACCCTTTTGACAATTTTTGGATTGTTTAAGTTTGAGAGGAATTTTATAAAATCTTAAAAGGTTTGAAATTATATGAGGGTGAGTACATGATGGCAGAATTTACATTTTTGAGTGAATTATACCTTATAAATACACTAAGCTGAGCCTTGGATAAAACAACAATAATGTAAATCATATCGTTTACATCAGTGATAATATAGTCACATTTTTATATTGCGATATCTCTACATATGATCTATTGTTACATACCTATTAATACAATATGGAAATACAATTATTAAATATATTTATAAACTGTTTATTCATTTATAATAATGCTTTATAAATAATTAATGAACTATTTAGTAATACTTCACAATGCACAGATATTGTAAGCCCCGTTTCCACCTAAATTACCTGGAACAATTTGTACCAAGAACTTTTTTACAGGAACTTTTTTCACCCCAGACCTGCTACTGTCTGCGTTTCCACCGCGGTCTAAAGTACCATAAATATTAGGCAAATTAGTCTGGTGATGTAGGATTGTGCGCAACTGCTGCTCCCAATCACGTTAGACAGTAATGTTAATAATTTTTGCACAACACTCTCTGCAACAATAACAAGTATAGAGGATATTCAAGCTGTGCTGCTTTTGTATTGGTTTACTAATTAACAAAATGTTGGAAAAGAGGACTGATACTAAACCGTATTCTGAAAGCTTGTGAAGCTAGATTTAAAATGACAATGTGTTATTATCAGCTATACGGACATTGACCGTGAGATGGCTGAGACAAACGCACGAAATCAGAATGCAGAATTAACATCGCAAAAGACTTTTAAAAATGCTGGTTGAAATAAAATGCTGCGTGAGCTAAACCAATCAGCACGCCCAAGTTCCACACTGTAAAAAATGTTGTTTAACTTAAAAAAGAAAGTAACCTGGTTGCCTTAAAATTTTGAGTTTATTGAAATTAAAAAATTGAGTTGATACAATTGAGGAAATTGGTTTAATAAATTAAACCAATTAATGAAACTCAAAATATTATTGTATCTAAACCAAATAAAACGTGATAAATTAGGAAAATAGCTAAATTTGGCATGTTCACTACACTTACGCTTACAAAACCTTTAAATAATATTTGAATAAAGGTTGTCGATTCTCAAAAATGTTCATTGTATTAACTCAAAAAAAATGATTTCAATGAACTAAACATTTTAAGGCAACCAGGTAACGTATTTTTTTATTTTTTATTTTTTTACAGTGCACCCTCTAAAGTTCCTGAACTTGTAAAAGTACTACCTTGCGAGCAGGGCTGTTTGGAGGGGGTCCTGTTTCTGCGGTAGAAACACACCGAGTACCACCCCAAAGTTCCTAGTTCCTAGGGAAAGTTCCTGTGGTGGAAACGTGGCTATAAAGTGTTACTGAAGGGTCATTTTCACTATTAATATATTCTGGCCACTGACAAAGTAGGATTTATGATGAAATCCATCATTTTATGTGGAGTAAACATGTGGCATGTAAAATCCTTTTTCAAAATAAAGGCTCATGTATCAGCTGGAATAAGATAGTGTTCTTTCCATGCAGTGGAATGGTGACATTGATTTCCTTAGTTTGGCCTGCAGCCCTTTAGAAATACCCTTTGCTAGGCCAACGGGGAGTGTAATCAGTTTCCCACAAAGCCAGCTGAGACCATCAGCCACTTAACGTTTCTGATGTTGACAATGCTATTACTCAGTTTATCAACAAGTGTAGAAAGGCTACGGTAAGACAGGGAAGAATATACTAGAGAATTAGCATCACTATCAGAAGTATTAGAAATATCACAACATTGGAAATGTACAGAACGCACTACTTGTAATAGACAAAGACAAAATGACTCTGGGTTCTGGAGTTAAATAAAGGACAATGTTTTTAGGAGTACTTAGTGTAATGTTCACTGTAGTGATGCAACTGCAAATCCTGATAAATTACCCTGCTGGAGGTGGCGAATGTTGAAACTCTTGCTAAGTGATGCATGCTGAGAATTGCTAAGTGGACTCCTGCCCCTCAACAACCCTTTCCCCGCAACCCTCTTACACATTAACCATGACAACGTCACGCCAGCCATTGACAGCATGTTATTTGTTGGTTCGGTCACATCTGACGAGTGCCAGCCATTCCTTCTGAAGCCTGTGAATAATGCATACATCAAGAGGCAGAGAGAGAGAAGGGCCGGAATGGCGAGAAGTTCAGAGGTAATCCATATGGAAGGAGTGCAGGAGTGGCTCTCACCCCTTTGTTATTGATTTTATGTCGCTTTGGACAGTTGCATTGATACTGATTCCAAACAAAACAGACAACAAAAGAGGTTCGAGCTATCTGCAATCGTTAACCCAAGATTGCACCACGTAGGGGTGGGGTGTGTGTTTATGTGTGAGTGTGATGGAAAAGAGGTTCTGCGGCTCTCCGTCGGGGAGGCTAAACAGAAGCGGCTCATTCATATGTAAAAGATGGATTGTTGTGAATAATAGCTTCATCAAACCCTGCCTATCGGTGCACGTGCGCACAGCGAGGGATAGCTGCAATGCGTAGAGTGACATTAGCTAATACTGGAGATTTGTCTGTGACAACTTTATCCATTAGCAAAGTCTTTGGCCTGTGCTATTGCAAAGCCGATTTAGAGTCGTGTGATAGTATCGTAGAGCATCAAGCCTGCAGGACTCGTGGAGCGACAGCTGTGCTGATTCGGAGAGATACTCATGAGGTATAAGCACTCTGCTGCTCTGAAGTCTAAAGGGATTATGCCTAAACTTGGTCATGGGTCTTCCGGGCTCGCTACATTTTCGAGGAGGCACGCAAATATCCTCGGATGTGAGCCATCCACACAGATTGTTTCTCTCTGCTGCATGGGGGAATAAAATAGTAGCTAGTCGAAGCTAAAAGCGTGTGACGAGGTCAACGTCAAAGAGCCACTTTCTTGTCTTTCTTGTGATTGAGGTTGCCTTGTTAGTATGCACAGAGGGTTTCAGCTGGTTTGATCTGCCACCCAGAATGGACTAATATAAGGACCTGGCAGTCAAATGAAGAGTGTCAGTAGACATTGTTTAACAACATTTTTGTAGCTCAATCAATCTCCTGAAGCTTTAAAGGCAAGTATCTTTGAAGCTGGGGGGCAACAAGGACACAAGATGTGTTATTATTATGTTGTGTCTGCAGTAGTGTCTATGATATAGTGGAGTGAGTGTGATGATGCATATAGTGGGATGCTGGAAGAGTGCTTTCACCATTCTCAATGCTTATTAGTATATGATCCAATTTTCAGAAGCTTGCCTAAATAATATTAAGCACATCTTATGTGCACTACTACATGTTGGACATGTATTTTTGTTTGTTTTTCCCCTGACAGAATACCAACTTTAATGCTAACATTCATCCTTGGTCCATTGTCTCGCACCGCATCATTTCTTGGATGCTTTTCACCATGTTTTTTTTTGTCCAAGGTTTTATTTTGTTCATGCCTGAGAAGGCTAAAATTAAATTTACTTGGGAAGAGGCTAAGCAACAAAGGGCTATGGATCACAATAAAAGCTTATCAAACTCAAAGAACCTTCTCTGACTGTAAGGGAAATGGGTCAGCTGAATAAACAGCACTATTTAAGTCTCACTTTAGTCAAAAGCAAATGTATTCACCACAACAAAGTAAATAGCATGATTAAGCATGCTGTAATAAGGCCCTAGTTTGTCCATTTAATAGTCTTGTTTATTTATACATTTTTCAATCTATGTCACTTATTTTCAACCAAATTATGATCTCATGTTCCTGGCACAGACCAACAAGCAGATGCAAGATTCTTAATGAAACAACTACCAGAGAACTGTATTGCTCAAATTCTATTGGCCAGAGGGTGCTCTGAGCAATAGAACAATCTATTGTTCAATCTAAGTTTCTCTTGCAATTTCTTATAGCACTATTCCTTGTAGAGTTGTAAAATCAATGATGATATATCTCAGATAATTTGTTCTTCATCCTGAAAGTGATGCACCCACCACATGTCTAGTGTTATATAGTCTACAGTCAGCTTTTTTTCTGTTTTCAAAATATTATAAGTAAATATCTACAGTAAAATACCTAAAATAAAGGAAATCTTTAAAATGTAAAACGTTGAATGTTTTGCAGAGACATAGATGACATGGAAATGAATAGGACCAGTGGCTATGGTATACCAGAAAACATTATATCCTCCATCTCATCAAAATTCAGGATAAAATGACCTGTATGTAATTACAGCTGGTTCTCATTTCTGTAATTGCAAGTGTTTTGTAATACAATATGAATAAACGATGTACATGATACATTTGATTTAATTTGATGCATTTATGTTTTGAAGTATGTATGCCAATGGAAAACCTCTTTTGCCATCAAAAACTACTGTACGTATTTACTATAGACACACAGTGATAAATTAGCGCTGAAAAGGTGTGGACAGTTATTTTTGTAGCTGACATTGCAGAAGCATTTGTATGAGTTTGCCTTTCAGGTACAAAATTACTAAGGGTTGCGCTAGTCAATTTACTGGTATTTGCGTATTATCTACCACCCAAAAAATCCTTAAACCAGGCTCTAATTTGCACTGCTCTTGCTAGACTGTGTTGGTCATTATGGAAATGATCCGGCTGTGACTGTGTTCTGTAACATCGTCAGTAGATCACACACAGAACTTTCTGCTCCCATCAGTTCCATTTTTTTTTTTTTTTAAATTGTACTCTCATGCTAATTTGCTGTTTAGTAACTCTGGTCCCTAACATAAATTGTAATTGAAATTGATTGTGAAAAGTCTTGATTACAGAATTATATTTAGATCTACCACAATGTAAAGTTGACTGTTGGCTACAGCAATAAACGTTTTTGAAACTACAGTATGTAGTTCTACGGCCTCTTATGTTAATAGATCAAAGGCAATGTGATCCCTTTAACAGAAAACAATATTTGCTCGCCATTTATTCTTATTAGGTATAAAAACACATCTACAATATCAGTTTTGTGAGCTGAGCCCAAAGAAACTTCTGTGGAGAAACCAAATCTGTGGGAAAAAAGGGAAAACGGGTGTTCTATGCTGATTCTGTTAGCATCATCTACAGAGCGAGCAGTACGTCAAACTTGTGCCAGCCTTTTCAACGACTGAAATCATCTTGTGAAAAAAAGGTGGTGTTATTTTTAATGGTGCTAGATGTTCCAGGACACTGGTGCTGTGATGTCACACTGAATCAATTTCAGTACGTTTTCAATCTGCTGACATGGTGGAAAATGAATTTCTGCTCCCAAAGCAAGGACATCACATTCACTGACCCCTACTGAATATCGTGTATGTGGTGGGTGGTGGGTGGAAGGAGGGGGGGACTAAAATTAACGTCTGCTATCCTTCCGCTTTCATCTCAGATGCTTCTTTCATCCCTCTCTCTTGTGCATGTGTTTCTCTTTTGCTTATGTTACTGGCAGATGGAATTGGTAGATTCCAATCAATGTTCTTCTTTGACTAATTACTCTGACAAAGATGGTGAGGATCCAGATGAATAGATGCCTGCTGAGCATATCTGGCAACACACACACATAGGGACACATGCACGCGTGCACGCACGCACGCACGCGCGCGCACACACACACACACACACGCTGTACAAACAAAATGCCAAATATACCTTCATAAGCAGCAATACATCTGCAGCATTATGATACTCTATTAAACACTAACTTAGTTATGATCTGGTGTGATGGCTATGGATTTAAACCACTGTTATACTGGTGGTTACACAGCTGATATACTCACTCGGGAAGTTTGAAATGGTTGAACAATGACACGCTGATACAATGATATTCGGGCACTTTTCAAACTACTGCAGTGGAGTAACTGACAGGTCTGATTCAGGTGCAAAACCAACAAAAAATTCCAGTTCAGCATACATTTTATTCATCATTATATATAATAGTTTCATGTAGCAATATCACTAAAACATAAACTTTATTTTTCCCCTCATGCAGTAGGCCTACTCGTGCATTCAATGCAGGCATTGGATCTTATAAGCTTTACACACACAGACTCTCACGGTGCTCACTATGTCCTGCCTCTCCCGCTATTAATACACTATACTTATAAGAATAAATCATCTAAAACGCTTTGAATAATCATACTACTAAAACTATCTAGCTTTCACTTTGACCGCTCATTTACACTGAACACGTATGTGGCGCATTACGACTGCGACAAGGTTTTATTCTGTCCTCCACACGGTGCTAACTCACACCGGGAGCATATCAGAAGGGGAGCGACTGGATGCGTGAGACCACGTGATTTGCCTGTCCGACGTCCATTTATTGTCTCCTACCAAGGCTATACTGCCAATATACATGCAATACGTTTGGGAGTCTGCATAAGGTGTTTATTTTGAAATTGACAGGGATTTTTGACTTTTATTTTGTATTTCCGGTGTTTATTGGCGTCCGTCAAAAGTTTGGCGTCCGTCAAAAATAGACTAGATACCTATATTTAGTGAAGCGGCTTTCCGCTTTTGGGAAGCTTCTGAAACGCGCCGCGTCGCGGCCGGTGTAAACACAAGCATTGACTAGAATGGGCGCGATCAGCTCCGGTAGCCGCGTCGCAGCCGTAATGCGCCGCACACGTGTTCAGTGTAAATGAGGGGTGAGGAGTGCCGTTCCAGCATGGGCTTTAGATGATCAATGCAATCCATCACAGATTTAATAGCAAGAAAGCACTGGCTCATCTAAAAATTGCATATCTGCATTAACACACTCTCATCTTGTTTTCATGGTGGCACTAACATTTGTGTTTACTATGTGCGTTGTTGTCAATCATTTCATCATATAAAGCCATTATGTCTCTTAAAAAGATATGGATTAGACATTAGAGAAATGTAATTTAAATAGAGGGACAGAAATCTGAAAAAAAAAAAAAAATCTTCAATTTTTTTGAAAGTTAAACAAAACGATATAAAGGTGAGTATATGATATGATGACAGAATGTACATTTGGGGTGAATTATACTTCTTAAATTCTTAAATACAGTAAACAGAAGCCTTGGATAAAGCAACTCTATACTACAAAATTATACTCAATGATACATGTCGTCAATACATATGTTACGATATCCAATTACACTCAGGGGTGGAAATAGGGGGGGACGCGGGGGGACATAGTCCGGGGAGTGAATTTCAACGCGATCCAGTTGGGAAAAAATGTGTTAGATTTTATTTTTATAATAATAATAATAATAATTATTATTATTATTTATTTATTTTTCAAAATAAAATTACTGTAACAATGCCTTGTTTGTATGGCTGTGAATCTTTTGGCAGGCAGCGAATCGATTTGATTCACAATTCATAGGTTTTCACGATTCGATTCGAGGCGATTTACATCAAAATTCGATACGATTTGATTTATTCGATTCGATTATGCATTTTTTTATATGCATACATAGGATTAATAAATGCTTTGCCTAATGTGTCTTAGTCAGGGTGTGAATTACACAGCAGCCTTCAGAGGTCAGAGAGTGGGCAACAAACCCAGTAACACTTTACAAAAAGGTTCATTAATTAACATGAACTAATAATGAATTGCAATT
The DNA here is from genome assembly GCF_024679245.1 of Pseudorasbora parva. Classification (NCBI taxonomy): domain Eukaryota; kingdom Metazoa; phylum Chordata; class Actinopteri; order Cypriniformes; family Gobionidae; genus Pseudorasbora; species Pseudorasbora parva. The sequence goes on from NC_090189.1 coordinate 36,000,749, forward strand.
ATAAAGCATTTATTTAGTGTTGTTAATATTAATTTTACCATTTACTAATGCATTATTACAATTATGGTTAGTTCATATTAACTAATGCATTAACTAACAAAACAATGTAAAGTGTTACCAAAAAACACAAAAAACAGTTACACTTTACAATAAGGTTTCATTAGTTACCATTAGTAAATGTATTGACTAACATGAACTAACCATGAGCAGTACATTTGTTACTGTATTTGTTAATCTTTGTTAATAAAATTCCAGCTGTTCATGGTTTGTTCACGTTAGATCACAGTGCATTAAATAATGTTAACAAGATTGTAATAAAGTATTAGTAAATGTTGAAATTAACATTAACATATATAAATACATGCTTCATAAGTGAATATTAGTATTAGTTTGTTAACTAATGAACCTTTCTGTGGTGTTACCAAAAATAAAAAAATAAAAAATAAAAAAACGTTTGTCCATTGTTAATGTTAGTTCATATCATTACTTTATTGTTTTATTATTATTACACATTTTACTTTAATAAAGACATTTAATTAAGCCAAAATTTAAAAAGGCTTTAAAAGTATTGTTAGTTAATGCTAACTACTGTGTGTGATAGTGTTAGCTAATGGCTACACAACCTTATTAAAGTGTTCCAGGCATAAAACATGCAATTCTTCCATGGAGAGGAAATATCAGACACATATCCAGCTAATCCTAAACTAACTTTTCTTCACAGAATAGAAAGGCAAGCCTTCTTTTTTCTATTTGTTCTGAACATTTTCCTTATGAGGATTCTGAAAGTAAACGTGCAGGTGTCTACTGTTGCTATAGTATCGGAAGCAACTTTAATGCGCCTCTGATTAATAGATAAAACGCACAATCTTATTTCAGTGTTGTAGTTACGTTAACAGTTTGCTTTGTATATTCAGTTAAAAGATACTAAGTTAAATTCCATGTATCATTCATCAGAACTGTGCGTATGCACACTTACAAATGCATTTGCTCCATCCATGCAATAAATGTGCCTCTTAAATAAGCAGGGTTTTACTTCATTAGCTCAGGTATGACTCATTTCCTTAAAATTTCAGTATTTTATTTTATATAAATGAGCTACGGACGAAGACCGAGCGCAATCCAGTGAAGGCGGTAAAGAGCGCATGCATATCTGTGAAGAGCTGTGGGGCGCGGATGACACAGCTGTCGCAGCACAACGTCTCTATGAATTTACGCATGTGGTAGATATAATCAAATGTTTATTTTAAAGCACTGGATCATTATTGAATTGGGATTCATCCAATTCCTAGCATTTTACATCGGGTATCGGCCGAAATTAACTATTCACGATTCAAAAAACATGTTTCAAGATCGATGCATATTCATCGTCAGGATTTGTAATCGATGCATCGAGAAAACTAGTGAATCATTACACCCCTACTTGTTTGTGTAACCTTTTCCCACACAAGTTTGAAATGTTCCAAATGACCCCCAGACATTTATTATAATGGGGTTGTGTTAAGATTAGGGATGCACCGAATCCAGGATTCGGGTTCGGATTCGGCCGAATATTGGGCTTTTTGACTGGGTTCGGTTTCTGCCGAACCTTAGAATTTTTTTCCACCGAACCGAACCCGCTTGCACTATGCAATACTGGTTGAACATGATGCTGCGGTTGATTATGGCAACGTGTTTCCTAGGTGGACCGTTCGAATGCAGTAGGCTGTGAGAAAGTGAAAATGGAACTTGTGAACAGAAAATGTGTTGTTTGGCAGTACTTTCAGTCACAAAAAGGCAATTCAAGTCGAGCTATATGTTCAATTTGCAATGCCGATTTGTCTCGCGGTGGCAAACACCCTAAACAATAGCCGCTGGATGTCCAGTTCACGAACGAATCGTTCTTTTTAACCGGATCTTTTTAGTGATCCGGTCGAACCAGTTCACCAAATCGGACTGAATCGTTCTAAACGGTTCGTGTCTCAAATCAGCGCTGATCTCACAAGTTAGTTACTCACTTTCTGACATGAGTGACATTCCCTCAGACTAGAAATAAACTAATTTCTCAAAGTATATGTTGTAACTCCAACCGTTCACTGAACTGAGACATGTTTTGCCGTGAGAACCGGTGAGCTGAGATACTGCATGCGTGATAGCGTCGTCTTGAACAGAACTGTTTCTCTCGGAGTGGGACGGTTGCTGTTTCTCTCGGACAGCTGATGCTGATAATATATGAGCACGGGTGAACCAAGGTTCATTGACATAACATAAACATTGACATAACATAAACATAAGTTTATGTTATGTCAATGTAAGTTTCTTTAATCTGTGTAAAACATCAGTGTTTGCACGACAGTGGCTGTATTGAGTGCTTTTGCAAAACATTAATTAAAAAACGTATCCAAGATGACGATGATTACAATAATAATTATTACTATACTAAGTTTTAATTACAGATACTTTACATGAATGTGTTTGAATGTATTTTCATCCGCCGGTATGATAGAAATGACGTCATTAGGTAAGGACGTAAAAGAAGCAGTGATCCGGTTTTTTTTGTGCATGAAGAAATCTACAGACAGCAATACGGCACAGTCATCCTGGCATAATGTTGCCCTTTTTTTAAGCTTTTGTTTTATTTTATTTCATTAAAATTAAATATAAAATACTCTGTTGTGGACGGTGTTTATGTCATTAATGTGTTTACTGTGATAATGGACTGAGGATGGGAGTTGGATTCGGTATTCGGTTTCGGTTTCGGCAGAATCTTAACCAGTGGATTCGGTATTCGGCCGAACTTTAAAAATCTGGATTCGGTGCATCCCTAGTTAAGATGTTTTAAGTTCACTTGAAATTGATATAGCTTTATTTTATACTATAATGTTGAATGTCTATCATTAATGTTTAAAAAAATTAGTAGCAGTTTCAGTATCAGTGAATCTAACCTTCATAAAAATATTCCATTACAACACATATTTCAAATATACTGTATTTAAGTTGTTTCTACATTCATTTGGAGAGTGACAGTATTACAATATAAAAACATGAAAAACCTAAAAGAAATGTATCAGTGGACATGCACCTACAATGACAATTTCCGACCCCTCCATGATTTCCAAGTGGGAGAACTTGCAAAATAGCAGGGTGTTCAAATGCTCACTTTCCTATATATATATATATATATATATATATATATATATATATATATATATATATATATATATATATATATATATATATATATATACGTCTCATCCGAAGGACCCCCTGCTGGCCTCACTAACACCTCTACCAGCAGCTACCTAGTTCCCTTTCGGGGAACTCGAGCTGCGTCGAAACGCTGTGAGAACGCCTCTGCGTTAATGCGTCGTGAAGCGCCTGTAGAACCATTCCATCGGAAAAAAGATCGATCGTCGGCGTGATGACGTCATCGACCGGAAGCTATAAAGCGTCCGTGAAAACAAACAGGAACTAGCTTCTGAGCCTTCAGCAAGCGATCTGTGTGAACCTGTCTGTCTATTTGGTGTTTTTGTCTGTCTATATCCAGAGATTTTCCACCCTTTTGTTAAATATTGCAGTATATATTAACAAACAAAGAGAAAATAAAATAGATAGTTTAAATGGCGAGTGAAAGCAGCTTTAAGAGGTGTGTTCATCCCTGCCCACGCTACATCACGAGCGGGGATACACACTCTCTTTGTGTAGCCTGCTTGGGAGCGCAGCATGCCCAGGCAGCCCTCGAGGGGGCTGCTTGCGAGCACTGTGAGCGTATGCCACTGAGAACGCTGCGCTCCCGCCGGGCACTCTTCGAGGAGGGTGCCTCGGCTCGTGTTCCCCGCGGCTCTGGTCCCGCTTCCGCCGAGGCGGAGCGAAGGCTGCAGTCGTGGGGATCACAATTGGATGTTGCAGAGGGGTTAGAGACGGGCGCTGCCTTATCTCTGCCCTCACCTGCTCCATCCAGCGGCTCTTCTCAGGGCATGGAAGCACGCATGGCGGTTTCTTCCCCCCCGAGAGAGTCGCCGGTGCTCCAACTATCCAGCTCCGAGGAGGTGGACGTTGAGAGCATCGCGACTGAAGATTCGCCACTTCAGTCCCCTGCGAGTGAGGAGCTCGTTGAGGTTCTAACGCGAGCTGTGGCCAGACTAAATATTGACTGGCCCATAGAAAGATCTGAGGCAGGAAGAAGAAAGTCTAGTAAATTAGATGAAAGATTCCTGCCCGCTCGCGCTTCAGAACCTCAGCGAAGGGGCCTGCCGTTCTTCCATGATTTGCACACCAAGGTGGCAAAGTCATGGAGGAGACCGGCATCATACCGTGTGTTCAGCCCTCAGACTTCGGTCTATAGCAACATCATGGGGCTGAAGCACTACGGTTATGGGGCGATGCCAAAGGTAGAAGAGACGCTCGCGAGCCATCTCTCGCCTTCCTCGGCATCGTCCCTGAAGGCCCCGACTTTGCCCACCAGACCATTAAAAACAACGTCGGCACTGGTGGGCAAAGCGTACTCGGCGGCAGGTCAGGCTGCTGCATGCCTGCATACTATGGCAATAATGCAGGCTTATCAGGCTGACCTGCTCAGGGACCTAGATGGACGTGATGAAGTGGGGGGTGATATTATCAACGAGCTTAGAACATCAGCTGATCTTGCTCTCCGGGCCACCAAGGAGACGGCCAGATGTGTTGGCCGCTCTATGGCAGCCTTGGTGGCTACGGAGAGGCATCTATGGCTCAACCCCACTGAAATCAAGGAGAGGGAGAAAAGCTTCCTGCTCGACGCGCCGCTGTCTCCTGGCGGCCTCTTCGGTGACGCAGTACACACTGTCACCGAGAGGTTCCAGGAGTCAAAGAAGCAAGCCTAAAGCAGTTTCTCCCTCTCCGGGTCCAGGTCCCTGGGGCTGCCGCTGACATCAGGCAGCCCAAGCCGAGTACGAGCTCCGCTCACAGGGCGCAACAGAAGCAGAGCGTCGCCGCTCGAGCTCCCCCTCAGCGTGGGGACGAGGGGCGGCGCTCTCAGGCGAGGCCTTCGAGGGGCAGGGCTGATCTGCGGACAGTCCTGATCGCCAAGAAGGCCTCGTTGAAGCGATCCTGACGCCAGAAGTGTCAGGACGCTGAGGGTGGTTCCCCCCGTAGGGAAACGGTGTTTACCCCTGCCAACGGTACCCGTTTCCCTACGGCACCCTCGGGGGGCCGCGCTGGCAACCCCGCCGCAATGCCGGGGCGCAGTCGGTCTCCGCGGGCCACCCGAGGGTGGTCCGCACCCCCTTCGGGGGGCCCCCGAGCAGTCAAGTCAGTCGTTCCCTGCCGGTCCGCCGCTTCAGGGCACTGTGCTTGTTGCTCAAAATACACCAGAGGCCAGCCTCGAGAGGCTGGTTCCCTTAGTAGATTTTCTAGACGAGTGGAAACGTCTATCAAATATATCTCGTTGGGTCCTGCAGATAATAGAAAAGGGGTACGCCATTCAATTCAGAAGTCGGCCACCTCCTTTCTGCGGTGTCCTACCTACAGAGGTGGGCCCGGAGCAGGCTCTGGTAATGGCACAGGAAGTAGAGACACTCCTGCAAAAAGGGGCTATAGAGAGGGTTCCCCCTCCCAGCAGGGAGTCTGGCTTTTACAGCCGTTACTTCATCGTGCCGAAGAAGGATGGGGGCTTACGCCTGATATTAGATCTGCGGCTATTGAATCGCTCGGTGGCCAAGCTCAAATTCAAGATGCTTACACTCAGACAGATTGTAGCGCAGGTCAAGTCGGAGGATTGGTTTGTCACCATAGACCTCAAAGATGCGTATTTTCATGTCTCCATCCTTCCACATCACAGGAAGTTCCTGAGGTTTGCCTTCGGGGGAGAGGCATACCAATATCGTGTACTTCCCTTCGGTCTAGCACTGTCACCCCGCACGTTCACCAAGTGTGTGGATGCAGCTCTGGCGCCGCTGCGTCTGCAGGGCATCCGCATTCTGAACTATATCGACGACTGGCTGATTCTAGCGAATACAGAGCAGATGGCGGTTCAGCATCAAGATGCTGTTCTCGCCCACATGTCGAAGCTGGGGTTGAGGCTGAACGCCAAGAAGAGTGTGTTTTCTCCGGCTCAGAGAACCACTTTTCTAGGTGTGAACTGGGATTCGGTAATTATGCGGGCGCAATTATCGCCAACACGCATAACATCGGTTCTGGCAGCCGTCAAAGAACAGAAGCTAGGCCGGGCCGTCACTGTGAAACAGTTCCAGAAACTGTTAGGTCTCATGGCAGCAGCGTCCAACGTGATACCTTTTAGCCTACTGTACATGAGGCCACTGCAGTGGTGGCTCAAAACAAAAGGGTTCTCCCCGAGGGGAAATCCGCTCCGCACGATCAAAGTCACGCGGCGATGCCTACGTGCTCTGGTCATGTGGAAAAACCCGGGGTTTTTATCTCAGGGTCCCGTGTTGGGGACTCATGTTCGTCGCGTAACGCTAACGACAGACGCCTCTCTCACGGGCTGGGGGGCGACCATGAGTGGTCGCTCGTCCCAGGGTCTATGGCAGGAACATCAGCGGCACTGGCACATAAATCGGCTAGAGAAGCTCGCAGTGTTTCTTGCATTGAAACAGTTCCTGCCCGACCTCAGGGGCCACCATGTGTTAGTCAGGACAGACAACACGTCGGTGGTCGCCTACATAAATCACCAGGGGGGTCTGAGGTCTCGTCCGTTGGACAAATTGGCACATCGGATCCTCCTGTGGGCCCAGGGGAAATTGCTGTCAATCAGGGCAGTATATATCCCCGGGGTCCTAAATCAGGAAGCAGACAGCCTGTCGAGACAGGGGCCGAGGCCCGGGGAATGGAGACTCCACCCAGAGGTGGTGGAGCTCCTATGGAAGGTTTATGGGAAAGCGGAAATAGACCTATTTGCTTCGGCGGAGAATTCCCACTGCCCGCAGTGGTTTTCTCTGACCCATCCAGCCCCGCTGGGGTTGGATGCCATGGTACAGGAGTGGCCGAGGCTACCTCTGTACGCCTTCCCCCCGATTGTCCTGCTTCCAGGAGTTCTGGAGAGGGTACGCCGGGACGGGGCCCAGGTACTTCTAGTGGCTCCGTACTGGCCGACCCGAGTATGGTTCTCGGACCTGATATCTCTCCTGGAAGGCTCTCCGATGGAGATTCCGACCAGGAGGGATCTACTCTCTCAGGCGGGCGGGAGATTCCTGCACCCACGCCCGGAGATGTGGAAACTGTGGGCCTGGCCTCTGAGGGGGCTAGGCTCATAGAGGAAGGTCTCTCGGCCGAGGTCGTAGAGACCATCCTTCACTCCAGAGCTCCGTCCACGAGGAAACTGTACGCTCTGAAATGGAAACTTTTCTCAGCATGGTGCAGAGAACGCCAGTGGGACCCAGTTAACTGCCCGGTTGGTACAGTGCTGGAGTTTCTGCAGGCAAGGTTCTCGGCAGGGTTGACCCCCTCCACAATAAAGGTGTACGTGGCGGCCTTGGGTGCCTTCCACGTCCCTTTGGGTGGAGTGTCTTTGGGAAGACACCCTCTAATTACACGTTTCCTCCGTGGCACTTTAAGGTTGAGGCCTGTGATGCACTCGAGGGTCCCAGCATGGGACTTAGCCATTGTTTTACGGGGCTTGTCCGAGCCTCCATTCGAACCCTTGGAGGAGGTTTCGGATAAGTTCCTTACCCTCAAGACGGTATTTCTGTTGGCTATTTCATCTCTAAAGAGAATAGGAGATATTCAGTCCCTGTCTGTAGGGCCCTCATGTTTAGAATTTGCGCCTGGGATGGTGAAAGCATTTCTGCATCCCAGGCCGGGTTATGTCCCCAAGGTTCCTACGAGCCCACGGGGCCCCATCACTCTTCAGGCGTTCTGTCCTCCTCCTTTCACGACGTCAGACCAGGAAAGATTGAATCTGCTGTGCCCTGTCAGGGCGTTAGATACTTATGTCCACAGAGCTGCCCTGTGGAGAAAAACTGATCAGTTGTTTGTCTGTTTCGGGCCCCCTAAGAAAGGGGCCCCAGTATCTAAGCAGAGGATGAGCAAGTGGGTGGTCGAGGCCATCTCACTTGCTTATGAGGCGGCCGGGCAGCCGTCTCCACTGGCTGTCCGGGCGCATTCAACCAGGGGTATGGCTGCTTCTAAAGCACTTTTGTCGGGGGCTTCCCTCCACGATATTTGTAACGCGGCCGGATGGTCGTCTCCTTTAACCTTCGTCAGGTTCTATGAACTAGACCTGGCATCTACAGTTGGGGCACAGGTACTCTCGTAACCGTGTGCGCTTCGGCTTCACACATACGAGACACTTGGTCCTATGGCGATGTGGGTATAAGCGTTCTCACAGCGTTTCGACGCAGCTCGAGTTCCCCGAAAGGGAACGTCTCAGGTTACGTATGTAACCCTAGTTCCCTGAGGGAACGAGACGCTGCGTCGCTCTGCCATACTCCCGGCGTGTCCGTGATCACTTACTTCAGGCTTTATCAGAAGTTAGTTCCTGTTTGTTTTCACGGACGCTTTATAGCTTCCGGTCGATGACGTCATCACGCCGACGATCGATCTTTTTTCCGATGGAATGGTTCTACAGGCGCTTCACGACGCATTAACGCAGAGGCGTTCTCACAGCGTTTCGACGCAGCGTCTCGTTCCCTCAGGGAACTAGGGTTACATACGTAACCTGAGACGTTTTCCCAGTTGGTCTCCCATCCAGGTACTGACCAGGCTCAGCCCTACTTAGATTCAGTTGAAAACCAGTCTTGGGTTACAGGGTGATATGGCTGCTGGTGATACAATTGTGATACAGATGACAATTTCAAACCCCTCCATGATTTCTAAGTGGGAGAACTTGCACAATAGCAGTGTGTTCAAATACTTATTTTCCTCGCTGTATATATACACCATATAAATGTTCATATTGGATAGATTCTTCAAATCCTCAAGTTTCTCATCTTTTGTGGACATTTTAATATTTTGTTACATTACCCTGTCACATATTTTTAATGGAAATGCATGGTTGCATCATATTCATCTTCTGTAGTTTGCAATATCTAGTGTTGCTTGCGATGTACTGATGCTACTGATAAGTGTTAATGCACTTTGAAAATAACTTATTCTCTCCCTATTCCCTCTGCCTTACAACTAGATTCATACAAAACATTCTACATTTGTTTTTAACCTGAGGACAATTTATTTAGAAGGTTTTTGTGACCTCTTAAACTGTGCAAGCACTACATATGTAGATTCCTAAACACGTGTTTAAATTTAATTAGACAGATAACTATCTCCAAGCAGATATTCTAATCCACACCTTTCCAAACTAGAGTGTACCTAGTGGTAAACCACTGGTTACACCCCTATGAGTTATGCTTATATTCTGCAAATTCTGCAAATAAAAAATGCCATTTTGGCAGGTCCTGATATGGGTCATACCACTGATTTTACCAGATCACTGAGCAGTTGAAGTACATAGACAACTCGGCTCATACTCGGCAAGAACTCAATGCAAGTGTCTAAAATGCATGCAGCCAGTTTAGTTAAATGGTAAATCCTGCCCTCTTTAACAATGCAGTTATACTAAATGTACGAAGCAAACATTGCACAAAGTTGAAATAACATCAAATTAACAACAACATTAAAATAAGAGTGCAAGGTTTATCTGTTAATCATATGCGTAAAAGTGTTGTTTGTTACTATAGCAACAATGGACTTCCGGCACATTTTCGGTAGAAAGAAAAAGGTGGGGTCTAATTCTATTTCATGCATTTTGACTTATTTACACTGTAAAGAGTTGGATTATTATGCTAAACGTGGCAAATATTTCTAAAAACAAGTTGGACGTATGACGAATGAGTATTTCTGTGAAAAATACACTCCTTCAGGAATAATATGTTTCGGAAAGGGCGGAACTGCTAGTATGGACACTTACCCTGGATGAGCGTGTGCACACATTTCGTTTTCAGACTACACAAACAACAATGTCACTCAAGAAGTGAGTTTTTGGTTGTGAGGGCAAGATAACCTTGTTCAGCTTCCTAAATAACTAAACATGAAGGAGTTTGTTTATCCGGAGTTCTGCAAGTGTGTTTGTTTGTTCTTGGTCAAAACCGCAGGTGGTGAGTGAAACTGCATCAAATGTCTCTTTTTTTGTTGTTGTTGTTTTGGTAAGTGCATATAATGTAAACAACACAAATATATAGTGAATTTAAAGTTATTCAGGGATAATGCTATGATGTGTGTGTGCGTACGTGCGTGCGTGCGTGTGAGTACACGGCTGTTTTCGGGAAAAATCAGTACAGCTTATCTGTCCTTTATAGGAAATCATCTCTGACACCTCACATCCAGCGAACCACCTTTTTCAGCTCCTTCCTTCAGGGAGGCGCTACAGGTCACTATCTACCAAGACCAAATGCTTCACAAACAGCTTTTTCCCCATAGCCATCAGGACTCTGAACTCCTCTCTTTAGTTTAGTTTTTCCTCTCATACACTACGCATGGTCATGTACCCACTGTATCTTGTATTGTAACATGTTGTGAAGTGTATTGTCTATTTTTGTCTGTAATGTATGATAATGTAGAGCTTAAACATACTGTACCGAAAAAAAAGTCCACCGGCATTGTCGTGTGGCTAAAATAAACAATCTATCTATCTATCTATCTATCTATCTATCTATCTATCTATCTATCTATCTATCTATCTATCTATCTATCTATCTATCTATCTATCTATCTATCTATCTATCTATCTATCTATCTATCTATCTATCTATCTATCTATCTATCTATCTATCTATCTATCTATAAATATGATAAAGGTAAAGACTCTTCTGAGATATGAAGGATGCAGTACTACTCTAAAGGTACTCTAGAATAACATGATTGGCAGAAACTGCTTTGTACCCTTTAAAGTGGTCATGGACTGCATTTTTTAAATATCATTTATAATGTCTCCTGGGGTTAACTTATAATGTTAATATGATTTATATATATATATATATATATATATATATATATATATATATATATATATATATATATATATATATATATATATATATATATATATATATATATATATATTTTTTTTTTTTTTTTTTTTTTTTTAAATAAAAGGCCATTTTCTACCACAATTTAAGCCCTCTGATTTGAATGTTCTGTTGGAAGGAGCGTGTCTGCTGTGTGACTTCAATGTAAACGCTCACTGCTTTGATTGGCTAACATCTTTGCATATTTAATACATTTCACATATGAAAACTATCAAACACTTTTTGATTACAATTTCAATTTAAACAATAAAGCAGCTCTCCAGTGTGTTCATGTTTTTACTTGTGTCTCACCTCGACGGACTGAACACCTCAAAGAAGGTGGAGCCACAGAGAACACTATCCTATTTTTGCCTTGGCCAGTGGTTACAAAGCACCCAGACAAACTCCAAATAAACTTCAATTTGACCACATTGTACCATTACACAATTTTTATGACATTATACCTAAATGACATTATACCACTTTTTTTTTTTTTTTGATTGAAGTATATCGATGCCTTTAGGATTGTGCTCTTTAAACACTTGGACTCAGTCGTGACAAGGGGTAATTTAATATTGTATTTTACTTTTGGAAGACCATTAGCTCTGGCACTTAATTGCGAGCACAAAAATCCCAGTTTCCCAAAATCCCTGTCTATATGTACCTTCACAATTCTGACATGTACGAGTGAGCTAATGAGCAGTAAAAAACAACTGGCATCACTGTAACGCAATCTAGGCTAAACTTGTCTCGGAATCCCACAGGTTTTGCCAGCGTCAGTTTCTTTCCAGGTTATTGAGTCACACTTGTAACCAAGCCCGCTCCGCTACTGAAAATCCAATTCATGGCAGTTTGTGCGAGCGATTTACAGCCAACTATGGTTGGCTCCAATGATATTTTGAAGATCATAAAAGACCCTGCACAGTAATACAACCTTATTAATGAATGTATTAGCTGCAATGCATCCCTAGAGCCTGCAACATGGGGAAAAGAGAGAAGGCAGAGAGTGCGGCTAGATGGGGAGGGTTGATGAGTCATCCTACCCGGTTTGCGAGCTGGGGTCGAAAAGCATGAGGAAGATCCACATGCAGGGGACGCGTGCTGTGAGCTTGCGGAGAACGGCAGCCATATCACTGAAAGTCCTGTCCAGAAAACCTACAGAAAGAAAAGAATAAGGATGGTGAGAACAAGCAAATTAGTGAAGTGGAGAACTTTGAGAATTTGGCATACAAGCTCTGTCATTCTGAGAAAAAAAAATATGAATGATGTTCTGCTGCCCGCAGGTAATCTGTCATTTTTTAGTATGGTGTGGTTTATCAGTTCTCAATAAATACCAAAAACAAACAAAAAAACAAACATTGGCCAAAGCCTTATACTGCCTCTGCCGGCTTGCCTTTTCCCCATAGTGCATCCTGAGGCAATGTGTTCCCCACGCTAATAGCCATCCACATGATCAGACCAGGCCACCTTCTCCCATTGTTCCATGGTCCAGTTCTGATGCTCATGTTGCCGCTTTTGGTGGACAGGGGTAAGCATGGGCTCCCTGACTAGTGGAAAACATTGCAAACTGCAATGCACTGTGTATTCTGATACCTTTCTATCAGAATCAGCATTAACTACTTCAGCAATTTGAGCTACAGTAGCTCATCTGTTTGTTCGGACGACATTGGCCAGCCGTCGACCCCCACGTACATCAATGAGCCTTGGCCGCCCATGACCTTGTCACCTGTCTGCCACTGATCCTTCATTGGACCACTTTTGATAGATACTGACCACTGCAGACTGGAAACACCCCGCAAGAGCTGCAGTTTGAGATGCACTGACCAAGTCATCTAGCCATCACAATTTGTCCCTTGTCAAAACTCACAGAAATCTTATTCCTGCCCATTTTTCCTGCTTCTAACACATAAACCTTGATGACAAAATGTTCACTTGCTGCCTAATATATCCTACCCATTAACAGATGCTGTGATGAAGAGATATTGAATGTGATTCACTTTCCCTGTTAGTGGTCATTATGTTATGCCTGATCGGCGTATAAACCACCTACACCTCCCAACTCTGCTTTTAAGAAAACACAGAGATTAGAATTCAAAGTTGACACTGATTGTATGTTGAATTTCATGGCAAAATGATTTCTATTCATGGAAGAATGTTAAGTTGAAGTTAAAGATAAATGAAAATGACTGTAAGTGGAATTTAATGGATTACAATTCAGATACATTTAACAAACAATAGCATTCTGAGAAATGAGTTATTCACTTAACCTGGTCCATAAAATGACATTTAATTTAGTATAAATAATCTAAATTTCTACAGAGGGACATTTCAAATAGATGTTTTTGCCTGTCAAAGTCCTTTAACCTCTTGCCTGTCACCCCCCATGATGATGAAATCTCTAAAAATCATGCATTTTATGAAGCATATTGTAAGAATATATCATGTGAGTGTTTAGCAAAGGCTAAGAGAAGATGACAATCATTATTTACTGGCCTGTAAAACACCTACTTGCAGTCTGCTAACTAGTCTTTCAACTGCTCAATTCACAGTCTATTGTTTCCATTCAATAAATGTTTCACTAGTCTGTCATGAATGACTTAATCCTCATTAATCTTTTATAGTAATTCTTTTATTTATATTCGAGCATAATAATCTATTCAGGCATTCTGGATTGGCCATCAATCCCTCATTCATCTCCATTTACATTAAAACCTACTATCTGAAGTCTTTTGGGCAACAGACAAACAGTAAACAGAGACGTAAACAGACACAGAGATCGCTCTTCAGCATAATTCAGTGAGAAATTAATAGAAATGTTATTCTGTATGAAAAAATATTTTGCAAACATGTGTTGATAAATCTATATTTTGCCAAATTTGCGCACGTTTTGCCCAAAGTGCAACCTTATTTTTTCATAAACATTGGTCAAATAACGAAGCTGAAGGCTTAAAACATTATAATTATACCAAGTTTTTCCAGATGAAGTTAGAGTGTGATGTTTTAACGTGCATTGAATGTTGACATCAGTAATCTTCGTCCGTCTGCAATCTTTGACTGGAAAGGAGTTAAAACCCTAAAGACATTTTGTAATGTTGTCAAGATTGATTCACTTTTTTTATTATAGGTAACATTTCTGCAATCCTTGCTACCTGAATTCATGTTCAGGAATTACATTTGAATTTAAAGTTCTAAGTTCAATTACATCTAAAGCTTTAATAAACTTGAAACCCCACTATAGCTAATGCAAATATACAACACTATCGGTGATCAAAATGTATTTATTTGTTTCAATAAAAACAACAAATTGCATTAAAGATTAAATATAGCAAAAATATCACTTCAGTCAACTGACAACTCTCTGAGGGCATAGTGTGGTGATGGATGTCAATGTTAATGTATTTGGTCTCGGCGGATTAGGTCTGCTACGCTGCTGTTAATAATTGCTGCTGCTGCACATATAACATATAATAATAATAGAACAACCCCAACAAAGCAGGGCACACAAGAAAAATGGACAATACAAGCCAATATATGCATGCTGCTGAGTGTAAGAAAACAAGCTGCTGCATCAGCAGACATGCAAAGGCCTAGATCGCCACACGAAATGACAGTAAACAGGTCCCCCACCAGCAGGTCAACCATAAATCTAGTAAAAAGAACATTCATCTTAGATATTGAAATTCAGAGGAATACTCAAAGTGTGCTGCAAACTCTTTCTGATTTTGCAAAACTGCTTACAGCAAACATAGAACCTAACAATTTAAAGGTTAAACCAATTTTTCTGCCTGCTGTACCGGAGACTGCACTTTCAGGACCGTCGCAGTTTCAGGACTGCATTTCTAAGACCCTAGTTTTTTTTTTGTTGTTGTTGTTTTTTTTTTTGTGACAGCACCATATACCCAGATGTACTCCAGCAGAGGAGACCTGATTCAAACTTTTTTTTTTTTAACAAAACAGCATGCATGGTCATTTTAAACTGAATTAGAACAGGGTTACCAATGGGTAGGTTTAGAGCTAGAGGTTGGTTAGGACAATATCTAAATTAAACTTAATCAATTAAACAACTAAATCATTGCTTGGGTTCAATAACTACTGTCTTAGAAATGCGGTCCTGAAAATGCAGCCTCTGGGTTTGCAGGCAGACGCTACTTGGTTAAAAAAGGACATGTTAACAATGTTAGATTGTCATTGTTTTCAGCTGCATTAAAAACATATCAGCCTGCGCCATCTAGATTTTCCTGACTGAACTATGATGTTTATATATTACTTTGGTAAACACTTTTTTATGCCATCTGTGTCATTGTCATTTTTATGTCTAACAATATAGTTGGTAAGAAAAACTGTATCGGATCAATCCCAAGATATGTCAGCGGGAGAATGCAACCTGTTTGTGACAAGTGTTTTCTGGAACCTACTGTGCAGAGCAGTACTGCAAGAATTTGATTAAACTGTCTGGAGATTTTTTTGCTCTGATAGCCTGCCAAATGGCAGCCTGCAGTCACATTCCCTCTGTTAACTTTGCAGAACTTTTAATGGATATGTATCTATATCTAAAGCTGCTAGGGGCAAACATGTCTCTGATAGGAGGCTTGAAAGTGTTTTCACTTGTACAATTTTGAGAGGAAGATTAATATGAACATTTATATGCAAGTTCCTCTAAGTGCATTGAGAATTAGGAGCGGACTTTAATCTAATTGCAAAGAGCCAAAAACAGAAACGCAATCCCTTTGCAAAGTAGCACTTTAACTCAACAAACACAAAGTAATGTATTTAACAAAAGTAATCTGCAGTAGGCAACTGCAATCAGAGCAGGCTATTTTTTTTTTCTGCCAGTACTTGCGAAGCCATTATTGCTATGTTCCTAGTGGCAACACCTGTGTATGCTGAATACATTTCAAAGGATTAATGAAACTCTCTCACACACATCCACGCCCTTGCATACTTTGATTCAAGAAAAAAGAAAGAGCTGAACCAAAGTCTCAGCACCTTTGACTGATCCACGATCAACAACGAGGAGAAATTAGATATTGCCCATGTCGGTGCCTGACGCTGTCCCGCTGCTATGGCTTATCTTAAATTAAAAGGTGAAAATACATTAGGTTCCAAGGTGCTTGTGGGCTTTGCAGCAGTGCTACCCTTGATTTTGTAGTCTGCTGCCAGACATACACAGTAGAAGAGTATAAGCACAAGGGTAGCATGATAAATAAATCCTTCATCTACCCTATTGATCTGTCTTTCTTTTCTCAAAGCTCTGGCACCTTTACACATCATGTTCCATATCTGCAGCACTAGTACAGAACAGCAAATATTCCCTCCCTTGCTGTCTGATTTTTCCTGTTGACTATAATCTATATTAAAGAAACAGTTTACAACAAAAAAGAAACCCTCATTACTCAACCCATCCTTTCCAGTAGAGACCTGCACTCCAACGGGACTACCACAGGACCCACTGCAACAGAGTGCGGAGCAAGATTTGATGGCCAAGTGCGGGTGGTGAAGTACTTGTGTGTCTGCGGGTAGCGGCAAATTAAAATGATTTGCAGGACTCCCGCTGTAAGGCTAAACACCATGAAAGACAAAGATGATAAAATAACAGGATTTATTATAAACTCAAAATGACGAGCCGACATGTTGACAGACCCTAACTCTAAATCAAACCTGAACAGAACAAGAGGAGGCACTAAATACATAGTGATGATTAACTAAGACGAGTGTGTTACTGTCCATGGTGACTAAGTGGCGGGAAACTAAAGCAAAGAGGACGTGATAAATGAAAAGAAAAGTGATCCATGATCCAAAATTTGGTCCTTAATGGTGACACCAGTAAAAAATAAAAATCTAAAAATAAAACATCTCAAAACAAATATATTTTTATTCATCTAAAATGTACAGGTGCTGTCATAGGTAGTTTCTGTATATAACATGTTTTTGCAGCATTGTGCAATGTAGCCAATCACAGACATACCTGTATGTGTTGACCTCTTGAACGCAATGGCCAATGAGATGCATTTAAGTTAAAAATTCAGATACAGAATAACTGAGATCGTACTTATTTATTAGGGGAGCTTTTATGTTAAATAAACAGTGGTTTGTGAATGTTGATGCTTCAATTTTAAAGTGTCTGTTACTGTGTAATTATACAATTAAGTACTGTGTGATAATTAACTACACATACTTAATATAAAGTAAATGTATGGTTAGGATGAGAGTTTGGTTTAGGATTAGTTGCATGCAATTATTCTTAATTTACTGTTATTACTACAGTAACATGCGATAGGGTGTTACAATATATTGTTAGTCGATATATGACGATATAAAAATATGTATCGTTGATGTAAACAATATGATTTGTGAAAAAGAGCTGTTTTATCCAAGGCTCAGCTTACTGTTATAAGGTAAAATTCACCTGATTTCTGTCCTTCAATTTAAAGTCCATTCCTCTCAAACTCTCAAAAATGTCATAAAGGCATCATAAAAATAACTAATCAAGTGTCTAATCCAAGTCTTCTGAAGAGACAAGATGGCTTTATTTGGTGAACAGATTTATCACAAAGCGCATTCTGTAGTACACACTACACACAGACAAATGCTTGTGAGACAAGCGAAAACAACATGATAGTTAGTAAGTGCAGAATACAATTTTTTTTATTTTTTTATGAGCTAAACATTTACAGTTTAAGAGCAATCATTTTGGCATTCTTTCTTGTGATTAGAACTGTGACTGATTGCATTGATCATCTGAAGCGCTGCCGGAATGACACTCCTCAAAGTCAAAGCAAAAACATCATTTAAAGCAGCATTCCTTATAGTGAAAGCGCAAACATCATTTAATGGCTAAAACATGGCTAACTCTTCTTCCTCTATTTTTCTATTTTCCCTCCCTATTCTAGCTTTTGCTACTCTGAGTAATATCCAAAACTTTGTATTTAAGGCACTTTTTGCGTTTCTTCACCTTTTCATGACCGATCACTTCCTGTACTCCTCAGTTGTAATGTGCTTTGGATAAAAGCAACTGCTAAATGCATAAACGTAAATGTAAAGTCAATTTTAAAGTCTAGATTGCATGTCCACTGGGAGAGACATAATATAAAATAAATAAATCCAGAAATCAATTGTGTTTGTTTGATAAAGACGTTTACTGTGATCGAGAGAATCATTCCGGTTGCCGCTTTTAAAAACAATCCCTCCCTCATGTGAACTGAACTGACAGTTCAGTCAAACCCAGCGTTCAGGAAAAAGCCTCAAACCAGTGTAGAAAATAGCCTACCACTTATTAGTTATGATGTTTTTGAATGTAAAAACCACATAGACGTCATTAGTTGACCTCAGACAACAGTATAAATAATTTAAAAAGCCAGTTAATGACTGGTTAATAAATATTTGTTGCTACCTTATGAACCAGAAATAACACAGGAACCAAATAATACAGCACACAATAATAATATAAGACAAAAGTCCATCTCTCCCTGGAATAAAAAAAAAGCCTTAAAGAAAGCTGACCTCTGCTCTGTAAACATTCATGGCAGGGTGAGGGGAATATTTGAACTGTTACTGTCACTGACTGTCATCCATACGTATTAATTTTAATAATGTTTTAATAATTCATCTAATTTTACATGTGGCATGAAAAATTCATGTCTATTGGTTTGGTTCCACACTTTCCCTTTCCCAATATACGGAAAAAAATAAGGACATCACAAAATGTCTCATGAAAAACAAAAAGCTTTCTTTGAAATGTGACTGAATTACACAGAAAACAAGAAAATATTGCTCCTTTTATATTCACTGAAGCTCAGTGCTTCACTGTTAAATTTCCAATAAACAAATGTACAACTATTAGTAACTGCATTTAACAAAACAATGCACAACAATAGTAATTGTATTATAACATTTTCCATGTTTGGAACATAAGGCTGAGTTGATTATGACATTATGATTTTCTTTTTTGTGCGGGCTTTGCTTATAAACTGTGAACTTCTTGTTTGGGTCTTGTCTAAAGAAGATCCATAGTTCAATGACTACGGTGGCTCATGACACCACTGACAAAGTCAGTAAAAAAATGTCATATACCAAAGACTGGCTGATGCAGCGAAATAAAAGTAAACGGAAAACAAGCAGACAAAAGAGAGTTATGTTTAGCTGCTGAAACTGTCAAAGCATCATCGAAAGGTGAAAGACCTTGACCAACTGTATGTACATGCCAAGCTGTGTCAGTTATTCTGTGCTGTTAGCTTGCTTGTCTGTCACTGTCCTCAAAAAACTCATACACACGCAAACACACTTTTTGTCTGTTGTGTGCCAGGCTAATTGAAGACCATTAAATACACATGGCCTCAGGAGCATTGCTAGCATGGTGGATATTGAATAATTTAAAATCAGTTCATCTAAATGGGAAATTCTGAAGGCTGTTGTTCTTATAACATAATCAACAATACCATGTTTGTCTTTATTAGCGCCCCTCAAAAAGAACTAAAACTGCATAAGCAACTTCTCAAATTCACAGTGGTTTAGAACCTCTAAAAATATATATTAAATGGGGTTTTTGTTTCGCTTTTTTCGTGAACCAGATGAGCAAAATCATGCAGTTTAATTTGGTCCCAGAAGGTTGTCTGTGAAAAAATTTAATGTTCACTGTGACGAGTGCAGGAGATACAATGCTTCCTTGAGAAACACATACCGCAGTGTTAGCAATGCAATGCAGAATTAGCCTAAACAAAACTAAATTATTATAATTATATTGTGAACAATAAAACACCCTAAATTTACATTTGAATTCAAAATTATATATATATTATATATATATATATATATATATATATATATATATATATATATATATATATATATATAATTTAAAAAAGTTAATAGTGAAACTAAACAGAGAAAGTCGAGTGATTAACTTTACACTTGTCTTCTGTGATGCACATACAAAGAAGACTGAATGCAAAAAAATTTAAATTTATACCTACTGTAGTGACAAACATAGTACAGTCTGAACAGTTAAAAAAATAGTGGTTTAACTAATGTTACAATATCATAATATATACAAGAGACAGATCACACTAGCTAAGCATACTTTTTTTAAAATGTTATTATTAATGAGACAACATTACTACTAATTCTGCATCATTAGTAGAGACATTATGTGAGCTATAAAAGCTGTGGGACACCTGCCTTTTTCAAGAGCCAGAAATAACATTCCCATGGTCGGTAATGACAGACGATATTGCTCTCCTTAATGTCACGTCTTCCTCCATATTCAACGGTAATGGTAATGTGCAATGGTACATTTTTAACAAGGTCTAGCTCTTATACCGATCGTTAAGTCAAATCTTCTACTCCTAACAGTCCTAAATTTCAGTGATGAAGCATCGCAGGGATGGAATCCTAACAGATTTAATGGATGTGCAATAATTACAAGGAGCTTACGTGATAACGAAACAAGAACATGTTTCATGTTTTTAAGTTTATCATGTTCACTGTCATGTTTTGTCATGCCCTTCCTGGTTTTGTCTTGTGTTCCCTTGTCATGTGACTCTATGCCATCATGTGTTCCTGCCTCGTGTTATATTGTCATTAGGCTTGTTTGACTTCACCCAGCGATGCCCAAACCGATCGGCGGCAGACTTGAAGCAGTGCATGCCGGTTAGAAATGTTGTCCGACTTGAGACAGCGCCAACTGCATGTGAATGTAACGTATGTCAACAAAGTACCGCAAGAGCGATTCTAGACTAGCCGGCTTATGCAGCCGGTGCAGATTCTCAACGGGGACTGCAGGAGGCTGCACAAGCTCTAATGACAGTGCGATCACGTGCGTTTCGTGTTTATTCTAAAACATTATGTTACGCTAATGCTCACAAATAATTTATTTATAACAGTAAAACCTCTTTTCATTATATTGTCATGTTTATCAACACTGCATTGATAGTGTATGTTTATATGTTGAACTTTAATCTTGTTCAAATAGACGCTTTATTAAACAGCACATAAAGTATTGGATGAAAATATCATTTGAAACATCTGTGTATTTGAGAAATATTTCATTTATTTAACTTCAGCTGTGATCAAGTTTGCAAACGCAGTGCAAGCGTCACCACGGGAAGCAAAAAGTGTCCGACTTCACCTCTCCGTCTGCAGCTCCTCCCCGCCTACACTCGGCTACTCTCGCATGCATCCAACCGCAGCCGATGTCGAACACACCTAGAGGTTTATGGGTTAATCATTGTTAATCACAGGTGTCCCTTGTCTTGTCATTAGCCCATGTGTATTTAAGCCCTCATGTTTGTCATAGTCTTTGTCAGTTATAGTGAATAAGTTGGTGATTGGTTGGTTTGCCAAGTCTTTGTTTCATGGTTATGCGTTTGAGTTATGTTAAGTTTGATTTAGTTAAATAAACTGCACTTGGGTTCATCAACCTTGCCTCTTAGGTGGAAGTTGTTACAGAATAACTGACCAAACCAACAATGAAGCCAGCAATTTGCTTTCTGCATCTATGCCAAGTGAATCGCTGTATCGAAGAGTATGTACAGGACTTTTGTCAATTGTGCCTTGAAGTGAACTTTAATGATGCTGCTCTCAAAGGCATTTTTTGCGATGGACTTAGTGACTTTAGGTTATTTAATGCTGGAGAGCACTGTGCCATGGACAGTGATCAGGTAAATAGACTTTGCACTGCAGTTGGGGGGTTCATCATTTACTGTGTGGACTGTGGAGGAGGAGTCCCACAGCAGGCCACGTCAATGCTCCAACCCATGAGCCCGCTCCAGCCCAAGTCAAGGCTCATCGAGGCAATGCCGCCGGGGCCCCCTGAACTGCCTCAACCGCCATGGCTGCTGGAACTGCCATTGCCGACCATGCCCACTCCTGAGGGTCCAGGTCTGTCACATTGTGTTTTGGTGTAGTTTCAACGTTTATCATGTTCACTGTCATTTTTTTTTGGTCATGCACTTCCTGGTTTTGTCATGTTAAGCCGGGTGCACACTGAGCGATTTTGGCCACGATTTGGCCGTCTGAGACAAATTTAGCAAATCCTAAAAGATTCCTCTGATCCTAGGCTAAAATCTGACGTCTTTGGTCGTTAGTTTGACATGTTCACCGGCCGCCGATTAATGAGCGCTGTGATCAAATTTTACCTCAGTCGAAATTCTGGCAGTGTCAGAAGATTTGGCACACAATCCTGCAGTGTGACTTCTCCTACGACAACAGTCAAATATCTCAGTTTTTCAAGACAAACTATGACCAAAACGAGAGCTAGAGATTTCTTTGTAGCCAGCACTTCAGTCCCGCGTGTAATGCAGATCACCGTCACCAAGCGAGTCATTCATTGATGATATAAAACTCCGGGTGAGTTTCTTGCACGCGTCCGTTTTTAGCCCGCCTTCACTATCGTGCAGTCTGACATTAATGTCAACTGAGATCTTACAGTGTGACATGGCGATCATGTTCGTACAGTCTGACAAGGGACATTCGCAAAGGATTTTGAAAATTGCACAGTGTGCAGGACCCATTACTCTATGCCATCATGTGTTCCTGCCTCGTGTTCCTGTGCCATGTCATTGGTTTATGGGTTGATCATTGTTCACAGGTGTCCCTTGTCTTGTCATTAGCCCTTGTGTATTTAAGCCCTCATGTTTGCCATAGTTTTTGTCAGTTATTGTGACTGTTTATTCTACTGTTGGTGAGTCTTTGGTTTGCCAAGTCTTTGTTTCATGTTTTGAGTTAAGTTTGATTTAGTTAAATAAACTGCACTTAGGTTCATCAACCTCGCCTCTTCAGTGGAAGTTGTTACCGTATGTGCCATCTTGAGTAAATGACTTCTAGTGTAATTTTATTTTGGCTCTAAATATCTTGCACATTTATTAACAGTGCTAATTTCTAGTTATCATCTGTAGGACCATGTGGATCACTATGGCCATTTAAATCTGACATTAGGAATGCAGTCAAGAGCCTGTTGCATTTCAGCAACAAAGGTCAAACTTGCAATTATATGCATGAATTCACTGGTTATGCTACAACAAGACTGACTAAAACTGAATTTTGAAATGAGTTCATTTCCAACCCTGATCCCAAAATTTTCTTCATTAAGTTGTACTTTTAACAAACTTTCAGCTGTTCATTCATGTTTATTTCACACTGTAACTGGTATTAACCCTTTAGAACCTGAAGCTAAAAAGGGGCTTAAATTACTTTTAAATTACTAGTAAGTAATAATCGATATTAACACAGCTCAAAGTATATTACGATTTATGGGATGGGAGGCCCACTACAAAGTTGTCAATTCAATTATAAATAGTCCAACATTTGCCATTCCTGAATTGTTTCCACCGCAGTCTGTCTAGCTGATTTTCAGTACAGGAACAATGATTAAGTAATCAGTCAGACAATATGTTGATCAGGGGCAGATAAACCCAAAACCATCCTCAATTTGTTGTGCAGGCAATCCCCTGTCATTTTGGACATCCCTAGTCAGCAAAAACCACCTGCTACTGTAACTCAAGCTGGCATCAGTGCTAAGTCACCATTTTGGCACAGCTGACACCTCTGTCAGAGTAGCAGCATGGTGGCGGTGTCCTTTCCAATGGCGCCTGCTCCTATTCACACTGACAGGTCTCGGGATCAGGCAGCACACACAGTACTGTCATCACTGGCATTTCAACTTAAGGAAAAAAAAACAAAAAAACTGATAACCAGATAACAATCAGACAGGAGCCACACACACACGCGCACACACTCTGGCCAAACAGGTGCAGGCAGCTGACAACAAATAATGAGCCTGTAGGCGACCTTGGTTCCCTTAAGAACTGATTTGCATGTTGGGAGCTGAAGAGGGTTCCAGGGTGGCTGCTTATGTTCAAAAGCACATTGACAGCCAGAAGTAGTGTGGAGGATGGAGAATGTAGTGTCAATGACAGTGTGGGCTTTGTTGGCATACTGAATGGTAAATTAACATTAACCACCATCACTGCTGTCCATTGTTCATTTTGAGATATGTCAGACATATGTCAGAGGGTTAGAGCTATAAGAAAGGTAGGATTATATGGTTGTGTGAAAATGTTTCTTTTCACATTTCTCTTTTTCTTCCTAATTTGTTCTTTCCCAAGAATGAAAAATAAAATCAGTACAGTAAACAATCTACATTATAGGCTCTTTTTCCATTTCTCTGAAAAATGGGATCCATTAATCATTGCTTCTGAAAAGCCTGACACAAACAGAAGCAGCTCTATAGATAACATTCAGTGCTGAAAATGTAAAGTTTGAATACAGTCTAGATATTGTCAAGATATAAAATCCTTTCATTTCCTGAACCTGTGGCAGAGGTTCAGAGAGAAAGATAACAATGTGTACATGATTTATCTAAATGTTCCTTATACTATAGTGAAGTTTTAAACAAATGCATGTACCTTTGTTTGTAGATGTACCAGGGACTTTTCTATGGTTAAACAACAAGGCTAATCGTACAAAGAACTGCACAGAATACAGAAAGAAATAGCTATAAGAGAAAGATATATATATATATATATATATATATATATATATATATATATATATATATATATATATATATATATATATAGCTAAATCAATTCATTATCAATTAATTGGTCAAATCATTACGCTTGCCCATTTTTCCTGTTTCTTACACATCAACTTTGAGTGTGTGTGTGTGTGTGTCAAAGGAGAATATTTGTTCAAAACTGTCTGGCATGATGCTAGGGCGCTGTGGGTGGTTTGCCAAAGCATTGCTAAGGTCTTATGAACAGTTTTTAGCTCGCTGCTATGGATTCATTAGGGTTTCTGGGTGTTCACTTACTGGCCCTAGTCAAAAGATCCCATCACCAAGTGTTAATGATACTCTGGTCCCTAGATATGCTTCAGTCCCTCCAATAAAATGTTTTTTTTTTTTTTTTTTTACCCATTTTGTCAGGCACTAAATCCAATAATTTAGAATACTGATAGCACTACTCTGTTGAGCGCATTACTGTATTGTTTTATCATATTAAACTTTAGTGCTATGGTTTAATGTTAGTTTTTCCCCAAAAAAATAATTTATAAATTAGGAGCAATATTAACAGTGTTTCTGCCTCAGCAAGCACCACCAATTATGCAAAATTATGCAATTATGGCAAATTAGCCTGACTTTGCCATTCTACATATTTCTGCTCAATTTTCAGTTTTCTTCAGTGCTCCATCTGGGATTGTGGTATGTTCTTTGGTTTTCTCCAATCAAATTTTAACCGGTCCAATCAGCGAACAGAGGGAGTGGCTGAGAACGATGACTTTGATGTCATGTGCTACAGTCTATGGTTTGAGATGACATATGCCCCAACTAAATTTTAGAGACTGGTTATGGCAGATCCAGAGTGGCTCTGTGCATATTAAATAGTTTTAAACTTCAACAGAGTACCTGCCTTCAATGAAGTTAACACTTGTCAATGAAGAGTGGCCAGACTCTATACAAATTAAATGTACGAAAAATCTGGTAAGACCAGGCTAATGGCAAATAGGATTAGGGATTTCACAATACCAAAATTCTACTAGTCGGGATCAATACCATTACAATTTTACGGTTCTCTGTACCAATTTCAGTGCCAAAGCAACATATGTTTGAACAGTTAACATTTACCTATTTTACTAAACTTTTTTTTTTAAATTAAATTAAATGTATTATTTATGTTATTTATTTATGATGATAATCATTATAAGTAAATTATTATTATTAGTTGCAATAGTAATAGTATTTTTACATTTATACATAGTTTAATCTACTGCCAAGATATTTTTATCAATTTCTTCAAGTTAAACCAAACTTTTGTTTTGACGGGTTGCCGTGAAGACCTTTCAGTTTTTGTGTGCTTATGGTATGGTGATAGTTTTTTTTTTTCAAATTAAATGGTAAAATGCTCATGAAGTTGCTCTGGAGATGAAGTTCATGCATTCATGTCCTCATGTAGTAAGAAGATAGAGGCTAAACAGAACACAACCATCACACGCGTCTGCGACATTCATTGACAGAGACATGCAGGATTATTATTAACATTGTATTTTTGCGGTTTAATATTAACATACATTAGTATATATCAGCAAACATGGAAGCACTGAATGTAGCTGCCCATTAGTAGGTACCAAATATACCCGGTACTACTGGTATTACAAAAATGTTGGCATCGTCACATTTTCTCATGCAACGAGATCTCGTGATATTAAAATGTGCCGCTATTTCTTCTCAAGGTGAAAAGCTGTATAGAGATATCAGCCTGACTGAGTTGAGTTTGTGGCAAAACCTTTTACAGTACTTGCGTTACATTGTTCTCTCTTTAACTGCATATAATAATTAATGCTCAGAAAGTAGAACAGAAGTGTCATTCATAAAAAAAAAAACAAAAAAAAACATTAGTGTAGGGCTGACACGATTCCTCGATTAAATTCAAGTCATCGATTTGAAAAAAATCCTTGATTGCAATTTAAATAGAAGTGACGCATTCCATAAACGAAAATCTAAGCCGCTTTAATAGATCACTTTCTAAGGCTGCACGAACATCTAAAATCAAAATATAGCATAGGATATCACTGTGATTTGTATACCTCCACTAACGCAGGAGAATACACCAGTATGCTTCTAAATATGTAAATTGTAAACGTTTAAATCCTGACTCTGAGTTTGCATGTTTTGATGTCCACGTTCTTGTTCAAGAAATTACAGTGGCTGTATCATTTATATCGTATTAAACAAGGATTTGATCTGCTGAAAAGAGTAATAGACAATGCACACACATTGATTGTTTATAATATGTATATTACATTATGTATGTTAACAGTGTTGTTCTATTAAAAAACATAAAATACTTGCTTTTTATACTTTATTTTAGGGCTGCAACTAAATAGTTTTTTGATAATTGATAACTTGTTGTTATTAATATTGTTGTTGTTGTTGTCATTATTTTCTCTTCTATTTCTCCTGAATGATCGATTAATCAGATAAAAAGCCCCTTTTTATTTTATTGACAAAATCCATAGTTTAACTATATAGTTTGGTAATACAAATACAAATGGTAATCAATATGCCATATAAAATTACTATAATAAAACCAATGCTATTTTTGTAAGGGTATGTTTGTGCTATACATTATGAGTAAAAAAGTTAAGCTAAATTAGTTTAAATCCCTATATTAAAATTATACTACAGGAAAACAAAAACAAAAACTCAGGTTTACCAGATATGTATTTAAGTCATTTTAGAGTCAATTGTTCAATTACATTTATTTTTATGACCATATATATATATATATATATATATATATATATATATATACAATCCAAAAACTCAATTACCAAAATAATAGTGACAGCCCTATGGTGAAACCATAGCACCTGCACTGTTTTTTTTTTTGTAGAATAATAAGGTTTCTTAAATATAGTTTCATAAAAATATCATCTTGTCGTGTTCTTGTGAGCCCAATATTATTTATTGTCTTGAGAGTTAAAGTGTATCATCACACCCCTACTAGAGACCTGTAGCATGCTGCTATGACAGGTCACACATAGATGATAATGATGATAACATTCATCATTACAACTGGGACCAGCTGCATGTGCAATGCCAGCATGCCTGGTGGGTGAAACCTGTCCTAATGCATTACTGCTCCGTTCTGAAGATAAAATGCTACTCTACACCACTGCCACCTGTGCTTGTCGCTAAGCACTCTTATCTGGTTATATGCTTTGTTACCACACAGTTGTCTCCCCCCACACACACACACCAATGAAGTTTTTGTAGAATGTGGTCCACTGAAATCATAAATCTAATTTCAGTTGCACATGAGAGCTCTCTGAGGGTACTAATAATGAGATTTATCAATAGGCTGGGTGCCTGTCTGCATATCTAGTAGTGGTTGTCTAGGTAGCAAATCCACATTGGGAGAGAAGTGATTACTTTCTGTCAATAAAGGATGCTGGGCTGAATGGAGATAACTGGATATAGACCACCAATTATGGCAATCCCAGCGGAATAAGTAAGGTTTCTCCCAAAAAATGCACATTTTGTTCATTTACTCTCTATAATGTTAATTTGCATTACATTTTGTAATGTAATGCAAATTAATATTGGAAACTATTTTAAGACAAATTGTCAAAATTAACATTGACAAATGCAAACATGACATGTCTATGAATATTTTTTTGTTGTTGTTTTTTTTACATATGACTAGAAAAAATAACTGCTAGATTATGATGCATGTCTTTGAAAATGAAATATCTAAAAACAAAATTACTTTCTCAAACAACCCGGTCAATAATATTGGGCATTGTATTTGAGCTGAAACTGTAAATATAGCACCCTGCAGAGCTATGCTAGCGGTTTAATTAACTCAACCAGATGCACCCCATAATAGATTAATCAGATATGTACCTATTATTGTCAGGAATTTGGTTTGATTCCTCGTTTTCCTTCTCTCTGTATGCTTTCTCTCAGCTGTTCGCTATCTTAATCAGTGGCTGCACTCTGCGCATCTCGCACCTGTCCTTCCTTTGACTTAATCACCTTGTATTTCATTTTCATGCTCTTCTTTCCTCTTTGTCGGGTTATTATTTTTTCTTTTAATGTCAGCAGTTCCTTTTACCAGGCTACTATCCAGTTTCTTATATGGACTCTTTAGTTTGCTTCTCCTTTTTCGGGGTGTTTTAAATTCACAATCTCTTTCAGACCTGGGTCCAAGAATGTTAAACCTGACGCTCATTCTCGCCAGTTCTCTTCCTCTGATGACGGTGCCACCACGGAGACCATCCTACCGGAGGGATGAGTGGTTGGATCCGTCACATGGGGAGTGGAATGGTTGGTTAGAAGAGCGCTGGGGTACACTGTCGTTTCTCCATGACAGGGTGTCATGAGGGTAAGTTTTTTTTTTTTTTT
This sequence comes from Pseudorasbora parva, assembly GCF_024679245.1. NCBI lineage: Eukaryota > Metazoa > Chordata > Actinopteri > Cypriniformes > Gobionidae > Pseudorasbora > Pseudorasbora parva. The sequence continues at coordinate 36,029,624 of NC_090189.1, forward strand.
TTTTTTTTTTTTTTTTTTGTGTGTGGAGTTGGTTCGTCCAGCATTTCTTCGTTGGAGTCACACCTCTAAATTTGTTGCGCATCCGGGGGTGGGGCACACGCTGGCAGTTGTCCACCCGAAACATGTGATACGTCGATTTGTCGCGTCATGTTCTGTCTGTGCGCAGCAAAAGTCCGGTAATTCGCCTCCCAAGGGTCTTCTTCATCCCCTCTCTATTCCTTCCCTCCCTTGGTCCCATATTGCCCTGGATTTTGTCACGGGGCTTCCCCACTCCTGTGGCAATACAGTGATTCTAACTGTTGTTGACCAATTTTCTAAGGCGGTTCATTTTGTCCCTCTTCCCAAGCTTCCGTCGGCTAAAGCCTAGTTCAGACTGCACGATTTTCAAACTTGTCGGGTCACTGCTCTATTCACACTGCATGACTATCTGGGGTATCATTCAGTCACTGCTGTGTTCACACTGCACGATGGTTTGACGACAGAGGAGTTCACACTGCATGACTGAACAAGAGGAAGAATCGCCGACAACTCTCTCGCTCTCCAGTGTGCAAACTACGTTTCCCAAACACACGTGCGATGTGACAAGTAAACAACGCGAGATCACATGTGCGTCAGGCCGGAGTTCTCGCGCAAGACTTGGAATTGTTATTAAAAATGATAAACTGCACAAAGTTTGCTTCAAATTGTATGTGCGCTGATTTGTGGAGAAAAAGAAAAAAGATTATGGCGGAAGAAATTGTTGGAGAGACAGAGGGAGCCAGGATTTTGTTCTGCAAAGACAGTTTGAGGTAAATAAATAATTATTTAATGTGCTGCTGCTGTGGCTGGATGTGCAAATGTTTGGCCTTTGTTTCTGTTTGATAGAATTGTAAATATATCTATTAAAATACTGAAATTCTGCTTTATAACTCCTCCCTGAACGTCCTGCTGCCCTGTATCTCACTCTTTCATTGGCTGTCGGTCATCGCCGATGTAATTTTCAGTCAGAACGCTGTTCACACAGCAGGAGTTTGAATCGCCGACAGGTCCAGATATTTAGCATGCCAAATATCTCACCGGCGTCGGCGACTCGTCGGCGATTCTCTTTGATCGCGTCTTTGATTATTCACACTGCGTGATTGTCACTCGCGTGCACGAGCACCGATTTGCCTGTGATCTCGGGCATTTGTCGGCGATTTCGCAAAACCTGTCGGCGACTCAAAATCGGGGCAAAAATCGGGCAGTGTGAACTAGGCTTAAAGAGACTGTGTGTACAGTCATGGACCACATCTTTAGGATTCACTGGCTTTCTACTGATGTGGTTCTGTCAGTTTGTTTCTAACTTTTGGAGGGAATTATGCCGGCAGATTGGGGCTACTGCCAGTCTGTCGTCAGGGTTTCACCCACAGACTAATGGCCAGGCCCAGCACAAAAATCAGGACCTTGGGCGGATGCTTCGCTGCTTGGCAGCTCAAAACCCCTCCTTCTAGTGCAGGGCTATTCAAATCTTACCCTGGAGGGCCAATGCGGTGCAGAGTTTAGCTCCAACCCTGATCAAACACACCCACCTGTGATTTTCTAATGATCTTGAAGACATTCCCTGCGTTCAAATTCGCATACTATCCATCCTAAATAGTATTCGAAAATAGAATTAGTATGTCCCAAATCGTAGTATGTTGAAAAGAGTATTCCAAAGATTCACGGATGGTTTACTATTTCCGGTCCAAATTCACAGTATGAATCAATAGGCACTCTAACGGCTAATATTGCCCACAACCCATTGCGAGTTGGACGAGGATTCGATTAGAACTACAAACGCGGATAAAAAGCGTTAAAAAACTACAAACATGACGGATGTGCGAGTTTGACGGTTAAGTAGAGAAGTTTAGATAAAGGGGTTTGAGTGACCCTAACAATATTTAACCTGACAAAAATATATTTATTCAGTGTTGTCCACATTATATTTCACATGCAGCAGCATTCTGAACTTTTGTAATGACACGTTTGGCCATTAACTTTTAAATGCATTATTATATTTAATATGCAAACACATGAGGAGAGTCTCTGCATTAAAGACCCACAATTGGCAGATCAACGAGCGGCTACATTTCTCTCCGATACGGTAGGAGATTAAACTGAATGTGGAGGATTTGAACTGTGACGAATCTGACGATGATTGACAGGGCAGATAAACGGTGACGGGATGCACGTAACTAAGCGACAGAGTCCGTTAAAAATGGTGAAGTAGTATGTCCCGAAGCTTGCATACTTTTCTGCTACACACTCAAAAGTATATACTTTTTCTTCACAAAAAGAGTACATACTTTTAGGACGTAGTATAAGTAGGTGAATTGGGATGCAGCAATTGATTAGCAAGTTCAGGTGTGTGTTTGATCAGGGTTGGAGCTAAACTCTGCACCGCATTGGCCCTCCAGGATAAGATTTGAATAGCCCTGTTCTAGTGCGAACAATTGACTTGGGCAGAATACGCTCATAATCCGTTGCCGTCATTGTCCACTGGCCTGTCTCCGTTTTCATGTTGATTGGGTTACCAGCCACCTTTGTTTCCCTCTCAGGAGAACGAGGCCGCCGTTCCCTCGGTCCAAGCTTTCAATCAGCGGCGTTGTCGCACTTGGAGAAGAGTAAGATTGCCTCTTTGCCGGACAGGGGAACGCACCTGTCGTGCTGCTAACCATTGTCGGTCTAAAGCACCAAGATTTGTATATGGTCCGAAAGTTTGCCTCTCCACACGTAATTTACACCTTCAGACGCCCGCTCGAAAATTGGCTCCCTGTTTCATTGGGCCCTATGTCATCACTAAGGTTATCAGTCCAGTGGCAGTACGGCTCAGGTTGCCACATTTCCTCAATTGCGTTTACCCTGTTTTCCAAGTGGCAAATTAAAAATTCTCTCGTTACTTTAATTGAGTAGTTTTTCTCAGGAATTGTACTTTTTTAAGTAGTTTAAAAACAGTGTACTTTAACTTTTACTTGAGTACATTTTAAGTGCTGTATCGGTACTTTTACTGCGCTATTCCCCTAAACCTGCCGTTGCTACATTGTTTATTTTATCCTGTAAACATGATTGGCTAAGACGAATAATCAGTCCTGTGTCTCCATGCGTCAAGCGTGTGACTCGTCAAATACATCGACCATGATAGCGACCAGCCTAGAGTGAGAGGCACACGGGAGCTTTATGAAAGGGGGTTAGTGCTGGTTACTGTATGTTGACTGAACTTGTAAAACAATTAATACAAATTGACCACAGAATATCACATTTTTGAATGCACGCACAACTGGTACTTATTCTGTTAGTGCTGCACGAGCTCGAAGTGCCATCTGCTGGAAACACTTCATTTAGCTTAATTTGTTTGCCAGGCTTCAATGTGCATTAGGCATTAACCGATCGTTACTGCTAGATTTTTGTCCCTTACATTGATTTCGTTTAACATATAAATGCTTTAACCTGCTTTCTGTCAGCTTATTGAAGTCCATATTTTAATGTAATGTGTACTCTCATGGTGATTTAAAATTGTAGTCATGCAAATAACTTTCATAAAACATCATATTTATATTTAAATCATATTTATTTTTTACTTCAAAAATAATCAGTGGTGAAAATTGTGAGTTACTCAATTATGATTTCTTAAGTGTATTTTTTAAAGAGAAAACATCCATTGAAATTAAAGCAGTACAATGAATGCGTCTTAAAAAGAAAGAACTCTACTTTTTTTCGTAAAATTGTTAATTTACAATTCTTTGCAACCTTTTTCAATGAACCGCAAGAAAACCTGTACAGAATGGTTGTCATAAATGTTACCAGATTATTGGTTGCTTTCTCAAATATTACATGGCTGTATTTTTAGTGCTGGCAGTCAAAAAATAAAAAGAAATAGTCAAAGAAATATTGAAATACAGTTGACTAAGATTTTTTTTTTTTTTGTTCTTAGTGAAAATCATCCGTTTTTAATTTGTACATCAGTACATCAGAGGGACAGCACATGTGAGATGTTTTGGTGACAAAATTAGAGAGGCCAGGTGGAGATGGTTTGGACATCATCAGAGGAGGGAGAGTGAATATATCGGTAAAAGGATGCGGAGGTTAGAGCTGCCAGACAGGAGGTCAAGAGGAATACCAAAGAGGAGGTTTATGGATGTATTGAAGGAGGACATGAAGGTAGTCAGTCTGAGAGAAGAGGAAACAGAGGATAGGGTATAAGGTGGAATAACATTCATAGCATAATACTCACTACTCACTACCAGTGTTGGGGAAATTTACTTTGAAAAGTAATGCATTACAATTTTGTGTTACTCCCTTAAAAAATAACTAATTGAGTTACTTAGTTACTTGTTAATAAAAGTAATATGTTACATTACTTTTGCATTACTTTTTCTCACCTGGGCTGGGCTTGTTAATAGAAAAGTTCTATATTTGTGCAAAGGTAAAGACCTTTTCATACCAAAATTGAAATAATAAGGCTCAGGCTGAGGTAAAAATGCATATTCATGCATGAACATTAGAGGGCGCAGCTCAAACAAACCTTTCAGCTATGCTGCCATTCTGGATAATGGAAGAATGGTAGGGCCCTATAAAATCCGTTTTATTTTTTCCCAAATTCCGTTTTTTTCGTTCTAATTTTTGCAAATTCGGTTTTTTTCGTTTAAACTTTTTTGAGAATTCAGTTTTTTTTTACCCGTTACTGTTATTTTGGTGAAAAAAGTGTGTGCTTTTAATGTTAATATAATAGAACATAAAACTAAAAATAGGAATGACCTTAAATTTATTGAGGTAACAAACATCACTTTTACTTTTTAGGACAAATACTGCATGATGCAACATAACATTGCACTTCAAGTACTTCAAATATTAATGGTTATTAGCTTTAAACTTTCCGGTAAAATACATTATATTAGTTTATATAAGTTAAAATTAAAGTGCTCAATTAGCTTTTTCTTTCAAGTAAAAAATAAATAAAAAAGAACTAAAAAAAATTCATACAGTACTATGAAGTTAAACATTTAAAGCTGAAAATTACCATGAAAAAATAACACATTAAAACGTGAACACATTAACGTGAAAAAATGAAAATAAAATACAAGAAAACACAACACTGCCAGAAGTTTTTTCCCCAACTTCAAAGGAACTTTAAGGTTACTTTTATCATGTAAACTACCCATATACAGTATGCATATGTGTTTGGAATTGGAACAGAGGGGAACACGGTTGCATTTGCAAGAGATATGCTGCCTAATGTGCCTATCATAAATCAAAGCACGGGAATGACAGGGGTCGAGCACCGGAACACCGGAAATCTGACAGAATGGACAATTCTGCCGCGCAAAGGCAAAAGGCCGTAACTTCGTTTTTGGTCGAAAATGAGTTATTTACATTTTTGGGACATTCAAGACCTCCTTTATCATGTGGATAAAAATCGTTAGTCAATTCCGTTGTTTTTTCGAAAAAATTATGGATTGTCTTAACAGTCACTTCCAAAAGCCCAGGAGAAACCAAGGCAGGACACCGTAATCAGTTACTGCTCTTTGCCTTTGTTTTAGAACGCTCAAACTGAGTTACGGTACTTTGCCTTTGTAAAATAAAATAAAAATAAAATAAAATACAATTTTAAAATAAAATTTATGAATTAGGTTTCAATTAATTCTGTAAACTATAATACAGATCTGCCAACATTGTCGCTATATGATAAATTAAAATAAGCTGTTAACATCACTGTTTTCTCTAGAACGACTGTACAGCCGAGTCTGGTTTTGTTGCAATATTGTCCTGTTTGACACTGTGAAGCTGCTTTGACACAATCATGATTGTAAAAGCGCTATATAAATAAAGTTGATTGATTGATTGATTTAGTCATGCGTCAAATTAATTTACGGTGCCAACATGCAGTTATGGTATCCCGCCTTTGTTTTACTGTCTATTAAAGTTTGCCGCGTGTAAGTTCCGGTGTAGCCTGTGTACTGTCATAGCCTACTTGTTTTCATAATGCAGAATATTCACTCAGCGCGCCTGTCAGCGTCAGGCAGTCTGGGCCTGCCGAGTTGCACGAGTGTGTAAGCTACTCGAATGCCGTGGACAGCGGGCGATCACGCATCAGTATTAACAGTTTGCAATTCCATTTACATTTTACATTTAATCATTTAGCAGATGCTTTTATCCAAAGTGACTTACAAAAAAGGGGAGAGCAATAGAAGCAACGAAACAAACAAGGCCAACAACCTGTAAGAGCTGTAAGAAGTCTCAATTAATTAGCACAGTACACAATTTTTTTTTTTTTTTTTTTTTATAGCCATCTATAATAATCTACAACAAAAACTCACGTACGCAAAATACAGAACACTGGATTTTGATAGCAATTATATCCATATCCTACCTTTTCTTGTAAACCCGATAAAATCCACTGCAATGAACGTCAATGGAGATGTTTAATCCACATAATTCTGAGAATTATTGTCGTTCACATTAATCTAAAAGCTGTCTTTGTAGGCTAGGCGATTTTAATTCAAATTGATGTAAAAGTAATTCAGATAGCCTATTGTATAATTTTTACTAGATAAAAACCTATTGCAATAAATAATTACTCTGCTTAGCCTATGATTGGCCAATCCGATCCAGTCAGCGCTGTCATTAGAGCGTGAAAGCCAAACTTAACCCCTGATTAACCAACGACACTATTTGCTAAATCCCATGCATTTTAAATTTCTACATGATTTGTTCTTTTTTTCTATTAGTTATATCTTTGCATTATATATGCAAATGTTCACTCATTGGAGATAAGCTTATCTTGTTCATATAATTCAGTGTCACCTATCAACCTGTAAGTATTGCTGCACACCAATGAAGATACTCTTTACAAGAGGTATGGGTCATGTCTAATGTCTTAATAATGGCATCAGAATGCAACCAAAGCACATGGTAGTAATAAGAAGATGGCTATAATTAATTGTAAATCATCCAAAATAAATGCCATGATCATTAGATTTTATACAGGTGCTACTATAATGATTTTATAAATGGTGATCAGCAACTAAATATTGATAATATGGAAGTTACTGCCTTTTGTCTTGGCATGACTCCTCCATTTTTGCAGACAATACAAAGTTAGAGTGCATTAACTTCAAAATAGGGGTCAAAAGTCAAGTTTGAGTTAAAAAAAAAAATGTAGATAATTTTCATTACTAAAACATCTAAATGCAAGATTTCCAGTGTCCTACCTATAATTCATTTGGCTGGACATTTTTCTCAGTTCCACACTCCAGTGAGTTAAGGTCTTTTGCCTTTGTAGGGCAGAATAGTTGCCTATATTTGGAATACACAAGCCGCGGTTCAGCTGCACGCGACCAATGCTGCCTGTGCAAAGCGCAATGGGTGCACAGCTCCGCTCTCGATACGCAAAGCTTCTGCGCTGCCTGCGCGTGCAGTGTAAAATCGCCGTTCGCGTCGAGTTTCTTTTTTGCTGACGAAAGCAGAGTCGTGGAGACCAACTTCGCCATACTTTCATTGTTTTGAAAAGGGAGCTGAAATGACCGTAACGGGTTGTGTCGCGAAGATTTGCTTCCCCCGGTCTACATTTTCCTCAGACATACGTTCTCCTCCCACACAAAACAGAATTTCATTACAAATATGTAAAATTCCGGGAAAATCTGCGTTAACAATAGATTCCGCGTTAATTTGCAGATTCCACGTTAATATGCCAATTCCGTGATCGCGGAAATTATAGGGCCCTAGAATGGGATGCAGGAGAAAAAGAGTTTAACAATAAAAACAAAAAATCTAGTCATTTTTGCTCATGGTTTATCTGAATCATTAAAGGTCAGCAGCAATATATTGGTCAATAAAATGGGATTAAATGAATAAAAATATTTATTTTATTTAAAATTTAATTACTGGAGTATACATATTATTCTGATTTTGCTTTTGACTGATTTTATTAATTTTGAGGAGTACTGAATCTTTATTGTGCAAATGAGACAAATAAATGCTCACAATTAGTCAAGAATAAAATATGTTTACACACAACGCCTCTGCACTTACTCTCAATTTCTACTCAAAATGGGGACAGGAGAGCTCTCAGTCAAATAAATGTGAAAAAGTTACTTTTTTGGAAAAAAAAATTGTTGTAAATTTGAAAAGTGATGCGTTACTTTACTAGTTACTTGAAAATGTAATCTGATTACATAACTCAAGTTAATTGTAATGCAATACCCCCAGTGCCGTTTCTAGGCATAGGCAAACTAGGCGGTCGCCTAGGGCGCCAACAGCTGGGGGGCGCCAATGAGCCCCCGCCCCAACAAGATTTTTTAGTTATTTCATATATATTTTATTATTAATATTTCGTACTTTTGCTATTTCAAGGCATTATGATTAGTTGCGATTATTGGAGTGAAGTCGCCATGGTGATAGTGGAGCTGCTGTAATGAAATGAGATCATGTAGGCCTAGAGGGCGGCAGGGAACGTCGTCATCCGTGGCGTTGTAACGCTTGTGTCCGAGTGAAAAATGCGGATAGCTCACTTAATGCAAATGGAGTGGATGCAAACACGGGGACGATTAACATTAAACAGATTGCACTTTATTCCCCGCTGATCTCTCATCACAAACTCCCTTTCCGTCCACAGCATTACTTAATAAAACAAAATAACTGACTGTTAGCAACAGAAAACAGAAAATAATCCTCACACATGGGAGCTCAAGACTCAGTGCGCACATACACAAAATGCAGACTTCGTTTGCAGGGAGCGCGCGCAACTCTTAAAGGGGCCACACTTCTACTCGTTACAGCGTGCTTTAGTTTCATCATCATGAAAAGGTCAAAGCCATCATGGGGCTCAGTATCGTAAAAAGAAACAAGAGGAAATATAAAAAAAGAAAGCGAAATATACAGGTATAGCCTACTTATTGTTTACTTGTTCTCTACTAAGCTAGTCCCTCTATCATAACGTTGAGCAAAACAATAGACTGAATATTAGTACTGGACGGACCACACGCCATGCTCATTTCAGGTGCAGAACATTATAGCAGTTAATTTGAATATTTTTTTTTTTTTCATCAGAGATAGCTGTTTAGTGTAAATTGATCAAGTAGGCTAATACTGTCATAACCACTAGGCCCTTTTTTATGAACTTATGCCTCAGCCCCCCCTAAAAAAATATGTGATTAACCTTTAAAACATATGAAACTGGCGCAAGGCTTCGGCTACTGCTTCGTCCCGTCTTTTAGTCTTTGTGTTACTCACTGTGTTCTTCAATCCGCAGCGGCGCCGAGTGACATGGTTTTCAAGCTATTGTTATCTAATTTTTTGGCCTTCAGAACATCTTAAAATACACATATGTAGATCATAGAAATCAAAATTTTCTCGGGGGAGCATGCCCCCCGAACCCCCCAACATCTGTGATCTCAGAGATAATAAACCTAGCTACATTATTCGATTAATGCATGTACAGTATGCCCATGAAATAAGGAAGTCATATTTACTTAATAAGTTGTAGTTTAAAAAAAAAAGAGGGGGGGGGGGGGGGGGGTGCAACATATGAATCTCGCCTAGGGTGCCAGAAAGGCTAGAAACGGCCCTGAATACCCCCAACAATGCTCACTACTATTGAGTACTTTTAAAATGGCTACTTTTTACTCCTACTTTGAGTAGTATTTAGGACAGGTACTTTTACTCTACCTGAACAACATTTTTTGACAAGTAATAGTACTTCTACTTGAGTATGGTTTTTCAATACTCTTTCCACAACTGTGTATATGACAGATTGGTGCTGCACATATTGCACTTCACTGTAGCCTATTTCATGATCAGTGATTCCAAGTATCTGCACGTTTCAGTTTCACTTTATTTTGCCGGTCTGGAAGGCATTCTCTCTAACGCTAACTAATCCGACCTCAGTTATCACCTAAAATGATGCGATAACCATTCAGAAAAAAAGACAAATATATATTTTAAAGTCAGGGGCAGGGCAATCATTGTTTTTACGAACGATCGTCGCTGTCACGTCTGATCCCTACTACATAATACCATAAAACTAAAAGCCCCACAAAACAACTATTCATACAAATTGTCAGTTGTATTGCAATACATAAATCTGTTTATAGCTTTGAATATAAAATAATAAAGCTGTTTGATGCAGAAATGTAGCGCACGTCACCATCCTCTTTAGCTGTGCTTAAAGGTGTTAATTTTTGTGTGTTAAGTCATACAGATTTTCATTAAGGTGATTAAATTATGACAGATTGTTTGTTTTGTAAAAATGAGCACCTTCCCTCAAGAGTGTTGTTTATTTATTTATTTATTTCATACTGAAGGTAATGTTTGATACACAGTATTATATTGTTTTAAGAATATCCTTAGATAAGAGAAAAATAAGGAATCTATGAACTTGCGACCAACACACCTCAAGTTCACTTTGCAATCTTCTGTTCTTTGAACAAAACAACACTCAACACAGTACTGTGTTTTGTTTTCAGTCCCTAGACTAAAACACATAAGAAGTGCCTACTGGAGCTGAACAGAAACACAGCATTTCGACTTATCACTGCAGACAAGAAGAGGAAGGAAGGAATCTCATTATAAATTGTGTTTTCTGAGCGTTAGTTCAGAATGGTTCACACTTCATCACTCCATCTCTATACATGAGCACAACTACCGGCTGATGCTAATGCTGTTTACTCTGAGCACACTCTTCATCTGAGTAGCAGGGAATAACATTTGGAAATCCAGACCTTGTTGTGTGAATTTTGCTAGTGTTTAGGCTTAAAATTATCATTCTAAAAGTCCATTCATGCAAGTCTGAAAGAACAACAAAATAAACAAATACCTTTCATGTAGAATTTTAACAACAGATTTTATAGCCAAATAATTGTGTTTATATTTGTAGCTCATTGTGAACAATGAATGCTAAGATAGGGTCCAGCATACATGGCACAAGCAGTTTGAAAAATTGTTTGATGGATGAATGGATGAACAACAACAAAAATTTGGTCTGGTCTGAAAAAAAAACTGGTCTGAAGGAGCACAACACTAATTTAACATTAATGGGCCGCATTCATGAAACACGAGCAGAACAAATTTTTCTGTAAATCGCTCGTAAAGCCGCTCTGGCGTAAATTTTCGGATTCACGAAAATGTTCGTATTTTCAAAATGTTAGTTGGTACGAAAGAAATTGACACCTGCTCCCTACCACGAGTAAATGGTGCATACAACGTATGAACGTTCTGTGTTCTAATTTAGGCAAACTGATGACATTGCATTTTGATGCACCATGTAGGGCAGGCCTACCATAATAATATTTGAGGAGTTGATTTACCCCATCTTTTTTGTTTTGTACTGTTTAACGTTGGGTAGTAGGCAGGCTCGTCACTGTTCTTTTTTACCAGGCCGTCCAATCACAGTGGAGGAGGGCCGGGATAAAAACTACACCGACCAATTATCCCACTTGTACACGAACCGAACAACAATAATAGAGATGTTAATACTTTTTTTTTGTTTTTTTACTGCATTTCTAAATTCAGTAATATTCTTCAAAATGAGATACTAGTATCACATTACTGCCATGGATATTCTGTATCATAGTTACCAAAGTATCTCAGCTGAAAAAAAACACTGCCCTTGCAAAGCGCTTTCAAGCGCCACCAGCTGACCATTTTCAGAAGAGCACCAGGTGTTTAGCTGGCCGAAACATGCTTTGGTTGACACACGATAATTTAATATTTATTGCTAGTCATATGGCCAATTAGTCTCTTCAACATTTATGCAAAATCCTGGATCCAAACCTGAGAAAGAACTCCAGAAGAGTCCACAGAGTTACTGGTCACGTCATTTGCAACTCATGGGCGGGGAATATGCAAATTATGAATAAGCGCATCCTTTTTACACATGATTGGAATGCACTAACATACACACGTTTAACTAACGAAGCCGTGGTATACGAAGCATTTGTGAATCTGGAGCAGAGTTTTCGTGAAGGTCCATTTTACACGCAAATTACACATTTTGCTCATATATTTACGAAAGTTTCATGAATGAGGCCAAATGAGTGTTAAAGACTCTGGAGAGAGCCTCAAAACCAGTGTAGAAATAGCCTATTACTTTTTAGTTATGATGTTTTTTTAATGTAAAAACCACACAAACGTCATTAGTTGACCTCAGGCAACAGTATACGAAAATAAAAAAGCCAGTTCATGACACCTTTTACACTAATACACAAAAAAAAGACACATTGTAGATACAGTTTTCACTTAGAAATTGCTAGTACATTTCACAAATAATTATAAAGAAAGAACAAGTAACAATGAATTAAACTGGTAATTTGGGTAGAAAGACAGAAATAGTATTTTCTGTAAACTCCAATTTTTATTTAGTTTTATTTAGAACTTAGAAAAATCTTTTTCTTTTTTTTCCTTCTTTTTAACAGTGTCATTTTGTCTCCTGGTGAATCATTAAGAACACCTTAAGTTAATAAAACCTTTGCATCATATATCATGATGAGGATGTTGAGGACATTCCTGATAGCATGGAACGCTCTGGCAAGGAGCCATTAAGTAGGACAAGAAATTTTACATGCACATTAGCTCCTTAAAACTGATTAATTATGGCATCATTAAGGTATTGCAGAATTTTAAATGATCAGAGGAAACTGATGATGCCAGATTCTGATGTGACTTTAAATGTCTTTAAAAACACTTCAGTAGATGGTAAAGGACACACAGTAATTAATAATGTAATATATATATATATATTAGAGCTGGGTAAAAAAAAAAAAAAAATCCCAGTGATTAGGGTTGGGTATCGAACTCTGTACTTTTAAGGGCACTGGCCGAATTACGTCGATATTACAGAGTACCGATTCACATTAAATCAATCAGTACCAAATTTTGGCACCTGAGAATGCATCTGGTGATATAGACTAGTGTCTGTGAATATTATATAGCAAAAACACGAAAATTTAAATATGAATCCTGCTTGTTTGAGTAAATGAATGGCGCTGACCTGGAGTTTATTTACATCACACACACACACACACACACACACACACACACACACACACACACACACACACACAAAAATTGTGTGACAGTGATGTGTTTCCATCTCATATGAGGACATGAACCAATGTCCGTCATCTCCAGGGCCGCTCTGAGAGTCACTTCATGATCATTTTACGTTTTCATTTGAGAAAAACTACTGTCATGTCATAAACACACAAACTCAAAGGTCTTCATGACAACCCGTCAAATTAAAGTTTGGTTTAACTTGACAAATGTTACTGTTGTACAGTAGAATTTAGATATGTCTCAGTGTAATAATAATACTAACATTAATGTAATAATAATATATGATCAAATCTTATTTTTTTAAAGTAATATATAAAAGAATTCTTCAATTTTAATTTTAACAGTATAAAGCTCAGTTGTGCAGCTTTATTTGACAAAAAAGTTTAATTTAATTAAAAGATAAATAAATATTTTGTCTCTTTGATTTCCAGAAAATACACAACATAATTTGTGGGAAATATTTTCATATAAATTGGATTAAAAAGAAAAAAATATATGGTTATAATAATATGGTTGTTTGTTATTAATTAAATTAATTAAGTAGCTAGTAGCGTACTATTTACTGGTAAATATTACAGTGAATAAACATCACAGACAATGGCTGACCGAGGCAGCTCTGCCATAATGTCAATAACACTTCTATAAATGACTTACAGTGTCTTTACAGTTGTAATCTACTAGTGATCGACCGATATAGTTTTTTTATATATATATAACCGATAACGATACCCATTATTGGCATATTTATGTGCCGATAACCGATATATAGAACAAATATGTATTTATTGTGTTATTTCTGTTTTTTTTTGTTTTTTTTTCAATTATAGCAACAGCGCTGAACTGCTTTTAATTTGTAATTTTTGCAATTTCACCCCCTTACATGCAGAACAAAACTTCAAAACAGAACACTTCTACATCAATGAATAGTCTGAAAGAGTGATTTTTTTTTATTTTTTTTTTACAGTGCAAAGTCTTTAACATTAACACTAATAACATTAATGCTGTTTATTTATAGATACAGCATATTAACAAAAGGCAAAATACATTTAGAAAGTGTTTTCAAATGGAGAACATACATAAATGAGAGATGACTCTATCAACTCCCCATAACTATAAGCATAAATATAAGCATTCATTTTAGAGTACAGTTTTAAAAGGTTTTGTGTAAGATAGACTAAAGAGTGAATATTCTCTGGAATATGCAAACATTGCCAGAAAAATAAAACCGTGAATACATCATCACTATCAGAGAGTCCATCTCATCTGGTACGTTATAAAAATTATTAATAATGTTTGTGTCGGTCTAAAATAGATTATGAAATACTGATGACAGAGCGCTGTTTTCATCTTTTACACATCTCGCAGAGATAGGCCTAATAATTCATTTTCACAGAGCTGTAATTATTTAGATGTTTATGATATAAATGTTATACAGCAGACTTTAATATAATATAAGGAGTTTTAAACAAGTCGGTCTTGTTTAAAGTTACATTAGGTGACTAGCCTATGCTGGAGCAACAGCCGGTGAGTGAACGGCTGAACGCGACTTCACAAGATGAGCATAAACAGAGATAAATAAATGTGCCGCTTTTATTTCAAACATGCTCTCATTCATGGCTATTTTATTTCATTTATGTAAGGCCATCCTTAAAAATATTCTTGTTTGCCGTAACCCGACCGACCCTGTCAATTTAGGGCCGACTCAATTTTTTATTTTTTTTCCCTTTTAGTCCGACCGACTTGCCGGTTGTAAATTGGCTTTAAGACCGACCAATTTCTTTTTTTTTACTTTTCAAACAACTAATACAACAGTAATAAAATAATATGAATTATATTTTAGTAAGTATTATAAATGTATAAATTGCCTGGGCCATACAAACGAAGGCTACGTTCTTTCGTATATAGAAAAAACCGTGACGTCATCTATGTTTACACTATGGTTAACGGATGTCACACTATGGCCTGCACGTGCGTTCGTTTCGGTTCGGCTCATACTCTCATTCACTGAAACGTTAGACTGTTAAAGTCCTGTCGGAGATTTCGCCGCATTGTGTGACAGGAGTCAAGACCATGGACACGTTACACACACCAGGCAAGTGCACTGCAGAGGGGAGGGCTTTGAGCCCCTTTCCTTTTTGAAAATGAATCAAAAGTGCCCCTCTCAACATTTATCATTACTATATTGTGGCGAATAAAACAGATTTTGAATTATAATTAATATAACAACGTGTACAAAACAGTAACAAATGGCGGAAAAGTCGTTTATCTTGTCTCTGTCAGTCTGAAATGTCGTTGTCATAACGCGTTGCTATGGGTAGCGTGTGTTCTGCTCGACCCCAGCGCGTGGTGGGAGCGGCGGCACTGGTTGTAACTTGAAAAATAATGCTTTATGCATGGTTCTGTCGATGGATACACGTGCACTACAACAGCGATAATAAAAGAAAACGTGGGCAAAACGGTCTATCTTTGTAAACTGTGTTCAATGCATGCGAGTGCTGCGGTATGACCAGTCATTTTCGCCATCATCACTCAGTATATTCGCCAGAAGACGCGAATGAGAACCCTCTGCAGTGAGAGAAGATCTGTCTCTGTGCGCAGCGCGCGCACGTCTCACAGCGCGCAAATATTGAGTTCTTTCAAGTCTTGCGTTTGAAAGGATAAACTCACACAAAAAGTATGTCAACATGTCGATCTTGATGAGTATCCATCAGACAGTCTGTAAGTTATATGGCTTAAGAGAACTTTATACAGTTGAGAAAGACGAGCATATCTCTGTATTAGGTCTTAAAGGGGCAGTAGCCTTTACTGCTGTCTGTCAAACAAAAGATAAGGACTCACTCACTGCTCTTGATTGAATAGCTGGTTATAGCTACTTAATTAATTGAATTCATAAAAACAACTTTTTGCTTTTTAATATTCAAATGCACTAGTCTATATCACCAGATGCGTTGGTCTGGCAAGAAGTGCAAGCCACTTCAGAGACACAGATAGTTGCGTGTTCAGATTTAACACAATCGAGCGTAAAAATAAGAAACATATTACAGGGAAAATACTAAAACGGGAAGACAGCGGGAAAAGAGCTAAAATACGTGAGAAACCCGGTTGTTACCCGGTAGAACAAAGGGTTGACAGCTTTGAGTCAATGACAGCTAGCTGGTGGTTGGAGCCTTTTCTTAAAGAATGCACTTGAAATTTATGCAATAAAAATGTTTTTGACAAATATTTCAATTTGTTTGTGGTCTATATAGCCTGCAATTACCCTACACGCCCGAAGGCACGGCTTGAAGACCCAGTCAGTGATGTCACGATATGCCAATTTGTTTAAATTCATACCTACGTAAATCACCATCACCAAAAATGTACTTTTTTTTAAATATTAAAATTTGAAAAAAAAAAATATAGACCTACCTACCGACCCTTTTTTTTAAAAAAAATTACTGTTACTGCAAACCAAAATATTTTTAAGGATGGCCTAAAGTAACGTCTTTATTGTGACATGATGGATTAACCTGACTGACCTCATGAGTCTGTCTCTATTTTTAGTGTCAAGTTTAAACTACATAACTACATAGTACCATCTTATAACATCTCATTTGTTAATATCTCATTTGTGCATTACTGTTATGTTAAATACAGTTTATTAATTAAGGGATACTGGTTATTTTACCTTTGACTCATCTCCCCTCAGTCGCAGTCCTTTAATGGCAAGCTTGTATGCAATTATCTAAACATCCACAAGATGGCGCCATTTATCGGTGAATCCGATATTGCAAAACCTATACCCGATTATGGGAAACTGCTTAAATACTGGGGAAATATCGGGAAACCGATATATCAGTCGATCACTATAAAATAATGTAGCGAATTTTTTTTTTTTTTTTTTTTTTTTTTTTTTTTTTTTGATGCATCGATTAATCTAACGGTTAATTTTTCCGGTCCGATTTGATTTCGATTAGATTATCGATTATCTCCCCATTAATTGCCTAATAGCAATTTATACATATTGATTTAATTATCTGAATGAAAAGACAAATTCCTTAACATTGCAATATGTTTATTGCTCTTAAAATTTCAAATTAAAAGACTATACAAGAGCAATGCATTCAATAAAACCTTGAAAACATAAAGTACACACACACACACACACACACACACACACACACAAATAAATAAGTATAAACCAACAAAAAAGAAACACAATATGAAACTATGCTCACTTAGAGGATGGATACCCTTGGTCACATCAGCGCGATAAGACATTAAACATTTTAAATTTAAAACAGATTATTATGTAGGTAGCCAATGTGCCCGATGCTTTCACTTGATGCAAATGTTTGTTTTTGTGATTAAAATACATAAAATCTTACCAAAACATCTGTCTTTCTGTGTGCAGAAATTTGTTTATGTAGCCCTGACAACGAAACGCGTGCATGCGCGCCTGTGTTAAGAGCGCTAGCTGCTCCGTGCGTGCCGCGCTCCAATCCGTAAGCCTTGCACTTCTGAAAGTCTGAGGAGCCACTCGTGTTGCTACCATAGATATACATAATAAATATTATACTTATATATTAATTACATAACTCTCCGGCACCTCCATCTTTGTTTTAGGTCTGACGAATCGGCGCGCATATTTTGTGTCGGCGTATTTTTGGCGTCGGCGTATTTTTGGCGTCGACGTCATCGGCGCGTTGTCCCAGCTCTAGTTAAAATGTGAACGGGGCGTATCCAGACCAGCTGGTGGACCTGCGCCCAACGCATGACCTCCCCCCTGTAAATGCCACATCAACACGACATACTTATTAAAACCGTCTCCAGCGTGACGACTGTGGTTCATTCACACACTGTGAAACTGCTCTGAAACAATTTATCATTTTAAAAAGCACTATATAAATATAGGTGATGTGACGAGACTTGACATTACATATTCATTATCATTTTTTATGTTCTTCAATATTAATGCATGTTTAAATAAATTTGTCAAGTTTTTATGACTGCCACCATTTAAATGTGTGTGTGTGTACAAATATATATATACAACCCGATCACACATAAATGCGTATAAATAGTACGAGTGTGCAATGTCGTGGAATGTATACGCCAAAACTCATTTTGGCGTGCATATGATACGCTGTTTTTCGTGCATATGATACGCACTTTATGGCGTATATATGACACGTGCTTGGGTAGGTTTAGGGTGGTGGGGCATATATATGACACGCGCTTGGGTAGGTTTAGGGTGGTGGGGTGGGGGGTTCGTATGTATAATACGGCATAAAATGCGTATCATAGGCACGTGAAAAACAGTGTGCCATAGACACGCCAAAATGAGTTTTGGCGTATACATTCCACGACATTGCACACTCGTACTATTTATTCGCATTTTTGTGAGAATACCCTGATATATATAACAACAAATTGGATCAAATATGATCATGTAATTGTAAAGGTAGTATTATAGAAATATTTAACGTTATTATTATAAAAAACATTGAGTGTAATTTGTTTAAATATAAATCAGTTAATTTTAACCTTCAATATTACAGTAATGTAGAAGCCTACCATGTATGTATGGTTTCCAGCATTAGTTGAGAGACTTAATCCTTAAGAAAATTTGCCATGTACCCTACTCTATCTTATATACACAATAATCAATATTTTATCGAATCAAAATCTGAATCAAATTGAAAGCTTGTTAATGGAAATAAATTAAAATTATGAAATGTGTGTAAATACCCAGCACTAATAATTTATATCTGGTAATCTTGTTTCTTTAAATACCTCAGATAACAATTGTCAAGATTTGAATGACCTTTTCATGGCCAGAAAAAGACTGTATTTGAGCAAAGTCTCCTAAATCATCACACTACTCTACTATGATGCACCAGTACATCATTCTGTACTGTAACATCAAGTATGTAACCACTTCTATGCGTGCAGTTTTTACGACTGAGCAGTTTCAGTAGACAGACTGTCAAAAATCCATCGTTCTTACTAACCCATTCACACAAGCACTGACACATACGCAATTCTTCCAGGGTACAAAGACAGTCTAATAAATTGAGATGGCAAAAAGGCCAAATGCAATCCCATTATAAAGAGGAAAGAACAGCATTGCCAAAGTTCTCCAGGGGGCAGCGCCTTAATTTTGATACGAACCCAAACTTGTACACTGTCAAAATGCATTTACACCCGCCTGAACATGTCTGCATGAAACGACCTATCGACCCTGCCACATCAGCACTGCTTCATGTGAGTCACATGCATGGGATGACAGGCGGACGGATTGAGGGCGAATTGGGTTTTATGGCTTCTCGCCTCAAATGTCAAAAAGCACATTTATGATACAGTTGCTCCAGTAAAGCTCTCTTCAAGGAATGCCAGGGAGCGATATCGGTACTCAGACAACGCCCATGGAACACAAAAGAGGTTCCAATAAGATAGATAATCAAAAGTCCTTCCATCCATGTGACAACTGTAAATAAAGTGATGGCTTGAGAGCAACACTGTATAAACATCCAGATAGGTAATGAGGACCTGGCTCTACACAGAATTGGAGATGGAACTTAAAGTTTACCTAGAGGTATGGCTCAAGATAAATAAAGATGTACCTAATAAATATTTGGTGGAGAAATCATAAATCCTGTTCAATCTCTCAGACAAAAACAAAGGTTATTTTCTGAGACAAATATATTTTATAAGTATTATAATATTCTGCAGAAAAATATTGGCCATGTCTCTTGTTCAAACTGTTCACCCTCCTTTATGGCACTCTAAAAGGGGTAAATATACTCATGCACTCCAGTCCTGACGATTCTAGTAAATGTTTCTGTCACACCTGCTCATCTCATCTTATTTATAGACGCATGGCACGCTGCCAAAGAACGGCTCTGTCAAACAATGATCAGATGTGATAGCAGCAATGCATCATTTTTGATACTTTTTAATTAAGCAAAATACATATAGTGAAATACATTTTTGATGATCTATGTTTGGAGATGAGTTGTCCACACATGTAGATGGGATGTCCACAAATTTAGCACCATAAACACTGAAAAACTAAATGAAAGGAGTAGCAGTATTGTTTTAAAGTGGATGCATTTTTAAGGTGAAAAGTGTTTTAGCGTGCTGGCACTATGCTTGAGACCATTTACATGCCTCTATTCTGTTGTGTTCAATCTAGCTGCTGGACACAATCCTAAACCAGCCTAATTATACAGGATTTCTTCAAGGACGACTAGTTTTCAGACAACCCACCAATCCTCTGGGTCAAATGCAGATACATCACAAGGTTATAAGTGGTCCACCACAACAATCTGGACTTTTGAGAAGAGATGTTTTTCCTTCTTTGTATGCATAACAATTGAGCATATAATGATGTATTTAATGAATACCATTATAATAATAGAACAAATCTATAATGCAGGCATGAAGATTATAATGCAGTATAAGAGGTCATTCACACAGGACACATTCTTGCATTCCTTTAGCTTTATTCTTTATTTGTTGGTCTATAAACACATGCACTACATGTGCAGCATTTTTCTGTTGTGCATACCATGTTTATTGTGTTTTTTATAATGCAGTGTTAAATTAAAAGTAGATTGACAAGCAGAAACAATAGTAGTTAAACAATGGACCAACCAGATGATATTCTGGGGCTGGCATAAGCATGTGTTATAATAAGCCTTATAACAAACAATTGTTTTTGTTGCTATGTTGTTGTACAGTTAGAACTACAGTGTAGAATGCAATATTAGAATGAACTTAACTAGTATACATATATACACACACACACACACACACATATAAGGGCTGGGCAATTTAATGCGTTATTTAATTAATTATTTTACAACAATTATTTTATCGCGCATTAACATAGTTATTTATTATTATATTGAAAGCCCGTTGCTAACTGCCTCTGAATACACATACAGACAAACCATTGGTCATGGGAGAATAGCCTGCAGAGCTGTTTGTAAGCCAAGGGCTTGACATTCTTTGTCTGGGACCAATGGGACAAATAAAATATAAAAAAATCCAGAAACGCTAGAATGATTCAGAATTTTTTGTTGTTTTTATTATATTCAATGTAATCAGTGATTGATAATAGAGTGTATCTCTGCCTCTGGTAACAAAGTCGCGTTGAGGCTCGTGCTGCCTGTCTCTTTATGAGAGACATTTGTGGATAAATCAAAACAAGTGAGCAGTAATATAAGCTCAGAAGAAACATACTGGGGTAAAATTATAGTTCTTGTAGTTGTTGATATTTATGATTTATGATATTGTTAATATCACTAAGTTAATAACATAATAATTAACTACTGTTAATAACAGTAAGTCGACTTTACAATCGTGAATTGTGTAGCATGAATGGAGTAGTTCAATAAACAAGTAGCCTAATTAATATTAAGTTACTTAAATTTTTAAACCACAACAACTTTTTTGTTCATGATTTCACCAACGAAAATAGTTCCAAAGGAAAGCAACGATCAGCACAGTGTTTTGTAACTGAATGATTCAGCGTTTTGAATGAATCATTTGAATGAACGACTTGATGACTCGCTCATTAAGACGATTACTTGCTGCCCCCTATTGGCAGTTTAGTTTCATGTTTAAAAGTATGATTGCATGTTTTTATTTAGAACATTAATCTTATAACATCATTTATTGCAGTATTTTTTGCAGTTTAAATTATTTAATTTGATTTGTAACAGCGCTATAGTGTCTTTACTATTATAACCGAATGTATTAATTAAATGTAAGAATTTAACATGAAATATGATGCATACATTTACACTAATTGGGTGCTTCTCTGCCAAAATCATCAGTATTAAAACAATAAAAGATCTGAAATATTTCAGTTGGTGTGCAATTTATCTAAAATATATGAAAGTTTAATTTTTATCATTACATTATGGAAAATAATGAACTTTTATCACATATGCTATTTTTTTTAGAAGGATCTGTATTTAACAGTGGACATAGGGTACTTTTTATCCCTTTTTGCACCAAACCTATCTGGTGGGTTTGCTGGTATTTTTTTAGTTTTATCTGACCAAAGAACCAGGTCCCCTTTGAAGTTCTAGTGTCTGACAGCTGAATATGCAGAAGTTTTGTTTCTGGATGAGCAAGGAAGATTTTTTCTTGAAACCCTCCCAAACAACATATGGTGATTATAGGGGTTGTTTGACTTTTTTTAAAGGCCTTTTGAGACCAAGGCTCAAATAATCTCTGCAATTCTCCATTTGTTGCAGGTCTTTGTTGATGGATACCTGCTCCATCTCTATTTTATTTTTTTATTTTTTTATGCCAAAGTTGTAAGTAAAATTATTATTTTTTAAGTAAAATTGTTGTGATAAATTAGTTGATAGTGGCAGCCCTACATGCATCCCTTTTCAGGCAGATTCATAACATATTTAGGTGATTGGAACTTCTTAAGTATTGCCCTGATGGTTGAAATGTGGACTTTAAATGCTTTAGCTATTTTCCTTCAACCACAGTCTATTTTGTGAAGCTCAACAATCTTTTGCTGCACATCAGAACTATATTCTTTGGGTTTACTCATTGAGATTAATAATTAAAGGAATTTGACATTAGTGATTCTGATTCCTCATATTTATACTCCTGTGTAACAAGACATCATGGCTGGACAAGTGCATGTTCCTATTCACCCTGGTGTGCTAAATAATTAAATATTAATGGGAATGTACTTCAGAGATATTTTACTCATAAAAATATTCTAGGGATGCCAGTAATTGTGGCCAACATGTTTTGGAGAAAAACATTTATTTCATAATGTGTTTTCCCTTAACTTTCCATTATTTTACTTCAATAAAAGGTTAGGTTTTTGTGAATTTTTGGAATGATAGATCAAATGAATAAACAATGCTGATTTATTTTTACCTTCATTTATCTTTGATCATATCTCACATCACATCTCAATATTTTTGCATTTGCATTTTAAATGCAATATAAAAAAACAAGTGTGAAAAAGCAAGTAACCAACCCCTCCAGTGACTGAACCGATAGTCAGGGCTCTACGCTAACATTTTTCTTGAGGAGCACAGTCAAAAATATAGGAGCATATTCTGATCAATATCACACATTCCAATTATAACTTTCCCATTACAGGATGATATTTGTTCCATTTAATTAATGTCCAGGGGCATTTTACCATTATAAGAGGAATGTTTTCTAATCTTATTAAATATCCCTAACCCTAACAATTAAAATGGAAAAGTTGTTTTTAAAATGTTAATTTAAACAATAAATTCAGTTAGAACAATTAGACACAATCAGACTGTTCCCAATCAAATAAGATCATCATCAAAAATCCGTCTGTGCACTGCAGAAGTGTCACAGAAGCAGCAGCTCTATCTGAAAAGGGATTTAGAGACATTTACATATGTTTTTAATTCAGCTCATGTGTAAATAATGTTAATACGTTTTTGAATTTAGAAATATGTACAAATTAAACTTGAAAAAGTTTTTCCATGCAAATTATAAATGTGAAAATAAAACCGCCTGTACGTGGCGGCAAGTCTTAATGTCTACGTCATTCATCCAATCGTTCAAAACACACATGAATCGCTTGGAGATGCGTATAAGCTTAATAAACAGAACTGCATACATCTTGTGAAACAACATTGTAGCCGGATCTACTTGTAGCCGGATCTACTTCTCTCTGTTTGTATCTATGGCGAGTCTTGCAGGGAATGTGCTCCTCTGCAGCGCTGTGACCCGAACCGGAATAAAATACCGTTAGTCAGAATATAAACACTTATTATACACTCACCTAATGCATTATTCACCTTCAGAACTGCCTTAATTCTACATGGCATTTTCAACAAGGTGCTGAAAGCATTATTTAGAAATGTTGGCCCATATAGATAGGATAACATCCTGCAGTTGATGGAGATTTGTGGGATGCACATGACTAAATGGAATTGAACTATAGAAATCAGAAAACGGTTTTATTAAAATTAAAATTATTAGTGGTAGTTATTAGTCTATTTTTTTCACGTTTGATTAGACAAATCTGTGAAATTGATGGCTAAATAATCTATATTATTTGTCACAAAGCTGCAGATGGCATATTTTAATACAGTTTACAGTTTAAATTATGACAGTATTAAATCACATGTTTAATTAAAAGTCAGTACTTTTAATTAACTTACTTACTTCTTATTTATATATATAATTTATAAGAGTACTTCTTATTTATTTTAAGGAACCTGTTTGATTTAGTTTACCCATACATGTTAATTAATGCATTAATTACCAAACCTGTATTAACATGTATTAATGCTGCTTATTCATGCATGATTCATTATGACTCATGTCTTAATTAAGGATAGCTCCTCATTTGTTCATGATTAGTTAATATCTTAACTGATCATGAGTTCATGTTGAATTAACTATTAATTCATGTATTAATAAATGATTATTCATGTCCTGTTATTGTAAAGTGTTACCTGTTTAAGATAATTCAAATGTGGCATTTCCAATTAAAGGCATATTTCACCGCTTTTTCATATTAAACTTTGTTATTCCTTTAACTAAAACGAGTTGATACATACCTCTCTCGTCTCAGTGCGTGCACTTAATCGCTCTGATGCACGGTGACATTATGATAGCATTAAGCTTAGCCCACTAAGCCCAGTTCATTCACTATGCAGCCAAACAGAGATCAAGTTAGAAGTACCAAACAATTCCACATTTTCCCTATTTAAATACAGATACACAAATAGTTGAACAATCAAGTATGGTGACAAAATAAAACGTGGCGCTTTTCTAATCGGATTAGAAAGGAGAACTACAATGTATGACGGAATATCACTTATGAGAGTACTTCGGCTCAGCGCAGTAAAAAGTCCCGGCCGAAACATCTTCCCTCACATCCCCCTATTGACAGGAACAGTGTTGGGAGTAACGCATTACAAAAGTAATACATTACAGTAACTTATTACTTTTTGATGTAACACAGTAGTGTAAGGCATTACTAATGAATTTTCAGTAATATTTTACTCGGTACATTTTCAGTAACACTTGGAACGCAGTGAAAAATTGGCTAAAGAAGGTTTAAAGGCTCTGTCGTTTAAAAGAATAGCACAAAGGCGAGCGCGTCGAAGAACGGACGAGAGCCAAACTAAACACTTGGGTGAAGATGACAAAATAAGACTACTGCACACCGTGGTTTTGATTTTTTTATAGTAAAAAAAGTTATTTAGTTCAGTTAGAGAACAGGCCATTTAAAAACTAAAGGTGTCTACTATATGATCCGAAGGAGCGTCGCAGCAGGAGTCAGATCTTGAGCTGACAGATGATCGCGGAAGATTTGGTTTCAAAGTGAAATGTAAAAGCAACTAATAAAGGGAGTTTGTCAGTGTGTTGTGTTTTTTTTTACTAAGAATAATAGACTAATTTTAAACCGAAACTAAAATCTGCTTGGCCGCACAGAGCACGCATTTAGTGACGAGCCGTCCCAATATTAACGCTTGAGCGGCAGTGCGCATGTTCCTTTCGGTTAGATAGAATTAGAATTAGCCTAGATACCGTTAATACCGGTGTTGTCACATCACACTTTGATTAACCGGTGGGAAAATGTCCACACCGTCACATCTCTAATGTACATTTGCGAGATGGATGCGCATTGCTAAGAGTTTATCACAGATAAGGACAAGAACGTAGGCTAATAGTCAAATGTAAATGCAGTCAAATGCAGCCTTTGTCTAAAACCGAAATTCTATTGATGTCGCAACAATAAGAAAAGAAACATGTCGCATATTGTCATAACTTAGAGTTTACACACAGTTCTGTTGTGTCTATGAACAGAAGCTATTCCCAGATATTGCCAGAAAATCACTTTACCTCTACAATACTTATAACAGAATTGGATCGTTTGTGATTCTGTCTGTCATGATTTCTTGCATTGTTTTGAGACTATTCTCTATTGTTAGCCTGGATAGCCCACAGTCATTATGCTTCATCATATCGCCTTCTACTGGATGTGAAATGCTCTCTGGTAGCCTACATTTTATAATATTAAGAGCTACTTCTGTAGTTATTTTGGTGAAAGTAACTCAAAAGTAATACAGGAGTAATGTAACGCATTACAATTCTGAGACAGTAATATAGTAATGTAAAGAATTACTTTTAAATAGCAGTAATAAGTAATCTATAATATATTACAGTTTGGAAGTAACTTGCACAACACTGGACATGAATGAGAGAGTGAGGGGGAGATGTGAGAAAAGATGTTTTGGCTGGGACTTTTTACTGCGCTGAGCTGAAGTTCTCTCAGAAGTGCTATTCCGCCATACATTGTAGTTCTCCTTTTTAATCCGATTAGAGAAGCGCCACATTTTATTTTGTCACCATTCTTGATCGTTCAACTAGTCGTGTATCTGTATTTAAATAGGAAGAACGTGGAGGTGTTTGGTACTTCTAACTTGATCTCTGTTTGGTTCCATAGTGAATGAACTGGGCTTAGTGGGCTAAGCCAAATGCTATTAGAATGTCACCGCGAGAGATTAAGTGCACACAATGAGACGAGAGAGGTATGTATCAACTCGTTTTAGTTAAAGGAATAACATAGTTTAATATGAAAAAGCGGTGAAGTAACCCTTTAGGTTTGATTTGGCTGCAAATCATCCAGGTGAGTGGCTGCGTCGTCACACCCGTTTCACCTCGTAAAAAACTTTGAAGTGTCCGTCGCACAAGTTTTGCACTTACTCTGCTGACTGAAGGCATGAAAAGCAGTTGATTGCAATAAGAAATGTAGCCTAACAGTTTCTCAGTGTTGATGCACTTGGGTAGTTGTAGTTTTTATTCCGTTTGTATCTATTCATGAGAATCTATTGCATCACTGAATATTTTTCACAGTCGCACGCGGTATTTTCAGGTGTGAATGCGCCTAATATGCTCGTTATGTAGAGCCCTGCTAGTGTCAGTCACTTGAGCATCTCTTGAGATCAGAGGAGTGGGGTTTACTCACGCAGCAACTACTAGTTGGCCTCTGTTACACTCAGCCCCCTTAACCTTACTCCCATCCGGGTCATGGACAGATGTAAACCCTCCTGTCCGAACCACCTGCTCTAAGCAGAACTCTAACCCAGATCTGCCTACATTGAGAGTCTGATGTGCTAACAAGGAGGCTAAAGGCTTCAACCTCCAGTGTCAGTCACTAGAGCATCTCTTAAGATTTTACTCCCACAGAGACTACTAGCTGGCCTCCGTTTCACACTTCTTTTTATCAAATAAAATAGTGCAAAACAAGTGCAAAAGTCCATCCTGACAGCTTCTTCAGGGCAATGAATGTGGGGTTAATTATGTTTCTCACAGGTTTTTAGCTAAAAACACAAGTCAATCAATGGTTTCTGAATTAAGAGATGCTCTTTGGCATGACACTAAAAACACCTTCAGATGTTGAACTAGTTTTTTGAACACATAAGTACTTGGCTAGTTTTGTAAAATGTCCTCATGGATTCTCCACCACTAAAGTTGATTTATGTCACTGTCAATATTCCACAGATTGCAAGTAGCTTTCCAGTTCCTTCTCAGTGACCTCCCTCTGGTACAAAGCTCTAGTGGAAGAGGATAATGTGTCTTTAAAGAAGCTCAGGTGGAAGTGTTTTTGGAATTACAGGAGATGTTAAGGAGTTAAATTGCCTATTGGTGCCATTTTTTTTTTCCATATGAAAATTCAGCAATGTTTTTGATATTCTGCAATTATTATTTAATTACTGTGAATTGCTAATACTTGATATATTGCCCAGCCCTAGTGTAGATGTATGGTAACAGCAAAATAAAAATATATTTTTAACAAATCTCAATGGAGTGAACATTTTATTTTTTCCATCTTCCCAATTACTGCACAATAACTTTATTTACTGGCCTCTAGTCACGCTGCATTTTCTAAAAGCTGTCTGGGCTATAAAAGTTGAGTATGCCTGGTCTAGTTGCTTTTCGAGAACATGTACTTTTGAACATCCCTAGTCAAGCTTGGCTGTCTCTTCTGAGATTTCCAAGACTTTAGTGTTCCCTCTCATAAATCCGCCTGGAGGAGGAACATTTTGTGGAATCTTTCAGGTGTAACTGCAACTGAGGAAGAGAGCCGTTCTAATGTTTTGCCTCACAGATGACTGTCACCTAAAGGGTAAACAAAACGCAAGATGCATGCGCTCTGGTGGGACTCATGACTTATCAATACCATCAGTCAAGTGCCATGTGCATCACTGTGCATTATCTCTCCTGCCAAGGAACTGTAGCCCATCAGATGTGACAGGTTTCAAGCTCTCTGCCCTCATCTCTACACACTTGGTTCCGCTGTGTAAACAAAGTGTCTGTTAGCAAACAGTTAAGTGACATCATGTCATTTTCAGATGCCTCAATTTGATAACCTGCTGCCCTTCCATTGACCGACCACATTTGATGCCTCAGGTTCAATCAATAGCTAATGCAATCTAAAACTCTATCCCTCATACTGATTAATGCCAATTGAAATCATAATACCATTATCATTCTCAATCTGGCTCACTTCCAATCCCAACTGACTCTACATGAAATAATGAGTCTGGAAATGATTAATAGGGAAGAAATGGAAAGTAAAATGTTGACTGAGCTCCGGCAGGCAGGAGAAAATGAGTGTGGTGCCGTCAACACTTAGTTAACGAGGCTGGTGTAGCCACAGGACCCTCTACCGAAAGGTAGAGAAATGACCAAGGTCTGAGTAATTGTTCCAATCTGTGCCTGAAGCCCACTGTGGTTAGAGGGTTGAATTTCTATGGACGAGTCCAGGTCATTATATGCTTGTGAGCAGGCAGCCACCGAAAAGTCTGGGAAGATGATAAGCAGTTAAGCTGTGGGGAGAATGTGAGGCTGTGACCTCGATTTTTTTGACCTAAAATTAATTCTGTCCTTATCTTTGACTTTGCAAGTCTTCGCTTTTTCCCTTTTGTCTCTTCAACTTCCAAGTTCAGCTGTCAATAAAAATTTGAACAAAGAAAAAAGGGTTTGCTTAATGAGAGCGTGTCCCCTTCAAACTGGTCTTATCAAACAAAGTTTATCAATATTTATTCTAGGCAGTTTTAGCCAAGAATAAAATAAAGTCAAAACATTCCCTTGAAGCTTCTAAAAAAATATATTATCATGCCTTTAGAGGATGACAAGTGTTGGTAACTGAAGTGTAAATTCTATGTATGCATCGAGCAAATTACTGTAACTAACTGATGATTTTACCTTATCTCACAGATGAATTACACTTGAGTTTGTTTTGTTGCATATAGTACATATAAAACATTTGCGTGTATAGTGAAGTTATTCTACTAGATACATATAGTTATCCCTCTAGATACATTTCTACATTCTATAAATGCATTAAATAAGTCCAAATAAGATTTTAATTTGTTAAACCAAATCAGTGATCTTAGATGCAGCTTAAGTACATGAGCTGAATCACTGACTCATGAGTGCTCTTGGTTAACTCTCATCTCTTCCACCTTTCACATCTCTGTCCACTCGCTGCTTGTACTAGTGAGTGACAAGCTCTTCACTGACTCCGGTAAAGTCTTCTTGCCATTAAAAAGGCTCACCAAGTTTCCATCCTGTCAGAATTGATTAACCCCAAGCTCTACAGATCTTTCTGGTTATGTGGCTCAAGGGACAGTGATTTAAACTCAAGATGGCATCTCTAACACAATCACATCAAAGTTAACCAATCTATTTTATTGTGTGCTTAATAGTTAGGCTATGATTGGTCTTGGTTCAAGAAAAGAAAAGGTCTTTGTGTTTACAAAATTTATTTATATATATATATATATATATATATATAATAATATATATATATATATATATATATATATATATATATATATATATATATATATATATATATATATATATATTCTATAAATAATATACATATACACACGCCTTTTTATTATTAAAAGTTTTATTTTTTTAAAGGGAGGTCTAATGCTATTAATTTATTCTGACTTATTCAAGCTGTTACAGAGTTAGATTATCATACAACTCTTGGCCAGTGACATGGCAAAAATGTGCTAAATACACAAGTTTCATAAAGTTTTTTATTTATTTATTTTTTAAGACAGTCATACAGACAGAGTCTGTCCCTGTATGACGTCATAAAGGGCGAAATTACTTGTATGGGCACTTCACCCGGATGAGGGCATGTGCACATCAACAAGAGAGAGAGCATGAGCACGTCCATCACAATATTCTTTGGGTTACCGGAGCCATCGGCAGCCCTGTCATTTTGATTTCAGACCACAAAATCACAATGTCACTAGAGAAGTGTGTTTCTGGTTGTGAGGGAAAGATGACCTTGTTTAGCTTCCCACAGAATCAAGCATTAAAGGTCCCGTTCTTCACGATTCCATCTTTCAAACTTTAGTTAGTGTGTAATGTTGCTGTTAGAGCATAAATAATACCTGTAAAAGTTCAATGCCAAGCGAGATATTTTATTTAACAGAAGTTCCCTTTCAAAGCCTACAGCGAACTGCCGGTTTGGACTACAGCAGGAAGTGCAGGGATGTAATGACGTCACTAGAACCGTTTGTTGACTAACTCTCCGCCCACAAGAACATGCACAAAAGGGGGCGTAGCTTGTTGCTCTCCCACGTGGAGAAGAGCGCGCATTCAGCGCTTGCATCTCCCCGTTATGGTAAGAAGCAGGACCTTTCTGGGCAAAGTGCGCTAAGCTGCTGTCCAATCACAACACGGGAAGCGCTGGCCCAATCAGAACTCGTTACGTATATTTCTGAAGGAGGGGCATCATAGAACAAGGAAATCATCAGGCCGTTTTTAGGACAAAGGAAACGCTGTACAGATAAATAAATTCTGTGAAAAATACTGTTTTTTTTACACGCGAAACATGAACTCATGTTTAATTGTTTGTTTTGAAACTGCAGGTGGTGAGGGAAACTGCCTCAAATGTCTGTGTAAATGCATTTAATGTCAACAACACTAACGTTTATTGGATTGAAAGGTGTCCAGGGATAATCCAATGACTGCACGCTCATGACTCTTTAGCTCCACCCATTGCATGCCTGCATGAGTTTGGCTGTTGACTTTTTGAATCAGTAGAGCGTATCTGATAAAACTAAAGACTCTTCTGAGATATGAAGGATGTAATACTACTCTATAGGTACTCAAGATTAACATGAGATTGGCAGAAACTGTGTGTTATGTAGCCTTTAACATAAAAGGATTTACCATTACACATCAACAGCACATACCCAGTGTTCAACAACTTAGCCCAATCAGTTCTAATGATGAAATACGATTTACTCCAGTTAGTATGCTAGTAAAAATTAAACTAAGCTATGCGGAAGTCCAAATAATATATATATAGACCTCTTCAAGGACAATCAAGACATTCTGACCGAAGCTAGCATTTCAGTCAGACACAATGTGGCCAGGTCTGACCAGAGAGAACGGCTCGGGTTATGTATATAACCCTTGTTCCCTGAGAGGGATAGAGCACTGCGTCGGAACGACGAAATGGGGATGCTCCCTAAGCATCAGCGGCTCTGAAGTCTGAATAGAAACTAGACCAATCCGATTGGCGTGCGTGATGACGTCATTGTGACGGCGTACCCGGAAGTATAAAAGGGGAGCCGGCGCATAATGGCGGCAGTTTTTTGCTCTGAAGCATGCGCTCCAGGCGTGCCGAGGTGTGGCGGCGCGACGCAGTGCTCGTTCCCTCTCAGGGAACAAGGGTTATATACATAACCCGAGCCGTTCCCTTTATCGAGGGAACTTCACACTGCGTCGGAACGACGAAATGGGGATGAGTACCCACTAGGCCACACCGAGGGTAGCGCCTGCCCTAGTGTGAAGCCGGAGACCGGGCACAACTAGGACTGGAGCACCCTAGCGCCACGTCGCAGGGAGATCTAGGCTGTAAAATCTGATAAAAGTGTGCGGGGTGGCCCACCCAGCCGCCTCACAGATATCCTGCAAGGGGACCCCAGAAAGGAGGGCCACTGAAGAGGCCATGCCTCTGGTGGAATGAGCCCTCACGGCCAAGGGTGAAGGCAAACTGCGCACCCGATAGGCCATGGTTATTGCCTGGACAATCCAATTACTGATTGTCTGAGTAGAAGCAGGCAACCCTTTCTTAGGTGAACCGAAGCACACTAACAGCTGCTGAGATCTCCTCCATTGTGCAGACTTCT
Source organism: Pseudorasbora parva (assembly GCF_024679245.1). Classification (NCBI taxonomy): domain Eukaryota; kingdom Metazoa; phylum Chordata; class Actinopteri; order Cypriniformes; family Gobionidae; genus Pseudorasbora; species Pseudorasbora parva. The sequence goes on from NC_090189.1 coordinate 36,061,864, forward strand.
CCAAATAAACTCTAAGTGCCCGAACCGGGCAGAGTAGGTGAAGTCTCCCTTCTTCCGCCGTCACATGAGGCGGAGGATGAAATGCCTGTAGAACCAGTGACCTGACCACCCTTGATGGGACCTTAGGTACGTAACCCGGCCTAGGATGTAAAATAGCCTTTACTCCACCCGGGGCAAACTCCAGGCAAGTTGGCGTTACTGCCAAGGCCTGGAGATCTCCCACTCTCCAAAGAGAGGTAATAGCGAGGAGAAAAGCTACTTTAAAGGTCAGGTGTTTTGGTTCCGCCAGCTCCAATGGCTCGAAGGGGGCCTCAGCCAAACCTCCGAGAACCACTGCCAAGTCCCATGTAGGAACTCTGGACTGAGCCACAGGCCTCATCCTCCGAGCCCCACGGAGGAACTGTACAACCAGCTGGTGCCTACCCAAAGGCCCATCACCCAGAGGTGTGTGGAAAGCCGCAATGGCAGCCACGTACACCTTGAGTGTGGACGGGGTCAGACCCGCAGAGAAACGATCTTGGAGGAACTCCAGCACTGAAGCCACCGGGCAGTTAACTGGGTCCACCTCATGTTCCCCGCACCAAGTGGAAAAGACATTCCACTTGAGGCTGTACAGTCTCCTGGTAGATGGAGCCCTGGTAAGGTAACCCCAGTAAGGTCTCTACCACCCCTGCCGACAGGCCAGCCTCTAGGTACCTGGCCCCATCAGGGGCCAGACCCAAAGGTTCCAAATCTCCGGTCGGGGGTGAAATATCGTGCCCGCCGCCTGAGACAGGAGATCCCTCCTCAGAGGAATCTACCATGGTTGACCTGCCAGCAGAGCTATGATATCTGAGAACTAAACTCGGGTCGGCCAACGGGGCGCCACTAGAAGTAGGCTGACCCCCTGTTGACGAACCCTCTCCAGGACTCCCGGGAGCAGAGCGATCGGGGGAAATGCGTACAGACGCAGCCTCGGCCACGTCTGCACCATGGCATCCAACCCCAGCGGGGCTGGATGCGTGAGGGAAAACCACAGTGGACAGTGGGACGTCTCTCGAGACGCAAACAGGTCCACTTCCACTGGGCCGAACCTCTCGCACATGGCCTCCACCACCTCGGGGTGGAGCCGCCACTCCCCGGGCCTCAGCCCCTGCCTTGACAGGATGTCTGCTCCCTGATTTTGGACCCCCGGGACATACATTGCCCTAATGGACAACAGTTTCCCTTGGGACCACAGGAGAATTAGATGCGCCAATCTGCACAGAGGGCGCGATCTCAACTCTCCCTGGTGATTGAGGTACGCTACGACAGCCGTATTGTCTGTCCGTACCAGGACATGTTGGCCGCGGAGGTCCGGGAAAAAGCTCCTAGAGCTTTGTAGACCGCCATCATCTCCAGGCAGTTTATGTGCCAGGAGGAATGACGGCCCTCCCACGGGCCCCTCGCAAGCGGCCGTCCATGACCGCGCCTCAACCAGTGAGGGAGGCGTCTGTTGAAACGGATTCCCGGCAACAGGACGCTCCAAACACTGGCCCCTGGGCAGAAACCAAGGTTTCCTCCATATGACTGGGGAACGAAGGCATCTGCGCGTTACCCTGATCATACGGAACGAATTCCCTCTGGGGGAATTCCCCTTGGTTTTCAGCCACCACTGGAGGGGTCTCATGTGTAGCAGGCCGAACGGTATCACGTTGGACGCTGCTGCCATGTGCCCCAGCACTCTCTGAAAGTGCTTAACAGTGAGGCCGAAGGGAAGAACCCGATATTGGTACGCCTCGCCCCCGAAAGCGAACCTCAGGCCTCCTGTGGGCAGGAAGGATGGAGATATGAAATATGCGTCTTTAGATACATCGTGACGAACCAGTTCCTCGAACTGGATCTGACTCACGATGGGATAGTGAGCATCTTGAACCTGAATCTCCTCAGAGAACGGTTCAAGTACCTCCGACGCACCCTTCCATCCTCTTTGGGAACCATGAAGTAGCGACCGTAAAGCCGGACTCCCTGTCTGGCGGAGGGATACACTATATAGCCTCCTTTACCATCAGGGAGCACACTTCCTGTTCCCTAACCTGCCACTGGGCTGGGCACACCACTATTCAGGCCACACCGATGAACCCCGGTGGTGGAACGCTGAACTGCAGTCTCTACCCTTTGCCCAAGGTACACAGGGCCCCAGCAGATATATTCGGGAGCATAACCATGCGCCGAGATATTCTACTAGGGGAACCAGCCTCTCAAGGCTGGTCCCTGGTACCCACCGAACCTCCTGCCCGACCCCCTGAAGCGGCCACCCGGCAGGGCTTAGTCGGGGGAGGATTTTCGGTGTGCGAACGCGTTCGCTGCCCAGCCGAAGTCTCCCTAGAGGCGGCTAGAGTAGCATGCGTTCGCAGGAAGTCAATGTGGCCCGAGCGTCATAGACGGCGGATCGCAGCATCGACTTCCAGAAAACTCCACAGAGGAGGCGACCTCGATCGCTCCTCTGGAGAGGGGGCTGGCCAGCAGGCCACTGGGCTGGGCATACCACCATTCAGACCACACCGATGACTTCGGTATTGGAACACTGAACTGCAGTCTGCGCCCTTTGCCCATGGTACATAGAGCCCAAGCAGATATATTAGGAGCATAATGACTATGCGCTGATATATCCTACTAGGGGAACCAGCCTCTCAAGGCTGGTCTCTGGTACCCACCGAGCCTCCTGCCCGACCCCCTGAAGCGGCCACCCGGCAGGGCTTAGTCGGGGAGGATTTTCGGTGTGCGAACGCGTTTGCTGCCCAGCTGCAGTCTTTCTAGAGGCGGCTAGAGCAGCATGCGTTCGCTGGAAGCCAATGTGGCCCGAGCGTCGTAGACGGCGGATCGCAGCATCGACTTCCAGAAGACTCCACAGAGGAGGCGACCTCGATCGCTCCCCGGGAGCAATAAATATACCAGCGAACACAATTTGGATGATAGGTTGAAATACCTAACCCCTCAAAGTCAGATAAATCTCATTTAATTGCACAGAATTAAATGCCATCAAACACCCAAATAGTGAACACAACTAGGATGATAGGCTGATAATCCAACTCCTCAAAGTTAGATAAATCCCATTTATTTCCTCAGAAATAAATGCCACCATAATCACCCATCACGTGAACATGCTGAATGATAGGCTGAATAGACATATCTAACTCCTCAAAGTCAGATAATGTTTAATTTAAATTCTTTCTCAGAATTAAATGCAGCCCTAATCACCAGACCATACTGTTTAAATATGTATTCAACTACTCGTCATCTACCCGCTGCCTCAGCAACGCGAGATTCAAAATCTTCCCAACATATTTGGCTTTCATCCCTCGAGATGAAAGACCACAGGCGCGTGGCTGAAACGCACGTTTCTGTACGCTACGAGCATTTCGCAATGACCAGCCAGCACCCTCAGGAGCTGACTGCAAGCCTCGCTAAACAGTATCACATGTACACATATATCGTGTGTGTGTTCACTTCTGTTGCAGACCCTTAATGCACGCGCTGCCTCGGCAACGCGAGATCGAGCCTGTATTATAAGGTGGCGAGCACTCGTTTGCTTCACTCAGTCGACGCTGAGCACATCTAATTCCTCGGAATCTGTTTGCTCAAGCATCTGGTTCTCCCTCCCGGGGAAGAGCCGCATCGCGGGCTTCCGCACGGGAACGGAGAACACGGGGTTACTACAGGCAGCCCCCTCGGGGACTGCCTGAGCACCTTATTATGAATGAAGCAGTGTGTATGGTGTTTTAACGTCACCCGCCTCGATGCTGAGCACATCTAATTCCTCAGAATCAGATAGCTCAAGCATCAGACCCTCCAACTCGGGGGAAGATGCCGCCAAGCGGGCTTCCACACGGGGAGGAAGATCGTCGGAACTGTCAGAGGAGGATTGGGAAAGTGCCGCGGCAGTCCCGAAACCCTCTGACAAGTCCCGCTGTGAGCCCCATGATCTGGACGCCGAGCCGCCTCAGCGACCGCGGGTCCAGAACCACGGGGCTCACGAGGCTGGCCGGTCTCATCGAACACGGCCAGCCGAGAGCGGAGCAGTCTGAGTGTCAGCCGCTCACAGTATTCACAGGCGGCTCCCTCGAGAGCCGCCCGAGCGTGCTGAACACCCAGACACTGCACACAAAGCATGTGTGTATCCGAGCCCGAGATGTAACGAGGGCAAGGATGCACACACTGCTTGAATTCTCTCTCCATTCTCACTTTTATTAAACTAGTCAAACACACTCTTTCAATCGCAACTGGACAAACAACAGTAAATAGACAGACAATGTAACACAGAGCGCCTGCTGAAGAGCAAAGACTGCCGCCATTATGCGCCGGCTCCCCTTTTATACTTCCGGGTACGCCGTCACAATGACGTCATCACGCACGCCAATCGGATTGGTCTAGTTTCTATTCAGACTTCAGAGCCGCTGATGCTTAGGGAGCATCCCCATTTCGTCGTTCCGACGCAGTGTGAAGTTCCCTCGATAAAGGGAACAAGATGCATAAATGTGGCTGTCTGACACACTCTCTTCCTGCATGCTGACCACATGCAAATTTCAGTGGGGATTGTCAAATAATCCTACTTTAAAGGCGTCAAAACTGCTGAGTCATCTAGGAATACCAAATACTAAGGATTTGGAGAGCTCAGACACATTTTTCTATGTTAGAAAAAAGCAGTGCTTTTCTTCAACCATCCCAGTTTGACGTGTAAATCTGGATTTTTCACTTCTTTCCAGCATAGCCGCCCCCTGAAAAGAGGCTCTGAGCTCCAAGCATTTGAGAGGTTGAAGTAACAGTGAAAAGTCTGTTTAGAGACAGTCACAGTTAAGAAGTCATCTTGTTATATGCCTCACTCTGCCTATGTGATATTGTAAACAAGGAGTAAAGGGTAGGGCAAGGTTAATGCAAAAACCTGCAACTCCACAGCAGATGACTCACAGCTCATTTAGATTAAAACAGGTGGTCAAATGTCGGAGAGTTGAAGAGGGTCTACATTCTGGAATAACATTGCCTCTCTCCACCCCATGAATAAATAAATACATAACAATTAATTCAATTTTAATATGTTAATTTTAGTTGCCTGAAAAAGGACAAGCAGTTTTGATATCTTAAGGACAGAAGCAAGTTTTAAAAGTTAGGAATAATGGATGGCTGTGAAAAACAACAGCACAAACTAATAATTCCTCCTAGTAACTTTAATCACTTTGGCACCGTTCCTTTAAAGTGAATGCTAATGCACAGCATGAATCTCTCCTTGAAGTTAGCAGATCCAAAGCCTGAGAGAGAGAGAGAGAGAGAGAGAGAGAGAGAGAGAGAGAGAGAGAGAGAGAGAGAGAGAGAGAGAGAGAGAGAGAGAGAGAGACATAAACTGTTGCTCACTTCAGTTTTGCAGAAGTGCTGAAAGCAGGTTTATTTTCTTGCTTTAAGCACTGCATTTGGAGCTATAATTTTAACTTTGGCCCGAGCCAAGCTAGCTGAAAATGGCTCCCTTGAGGGAGGAGTCTTCAGGAGCTCACAGGCCTTCAGCTTTCAGCACTTAACCTGCCATGTTTCTTATCTGCCACATCCCTCATTATCATGACCTTGCCGAGAGATCTGGGCTATGGTCTTCACATCTTTAACGTGGGTTTCAATCTGTTCCAGGCCATTTCACAGCTGTTTTTCTGTATGCCTTCTCTCCCAAGAATTTGGATGTACACCAACAGCAATGCTATATGTGTTAATTTCTAAGTTTCTGTATTTCTAAAGGCATAGTTTACTAACAAAAAATTACAATTATGTTGGCATTTACTCAGCCTAATGTCATTCAATGGCTGTGTTCAATGGCATTCAATGGCAACTAAAACTAATTACTCTACTTCTCCTAACAACATTTTATTGATTCTTAAGATCCTTTTTGCAACGATCATTATCATTATGTCCCACTGACTACACTCAGCCACATCACAAATTTTTTTTCTGATCAAATAGCTAATTGATTGAAAAAGACTAGGTTTAAATGGGCTTTTAAGACAGAATGCCATCTGATTATGCAGACCACTTCATGAGGTGATTTGAGACACATTCCAAACAAAACTGGACATGTGTAAATGCAAATTTGCCAAAGCAGATTAAAAAATAAAGGTGTGAGATTGCGTTATACCGGCTCCCAGTAGCGAGATATCACAGCACTACTGCAACAAGCATCTCCACAGATATGGCCCACCAGAGATGAGCAACCCTCTTCAGCAAGAAAATGTGCAAACTGCTGCAAATTATACTCAATATTCTTCATTCCATCATAAAGATAAACACAGCTCAGGCATCTTCATTAACAGTGGTGAACACTAAATTCTCTCTTCTGTCTATGCCACTCTCTCTCTCTCTCTCTCTCTCTCTCTCTCCTAAAGTCTTGAATAGGGCTGTCAAAATTGCTCAAAAATGACATTCGAATATTCCCTCAAAAACAAACACGAATATTCGAACTATTCGAACATCTGAGTGCGCATTTTGTCAATAACGCGCATTACATCAATAACAGGACAAATTAATACAAATTAACTACTTGTATAGTTTGGCTATTTAAGTTTATACATATTTGACAACGTATTACTTAAACAAAAACAAGTAGATTGTTATTATAAATTATTATTACATATAATTATATATAAATTAACTAATGGCCAAGACTGCAGAGTGCAGACCTCTCACGCGTGCTCTCTCTCGTCCTCACTGCGGATAACGGTTTAAATGAACAAACTTTGAGAGCTGATCAAGAGTTTTGTGCAAGCAATTTAAGGTTGCGAGCTTCACGACTCTTTTCCCAAATATAGCAGGCTTCATTCAGTGATTGAAACAAATATTATTAATATTAATTGAAGTTTTACAGCATATTGAGCGCTCCGAGCAAGCTCTGCTGTGCTAAACATGGAGCTTTTTCCATGACATGGTAAATAATCACACCAGTGAAAGCAGTGCATTTATCCTTTATTCATGCAATATCTCTTCAGTCAGTACAGTAGCCTACATTTTAGTAATGCTTCTGTTTAATCTTAAATAAAATGAGGCAAGGTATGCTAACTGTATCTTACATAGCTTGCATATTACTTTATCTCGCGGCTCAACAATTTTACCTCCTATCGACCAAAATCCAACGTACTTCCAGACATGGCTTTTTAGATTATGGAGTTAAAATCTCTTTCTCTGCTGCGGTCAAGTTGGGCTCTGCACTTCTGCCATCTTCACTGCAAGACGCGTCACTTTCAGCAGTGACAGTGCGACTCCTATGACCTGTCCCTGAACCCTCATGCGCACGCTCACTCGCAAAGCAGACAGCCACGCCTCTACTACCGCGGCGGGGGATTTGAATATTTGAATTCTATTTCTATTCTATTTGAATATATATTCGAATTTAGAATATTCGTTGACAGCCCTAATCTTGAATAGGGGTGTGCCATATCATATCATCCACGATAATACTGGTATACATTTTTACATGATGAAAAAAGTGTCATATCACGATATCAATGATATAGCGACGCGATGAAGTATGGCACATACTTTTAATCTATGTCGCTAGTTAGATCTAGCATTGTGCACGCTTCGAATCAGACAAAGATATAAAGTAGTGTATAAAGTAATATGTTTATTTGAATTAATGGATTATATATATATATATATATATATATATATATATATATATATATATACAGAGAGAGAGAGAGAGAGAGAGAGAGAGAGAGAGAGAGAGAGAGAGAGAGAGAGAAAGAAAGAATATTCAGACAGACCATGGCATAAATTAATATAGTTATTGCTAAACTAAATATTTTTGGTTTTTTTTAGGATTTCCAGTGAAAACATTAAAAACTTACACCTTATGATAATAGATTTACACTTTGAATTAAATATTCTCTCATCAATGACAGTAGCTCATTGGAAAAGGATAAACAATGCCCTTAATTTTGTTTGCACTAATAAATGCTGCTGCCTGCCAGCTGCAATAACCAATAAAACTTTGTTCCATTTATTTTGTTTTCTATATCATAAATATTGTTATCGCAAATATTCTTGAAATATTGTGATATAATTTTGAGGCTATATCGCCCACCCCTAATCTTAGCTTATGATAAATAAAATGCAGCACATATCTGTTGCTTTCAGTGATGTGAACTCATTGGAAAAACTTACCTGTGGCAACATTTTTCCAAATGCAAAATACGTACCAATGCTATATCATTGCAGTTTCCAAAAGATATGAACACCAGAGGCTGTAAAACAGCAAGTACTTTAAATCGTTTTCATACACACTTATTATAAGTTATAATGCACAATAGGGGTGTCGAAATTAATAGTTCCTTTGATGTCTTGCAATGCAGATGATTTGGTATCGGTTCAGTAATAGACCATAACCGATTATAATGTGTTGATTATTTTCTGACTTCATTTGTTGCGTACATGCTTTGTCATGGGAGCATATAATGGCAGAGGGAGGCTAGACACAAGAGCGGGTAATTAAAATGCTCCAACTACTTTAAAAGTCGACATTTCAGGTTTTATGAACAACCTGGTAAGCGCAACCTGGAGAACACACAATCAAAGCTTTGGTGTAAATCAAAGCTATCTGATTTATCAGAACGATATCATTTACACATGGGCACAAATGGATCTCCGCAAAACGGATATAAATCCAATCTTCAATTCCAGCACTATATGCAGATTTATTACAGAGTTCAAGTCAACAGAAACAAAAGATATGAGCTACATTTTATTGATCATCAGCTAATTTTACCTTTAACCGCTATAAGTTTCTTTACTTTTAATGAATTTGATTGGGTGTAGCAACTATGACATTACTTTCGATAGTTTGTATGCTGGCTTGATGAAGATACTCAGCTGCTCGTCTGTGGCGATAAGTGCTTCAGTCGCACTGTCATATCAGGCTATACCCTGACATAGCCCATAACACGCTCTCACTACGTTTTTTTAGCATTGTTGCGAGGAGTAAAATTTACATATGTGGTTTCAACAACCAGATGCATTTAGACTTTAGTTTTGACTGTAATGCGGCCCCAGACCACCTCCTGAAGTGGCTTTTAGTATTTTGCGAATTGTTTCTAAATGCTAATGTTGTCTTCTCTGCCCAGACTTTAGTTTTGTTTGATACATTCAAGAAGCGTGTTTTCTTTGAGCAGGTAAAATTAAAGGTTCGGTTCATATAATTAACTGACAAATACAAATTTGCATACATGAGGATTCAGTGCATTGTTATGACCTCAAAAATTATTATTATTTTTTGATTTGTAAACTAATACATTTTGGAGTTTGCATCACTTAACCACCTCAATATGTTTGGCTTTTCTGACCTGCAAAGCTTGTTTAGTAGTTCTACTGGTACAGAACTGTACTCGCAATGCTAAGAGCTTGGGTATGAATCCCGTTAAAGATGAGTCACGATACAAGAGCTCAAAGGCAAAAAGCTAAAATGACGATTTAATTTGTGTCACAAGCAGACAGCGTTTTAAGCCAACCAAAAATGCTAGGGGCTCTGCTGAAAATGCCTTGCTAAAGCGATATCAATCGTTCAAAGCATCGCAGCATTTTTTTTTTTTTCTTTGCATTTAGACTTTTTGCTTGCTACTATACGAAATATCCACGGAATTGTTACTAGAATCTCACAGATATTTCACAGATAGTTGGTTTCTATAATGTATCTGGCTCTTGTTTTAATTTTTTTTTTTTTTCCGTTATTATGCTTGTTTTTTTTTTTGTCATCTGCTGATGTTGTACATGCACAATGTTGGTTAGTTGGTGTGGTATTTGTCCCATCCCTCCAACCCTGTGACTGGACAGCTGTGTAAAAATGACAGTGATGAGCGCTGTGTTTTACTCAAAGTTTAAATTTTTTCTTCAACTCTTTGAGATGAGTAAAAAAACGCAGAGCCCTCAGCGCTTCAGTGTGAAATAGATGCTCATGGCCTTCTAAAAACTCAGCACTCCCATAAACGCTTGCGTGGAATGACGCTTTGGTGATCACACGGCCTTATGGTTTAGTGTATTTGTTATTTGACGTAATGGAGCATTTAACTTTTAGTGCCACTCGCAGGACATTTCAATTCAGAACTGCAGTGACATTTACCAAAAAAAAAAAAAACGTCATAAACGTTGTCAGATTCAAGTTCATCTGTTCTGGAAAGAAACTAAACATGCTTTTTGTGCCACTGCCTGGACATTTCACATTGAAACTGTCATGAAACATGCCCACTTTTTGCCAAGGGCATATTTTTCTAATGAGCCCGCTCTGTAAAATGTGCATATTGTTCTGGAATTAAAGATTGGATTTATATCATATTTTAGGGAGACACATTTATTTGACCAATTGTAAGGATACATAATAAGTTTCTCTAAATGAGAGCTGAATTCATTAAACACATGACTAAAAATTAACAAGGCCTATTGAGCTCTAGAAAAAAATGTATGTTATAATTAATGTAGTGCAAGTTAACATTAATTATAAATTAAATGTCATGTTCTGGTATGGTATGGGAGACCAACACTTGGATTTTTTTAAATTTCTGTAACTTTTACACTTTTCAACCAAATTAAAGCCAAAATCTAACTTTTCTAACACAAGCACTACACAAGCATGGAGCCTTTTGGCATACACAGGCTGAGAGTAGGCTATATGTCAAATATCATTGGAGCTCATGTCTAATGAAGATTCACAATGAAACTCAATTAACTTGCAAACATTAATGAGATTTAAAAGCTACAGCAAGCATGAAGAATTTAACATTTCCCATCTGTTCCTCACACAAAACTATACAGCATCAGTATACTTGAAATATGCTGCACAGTTCACAGCAGGAAGAAAATCATGGAAACCACATCCATTCATCTACTTTCCAAACCGCTTGTCAACAACATGACGATTATTAAATAAAGACATAATTCTTATTCGTAATTATTTCTGTTATAATGAAAACTGCAACAATTTTGATGGAGCAACGTGTAACTGCACGACCTACAGTATGATAAAGTAATACATTCCTAAGGCGCTTCACGTTTGCGCACTACAGCCTCTCTCTCTCTCTCTCTCTCTCTCTCTCTCTCTCTCTCTCTCTCTCTCTCTCTCTCTCTCTAAATAAACATTCAAACGTCTCCCACCCATTTCAGCTTGAAGCAACCTCACTAGCATTAGAAACCGGTTGCATAAGGGCTTTACTGTTGAGCGCATAAATGAAGTATCTCCATAAGCACCGTAATAGGCTATATTGACTGAAACGATTTGTCACGATATGAAAACCAGCAGACAGCACAAACTACAGAATACGCACGCGCAACGTGTTATTTCTAACAAACTAGGATCTGACCGATTGAATTTCCAACACTAAGATGTAGTTTTTGTAACAGTGAATTAATTCGTAATCATTACAATATTTAAGTTCAAAATATAATGAAAACACATTTCTCCTCGATAATACATTGGAATTTTGAATGAAAATAATTTTATGAAATGTGGTACAAGTTTTCATTGACAGTTATACGTTGTTACAAGAGTAATCCATTTTCCCCCTCATTTCCTATGAGAAATATGCCCATTGATTTACGCACAACTCTACACGTTCACTTTTACCTCAGTAAAACAAAAGCTTTGTCGCATCGTTAGTAGCCTATATTACAGTGTGAATAGTATAATGATCGATCGAAAGAGTGACTAAATCCATCTTAAAAATTGCATCTTTGAGCGATATCCTCTCAAAGTAGCAGTCGCCTGTCTTGCCGGTGATAAGCTCCCGCTCCTGGTCAGGCTCACCTCAGTGTATCTGTAGTCTGCAGTGGCGAGAGGAGACCTGTTAAACCTTCAAACAAATGACGTGTTCCTCAAAAACACTTACTCGTGAATAAAACACTGCGAGATTTTACAAAGAGGAGCCTTTCACGACGTTTTCCTGTCTTCAAATGTATGTGACACGCGTTTTACCCACCATTCACTCTTTAAAATATGAAATGCACCTCACCAGAGATAAATCCTTTTTTTTCCTCCGACGGACTTCAGACACTTTCTGTGCTCTGGCAGTTGATTTCCACCTCTGTCTCTCCACTTATTTTCCAGAAAATTCTTTCATGTCCAATGGGTGAATTTTGAAGTATTTGCCTCAGATGCTGAAAAAGGGTAGTGGGGGAGCGCTGGTAATGTTGGTAAGCCTGCCCTCCTCAAACGAACCTTCCCGCCCCCTCCTCCTCTCACGCACAGATTGGTGCTGGATCGCGACAAATTTCCCGCTCGGAGGAAGGTTTAAATACATCGCTGTGGATCGTTTCGAAGCAGTTAGATGAAGGCTATGGTGACCCTTTGGCAGAGCGACGCGACTTAAAGTAATAGTTCAACCAAAATTGTGTTATCCTCATGTTGTTCCAAACCTTAATTTTCATTGGAATCATTGGATTTATTTTAATGTCACGTAGCCTATTCCCTTGATCAAAAAGAAAAAGAAAAAAGGAAACCATAATGTAACCAAAGTGGCGAGTTAAATTGTAGACTTAAGACAAACCCTATTACAAACCATGTGGACTATACTCGTGCTTATATGATTTTATTGGACACATTTCTTTCTCCTCTATAATTGTAAGATGAGTCATCAATATTTCTGGTTTGTTTCCTGGAAGTAAAATATTTTACACAAATATTTCAGTAGGCTAATTAGTCTCACAAATATTTAGACATTTTATGCAAATATCTACTAAGAAAATCATCTAAACGTATCAAATAGTACACCACCGTAGAGATGGCCTTGAAGCTGAGAGTGATAAGCTAAAGGCAAAAAAATAAAAAATATCCTCCTTCATATCAAATCAAATCAAATGTTGATTTCATAAGCTCTTTATGCAATTGCAGTTTCACTAGTCCAGTCAGTTTATATGAAAAAAGCTGTGCAGCTATTTTATGGATCTCACAATTCTGGCCTTGTAACACTGGTCTATGGTGTTATTTGGTGCACTTACTATCTAGTCACTAGCGTTGTTTCTTTAAAATAAATACTGTACCAAGAGGGTCCAAAGTTTGTCGCACCTGCCAATGATTGGTGAAATATGAAAATTTAGTGGACATAAATAATTATTTCTGTCACATTTTGCCTGTTTTGTTTGGAATTTAAGTAAATTTTAATACTTAAATGCACAGTAACTAACGCTTGTTAGTTTTGCATGGTTACTAGTTTGTTTTTCTTTGTCTCTTGTTAATTGTTGCCATGTTGTTTGATTTGCCCTCATGTGCCTCACCTTTGTCTAGTTAATTTATTTATATGTGTATTTATAGCCATGGCTGTGTCCAAAATTTAGATTTTTATAGAGGGTATGCATCAATGGCATTTTCCAGCTAGAACACGCCCCTCAGCCAGGACTGAGTGGAAGAAGAGCTTCTGCATGACTGGAGTTAAAAGGGGAAAACACGATTAAAACAAATGATTATAAGTTTAAACTAAAGATTGTTCTGTACAGCTTATCAAAATAATCCATTGATCCAGGATTCGTGTGTTTCTGACATTTTTTTCTTCTGAAGACACGAAAGAGAACTTGTGCACATTATGAGAAGATCTTTCGCTGTGCATCCGAAAGCACACACACCTCTCACAAGCCCGCATATTGAGTTCTCTTTTAAGTCTTGTGGTTAAACTGACAAACTCACATAAAAAGTATGTCAACATGTCCATCTTGATGAGTATCCAAGCAGATAGTCTCTATATGCCTTAAGTGAAATTTACAGTCGAGAAAGACGATGCATATCCTGCATTAGTTCTTAAAGGGACAGTAGCCTTTACTGCTGTCTGTTTAATGTCAAACAAAAGATAATGACATCACTCACTGCTCTTGATTGAACTGTACCAGCTTTTGTAAGTTTAATAAGGATTAATCTTGAATTTAAACAGTTAAATATGCAGTTATTTTACATTTGATTATTTATTCAAATTCTCTACCTAAAAACTAATGTTAGACCTACCTGAAAAATCATAAAAGCATTGTTTATTTTATTAGTATATTTACTCAATAGTATTTATTTGTGCTGCTGCTTGTATTTAAGTTATTAGTTCTTATTTTCTTTATTTTTATTAGTCCTTTTTTCCCTGAACATATACCGAACCATACTGAAACTGTGAACCTAAGACCATGATACAAACCAAACCCTGAGCAATCTGTACTGTTACACCCCTAGCATAATGTATGTAAGGGGGTGCCACAAAATTTTTAACATTTTCAAAGGGTGCCATGACTGAAAAAAGGTTTGGAAACACTGGTCTAGACAGTGCGCAAATTGTGCCTCTTTTATAATCACTTAAATCTGTCACTCATTCATTGAACGCAATATCCCAAAGTTCCATTATAACAATCAGTGAAACTCTGAAGTCTAACACAATGAATCTCTTATTTATATAATTTCTACACATAGAGATGATTAGCGGCTATGTAGAACTCGGCACTGGACAACAATTCGAGCGGGAGTGGATTCTAACTTATAACTAAAACATGTGATTCGCCATTGCGTTATAGAAAATCAACAAACATGTCTGCGATTCTGTACTGATTTAACTTAATATTACCAACCGTTAGCAATTTAATCATTTGATGAGCACAAACACAGATGCACACTGGATCTTTTGGCAACTGTTTTTCACTGAAAAAAATCTGCTATTATTTTAAATTCTTAAAGGTACACTATGTAGTATTTTGCAGTAAAACATCCAAAAACCACTAGGCCAGTGTTATATATTTTGTTCAGTTGAGTACTTACAATATCCCAAATGTTTCCAACTCTTTGTAAATTGTGAGAAAATTGCTATTTTAACTAAGGACCGGGACGTTTCAGCATAGTGTTTGAGCGAGTCGCCTGTCAATCGCGTCATATCTGTGTTACCATCGGTTTTATTCTGCAGAATCGCTTTTCTCTTAGCAGTGTGAACATCTCACAGCAACGCCGAGGCGAACGCATAGAGTAACGTCATAACATAATTTTAAACACACTTAAATGTATCTAATATGATAAACAGAGCTGAGGTACCTTATAATCATGACCGGAAAATGCGGAAGTCCGCATGCCCGGCGACTGTGTCCCGTCCCGTCATAATAAAAGTTCCGGTACTCACAAGCCGTGTGCTTGTATAACAATCGCTCCAGCAGCCGTGCTCAGCTCCACAACACTCTGTACTGCTCTGCTTTACACTACAGTAACGTTAATAACCGCATCCATGAACATGATTTCTGCCCGAGTCCTATCCTGATTCTTTCCCACCGGCTGTGAGGGGAAGACCACATTTCCCAAGATACTGCGTGCACACTTGGCGTCATCAAACTATGCCTTTGTTTAGAATGGGCGCCCTCCAGTGGACGGAAAATTGCATAGTGCACCTTTAAAGAGGATTACAGGTCCTAGGCCAGCAGTTATGGGCATATTTTCCTTAATCAGTAGCAAAAGCAGGAGGTGGCAGTGGTTTGAGTGAGAAAATATGCTATTTATTATCAAGTCCGTCTCAGTTGGTCCAGAGGGGGAACAGGGATGCCCATGGGATCCATGGCCAAGCCTCCCTTGACATCCCACCACACAAACACACACACCTGGCGCTGGGCCTTGTTTTGTGTTTTTCATGGGATTCACGCTCTAAACCAATGCTCTCTCAGTCATTTTGCGAGCCATTGGGGGGTAACCGCAGTCAGTCCAGCTGACAGTGTCTATACATTGCTGCATTCATATTTTCTTCAAGCAAGTCCTCAAGTATAGTCTCCAAGTTTGCGCCACTGAAAAATATCCCCACAGCATGATGCTGCCACCACCATGCTTCACTGAAGGGGCCATTTAGGCCAAAGAGTTGGCAAAATCCAGGTGGTCTGTCATGTGCCTGTCTGGCCACTCTACCATACAGGCCTGATTGGTGGAGAGCTGCAGAGCTTGTTGTTCTTCTAAAAAGATCACATTCCCCAGAGATACACTGGAACTCTATCAGAGTGACCATCTGGTTCTTGGTCATCTCCCTGTCCAAGGCCCTTCTCCTTCCGATTGTTCAGTTTGGCTAGCTCTAGGAAGGGTCCTGTTGGTTCCAAACTTCTTTCATTTAATGCCACTGTGCTCATTGTGGACTTCAATGCTGCAGAACTTTTTACTGTCCCTTTACTCAGATCTGTGCATCGATACAATCTTGCCTTGAAGGTCTACAGATAATTCCTTGGACTTTTTGGCTTGGTTTGTGCTCTGACATGCACGGTTAAATGTGGGACCTCATAAAGACTGGTGTGTTCCTTTCCAAATCATGTCCAATCAACTGAATGTACCACAGGTGGAATCCAGTCAGTTTTAGAAACATCTCAAGGATGATCAATGAAAGCAGGATGCACCTGAGCTCAATTTTGAGTGATATGGCCAGTGGTGTAGTCTATGTGATACGCAGGTATACGCCGTATACCCACTAGGAAAGGACAAGGATTTCCGTATACCCACTTAAAAAAGCGTGAGAATACGTAACAATATCGTTTTGTGACAGAACTTTAATTCATAAATTCACCACCTCTGTGTTGCGAACACAGACTGTGGTTGCAATTGCGAATCACTAACGTTTTTGGACCATTCGGGCTTCCGTGGCCTGTGACATTGTTGCTTGGCTGTCTTTTTTGGCGCAAGTTTGAAATTAACTAACTAATGTAAAAGAAGATATGAAATGAAAGTAGACTCTTTGAGTGTTTTTGTAAGCCTGCCCCTAAAGCTACAGCAGCTTCGCGTGACACTTCAGCTGTAGCAGATGACACGGACGTTACAAAAAATCCAGTGCAACTCGCAATTTTGACCAAACACCACAACTTTTCTGCACTTTGATCAATTATTCGCTGCGTCCTGATTTTTACACTAGCACATCTCTGCAGTCTGAGCGCGACTCAGCGCGACTCTGACTCGCTCATATCTGAGGTAAATCATTAACACCATTACCACTTACATTACAGGTTTTATTGAACTAAATACATTGCAATCGGCCAAAACGAATATGCAGTTTACTTTTCTAAACAAAAGCGCTCCAAGTCCGTGTTTCTCACACTGTTCGTGTGAATCGCGGCACAGTTCTGCACACACACACAAAATACCGGCAGTTCAATGGGGGACACGCATCTCTTAAACGGGCCACGCTATATTCCTCCTCCAGGTATGGTGTGGTACTGGTGCGCTCCCAGGTCCGCATGAAAGCTTTCACATTACCAATTTTTCATAAGAACTGTGCCCTGTTCTAAAACTAAACTGCCAGAGTAAAAACTCCGAAACTCAGAAGACAACAATCTTCAAGATACAGTAAAGCTCCCATGTAGGCCTAATTCGGATTGGCACCTCAAAATAATGTGTGTGCGTGTGTGTGTGTGTGTGTGTGTGTGTGTGTGTGTGTGTGTGTGTGTGTGTGTGATGGGTAGGTTTAGGGGTATAAACAAATACTTAAGTAAATACTTATGGATGTGTGATTTTTTATTATTATTTTTTTTTTTGTAAATTTGCAAAGATTTCAAACAAACTTCTTTTACATTGGGGTATGGGGTATTGTTGGTAGAATTAAGGAAACAAATAATGAATTTCCATTTTTGGAATAAGGCTGTAACATAACAAAATGTGGAAACAATGAAGCACTTTGAATACTTGGATGCACTGCACAGTATGTCACTTGCCTCTCATTCTACCTCTCAGTGAAACTGCACCCGTTACAAAAACATGAAGAACAATTTTTGTTCATCATATGTTAACTTTGGGGGATTAGTGTGAAGAATGTTTAACATATGCATCACCACATGGAGTACTTAAAAAAGAGAGATTCGTGAGTTTTGACAATGTTTTCTCAAGGAGACAGTTTTATATAGATCATTCATGTAATTTTCTGTACATCTGCCAATTGTAAGATAATCATTCTAACAATTTGATTTAAACCATGTGTCATGTGCCAATTAGAGAAAACGTCCCCGGTTACGTATGTAATGTTAGTTCCCTGAGAACAGGGAACGAGACACTGCATCAGCTGATGCTACGGGGAACGGCAGCTGGACGACCCTGAAATGAGGGGAGGCCGGGTAGGGATAAAAGCTCCTGCCGAACTACTGACAGGAGCCCGGGGCAACTTGCCAGGGCAACACGCCACCGCGAGATGCCACCGCCATCCCATCAACAGCCTAGGCCAACTTGATGCACTAGCATCGGTCTGGAAAAAAACCCCAAAAACAAAGGCCCTAAAAAGGGCTGGGACAGACCTTACTGCAGCTCATGTGCTAGCCTGACCTCACACACTCATCTAGATATTTCACTAGCAGAGGTGCTAATGCTATCCAGAGGTGGCTATGGCTAAAAGTTTGGCTAGGAGAACGCACATTAGTTTACATTGCCGCTCCATGCCCGCGGGCATGCGCGGTGGCCTCAACTGCTCATATTACACATATCCAGAAGAGAAACTGCCTCCATAAACCACAGTGCTACGCTAGCAAACGTACAGCCTACATAAACACTCTGTGTTTATCACAAACATCGTTCTAACCACTTTAACTGGGGGACTACAGGCCCAGACTCCAACTGATAAAACTGTTACACATCCGCAAAACATCCCTCAGGGAAGCATAGAGTCCAAACATACGGGAAAAGAGAGAATGTTTGCCCTAAAAGGGGACTCAACCGCTGTCTTCCAGTGCCTCATCGCTTCATGTAACATGCATGCTTCGGCACACCAAACTGAGGGTGGGGCGCTCTCACACACCAGCCTGGCAGACCGTCAGAGTCTCACATCCACTCATTATTGTCCCGCCCGGCCTGATGTAAAGCGCGCCCGGGGAGAAAGAGGAAAAAAGGAAGGGACACTACATCACATTCTCCTTGCCCTCGGGGGCGGAGACTCACTGCACTTCCGGCGCTGGAAGCGGTTCTCTGGAAGCAATGTCCCTCCTCCTGTTGCGGGTGTCCCGCCTCTTCTGCGCCCTGCTCCTCCATGGAGGGGGCGCATGAGAGGCCACGCTACCACACTGGCCCTGCCGATGATCCTCGGATCTCGACGGGCCAGGGACACCCTCCTGCCTGGGCGCCGCCCCGGACCCCAGCGGGATACATGTTCTATAAGCCGCCGAGCGCACCCTCGCCTCTCTGAACCTTCCCACCACCACCTCAACGGAGGTGCCGAAAAGCTCAGAGGACGAGACCGGGGCATCGAGGAGAAAGGCCTTTTCTTTCGCCCCGATGTCCGCGAGGTTCAACCACAGATGCCTCTCCGTGGCCACCATAGCCGCCATCGACCGTTTCCTCAAAGGGAAAACGCTCAGAGTTCACGCAGGAAGCCCCCTCAACAACCTCCCGCGCGTGCTCTTCCCCCAGGCAGAGGACATAAAGAGTATGCGTGTCCTCAGGCATGAGAAACCTGGGACACGGGTCAGCGCACTTCCTGTACGCACCTTTACGCTTTTGTGTGCATTTCATCTTTGGTTTGGACTTTCTAACGAGTCAGACAGTACAGTCCCTGAAGACGAAAGGATAGCGTCCTGTTGGCACGGTGCCCTTTTATACTTCCTGGTCGCATGGGGATGACGTCAGCAGCTGCCGACGGTCAGTAGGATTGTGATTTGATAGTGATTTCAGACACCTGGCACACTGAAGGCATTCCCCGTAGTGTCAGCTGACGCAGCTCGAGTTCCCTTTCGAAAGGGAAATGATATTTTTGTAATGTAGATAGAGCTATAATTATTGTGATTTTTTTAATGTAAGATCAGGTGTGGCCATTTGAACTTGAATATGCAAGGCTTCTGGACTTATCCAGTTCAAGTTATGTTGGCTGTTTTGCTGCTTGATGTAGAAAATTAGTATTTTTTTTCTATTGTTTAATTTATTATCACAATAATTAACACACTGATTTTATAAATGCAAATATTTGTATCTGTTTACAAAACTTTTTCGTTCTTCTAGATATGTATCTTGTGTCTAATGTATATGAAGTGATGTAGCTTATTTCCGCATTGAATAATAAGGTTGATTCTGCACAATGCTTCTAAAGCTGTCTGTTTATTGTTTAGTCACATCATACAGTTGCAATTTAATATTAATACACTGTAGACCTGCTACTGTAAACGTTACTGTGAGAGTAGACAGAACTAGATAGAGTAGGTAAGTAGATGTCACTACAATTAGTAGCCACAAATATAATATAAATTCACTTGGTATCAAACAGGCATATATTAAACAGCAACGGCCTGAATTCTCATTTTAACTGCTAAGGCAGAGGTAATGCTCAATTTTGGGTGGAATTCCCCAGATATTTTAGCCACACTGTAATCCATTTTCCCCCCTGAGAGTCTGGCCCCCAGGGTCCAAGATTAACACCTAAGTAAAAATGGGCTTTGGCAAGAAAATTTGGGATTTTTATAGGTTACAATACAATGCTTGCACATTAAGTTTTTAGCATACACTATAGCATGAATACAATGGGGTTGCCTTTTTTATTGATTTAATAATAATAATAATAATAATAATAATAATAATAATAATAATTATTATTATTATTATTATTATTATTATTATATTTGTTGTTTTAGTAAGTTTTAGATTTTAAATTGATTTTGTAATTTAAATGTTATATAAAACTGAACAATATTTGTTGGTTATTTATTTCATTCATTTGTTATTTATTTGCAATGACCTAAAAAAAACTGCACTAATTTCACATTTATGAATGCTGTAATTAAATGTGAGAAATTACTGTTAATTTCTGTAATCTTATTTATTTATTGTTAGTTAGTTAGTTAGTTAGTTAGTTAGTTAGTTAGTTAGTTAGTTAGTTAGTTAGTTAGTTAGTTAGTTTTATCTCTGGTATTATACTAGCCTAGAAATCTAGACGAACCCTTGCGGCAGCAAATTTAATCTGCCCGCAAGTGTCATCTAGGAACTCTCAATACCCTTCTGGAAAAAGGAAGGGCCAATCACATCATGTATAGAGTTGGCGGGCGGGGCCATAATGACGACGGCCGAGTTGCGTTTGCGTCCTTCTGTTGTCTAGTAAACACAGAAACTGGCGAACAGCAGCGGTCTTTCGAATCAGCTTTAACTGAGATTCTGGAAGACTTGGAGTTAAGCTTTTCTCTGAGAAAAGAACAAAGAACAGCACTGAAGTCATTCTTAAAAAGGGAAGATATGTTCAGAGTTTAGCCGACCGGATACGGCGAATGTTTAATCTGTCAGCGAGCTCTGCTTCACCTTCGTTGCTCTGGTTGGTGGTAGCGCATCCTATCGCGTGCAGAGGGAGTTTGAAAGACAACCTTTTATCCCGCTCATCGGATTGAGCCCTGTCTATGGTGAGTTTCCAGACCAAACATCTTGATGTGGGTCTGGTTTGTCAGGCTAGTATTATACTATATAACACTATATATACTATATACAAAAATTCATGCAACCATGTAATCAAAAGGGTTAAAATTACCATATTAAATATTATACAATATATTGTTAACTTTTTTTTTTTACCAGCCCTTCAGAGAGTCCCCTTTTTGCAGTGGCAAAAACAGCTCTTTTGGAATCTCTTGCATGCCTCATGGGGATATTGTATTTAAATATTGTACTCAAATGTTCCTCCACATCTCTACATATTTTGGTCCAATATTTTATTTTTATGAAAGTTGCGTTCAGCAATTGCTGCTGAAGTGTGAATAGCCCCAAAGTAATATTTTTTTCTGTTTGTTTTTTTTCCTCGAGGCTAAGGCATGGCTGTCCTTGACTATTGTGAGTGAGCTTAATCAGGAGAGCAGAATTAGCACTATTTCTACAGATTTCAGGGTTCCTATATCCTGCTAAGGCACAACCGCAGATAAGGAAAGATCTACAAGGAACCTTAAGGAAATCATTCTTGCTTCCCATGCTTTCACGTTAGATCTCATACCCTGCCATCTTGTAAATAAAGTCTTTGCACATGAAAAAAAGGATTGGCTAAAAATTGTATCCACAGTTTATACCTTAAAGAAGTTTGGTACAGATTACAATATCTAAATCTACCACCCTATCGCTATAATGAGTGTAATAATACTGCATATAATAATACATTTGTAATAAGCTCTATTAATTTCATTTTTTTTTATATTTAATGGCATCATATCTTAAAGGGATACTCCACCGTTTTTTTTTTCATATTAAACTATGTTATTCGCTTAACTAAGACGAGTTGACACATACCTTTCTCATCTCAGTGCGTGCACTTAATCGCTCTGACGTGCGGTGATATTTTGGTAGCACTTAGCTTAGCCCACTAAGCCATGTTCATTCATTAGGTACCAAACAGAGATCATGTTATAAGCGACCAAACACCTCTACATTTTCCATATTTAAATACAGTTACACGAAAAGTTGAACGACCAAGTATGGTGACACAAAATAAAATGTGGCACTTTTCTAAGCGGATTAAAAAGGATAACTATTATTGTATGGCAGAATAGCACTTCTGAGTATAGAAAAAATAGCACAGTAAAAAGAATCCTCCCTCAAAATCTCCCCCTCACTCATTTCCGTCAATAGGGGGAGAACATTTTTCAGGCGTGACTTTTTTACTGTATACTCTATACATTATAGTTCTCCTTTTTAACCTGCTTAGAAAAGTGCAACGTTTTATTTTGTGTCACCATACTTGGTCGTTCAACTGTTTGTGTAACTGTATTTAAATAGGGAAAACTTGGAGGTGTTTGGTCGCTTCTAACTTGATCTCTGTTTGGTATCTAATGAATAAACTGGGCTAAGTTTTTCTGTTACATTAAGTGGATTTATCAGAAACTTTCACAATGAGAAATAATTCCAGAAAACGTCTCGGGTTATGTATATAACCCTTGTTCCCTGAGAGGGAACGAGCACTGCGTCGGAACGACGAATTTGGGGATGCTACCTAAGAATCAAGCATCTGAAGTATGAATGAAACTAGTCCAATCCTGATTGGTGCTGTCATGACGTAGATGTGACGGCATACCCGGAAGCTATAAAGGGGAGCCCGGTGCATTGTAGTGTCAATTATCGCGATGAAGCAAATGCTTTCAGGCGATATGCGGTATGGTGACGAGACGCAGTGCTCGTTCCCTCTCAGGGAACAAGGGTTATATACATAACCCGAGATGTTCCCTATATTGAGGGAACATCTCGGGTTATGAGATGTTCGCACTGTGTCGGAACGACGAATTTGGGGAACGAGTACCCACTAGGCCACACCAAGGATACACCTGCCCTATTGTGAAGCTGGAAACCAGGCACAATTAGGACTGGAATACCCTGCCGCCGGGTGTCGTAGGGAGGTGCAAGCTGTAAATCTTATAAAAGTGTGCCGAGTAGCCCAACCGGCCACTTCGCAGATGTCCTGCATAGGGACTCCGGAGAGAAGGGCCACCGAGGAGGCCATGCCCCTGGTGGAATGGGCCCTCAAGGCTATAGGTGAAGGCAGATTGTACACCTGATATGCCAAGGCTATAGCCTTCACAATCCAATTACTAATAGTATGGGTTGATGCAGGCAACCCTTTCTTGGGTGAGCCAAAACCCACTAACAGCTGGTCTGATTTGCTCCACTGAGCTGACCTTTCCAAATAAACCCTCAGGGCCCGAACCGGGCACAAGAGGAACAGTCTCCCTTCTTCTGCCATCACGTGTGGCGGGGAATGAAACGCCTGAAGCACCAAGGACCTGACCACACTGGATGGGACCTTAGCCCAGGTCTAGGGTTCAGTATGGCTTTGACTCCTCCGAGGCAAACTCCAGACAGGTTTGTGTAATTGCCAAGGCCTGAAGATCCCCCACTCTCCTAAGAGAGGAAATGGCTAGGAAGAATGCTACTTTAAGCGTCAGATTCTTGGGTTCTGCCGCTTCCAGTGGTTCGAAGGGGGCCTCAGCCAGACCCTCGATGCACCACTGCCAGATCCCATGTTGGTACTCTGGTACGGACTACAGGTCTTATGCTCCGCGCCCCACTGAGGAAACGTACAACCCCTCAGGGGCCAGACCCAGAGGTTCCATATTTCAGGGCGAGGGGGAAATATTGTGCCCACTGTATGCGACAGGAGGTCCCTCCTTAGAGGGACCTGCCACGGGGGATCCACCAGCAGAGCTATTATAACTGAGAACCAAACTCGAGTCGGCCAACGAGGAGCCACCAGAAAAAGACTGACTCCTTGTTGCCGGACTCTCTCCAGGACCCCTGGGAGCAGAGCGATCGGGGGAAATGCATACAGACGCAGCCTCTGCCACGTCTCAACCATGGCATCAAACCCCAGCAGGGCTGGATGCGTGAGGGAAAACCACAGTGGACAGTGGGACGTCTATCGCGACGCGATCAGATTCACTTCCACTGGGCTGAACCTCCTGCATATTGAATCCACCACCTCTGGGTGGACCCGCGATTCCCCGGGCCTCAGCCCCTGCCTCGACAGTATGTCTGCCCCCTGATTCTGTATCCCCGGGATATACATTGCCCTGAGGGATAACAGTTTCCCTTGTGACCAACGGAGAATGAGATGCACCAATTTGCATAAGGGGCGTGATCTGGTAAAAAGAGCGATTTGTTTGTAAACCAGACATCACTAGAGTGATGATCGGGTCACAAGTGAAGAAGAAATGGTTCACGTTTGTGCCTTTCCGAATTGTGGCAACAGAGTGCGAAAATTTGCAGCGAACACTTTGACAAGGATGACTAACTTACACAGACACAACACAGCGGGGCCACTTGAAGAAAAGTGCCACCATTCTGTGGTCGATGACGGGTGCAATAATTGTGGAGGAAATGTAAACTTTATTTATCCTTCCATTTGGGCACACACGGCTTTAGGAAAGATGTGCAGAAATAAAATAATCACGCTTTACACAGACAACGCCCAACTGGACTATTTGCCTTTTTTTATGGCTACACTGAGTTCCCATGGGACTTCAGCGCGAGACTAAAGCTAGCCATCTAAAACGCTATTTAGGTGAATTTAAACAATGGCTAAGTGGCTAAAAGCATCTCGTTGTCATGTAAGGGCCCTGTTCATTTGACATTTTAATTGCATTTTGTGTCTGTTAAGAGGCACAAATACACCCTTTATGTTTATGCCTCTATAACTGCCGTTTTAGCTGAGTGGGGTCTCTGGGCATTAAATGATGTTTCTTAAAAAAAAAACTAAGTTCGGGAGAAGCACGTTCAAATGATCTACCTAATCATGATGTCATTCCAACCAGCTGTCAACAATCAGTAATCAACATGTCTACCAATCAGCTCAAGTGGAGGATCACATAAATACCCAGTCAACTCACCAACGTTCCTTGACAAAGTTTGCAGCATTCTGGCAGGTCACTTTTCTACCCACGCTGTCAACATGGCTCCACATGCTGCTTGAAGCTATGCTACAATGCTACAAAACTTTCCTTACAAATTCCTAAGCTACCTAAAGCCCCTTTTGGCCGCTTTTCATCAGCATTATTTCAAACCTATGGCTCCTCAACATCACGGTAAAAGAATTCCTGTTTTTTCCAAAGTGTAATGTGGTCTTTGCCACAATTCAATCAATGAGGAGTCAATTGTTTGAGCAGCGCTCAGACACTGTAAAGAGTGCACACTGCACAGACTTACAGCAGGACAGCTACAACAGCTCCTGTCCCAAGAAATAGAAATGTATCTTAAATAACATAGTTCCGGCACGCATCAAGCTTTGTTGTGATCTTGCTGCCTCTGTGTACGACAGACAGAAACTTGTCACACACAAAGTGCATTTGCCGTGGTGATGAACAATAAATTTACTCGCTCGCAAAGCGAATGAATGTAAAATGGACTGCACACAAAGTGCATTTGCCGTGGTGATGAACAATAAATTTACTCGCTCGCAAAGCGAATGAATGTATCGTGAGGCTAAGTAACTTAAATGTTGACAATACAGCATAATGATTATTAAAGCCATCTTATATTTTGGAGACAGAAACATACATCACATCTTCCTAATTGTGATTAAACTTTTGAATGTGGCGCCGTGTTGCGTTCAGAATATTACAGTTTCAGAGCATTTACAATCAATGTATGGCGCCAAGTTCTTATGAACCAGGACTGTTTTCTTTAATGTGATTATTTTGTAATGTTGTATGCTAAATTTAATAAGAGTTGGACCCAAATGGGTCTCTTTCAAAATAAGAGTCCCATTATGGTTTTACAAACATGCTTTTCCATTTTGTTCCATCTAACTTTTTCTCCACCACAGAAGCAGTGATGTTCCATCTTCTCCCACAGGAGCTCAGTTTCTCTGGCTAATTTCTCCTCTGCCATAACAGTGCTATTCTCTCTGCTCCCACAGGAGCTCAGTTTTCTGGCTAATCTTTTTCTCCTCTGCGCCACAGCAGCGCTGTTATCTCTGCTCCCGCAGGAGCTCAGTTTCTCCGGCTATTTTTCTCCTGTGCCACAGCAGTGCTGTTCTTTCTGCTCCCACAGGAGCCCAGTTTCTCTGGCTAATTTCTCCAGTATCCATAACAGTGTGTTTCCTTTTGCTCCCACAGGAGCTCAGTTTCTCTGGCTAATTCCTCCAGTGTCCATAACAGTGTGTTTCCTTCTGCTCCCACAGGAGCTCAGTTTTTCGGGCTAATCTCTTCTCCACTGCTGTAGCAGTGCTGTTCCCTCTGCTCCCGCAGGAGCTCAGTTTCTCTGGCAAATTTCTCCACCGCCAAAGCAGTTGTTGTTCCCTCTGCTCCCACAGGAGCTCAGTTTTTCTGGCTAACCGTTTTTCCACTGCTCCCACAGGAGCTCAGTTTTTCTGGCTAACCGTTTTTCCACTGCTCCCACAGGAGCTCAGTTTTTCTGGCTAACCGTTTCTCCACTGCTGCAGCAGTGCTGTTCCCTCTGCTCCCACAGGAGCTCACTTTTTTCTGGCTAACCGTTTCTCCACTGCTGCAGCAGTGCTGTTCCCTCTGCTCCCACAGGAGCTCAGTTTCTCTGGCTAACCGTTTCTCCACTGCCAAAGCAGTGTTGTTCCCTCTGCTCCCACAGGAGCTCAGTTTTTTCTGGCTAACCGTTTCTCCACTGCCAAAGCAGTGTTGTTTTTTATGCTTCCGCAGGAGCTGAAGAAAATCAGCATTTGGTCCTACCCATTGCAATGTTTGAGAATGAAATTTATCCATCTGACGAAGATCCTCTACAGCATCCCACAGCTGCAAGGGACACCACAACCCAACAAGACACCGTGACTGAATCTCCAGCAACACAGCGTGGCCGTCGGCCCAGCCGAGCCACATCCCGCACACCGAGACGCAGAGGCTTGCCATCGCCTCCACCTTCAAGACATCCACCATCTCCAGCTTCCTCCTACTCCTCAGTACAACCTACGATTCCAGCAATAGAGAAATGGACCGTACTAGGGTTAAGACAAGTGCTAATCAGTGTCGATGATAATTTTTCCAGAAGAATTAATAAAGCCAAATTATACAACCTGTACGTGTCACTTCAAGCAGCTTCTCCATCTCCAAAATCCACTCCACCTTCCAAAACTACAAACAGGTCAAGGAAACATAAGGATCCGAACTCACGCTCTCAAAAGACCCTTTCTCCCACAGAACTGGTTCTTCCTCGAGCACCAGGCCACTGCAGCAGGCCCTCAGCTAGCCCGGGCCGCACCCCAGTTCCAGCCACCGCTGCCATCGTCGCCGCCACCCAGCCCAACTCATCTCTCTGCTCCGCCGAGCCAGAGACCGTGGGTGTTTCCAGCATTGCACCTCAGGTTACAATACCAGTTTCCTCTGCCCCAGGCAATCCTTTAAGCGTAAGTACGCTTCCGCTAGCAGCTCAAGCTTTGTATCACAGCCTTTTCCTGTCACTTCTTCTAACCCCTTCCCTTGGCCTGCAGCCCCACCATCAAACTCTAGCGCGAGGCTGCCTCCGCTAGCGGTGCAGGCCCAGCTGCTTTTTGTCCTCCTTAGCATTCCTCTTTCCCCTTTTTTCCCATTCCTCCTTTGTCGGGGACCGACCGAAATGAGAGGTTGCCTCCGCAAGCGGTTTTCGGCCCCTGGTTTCTATCCGCCTAACACTTTTTCCCAAACTAGTGCTCCATTCACTCTGTTTTCTGCAACACAGATGCCCTTCCCGCCGAATGCTACAGCCTTGGAACTGCCCCCTGTCGCCAGCAACATTAGAGCACAGATCCTCACAGAAATTCAGGCTGTTGGCGCCAGAGGCGGACCCATTCCCATTCCCAACCCCAGTACCAAAGTATTGAGAGCTAATATTCCCATAAACCACCCATTGAGACCCCTCATTGACGCTTCTCTCAATTCCATCCTTCAAGCTGTTTCCCCCAGAACCCTCCAATCCTACCTAACTGCATGGAAGTGTTTCAAGTCTTTTCACTCCATATACAAGCTGAATTTTCCAGATTATTCTTTGCTTACCATCACTTCATTCATATCTTATTTCAACAGCATCAAGAACCTCCAAGTCAGCTCCATCAAGGGTCATCTAAGCTGAATTCAACAAACTTGTGTTTGGTCTGCCCTCTCCAGAAATAACCAATTCACAAACATCCATGCTCATCAAAGGCATCCAAAAAACTCAACCCACCCACGCAGACAACCAATAACTCTAGACATACTTACCAAATGTATCTCCACCCTCCGCCAAGGCTACCACTCCACCAATACTGCCCGCACTCTGGATGCAATGTTTATATTGGCTTGCTCCGGTTTTCTCAGAAGCTCAGAAATTACCATCACGTCCACCTTCAACCCAAAGCTTCATCCTATAATTTCAGACCTAGCAGTGCTAGATGACGAAACAATCTCTTACTTCATCAAACAAAGCAAGACGGATCAAATGAAAAAAGGGCAATCCATTTACATTTTCAACCTTCCATCACCAATCCAGCCGTATCAATCCATTTTAGCCAACCTACATTTCAGAAGTTTGCAGACTAAACTTTTATCTGAACCACTCTTCACAGACGATGCTAACTGCCCTGTCACACGTTTCTGGTTCCAAAAACACCTCAAGTCTATACTGATTCTATCCGGCATCTCGGCAGACAACTTTTCTAGCCATTCATTTCGCATAGGTGCAGCAACCACAACTGCTCAAAAAGGTCTCTCCCAGCACCAGATCCAAAAACTTGGTCGCTGGTCGTCAGAGGCTTTCAAGAGCTACATCCGCTCCAATCGCTCCCACATCAAAGAAGCCCAACAGACCCTCATCAGCTAAAATTGTTTCAGCTTCAGCTTGTTTCCATACACTCAATCCTACAGGATCACCACATCCACTCCAATTCAACATCACCAAATTCACTAAATGAATCAATAATATTCACTGCCGTAGCAGCATCTCTCCAGTCACTCCCGCAGGAACCCACCTCAAATTTTTCACTGCAGCAGTGTTATCTCCTCCGCTCTAATAGAAGCTCAGGATTCTCCATCCAGCTGGCTCTCACTGCCGCAGCAGTGTTATCTCCTCCGCTCTAACAGAAGCTCAGGATTCTCCATCCAGCTGGCTGTCACTGCCGCAGCAGTGTTATCTCCTCCGCTCTAACAGAAGCTCAAGATCCTCCATCCAGCTGGCTGTCACTGCCGCAGCAGTATCTCCCCCGCTCTAACAGAAGCTCAGGATTCTCCATCCAGCCGGCTCTCACTGCCGCAGCAGTGTTATCTCCTCCGCTCTAACAAAAGTTCAGGATTCTCCATCCAGCTGGCTGTTACTGCCGCAGCAGTTATCTCCTCCGCTCTAACAGAAGCTCAGGATTCTCCATCCAGCTGGCTGTCACTGCCGCAGCAGTGTTATCTCCTCCGCTCTAACAGAAGCTCAGGATTCTCCATCCAGCTGGCTCTCACTGCCGCAGCAGTGTTATCTCCTCCGCTCTAACAAAAGCTCAGGATTCTCCATCCAGCTGGCTCTCACTGCCGCAGCAGTTATCTCCTCTGTTCTAACAGAAGCTCAGTATTCCCCATCCAGCTGGCTTTCACTGCCACAGCAGTGTTATCTCCTCCGCTCTAACAAAAGTTCAGGATTCTCCATCCAGCCGGCTTATCTCCTCCGCTCTAACAAAAGTTCAGGATTCTCCATCCAGCTGGCTCTCACTGCCGCAGCAGTTATCTCCTCTGTTCTAACAGAAGCTCAGTATTCCCCATCCAGCTGGCTTTCACTGCCACAGCAGTGTTATCTCCTCCGCTCTAACAAAAGTTCAGGATTCTCCATCCAGCCGGCTTATCTCCTCCGCTCTAACAAAAGTTCAGGATTCTCCATCCAGCCGGCTCTCACTGCCACAGCAGTGTTTTCTCCTCTGCTCTAACAAAAGTTCAGAATTCTCCATCCAGCTGGCTCTCACTGCCGCAGCAGTGTTATCTCCTCCGCTCTAACAAAAGCTCAGGATTCTTCATCCAGCTGGCTCTCATTGCCGCAGCAGTATCTCCTCTGCTCTAACAGAAGTTCAGGATTCTCCATCCAGCTGGCTCTCACTGCCGCAGCAGTGTTATCTCCTCCGCTCTAACAGAAGCTCAAGATTCTCCATCCAGCTGGCTCTCACTGCCGCAGCAGTGTTATCTCCTCCGCTCTAACAGAAGCTCAGGATTCTCCATCCAGCTGGCTCTCACTGCCGCAGCAGTGTTATCTCCTCCGCTCTAACAGAAGCTCAGGATTCTCCATCCAGCTGGCTCTCACTGCCGCAGCAGTGTTATCTCCTCCGCTCCAATAGAAGCTCATTATTCCCCATCCAGCTGGCTCTCACTGCCGCAGCAGTATCTCCTTCGATCCAATAGAAGCTCAGCATTCCCCATCCAGCTGGCTCTCACTGCCGCAGCAGTATCTCCTCCGTTCTTACAGAAGCTAAGCTTTTCCATCCAGCTGGTTTTCACTGCCGCAGCAGTGTTATCTCATTCGCTCCAGCAGAAGCCCAGTTTCTCCAACCGACTTTACTGCAAAACAGTGTCATCTCCTCCGCTCCAACAGAAGCCAGTTCCTCCACCCAAAGGCCTCCAATGCCACAGCAGTGATACCGCCTCAGCTCCCGCAAGAGTTCCGTTTTTTCCATTCAACTTGCTTGTACTGCCACAGCAGTGATTTCTCCATATTTCCGCAGGAGTGTCAGTTCTACGTCCAACCCAGCTCACTGGTTTCGAAAAACAAGTTAAATGGCTCGTCTCCACGGCTGCAGCGGTATCGACAACTCGGCTCTCGCAAAGCCCGATACTCCATTGAAACTCGTTTCAATACCACAGCAATGTCGTCATCTCCATTCCCACAGGAGCCCAATCATCCGTGCAAATTGTTCGTTTGGATAGTTGGAAAGCAAGTTGAAACGTCTCGTATCCTCTGCCGCAGCAGTTATAGTCAATGTCGCTCCCGCAGGAGCTCTGATACGTCTTTTCAAAACCTGTTTCACTGTCTCAGCAGTCTCACCTTCTCCACCCCACAGGAGCCCAATTCTCTGTACAACTGGGTCTTCGGATAGTTTGGAAAGCAGATTTAAAAGGGCTCATCTCCACTGCCACAGCAGTATCACCAACCTCACTCCCGCAGGAGTTCTGTTCCTCCATCCAAACTTGTCCCACCCCCACAGCAGTGTCATCTTCTCAACTCCTACAGGAGCCTAATTCTTTGTACAGCCAGCTCATTGGATACGTTTGAAAGTATGCTGAAACAGCTCGTCTCCACTGCCACAGCACTGCTATCTCCTCTTGCCTACACGCAACCACCCCAGCTGACTACCAACGAGGTTCACCTTTCTGATATCACGACCATACAAACCTCAGACAATAATGAACAAGATCTCCCGATCCAGTGACTATCCCCCCCTTCGATTGGCACAGCACCAGTTCATGCTCTGCAACTTTTGGGGGGCATCAACATCATTTACTGGCTGCTGTCCTATGCTAGTAGCAATTTTTTGGGGGAGTACTCTGGGTTCGGGCCAAATACCGAGCTCGGAGCCCTCTCCTCGGACAGCACGCCAAATACGCATACCATTTATTCTATCTGAATTATTTGTAAGTGTGAACTCGTGAAATGATGTTTCTTAAAAAAAAAACTAAGTTCGGGAGAAGCACGTTCAAATGATCTACCTAATCATGATGTCATTCCAACCAGCTGTCAACAATCAGTAATCAACATGTCTACCAATCAGCTCAAGTGGAGGATCACATAAATACCCAGTCAACTCACCAACGTTCCTTGACAAAGTTTGCAGCATCCCTCCACCACCCCTTCTACCTCACACGCACCTGGTTAACTTTCCTAACCAGAAATACGGGGGGAGTACTCTGGGTTCGGGCCAAATACCGAGCTCGGAGCCCTCTCCTCGGACAGCACGCCAAATACGCATACCATTTATTCTATCTGAATTATTTGTAAGTGTGAACTCGTGAAATGTAATATCTCTGTGCACCAATCCGGTTTGTTTTTTTCCCTTTTTTCTATAGCCTGTACTCACAAAGATATAGTGATCAAGATTAACACAAAAATTCCCTGGAGTTGTCCTTTAAAGGACAACTCCGGTGAGAAATGAACCTAGGGGTAATTAACAGATGGTTACAGAGTAGATCGTTCTCTGGGATGCGTTTTTATGGAAATCGAATGTAAAGACTTTTATCTTTAAAAACAGATTAGCTTATAACACTAGTCTATAGGGCACAGAGTAGTGAAATTAAATCGCTAGTTAATACCACTAACAAGGCTAAAAATAGCCTCACACTAACACAGTAGCATAATGAGGGTCCCAACATGCAAACCGAAGCATTGAGAACTTTGTAAGAGTACAAACAGTTTAATAAGAAGACAGTTTATAGACATAGTGCATTACGCGTTCACGGACAGGCGCCATCTTGGAAAACAGTCTCGACTCATCGAGCGACGAGAGCTCTGCTAAGTGATGAACTGTGACTTGGAATCTTATATGGTCCGTTGTTTCCGGAAGAAAACACTGAACACAACAGAGAAAATAAATAAAAAAATGTCCATGTTATTACATTTCACAAACTTAATTCCTATCGACCAGCTCACTTAGAACAGCGCTCGTAGATCGATTCATCGAGACTGTTTTTCGAGATGGTGCCTGTCCGTGAACGCGTAAGGCACTATGTTTACAACGTATCTTCTTATTAAACTGTTTGTACTCTTACAAAGTTCTCAATGCTTCGGTTTGCACCCTCATTATGCTACTGTGTTAGTGTGAGGCTATTTTGAGCCTTGTTAGTGGTATTAACTAGCGATTTAATTTTACCACCCTGTGTCTACCTTGTGCCCCATAGACTAGTGTTATAAGCTAATCTGTTTTTAGAGATAAAACTCTTAACATTCGATTTTCAAGAAAACGCATCCCAGAGAACGATCTACTCAGTAACCATCTGTTAATTACCCCTAGGTTCATTTCTCACCGGAGTTGTCCTTTAAAGGCCTTATTTCAAGGCTTGTCGCAAATTACCTATTGTGCAAAAAATCCTCAATTGTCTGGTAATTACAATTATTTCACTGCTCTCGATTGCATCTGAGCATGTGCAATCCCAAATCGAAAGTATCAAAAAAAACTCATGGAATCTTAATATAAAACATGATGGCCAATGAGAGCAAGCAGGCTTCACCAACCATCTGTTGTGTGCTATTTTAGCTAAAACTTGCCAGAAGAAACTAACGAGACACCTAACGAGAAACCTTGTGTTGCATTAATATTCTGTGTTCATCGGCTTCCCTGTATAAAGTATGCAACATCAATAAGGTGTATATTAAATTTGGTATTTTAATATCACTGTCTAACTGCATTAATGCTTACTACAAACCTGGTAAAAATTACTGCCGGGCAATGGAGGAAAGCCTTGTTTTTCCCTCCAGGTCGGCGTTCCTATGACGACACTTGAAGAATAGTCAACAGAATGTGTTAAACGGACCATCAAAATGTGAAAACCTTCTCGCTCAAAAGTTCTGACTCAGAATCGAGTAGTATTACAAACTACATCTAGTGCCCAGATTACTGCAAGATGCCAAGCAAACATATTTTTATATTAATATCATTATTTTTTAAACATATTGTAAATGTGTTAATGGTAATATACCACTGCATCAGTGATGTTTTATTATAATTGTTTTGAAGAACACTCATTAATTTATACAGTGTGCCTGAAAGATGAAAAACATATATATGCCCATACTTACCAGGCTGTTACATTCAGACATCTGTTATTTTACCTCATATTTGCATAGAGAGGCTTGTGTTATATTTTAAAATGTTGGAAATGTTCCACCCTCTCCTTGGCTCCCAGCATCTGCCTATTAATCATCACACCTCATGTAAAGAAGAAAAAATGGGATTTCCAGTATGAAACATTAGCTCACTGCTTGGTCTCTGGATAATCCTTGCCACCCTGACAACTGTAAGATTGATTAAAATTTACAGAGAGGTTATACAGATCAGGGAGTTGTCTATCGATCATATGATATTTATTATCCATATATGTTGCTAGATCTTTGATTACAACTAATGTACCACACCCATACTATTTTTATGCACGTGCATAGAGAGATGTAGACAGATGGTAAACACATTTCCGTGTGTTATTAGATGTATTTAAATTTGAACTGTCAACTGTGACAGATCATTACTAGGGTAAAAACACAGTAACAACCTTTGAGAAAATACATAGCATTTAGGGGATTGTACATATTAAAGTTCCTATCCCTACTATGTATTTATAAAGATAGTACCTTATGGCGAGGGGGGCGTGGTTTAGCGAAGTCTGTGACGGAGAGAGACTCAGGGGTAGGGATGGGTATCGTTAAGGTTTTAACGGTATTACTACTCTTACCGATACTGATCATCGGTCCGGTACTTTAACGGTATTCTTATCGGTACTTTTTGAGGGATTTTATTTATATATATATATATATATATATATATATATATATATATATATATATATATATATATATATATATATATGATACACGATTAACAAAAATACACAGCCTACACAGTGCTTTCATTTCAGGAAGAATTCTAGTAATCAAATGTAAAATAACACTGCATAGTTTATCATAAATAGCCAAAAAAATGCTTATTAAAGCTGAAGTTATTCATTCAAGAGCTGTAAGTGATTTTCTCTTTGCATTTAGTTGTTTAATTCGCAGTAATTCGTAAGCATGTTTATTTACACTGCTGCCTCTTTAAGACAGACGTGCAGATCTATAGTATAGGCGAATAGGCAGATGCACTACATTTTCTCCCAGTTATATTCATAATAACTACGCCCATTTTAGACACTAACTGTGTTTTGTTTAAGAGACTCTCCAAGACGGTCATTTTGACATAGATGTTTGTGCACATTTGATCGCTTAGACGCGAGTGTGAAACCGAAAGTGTAATTTGCTCGTCTCGTTGCAGCTGTTTCAGAGCGCGTGCCGACTTGGGAACAATCTCTTGCGCACATTTTTGTGCTTTTAATCGCTCTTTTTATTATTAAACGCGTCCCACAATTTACCAACAGTAGCTAGACTATATTTACAAACCCCGTTTAATACCGGTTTTCGGTACCCATCCCTACTCAGGGGACGGGCAGCACGTAAGTAGGTCAAGTACAAATGACAAACACCTGTTTCTTGTTGCAGTAATTGCCGTGGAGAGACAGGATAAAAGCCTGCAGGAAAGGAGGAGCAGAAAAGAGAGAGAACCACTACGGCTCTGGGACTCGTGGACGCTGACGCAGAGAGGCACTGCTAAAAACCGACGATTGAACTGGAGAAGAGCTTGTTTATGATTTATGTTTTGGTGCGGTGTGCACCCTGTTTTGTTGACCGAGAGAATAATAAAAGTTACTCATGAGTCCCAGACACGCCGACCCCTCGTCTTCTTCCTCAACCCACTCTGAACTGTGTTACATTGGTGCCGAAAACCCGGGATCAGGATCGCCATTTGCGGAGGTTATCCACTCGCTCGCGGGCCTGCACCGGGAGCAACATCAGGCCATGCTGGAGATCCAGGATGAGCAGGAACGGAGATTCCAGGTGCTCATCCAAACCCAGCAGCAGGACCGCAAGCTGTTCCGGAGCTGGTTAGACCGGGAGGTTCGCACCGGGGGAACACCAACGACCCCGGCTCCACCCCCTCACATAACCCTCAGCAAGATAGGGCCCCACGATGATCCCGAAGCATTCCTGGATCTGTTTGAGAAGTCCGCTGAGACAGGGGGGTGGACATGTCAGCACTGGCCGATGCGCCTCATTCCACTGCTATGGGGAGAGGCGCAGATAGCAGCCCAGCAGTTGCCAGTCGAAAACCTCCTGGTCTATGATGACCTACGGCGGGCCATCCTTCAACGTGTCGGTCTCTCCCCCGAACAACATCATCAGCGCTTCCGGTCGCTGACACTGGGGGAGGATAGCCGACCATTCGTAATGGCCCAACAGCTCCGGGATGCCTGCCGCAGATGGCTGGGCCCAGACAAAAACGACGCCAACAACATCGTGGATCGAGTGGTGCTGGAGCAGTTTATTGCGCGGTTGCCGAAGAAAACCGTGCAGTGGGTCCAGTGCCACCGCCCGGCATCGTTGGACCAGGCCATCCAGCTGGCGGAGGACCAAATGGTGGCGTGCCCAGGGGTCGGCGAAACCCTACCATCTGTCTCTCTCTCTCTCCCCTCCCCTTCTTCTCTCTCTCCCTCTCCATACAGGCCAATACCGGCTCCGCGTACCAGAGGGAGTTTCCTGCCTAGAGGGGCGGGCCGGGGAAGACCAGGGGGTCTCCCGGACTGATCATGGGGGTCCCGAGCACTGCCTAGAGGGGCGGAGCGGGCCGACAGGGAGCCGTCCTCCGATCCTATAACCCCCCTCTCTCCACGCCAATTCCTTGACCCCCTTACAGCCACTGGGGCGGCGGGGAAGTCTGGGCCGGCCTGTTGGCGGTGCGGGGATCCGGGTCATTTTGTAGATGGTGTCCGGTCATGGAGGTGGGGACACTGATCTGGATCCCCGATACGCCACGGGCTGCCCCTGATCGAGCCGGGCTGTACCAGATACCAGTGAGTATCCAGGGGGGTACCTATCCGGCTTTGGTGGATTCAGGGTGTAACCAAACCTCAGTCCATCAAAGCCTGATACAGCCGTTGACATTGGATAAGAGCCGCTTGGTTAAGGTACGGTGTGTGCATGGGGATGTGGTGAATTACCCCTTAGTGACTGCTGTCATTCAATTTTGGGGACAAAATCATAGTGTAGAGGTGGCTGTTAGCCCACACCTCCGACATCCGCTGATTTTGGGAACAAATTGGCCAGCGTTTGGTAATTTATTGGGGTATCTATGTGCGGATGTCTCTTGGGAGAAAAGAGGGCGGGGAGAGAGGGCGGTTGTGCAGGTAGGAGAAACTGAGCCGGGACCACTGGGGACTGATGCAGAGGAACCGAGCGTTGTGGAGAGGCTGAACCTCACCGGACGCGATGACTTTCCTCTGGAACAGTCCCAGGATGAGTCATTGAAAAATGCGTTTGCTAACGTCCGCTCGATCGACGAACAGTTTCTCTGCCCTGAACAACCAATTTCTTATCCTTATTTTGCCATAATAAAAAATGGGTTGTATCGAGTGACCCAAGACACTCAAACAAAATAAGATACAACCCAGTTATTAGTTCCGAAAAGCCGCCGGGAAATGGTTTTTCAATGCTTTTCCAGGCAGCTCATTGTAACCCGATGGCAGGGCATTTAAGGCAAGCAGCAACACTTAATCGTCTAATGGTCCGGTTCTTTTGGCCGGGCATTCACGAGAATGTGCGCAGATGGTACGCGGCTTGTCGTGAATGTCAGCTGGTAAACCCACCGGCCTTTTCAAAAGCGCCTTTGCGCCCTCTACCGCTCATGCAGGCCCCCTTCGAAAGAATTGGCATGGACCTCATCGGACCATTAGAGCGATCAGCCAGAGGGCATCGTTTTGCATTAGTCCAGGTGGATTATGCAACACGATATCCCAAAGCAATTGCCCTCCGCAGCATTTCAGCAAAAAGTGTTGCGGACGCATTGTTTCGGTTAATCTCCCAAGTGGGGATCCCGAAAGAGATCCTCACTGATCAGGGCACGGCGTTTATGTCACGTACATTACGCGAACTTTACGAATTGTTGGGCATTAAATCGATTCGCACCAGCATCTATTACCCACAAACAGATGGCTTGGTGGAGCAATTTAATCGCACTTTAAAAACAATGATTCGGAAGTTCGTAAAAGAAGACGCCAAAAATTGGGATAAATGGTTAGAACCCCTCTTGTTTGCTGTACGCGAGGTCCCGCAAGCCTCCACCGGGTTTTCCCCATTCGAGCTTCTCTACGGACGTCAACCCCGTGGGGTGTTAGACGTTCTGAGAGAAGCTTGGGAGGACGGACCTTTGCAAGGCAAGAACGAAATTCAGTATGTCATGGACCTGAGAACAAAACTCCACACCTTGGGGCGGCTATCTATGGAGAATTTGTTACAGGCTCAGGACAAACAAAGCCGGCTTTACAATAGGTGAACTAAACTGCGCAAATTTGCACCGGGGGATAAAGTACTATTACTCCCAACGTCTAGCTCAAAATTACTCGCCAAGTGGCGAATCTCATTCAGCACCATATTGAGACAGAGCCCGGGGTGGTAGTCCACAGTCGGCCGTATAGATCACCTGAACACAAAAAAAAAGTGGTTCAGGAAGAATTAGAGGCGATGTTAGATATGGGAGTAATAGAAGAATCCTAGAGTGACTGGGCCAGCCCGATAGTTTTAGTCCCTAAAACGGACGGCTCGGTTCGGTTCTGTGTGGATTACCGCAAGGTGAACGCTGTGTCGAAATTCAATGTATATCCAATGCCAAGGGTTGACGAGTTGCTCGTTTTTATTCAATGCTGGATTTAACAAAGGGATATTGGCAGATCCCCTTAACGCCTTTCTCTAAAGAGAAAACAGCCTTTACGACGCTGTTTGGATTACACCAATTTGTTACGCTTCCATTCGGGTTGTTCAGAGCTCCGGCCACGTTTCAGCGCCTCATGGATAAAATTCTTCGGCCGCACACTGCATATGCCGCATCTATAGCAATGACTGGCAGCGGCATATGGAGCATGTGCGCGCCGTCCTGAGGTCGCTGAGGGTGGCCGGGCTGACGGCCAACCCGAAGAAGTGTGCGATTGGGCACGTGGAGGTCAGGTATCTGGGTTTCCACTTGGGTCATGGGCAGGTGCGTCTGCAAATTGACAAGACAGCAGCAGTTGCAACCTGCCCGAGACCCAAGACCAAAAAGAAGGTGAGGCAGTTCCTGGGGCTGACGGGATATTATAGGAGATTTGTTCCTAATTATTCGGACCTCACCAGCCTGCTGACTGACCTCACTAAAAAGGAAGCACCAGATCCAGTCCAGTGGTCAGAGCAGTGCCAGCAGGCTTTTACCCAGGTTAAGGCTGCTCTATGTGGCGGGCCGCTGTTACAATCCACTGATTTTTCTGTCCCTTTTTTAGTGGTTTAGTGAAGTCTGTGACGGGAAAGAGACTCGGGGGACAGGCAGCACGTAAGTAAGTCAAGTACAAATGACGAACACCTGTTTCTTGTTGCAGTGGAGAGACAGGATAAAAGCCTGCATGAAAGGAAGAGCAGAAAAGAGAGAGAACCACTATGGCTCTGGGACTCGTGGACGCTGACACAGAGAGGCACTGCTAAAAACCGACGATTGAACTGGAGAAGAGCTTGTTTATGATTTATGTTTTGTGTGCGATGTGCACCCTGTTTTGTTGACTGAGAGAATAATAAAAGTTACCCACGAGTCTCAGACACACCGACCCCTCGTCTTCTTCCTCACCCCACTCTGAACTGTGTTACATACCTATTTAAAAATAAATAAGTTAAAAATAAATTCAGACGTTTCGGACTTGTGCAGTCCGAGCAATCTCTGCACATTTAGTGCTCCGGGAACATCCTTACTTCTGCAAACCCTTCTGGAATTTGTTGCTGCCATGCTAATATACAAACCTGATTCCAAAAAAGTTGGGACACTGTACAAATTGTCAATAAAAAGGAATGCAATAATTTATTAATTTCATAAACTTATATTTTATCCACAATAGAACATAGATAACCTATCAAATGTTGAAAGTGAGACATTTTGATATGTCATGCCAAATATTGGCTCATTTTAGATTTCATGAGAGCTACACATTTAAAAAAAAGTTGGGACAGGTAGCTATAAGAGGCCGGAGAAGTTAAGTGTACATATAAGGAACCGCTAGAGGACCAGTTTGCAACTTATTAGGTCAATTGGCAAATTAGGGTATAAAAAGAGCCTCTCAGAATGGTAGTGTCTCTCAGAAGTCAAAATGGGCAGAGGATCACCAATTCACCCAATGCTGAGGCAAAAAAAAGTTGAGCAATATTGGAGAAAAAAATTGCAAAAAGTTTGAAGTTATCATCATATACAGTGCATAATATCATCCAAATATTCAGAGAACCTGAAGCAATCTCTGTGCATAAGGACCTTAGACGGCACTGCATGACATACAGAAATGCTACTGTAATGGAAATCCCAACATGGGCTCAGGAATACTTCCAGAAAATGATGAACACAATACACCGTGCCATTCGCCGTTGCCAGCTACAACTTTATAAGTCAAAAAAGAAGCCAAATCTAAACTAGGGATGTCACAATACCAAAATTCCAGTAGTCGGTACCAATACCATAACATTTTGATGGTATACTCTGTGTACCACAGCAAAATAAAAATAAATATTTTATGTAACAATTTTTCACAAATATTATTCAATTAATTGAGTTTATTATTTACAGTAGATTAGATTAGATTCAACTTTATTGTCATTACACAAGTACAGGTAAAAGGCAACAAAATGCAGTTTACAGTGGTTGAATAAGTGCAGGGCATGGTTATGTACTAATATAAATAGGGATGAGTATTGCTATAAACAGAATATACAGTAGTGTTGTCACAATACCAAAATTATGACTTCGATACGATACCAGACTAAAATATCGATATATCGATACCACAGTAAAAAAAAAGAAAAGTAAAAAGTTATGCTTAATATGACAACAGAACTTGTTATTATTCATTGTTATTTTTTTACTAAAAATGCATGTGGCCAGCATGTTCCTTAGG
This sequence comes from Pseudorasbora parva, assembly GCF_024679245.1. Lineage (NCBI taxonomy): Eukaryota > Metazoa > Chordata > Actinopteri > Cypriniformes > Gobionidae > Pseudorasbora > Pseudorasbora parva. The sequence goes on from NC_090189.1 coordinate 36,102,919, forward strand.
GTTGGGCATCATTTTGATTTGAACAATTATTGATCAATTGATCAATTACTATTAAAATTATCTCAATGTATTTTTTACAATGGGGTAATTGTGTTGCAATAGCTTACACACAGCACAAGAAAGCTTCATTTCGAATGGTAAATTGAATTGAAAAAGACGAGTAAACAGTAATAAAATAAGAACAAATAAACAGATTACAAACAATAGCACAAATAAATGCAATAGAATAGAAGATACAAATTAAATAGACTGCTTTATTTTTTCAGGTAGGTCTAACATTCAGATAAGAAACTGAATAAAAAATGCATAGTAATTACATTTAAAACAACATTGGACAATGTTCTTTGTAAAAAAAAAAATCATTAGCGTACAGATGAAACTATTAAAGTTACATTTAACTAACTATACATATAACTACTAAAGTTGATCAGTCAAGAGCAGTGTGATCGTTTGTCTTTTTGTAGTTTGAATAACAAATGACTGCGGTCCCTTTAAGACTAACGTTAACGGACGCATGGATCCTGAACACTGTTCCTGTTACTCATTCTTCCTGAACTTCCTGCGCTTCAGATGTGAGCACGAAATCTGCGGTGATTAGTAGAATTAATTTATGTGCAATACCGCGCAAAATTCAGACAGATCACACACTAAGACTAAGGGTGCTTTCACACCTACCTTGTTTGGTCTGGATTTTCGGATTTTTCAGTTTGGTACGAACCAAAATTACAGGTGTGAAACCTCCCTCGGACCATGGTCCGGACCAAACAGACGAAATTTGGTCCGACGAAAAGAGGTAGTCTCGGTCCGGACCAAACTGAACAAAGGTTTGGTTCGTTTCTTGTGTGAAAGCATTTTCTGTATAGTTTGGATTTTCAGACCATTTACAGGAAGTTCTGGTGTAGGATTAGTGAAAAAACACAGATTAAACTCAAAGCACATGCTGTGATGGAGCGCGCAGCATTTTAAACTGAACCGCTTGTGTAGTCATGTCAGCTCGCGTGAACGGCGTGCTCTGCTTGTGAATATATATATATATATATATATATATATATATATATATATATATATATATATATATATATATATATATATTTCTAACATTCTAATGTCTGTGAGACAAGTATATGCTGAGTTTCGGTTTATTTATGAGACCGCTCCAGTTCATGTGCAACGCAAATGATCACTCCGTCACGGGATGTCTGCTATATTATTTATTTAAGCTTATTTATTAAATTCAGGCAAATGATGAAACATTTATTAAAATTAAGATACAAAATACAAAGCTTTCTACAGAAAAAAAAAGTGGTCAAAATTATTTCTGACTTGATGTCTTTGACATATATTGCACATCTCTGCACGTTTCATAATCAATATAGCCTAGAAGAAATTTAAAAATTACATTATAATATTTAAACATAACTATAAAATAAAACACATTGTTTGGCTAAAAAGCCTATCTTCTAGGAGCTCCTCCTTTCCTGTCGGTGCCGATAAAATGTTTGCACAACGAGGACGTTCATTTGGTGGATTTGCCTCGAGTATAGTTGGTGCTGCAGATAGTAGTGCCATAATATTAACAGTATTGCCAACGATATGCGTCTGTTCATTCATTCTTGTCAAAGTTAGCCACTGAATTGACAACACACTGACGTCAGACACACGTCCGCTAACAAACCAATCAATGTTAAGATGCAGCCCACATAGATGATGACGACAGGATGCCAGTGCGTCATGTAAAGTCCTTTGGTGCGCTGACATAACTGCAATGTGAAAGCAAACCAAAAAGAACCAAATGTCCAAACACAAACTTTGGTTCGGACCTTGGTGCAGACTTTCAGGTGTGAAAACGCCCTAACACACTGTCATGAGGAAAAAGTCCAGCAGAACGCGCGTTCGCCGTGCTCAAAGTTTAACCGGGCTGAGTGAGAATATGCCGGTGTGTGTCAACTCGCTTTCAGCCGGAGAGGAGAGCGCTGGTATCGATACTGTAAAAACTGAGAATCGTATCGTTTCAGATATTCCAGTATCGATACATATCGAAATATCCATATTTTTGACAACACTAATATACAGGTCAATATGTACTATATACCTATTATATACAGATAACTATTACTATAAACAGAATTTACAGGTGAATATCTACTATGAATATGATCATATAATCAATGTGTACAATAAGTTAGATTAAGATGAGCAGTGTAGCAATGGATGATATAGTGCAAATGAGCATATTCAAGTTAAGGTGGAGTAGTGCAAGATGCATTAGTAAACAGATGTTGCTGTATTAAACAGTCTGTAGTGCAAATGAGCATTCCAGTAGTGCAAATGAAGTAAAGGCAGATGTGAGTGGGGAGAGGAGGGTTAGCTACGTATGAGGGGAGTTGGGTCAACGAGAATTAGAGTTTCAGAAAAGAGACAGCTTTTGGAAAAAAAAAAGTTCTTTAGTCTGCTGGTCCTGGTGTTGAGGCACCTGAAACGTCTGCCGGAGGGCATGAGAGTAAACAGTCTGTAGGCTGGGTGAAAGGAGTCTTTAAGGATGCTGTGAGCTCAATGCAGACAGCGTTTCTTTTTGATGTGCTCGATGGCAGGTAGTGGAGTCCCTGTGATGCGCTGGGTGGTTTTTTACCACCCGTTGCAGTGCATTGTGCTCTGCAATAGAGCAGCTCCCATAATATACTGTAACACAGATGGTCAGGATGCTTTCTATTCCGCAGCGATAAAAGTTCACCAGGATAGTCGAGGAGAGCTGATTCTTCCTTAGTGTCCTCAGGAAGAAGAGGCGCTGGTGAGCGTTCTTGACCAGGCTGAAGGTGTTGGTTGTCCAGGACATGGACGCCGAGATGTGGATCCCCAGGAACTTGAAACTGGAGACACGCTCAACAGCCGTTCCATTGATGTGGATGGTGTCGTGTGTGCCTTTCCTGAAGTCCATGACGAGCTCCGTCGTTTTGGTGGTGTTGAGGAGCAGGTCATTTTCAGTGCACCATGTTGCCAGGTGCTGGATCTCCTTCCTATAGGCAGTCTCATCGTTGTTGCTGAGGAGACCAATCTCTGCAGTGTTGTCCGCAAACTTGACGATTAGACCCATACACAGGCTTGCAATCGGAGGTGAAGAGGGAGTAGAGAAATGGGCTAAGCACACAGCCCTGTGGTACACCAGTGTTAAGTGTGATGGACGTGGAGCAGGTGAAGCCTGATCGAACATTCTGGGGTCTATTGGTCAGGAAGTCCAAAATCCAGTTGCACATTGAGGTGTTGATGCCCAGGTCTCCAAGTTTGGCTATTAACTTGGTTGGGATGACAGTGTTAAATGCTGAGCTGAAGTCCACAAACAGCAAAAGTGCATAAGTGTTCTTATTGTCCAGATGTGTGAGAACAGAGTGCAGTGCCATGGCAACAGCATCCTCTGTGTTCCTACTGCTACGGTAGGCAAACTGGTGTGAGTCCAATGTGGGTGGTAAAGAATATTTTAGGTGTGCCAGGACCAGCCACTCAAAGCACTTCATGATGATGGGTGTGAGTGCTACAGGGCGGTAATCATTTAGGCACGTCGAGCTAGAGTGTTTTGGCAATGGCACAATGGAAGTACATTTGAAGCTGCTTGGGCAAGAGAGAGGTTGAAAATGTCTGTAAAGACCCCAGCGAGCTGCTCCACACATGCCCTGAGTACACGTCCTAGGATGTTGTCTGGTCCAGCAGCCTTGTGCGCGCTGATCCAACTGACCCAAGTGGAGAGTGTGATTGGTGGGTGGTCAGCTGAGGGTTTGAGCTTGGTGGCAGTTTGTCTGTTGTCTCTTTCAAAGTGAGCATAAAAGTAATTTAGCTTGTTCAGGAAGTTGACATCAGTGGCTGCGAGAGTGGAGTGGGTGGTGTTGTAGTCACTGATGGCCTGAATGCCCTGCCACATGTGTCATGGGGAAGAGTTGGAAAAATGTCTCTCTCACTTTACTTTGTAGTAGTACTTGGCCTTTTTATGCCCCTCTTCAGGTTTGATCTGGCCATGCTGTAGGCTTGTGCATCTCCTGATTTGAAGGCCATATTGCATGTCTTCAGCAGGAGTCACACCTCCCTGTTCATCTATGGCTTCTGATTAGGGTATGTGGTGATCTGCTTCTGGGTTGTAACATTGTCAGTGTTGGTATTGATATGATCCAGTACAGAGGAGGTGTAATGGTCAATGTCCGTGTGAGAGCCACTGGTGGCTTGAGAAGCAAACATACTCCAGTCTGTGTGTAGAAACCTTTCCTGGAGTAAAAAGTCTACCACCGCAGGCCACACCTTGATGATATTTATTTATGATGATAATTGTAAATAATTCATAAATATTTAAAGGCTGTTGTTTAAAATAAAATATTGTTTAAACTAGGGATGTCCCGATCCGATCACGTGATTGGAAATCGGGCCGATCACGTGATTTCAGACTCGATCGGAATCGGACGTTACATCCCCATCAGGACTCGGATATATATGTATATTCTGGGGTGAGAGACAAAGTGAGCACTTGCACCGCGGTTCATCTCACATCTGATGACGCAATAATATAGGTTGTAACTTGAAAATAATGCTTTATGTAGGCGGCTATGTTTCTGTAGATGGATACATGTGCTGGCTCCTCAGTGATACATTACAACAGCGCTAATAAAAGAAAACCGTGGGCAAAACGGTCTATTTGTGTAAACTTTGTTCAATTCATGCGAGTGCTGCCGTATTGTCATTGAATATGAGCAGTCATTTTCACTGACATGTGTAGAGAAGACGCGAATGAGAGCGCGCGCGCTGATCTGTCTCTGTGCATCATCCGGAAGCGCGCACTCGTCTCACAGCGCGCAAATATTGAGTTCTCTTTCAAGTCTTGTGGTTAAACGGACCAACTCACACAAGAAGTATGTCAACATGTCCATCTTGATGAGTATCCAAGCAGACATATAGTCTGAATATGCTTTAAGAGGACTTTATGCAGCCGAGAAAGACGACGCAGAGCCTTCCATTAGGTCTTAAAGGGGCAGTAGCCGTGCTGTCTGTTTAATGTCAAAGAAAAGATAAGGAATCAAATCACCCACTGCTCTTGATTGAATAGCTTTTGTAAGGATTAGTCTTTAATTTAAACAGTTAAATATGCTTTTTACATTTGATTAGCCTACTTTATTCAATTTATCTACCTAAAAACTAATGTTACACCTATAAAAACCTGAAAAGCATTGTTAATTACACTTCAGTCAAATTACACTTCAAATATTTTTTCCCCAAAGTTAATTTATGTCATTGTAGGCAGTTATCATCACGATGATTTCATTTCAAGTGTTCGTTTTTTAAGTAAGTTTAGTTTTAGTTAGTTTTTGGTGCTATAAAAACGGCTGTGTGACGTCATGATTGACAGCTGAGATCGACGTCTTCTCTGAGTGAAGAAATTGTCACTGAGGCACTAACAGACTTTTTTCGGGATTATTGGGAGCAGATTATTTAATTTAATTTCCATAACTGTTTATTTCACACCAACATAATTAATTGTTCTGCATCTGCAACTCCGGTCCAGGAATTTTTTAATTTTAATTTTCACTAAAATCCAAAAGTGAAGAATTTATGTTATTTATTACTTGATTGTTCAATCTACCTCACAGAAGTGCTCTGTTTGTTAGAGTTGTTGAGTGTTAAAATAAGGTGAATAAAATAAAAAATAAGGAACATCCTGGTTTGTTTTTTCGCTCTTCTTTATTCTTTTTTTTATGTATTATAGAAGTATCGGATCGGGACTCGGTATAGGCAGATACTCAAAATCAAATGACTCGGACTCGGACTCGAAGGCAAAAAAACCTGATCGGGACATCCCTAGTTTAAAGATCAAGTGAAAAATAAGCAACAATGTAGGCATCATTATCAATAGAGGCGTATTATTATTTAAATCATATTATTACATAAATAATATTATTAAAATCAACTTATTTCCCCCTTAAAATTATACATTTTCCCATTTATACATTTTAAAAATGTTATATGTTGTATCTATGTTGTATTCTGGTGATGGATGAGGAGAGACCCCTGTCATGAGTGTAAAGCGCTTTGGGTGTACAGTAGTGCATATGAAAGCACTATTTAAATGCCTCATTCATTCATTCATTCATTCATTCATTCATTCTGAACAAAATATTGAAATGTGAAACTTTGACATAACTGCATTCTGTTTTTATTCACAATTTGTACAGTGCTCCAACTTTTTTGGAATTGGGTTTGTAGAACTGGGTTGCATGAATACAATTGTGATATTGCTCATATTTATTACTTAAAGGTGGGGTAACTGCTTTCTGGTAACCATTGTTGATATTTCAAAGCATCAAAACAAACACGCCCCTACCCCCAAAAAGGGTCTTGCCACTATTTTGATAGCTCCGCCCTACACATACGTAACCCAGGCAATGATTATGGCAGAATCCCTGTGTAACTAATCCAGGTCGAATATTCAATTAAAAAGCCACCCCTTCCATCACAAAAACACAAACCGTTCTCATGAACAACTCGATAGTACATGCACACAAGTCCAGCTAACGACATATTAAAATGATGATCAGATTAGTGTTATAGCGATCACAAAAACACAAACCGTTCTCATGAACAACTCGATAGTACACAAGCCAACAGTCCAGCTATCAGCATATTACAATTATGACCAGATTAGAGTTATAGCGATCACAAAACACAAACAGTTCTCATGAACAACTCGACAATGTTAGTATACAAGCTTGGTAGTCCAGCTAATGACATATTACAATTATGATCGGATGGGTTATATAGATGAAAAGAGGAAACAAACATATATTAGGAGTATAGTACCTTACCTGCCGGACACATTTTTTGAGCTGACACTTGAAACCTTGAAACAGTGAGGAGATTTAGATGCTCATCCGGTGTGAAAATAAACAGGTCTTTGTGAACATGTCACACGGGCATATTCAAGCAAGAGCCAGCATATATAAGTTCTTTCTTTGCTAATGTCAGTCCTGTCTGTCGTATGTTTTGAATAATGACGTGCACCGAGCCTCTCTTCTCACCATCATTATTAGACACGCCCCTTACCTGCTGATTGGCTACAAGTTTGTTATTCCACTCGGCCCGAATCCTTTTTCTAAAACGGTTTTTAAATAACACTTACCCCAACTTTAATGTTAAAATACCTGTCAGGTGTATGTTCAGTCCATTTATATAGTCCGTGTATACACATTTCTTGAAACCATAATCCACTTTATCAAAACCTTAAACACAAAACCAAATCATCTAAATGCCTAGTTTCGTCATGAAATTCTAGATGCAGGCTGATGGGTCCTTAACGCTAACTGATAATAATTACAAGGTTAACTACTTGGCACAGCTGATTGGTCTATATTGCATTTTCATCTGCTTGCTGCTCAACATTTAAATGGCAGGTTACCATTTTCCATAGCAGTTTGCAGCATGCTTTCAGAGTTTGTCTCCACCTTCTGCAGCTACAACATCTGCTATGGGATAACTGATATATGCTGATATAATGCTGATACAATGATTTGTGCAGCAACATCATGTCTTACATGTTCAGAGTAGCATGTTGTGTACAGTGCATCTGGAAAATATTCACAACGCTTCAGTTTTTCCACATTTTGTTATGTTATGTTACTAAAAATTGATTAAATTCACAATTTTCCTCAAAAATCTACAAACAGTACCCCATAATTACAACATGAAAAAAGTTTGTTTGAAATCTTTGCAAATTTATAATAAATAAATAAATTACACAATGCCAGAGATCAGCCAGGCGCCACCATCACCCAAAATCGCTCGATGTCACCAGAGTTCTAATCACCCACACCTCATCTCCTTATCACTACAGACTCAAAAGCACACACCTCATACAGACACTTTATCTGGTCTAGTTATCTCCAGTGAATGTTAAGTGTCTTCATCATCTCTCCTGATTTCTTCCGTCTTCCGTGTCTGTATATCCACTCCATTTTTATGTCTCCATCCAGTCTCTCCACCGAAGTGTGTGCACCAGCATTCATCTTCTCCACCATCCACTAGCTTCTCAGCCAGCTACAGTAACATAGACTGTCAGTATTGCCATGCATCATTCATCAGCTAGTTCTTTCTGCTGATATACTTACCAAACCATTCTCATTCCCTTTGTTGTGTAGCATTGTGTTGTTATTTCCCTCCTTGTTTTAAGTATACAGTATGTTCCTTAATATACACAAGTATTCACAGCCTTTGCTCAATACTTTGTTGAAGCACCCTTGGCACCAATTACAGCCTCAAGTCTTTGAGTATGATACTACAAGCATCGCACACCTATTTTTGGGAAGTTTCTCCCATTCTTCTTTGCAGGACCTCTCAAGATCCATCAGGATGGATGGGGAGAGTCAGTGCACAGCCATTTTCAGATCTCTGCAGAGATGTTCAATCAGGTTAAAATCAGGCCTCTGGCTGGGCCACTCAAGGACATTCACAGAGTTGTCCCGTAGTCACTACTTTTTTTTCTTGGCTGTGTGCTTAGGGTCATTGTCCTGGTGGAAGATGAACCTTAGCCCCAGTCTGAGGTCCAGAGAGCTCTGGGGCAGATTTTCATCAAGGATGTCTCTGTACATCGCTGCATTTATATTTCCCTTGATCCTGACTCCTCTCAGTTCATGCCGCTGAAAAACATCCTCACAGCATGATTGTAGCATTTCTGACTGAACAGATGCAATTTTCTCTCATGAACTGATGTTTATAAAGAGGTTAATTTCCCTGAAAAAAAAACGAGCTGAATGTATCAAACACACATTTATTAGACATCTGCTTGCAAAGTGCATATAAATGTCCATAACAAACCTATAAACTAATTAATACATATTTGCAAAGTCAGCTCTAGTGGAAACCTTTTTTTAATTATTTAATGGCAACACTGCCCTCTATGGCTGAAGGGAAAGGGGTCAGCCCTCTTCAGTGACTGGGGGATTTAATGGTTATTTACAATGATGCTGCCACCCCATGCTTCACTGTAGGGATGGTATTGGCCAGGTAATGAGCGGTGCTTGATTTCCTCCAGACATGACGCTTGCCTTTCAGGCCAAAGAGTTCAATCTTTGTTAAATCAGACCAGAAAATATTGTTTCTCATGGTCTAAGAGTGTCAATGTAAGAGTACCTTCAGGTGCATTTAGCCAAACTCCAGACAGGCTGTGTGCTGTCTGGCCACTCTACCATACAGGCCTGATTAGTGAAGTGCTGCGGAGCTGGTTATTGCTCTGGAATGTTCTCCTCTCTCCACAGAGAAACACTGGAGCTCTGTCAGTGTGACCATTGGGTTCTTGTTCCACCTCCCTGGACTAAGGCCCTTCTTCCACGATCGCTAAGTTTGGCCAGGTTGTCAGCTCTAGGAAGTGTCTTGGTGGTTCCAAATGTTACGTTTAGATTTAATAATTTAGCAGATGCTTTTATCCAAAGCGACTTACAAAAAGGGGAGAGCAATAGAAGCAATGAAACAAACAAGGCCAACAACCTGCAAGAGCTGTAAGAATTATCATTTAATCGAGCACAGTACAAAAACTTTTTTTTTTTTTGACAAACAAACAGAAAATGTAATTGGATAGTTAAGTGCTAGTCTTTAGTGGTCAGGTGCAATTAGAAAAAATGTGTCTTAAGATGTTTTTAAAAAATGGCTACAGACTCGCCATTACGAATTGAGATCGGCAGGTCATTCCACCAGGGAAACGGCCCAGGAGAATGTCCGTGAGAGCGATTTCATGCCCCTTTGGGATGGAACCACGAAGTGCCATTCACTCGCAAGCTTCTAGAGGGTGTGTAAGTCTGATAAGCAAACAGCAGCGGCAAACTTGTTCCATGGAGGTCCCTGTGCTCATTGGGACCTTCAATGCTGCAGAAATTTGTCTGTACCCTTCCCAAGATCTGTGCCTTGATACAATCCTGTCTCGGAAATCTACAGATAATTTCTTTGGACTTCCTGGCTTGGTCTATGCTCTGACATGCACTGTTAACTGTGGGGCCTTACAAAGACAGTTGAGTGGCTTTCCAAATCATATCCAATAAACTAAATTTACCACAGGTCCAAACAAGTTGTAGAAATATCTCAAGTATGATCTGTTGTTGCATCCCAATTCCCCTACTTATACTACATCCTAAAAGTATGTACTCATTTTGTGAAAAAAAGGATATACTTTTGAGTCTGTAGCAGAAAAGTATGCAAATTTTGGGACATACTACTTCGTCATCTTTAACAAACTCTTTAAACTTAAACTGCCGCTTCTGGAGGAACTACAAATGCGGATAAAGAGTGTTCAAAACTACAAAAATGTGCGAGTCAAACGGTTAAAGGTATCATGAACTGACTCTTTTATTTTTCACCTAATGACGTCTGTCCGGTTTTTACATTCAAAGACATCCTAACTAGTAAGAAATAGGCTATTTTTTACACTCGTTTTGAAGCTCTCTCCTAAACGCTGGGTTTCGATGGGTGTGCTGCACTGGAAACTTAGAAGTAAAAGCCCACAGCTAGGATTGGATACGATGTGCATATTTAATGAGCTTCAGCTCCCCTGTCAGTTCACATGAGCGAAGGAATGTTATGAAAGCGGCAACTGGAAATATTTTCTTGATCACAGGGCTTGTAAACATCTTTATTATTAAACAAACACAATGATTTATTTCAAATCCACGCACGGTTGATGGAATATTATTTCTGTATTACTTAGCCTGCACGATTAGTGGATATAAGTGCTAGCGCGCGTTCGCACAGATCAAGAAAAGAATATTATTTCACTATTTGAGATTTAGAGGCCTGCCCATCTGAAAAACACACAGCCCCGGCCGGGACTACTACTACATATAAAAAAGACATTTTACTCACATCATTTTGTTGCACCGTTTCTTTTGGATCCAATATAGAAGGCACAGCATTGTGTCTGCAAATCCAGCACGACCTGAGACTTGTTTACAAATGATTTCGCAATGAAATGAAGTTAACATGTGTATATCTCTTCCCCACGTGAGCTGGAACTTCATTAAAAATAAATGAAGTATCACACATTCCTAATATTAGGATCCGAAGGAATCTTATGCAGCAACTGTGTTCTTCCACAATAACTTGTTATCCTCTTCGGCATTTATTGCTACTGTCTAGCAATCCGAACAGCTCCATGAGTCGGTGGGCAGGAGCTACTGAATTAGACATGCTTATTATTCTATAGAGGCGTGTTTCGTCTTGCGATGGCATAAGGATGAATATATATTTCACCTGCAGCAGCATTGGGAACTTTTGTAATGAAACTTTTGTAATGAAACAGTGAAATGCTGTTTCATGCATACTGGGCTTTTTACACTGTTAAAGACTTGCATTCCCATCCTAGGCATTGACAAAGTTTCAAAAACTAAGTTGGACGTTTGATGGATTATTTCTGTAAAACTGCTTCAAATGTCTAACGTTAAGTAAACATCAGTAAACAACAAGATCGTGTATAGTTAATTAATCAATGGAGCATGCAATGTATGGCGTGTGTTTAAATACATTTGTTTAGCTGACCACTATGCCTGTTTGTTTATTGTAAAACCACCCAAACATAAACCTAGGGGATGTTCTCACAAACTGTGCTTCTTCATTCAAATGCGCTAACTTACCCCATCGTTTTTCTATACACTATCTGACATGCAGAACTGTTTCGCTTCCTACTGCTAAGGTTTATTCAGATACAATAGTACATAAACCAAATCATGTCATCATAAACCACAAGTAAACGCACACAAATGTTGAAAGGCCACTAAATACAGTACATATCACAGAGACGGACATCCTGCTGTTGCTGCTTCTCATGTTCAATTTATTTCAGCCTGGATCATTTCTGGATCATATATTTTATTCTGAATCTGATTGATAGCCATGGTTTATTTAGGGTAACGTTTTCTTTTCCACGCTTGAGGATGTCACAGCTTTCAGACGCTCTCATGCAATAGCAGCACGCCCTCGTGATTCTTTAGCTCCGCCCACACAATACGTCTCCATCCGCTCTGTTTTTTTTGGAAAGACTCGGTACAACCTATCTTTCTTTTATAAATTTAATAAAACGAAAGACTTTTCGGAGATATGAAGGATGCAGTACTACTCTATATACTCAAGATTTACATGAGATAAACTGAAACTCAGAGTTTCACTGCCACTTTAAACTGCAAACACTTGAGGGGAGTCTCTGCATTAAAGACCCACACATCTTTTTCAAATCAACATGCTACTACATTTCTCTTTAATACGGTAGGAAATTAAACTGCATGTGGAGGATTTTAACTGTGACAAATCTGCCGATGATTTTTCACAGAGTCCGTTAAAGCGAAAGAGTCGATAAAAAAGTAATATGTCCCAAAAGCTTGCATACTTTTCTGCTACACACTTAAAAGTATGTACTTTTTCTTCACAAAAAGAGTACATACTTTTAGGACATAGTATCAGTAGACGATTTAGGACGCAGCTACTGTCTGGTCTCGTTTGCACATATGCTAATATTATACTCATGCCTAGTTCACACTGCCTTATTTTAGCCCTGATTTTGACTCGCCAACAGGTTTTGCGAAATCGCAGACAAATGTCCGAAATCATAGGCAAATCGGTACTTGTGCACGTGAGTGACAATCACGCAGTGTGAACAATCAAATACACGTTCAGAGAGAATCGCCGATGAGTCACTGACGACCGTGAGATATTTGGCATGCTAAATATCTGGACCTGTCTGCGATTGAAATTCCTGCTGACTGAAAATTACATTGGCGATGACCGACAGCCAATGAAAGAGTGAGACACAGGGTAGCGGGAGGTTCAGGGAGGAGTTATAGATCAGAATATCAGTATTTTAATAGATATATTTACAATTATATCAAACAGAAACAAAACCCAAACATTTGCAGGTCCAGCCGCAGAAGCACATTGCAAATTATTTATTTACCTCAAACTCTCTTTGCAGAACACAATCATTGCTCCCTCTGTCTCTCCAACAATTTCCTTCACCATAATCACTCAATCTCCACAAATCAGTGCACAGACAATTTGGAGCGCAAACTTTCTGCAGTTTATAATTTTTAATAACAATTCCAAGTCTTGCACGAGAACTCGGTCTGACGCATGTGTGATCTTGCATTGTTTACCTGTCACATTGCATATGTGTTGTTGGGAAACGTAGTTTGCGCACCAGAGAGAGAGAATTGTCGGCGATTGTTCCTCCTGTATAGTCATGTAGTGTAAACGCTCTGTCGCTGATCCATTGGTCAGTGTGAACACAGCAGTGAACTGAATGATACCCCAGATAGTCATGAATAGGGAGTGACTAGATGAGTTTGAAAATTGTGCAGTCTAAACTAGGCATAACCTGCCTTCTTCGTGACATCTCCAAGTCTCCAGCATTCTCCTCATCCTGTCTCCATTGTCTCCAGTGTCTTACTTGTCTCCTGTGTCTCCCACGACTTCTCCAACGCTACCTGCAAAGCATGAAGTACAGTATCATCCAGCTATCTACCTCACACATCTGAATCTGCCTGCATATCAGTCACCTGCCCCACTCAGTTTTTGTTTCTTACACTCTTTCATTTCATCATCACCTGTTTTGTAACACTGTGGAAGCAGGATGCACATGAGCTCAATTTGGAGTGCCATGACAAAGGCTGTGAATACGTACGTAATTTATTTATTTTTTTATTGTTAAGATTTCAAACAAACTTTTTTTTTTCATGTTGTAATTATGTGGTATTGTTTGTAGAATGTTGTGGAAAATAATACATTAAAAGAGCATATTGCAGGTTAGAGACTCCAGTGAGTCAGTGTATAGAAAAAATAATGTAGGACCTAGATTTTTAAATTTTTTAAATATTCTTGTAAATACGCTAATAAGGCTTTTTGAGTCGTTTTTGTGAGGAAATTTTACTTCCGCATCTAAAAATGTCCAAACCGGAAGTTACATGGCGAGAGGGAATGGCCTGAATTTCAACTATAGGAAAACAATGGATTGCAATGACAGTTCGGACGCTGGGGAAATTATAAATGTTTATTAATACTCATATGGCAGATCACAGCCACACAATAAAGGACAGGCCAGAATTAGAGCAGATTAATTGAGTTGTTGTGTGAGGAGAAACTGTGGAAAACACAGGTACGAGACCAGTTAGCTCATAACGTTATACACTAGCATATGAACACTGTGCTCAGATTACAATACTTTACAGATAATTATCATGTATCAGGCAATCGCAAAGCTGGTATTGGTAATCTAGGAAGTATTGATACCAATAACAGAAGTTACTAATAAGTTTTGACCATCTGGAATAAGTTACACTCGTTAATATCCATCCACACTAAATGTTAAAGCTGGGTGTAAATTACACAGTGCATTTTTGCTGTCATACGAGCTCGCAGGCGATGTTTTTTCTCTCGCATGAACATCGTGGATGCTTGTATGGTCGTGGCTCACAGCATGTTAGCGGATATACGAGAGCTGAGCACGTTTCTCGCACCTCCTGATCTCACAATATTTTTTAAACATAAAAAAGAGTAAGCTTGATTTTCACCAGCGTATGGCTGTCCCCTATTGCCAAATGATGCACAACCATGTCACATAGGCTAGATCTATGAGTATTATTATGCTATAGCGCAGTGGCTGCAACCATACAAGCCTTTTTTACACACACATACGCACACGCGCTCCCTCCCTCTCTGGTTGTTTCTGTTGAAAGGTCTGCTGTTCTCTGCTTTTCAACAAATCATTTGCACACAAATATTGTTTTTCTATCTGAAGCTATAGCAGTAACATTGAGTATCTGTTTTGAGTCTTCAGCTTCTGTTTAACACGAAAGCTTGTGTGTACTGTCTACGCCCGGCACCCGCCTCAGTTACGGTGCACAGTTCACATGGTTTCTTCAAACTGTGTCTCTGATGGAACCATGACCGTCACACCTCCTGCTGCGGCCGAACCACAGACAATATAACGTTATGATCCTTTAGTCACTCATTCTGTGTTATGGGTTTATTTTGTGCCGATTCACTGTCAATAGTGTGAGGATGTGTGACGTTTTGAGTATGTATTTGAGTGAACTTGAATGTACACATGGCATGAATAAAATATTTACATCATCAGCACATAATTCCAGACTTTTTTTAAGTGTGAGACTATGCATTTGTGTTTATGAAGCCTACATACTTTGTATTCATCAATGTTGAAATTGATTCACGTAAAAACAACAACAAAGAAGCATTGCGTCTGGGTGTTAAATCATTTAATATCATCCTTTTAACAATGCATGAGTATTGCAATGTTGAACTCCATCATATCACTGGGAATATAATCCGTGGTGTAAAGTGAACGCTACACACACCACCACGTGTGTCAAAGCAGATGCAGAAGTGAAGTCATGTCTCTTCACCTGTACAAAATGCCACCATGCAGCTTTTCTATACTTATTTTATATTTTTTAGGAAACCTGTGGACATGACAATAATAAATTGAAATAGAAAAACTACCGAAAATACACTGATTCCTACTGAATACCAACCTATTCTGCACTGGGGCAACGCAGAACTTGGCACATGACTCCCTCTCGTGACATAATATGACGTGATATTGAAAAAAACAGCTGTTTTTACAAACAGTCAACGAAACGGACACTTTATCAACTAAATCTGTGCTCCTATATATTTTAAAAACATTTTAAAACCTGCATTACCTTTAAAAATGGCATTTTCATACAAGGTTATATATTCATCTAAAAAAAAATTACCTGCAATATGCTCTTTAATAATTTGTTACATTTATATAGCACTTTTTCTGAGTACTCAAAGCGCTTTACATGGATGGGTGATCTCCTCTACCATCTCCAATGTGCAGCATCCACCCGGATGATGCAACAGCAGCCATATTGTGCCACAACACCCACCACACACCAACTGATTGATGGATTTAATCGGTATATGGGGATAATTAGTAGGCCATTATGGACAGAGGGATGGATTTTCCAATGGGCAAATTTGGCCAGGATGCTGGGGTTACACCCCTACTGTCGTTACAAAAGACATCCTGGGATTTTTTTTAATGACCACGGAGAGTCAGGACCTCATCCAGCTTGGTACATACTATTCAAGAGCAAAGACATTTGTTTGTTTTCTCGAGGTGACAAGAACAAGAACAGAAGTTTGTTCTGGCCAGTACATTCTGTACTTCATGAGAAAAGCAGGTGCTGAACATTTCTCTGCATTAAACCCACCCACTTTACATTTCTGACCAATCACACAATAGTACTTGGACACCCACAAGAAAAAACAAGAAAAAAAGTTCTGCTCATAGTCGAACTCTCTGTGTCGAGAACAAGCTACGAGAACTCCCAAACCAGGGCTGGAAGAACAAAATGACGTAATTTTATTCTTGCAGCCCTGGGAGCGAGAACATTTTTCTCTGTTCTTGTGCAGTATGTAATGGCCCTTAACATCTCATCTGAAGGAAGATGCTTGTTACAGTACAGTAGGGGTGTCAACAATAATCGATTCGGCGATGCATCGCGATGCGGGGCATGAACGATTCAGCATCGATGCGGCAAAGTGCCATAATCGATTATGTCACTGTTTATTTTCTGGCGGACGATAAAGTTGTGAAGTTTCAAATACTTTCGGTTCCGAGAGAATAACAACAACAACAATGAAGATGGCTGAGGCGGAGGGAGATTACCGCGATAGACGGGTTATTAAAAACGCGCTAACGACCCGAGGTGTGTAGGATTGTACGTATATTTTTTTTTGCACAATAATCAATGAATCTATAATGACGAAAAACGCCGCAATTCACCTTTATTCCACAAGGTGGCAATGTCTGATACGCAATGATGAAGTGACGTTTCACTCATAGTTACCTCTGACAGAAAACGAAACAATAATCTGCAAAACTTGAAATGGCTCAGTGATTTACCGCAGAGAGCAAGTACTAAACACAATCATATGTTAGTGTCACTGTCTCTTGATGATGGATGTGGTCAAGAAGCTGTCAGTGATCAAAATATTGATTTTGAAGACATTGAAAATGAGTTTTGAGAATATGCTGGAGATCGCGAATATGAGGCAGATGCTGGTGAACTGGTAAACGAGCTCTGACGAGGACAGATGATGATGGTATTAAACATCTGCTCAAACTGAATCCTTCCAAGCTCCAAAAGGTAACGAAATAGGTTTCATTTTATTCTTCTGTAGCTGCTACTATAAAATCAGGAGTTTTATATATTATCACGACAGGTAGAGGTCTATCCATGTTAAATATAGATCTGGGTCGCTAACGACCTGAATATGTAAGAATGTTTGGTGAAACAGTCATGCATTTAAGGGTTAATTGCATTTTATTTAATTACATTTTATTTTATTTAATAACTTTTATGTCAAAGATACAGGTGACACATAGCAGCCAATACAATCTGTTGTTTAATATCTGCTTGTATTCCCTCATGACTGATGAAAAATTTGCTTTGTGTGCAGTAGAATTTTGATGCATCACAATGCATCGTAGAATCGAATCGAATCAAATCGTTACCTGGTGAATCGTAATCGAATCGAATCGTGAAGGAAGTGCCAATGCACACCCCTACAGTACAGTGTCACCATCATCATACTGGGGTGTTATGACCCACACAGACCACAGGGTGAGCACCCCCTGCTGGCCTTACTAACACCTCCATCAGCAGCCACCTAATTTTCCCAGCAGGTCTTCCATTAAAGCAAGGGTCCCCAAACTCGGTCCTGGGCCACTGTCACACCTGAAACACACCTGAAACAGCTAATCAATGCCTTTATAGGACCTAGTAAGACATTGATTAGCTGATTCAGGTGTGTTTGATTGGGGTTGGAGCTAAACTCTGCAGGACAGCGGCCCTCCAGGACCGAGTTTGGGGACCTCTGCATTAAAGGGTTACTTCAGCGATTAGTATATGGCTTTCTATCAGTAGAAACCCTGGAGTATATTCAAATGCTTGTGCTTCCCCCCTCATATCCCCCTGAGACGAGAGATTTATGCATTTTTTTTTTCTGGAAAAAATACTCTGGTGACGCAAATATCGTCTACTTTATCGGATATTTTTTTGGCCAGAGGCTAAAGACTACAGCCAGCAGAGGGAGCCATTTCCGCATGTTTTCAACTCGCACATGGGGAGTGGGATCGCACTCACAGCTGAGTCTGGCAGAGCAAAGTGAGTGGATTAACTTCTCAAAATAATTCCTATTAAAAATTAAGCTTCCAAAGGCATGAACTGAAAACGCTCCAGACTGAATGCGCTGAGAACTACTGCGGCGAGTGCGGACGCGTTTACCTCAGCTCTCATCATGAGAGCTCTTACCTCAGCTCATTCACAATGAGTGTAATCTTACTCCTGCTGCATTTATGACACTCACTCAGCGGGTAAATCACAAGATATTGAACACACACCTTCAGTTTTTAATCTTAGTCTGTTCTCTAACTAAACAGATTTTATGAAGATGAACGCGGTGGTGAGAAAGTGATCAGTGATTTAGTAGCAGTGGCTTTGGGAGTGGCCTCACAGGGCAGCGAAGCATTCTGGGAATTGTTGTCTTTCATCCCCATGAGACAAAAATACATTTTCTGTCTTTTCTCAGTTTAGAAAGCACCAAATTCAAAAATTATTTCTTATTTCTACCACATTAATGACCCAGTATAAATACAGATTCATCTTCCCAGCACTGATGTACCCCTTTAAGGTACTCTTCAGGCTCAACCCTGCTTAGCTTCAGTGGGAAACCAGTCTTGGATTACAGGGTGATATGGCTGTTGGTGAAATGGTATATATTGGCAGCACTGTATATATTGGCAGCAGTAAGTTACTGTACTTGTTATATCCATGCAAACTAAAATTATAGAGAGTTTATATATATATATATATATATATATATATATATATATATATATATATATATATATATATATATATATATATATATATATATATATATATATATATATGATATAACTACATTTAGAGAACACTCTTCTTACTCTTTTGGCAAAATAAAACAATTGAAAAAACTTTTTATCTGTGTTTAAAATCAAATAATGCTTTACACACAGCCAGTCAAAATATAAACACTACAGTTCTATCATGACAACTCTCAAAGATTTATAGCTGCAGAGCAAGTACAGGAACTTTTGCCAACACATACGCCAGTATGCTTCTGTGAGTATGCAAGACATATTGCTGCTGCATAATTAGAATATATCAATTACCCATAGTTAGGCCTTTCATGATAGTCAATAAATCAATTAATCGCACTATAAAAAAAAATGAGCTCTAAAAAAATTTCGGCCACGATAATTTCCATTTGCATGCTTTTTGTTTTCCTCGTCTCTATGGCTGACTGCGTGCATGCAGGGAGGTGTTTATACTAGACACGCAGACTGTGTGCGGCATGATGAGACTCGGACAGATTCGCCTGGCTGGACCTCGTGCTTCTTTGGTTGCGGAGCTGCACAAAACTTGACATGCACACTGCCAAGCGAAATGGGTTCTCGCGCACTCCACCTTGACGTTATTATTGCCACGCACTCGTGCGGACACGTCGAGTATAAACGAGGATTAAAGCTACACTGAAGTTTGATAAATGCAAGTTAATTCTTCAGTTCAATCTTTGTGTGCTAAAAAGGCACATAAGTCCATGTAGATAGCAATACACATTCTTCTTTTTTTGCCAAATAAATGAAAAGCATGTCATCAATGTCTTCTTTCTTGCTGTATCAAAATCTCACCTAGATTTTCAGATTGTGCATGATTACAAGATATAAATTTCAGGAGTGTTAACAATTAAAAGAAAAAACAACAACAACAACAACAAGAACAAGAAAAGAAAAAACAAGAGCATTTTTTTGTTAACAAACAGAGTCCATTGCTTTTATTGTTTTTGGGTGTTTTGTTCATTTATTGTGGATATTTAAATGTTTTCCGTTATCAGTGTTAAATAGTCTTTCAAAATAAAAGTTTATTGATCTTTGAAACGGTGTAAATGCATTATTTTGCCATTATCCTTATTTTAGATGAAAATGGTCTCAGAACGACAATATTATCGTTTACCGCTATAATTACTTGGCCTATTTAATGTCCAGCAAAATTTGTAATCGTGACAGCCCTACCCATAGCAGATATATATATATACTGGTGGAGCTGGGGAATGTGGAGGGGTTTAGACAAACACTGAAAGCATGCTGCGAACTAGTGATGTGTCGTTCATGAACGATTCGTTCATTTTGAACAAATCTTTAATATGACTCGTGAACGACAGGTTTTCTCGGTGAGCGGTTCGTTCATTTTGTGTTGACCGCACATGCGTAACATCCACTATGTTCTGTACAGGAAACTGAATTGATTACTTCATTTTTTGAGTCAGTCATTCGTTCATCAAGTCCCAGCCCCATAGGCAATGCTATGCAGTCTGTACCGGAAACAGAAAAGTCTTCGGTCTGAGTCTCGTTCTTTTGTCACATGACGTGACAGCCGTGTTGGATACAGAAATAGATAATTCATAACCAACCTCACAAACAAGTGCGTCGTTTTTTTTTTTAGCTAGTAAGCCTATAATAATTGATTTTCCTATGAATCATAGACATGTTGGGTTGGTCAGAATGGCTAAGCAGTTTATATTGCTAATATCTTCTGATGATTTTATAATAATAAATATATTACAACATGCAGTCAATAATACGACTGTAATGTTGTAAATGTTGTGACTTGTGAGACACTGAACCGGCGCGGTCATGTGACAAAATAACGAGACTCAGAGTCAGACCCGAAGAATGACTTGAATGAGAAGACTCGAGAGATTAACTGCTTCTGCATTCAGCCTATGAGGACTTGAATGAACGACTTGAATGAGAAGACTTGAGAGAACTAATCTCTTCTGTTTCCGGCGACTGCATAGCCTTGCCTATATGGGGCTGGGACTTGATGAACGAATGACTTGAAGACTCAAAAGAACTAATCTTTTCTGTTACCGGACGCATGTATTATATGAGGCTGTTACGGCCCAGATCAGGCATGATGACAAAACTAATGGCTCGAACCAGAAGTCACCAGTGGTGTAACGTTACTAATCTTTCTAGGGAACAGACGTGATTAAATGTGAAGTGACTAAATAAAGAACATTTTGGATGTGAGGCAGGCACAATTAATTAATAATTTCTTTCTCAAAGTTTGGCCATGACTGCATAAGATTATAGTTTTTTTTTATTCCAAAAGTACTAAATGTGTTAAAAAATTAAACATTTAACATTTTAATTAGATTCCGCTTAAATGAACGGAAATAACAAAATAAGTTGTACCAAAAAGACAGACAACTTGTATGGCTGCTGTGAAAATATCATGTTTTTCTCTGGGTCAACAAGTTTCCAAACCCTGATGCCCCCTGATGGGCTTTGAGGTTAATGTCACTTTGCAGAGTGAGACTCTCCATCTCAACCTCTCTGGAAACCAGGTTAAATGCATTACTTATTTTGTCAGAAATTTGCAAAATGTCCACTTGCATGAAAGGATTTGCAATGAATGACACACATGGTCCCAGCTTATTAAAGTAATTGAATTTGTCCTCAAATTCTTGTCCAAACCTGTCTAAGAGTTCAAAGGACTTATGTAATGCTCTGTCAAAGACCTCAGATGCAGAAGCATTGTTACTTAGCATTGACTGCGTGGTTATGCAATTTCTTCCTCTGTAAATACAGCACGTGGACAAAATGCTGATTTTGGCTATGAATGCTTTACAGCATTGACCATGTTGTCACATAATGTCTTACTTTTGCCTTGTAGTTCACAGTTCAATCTATTCTGTTTCTCAGTGATCTCAGTTAGGAAGGCAAGGTCCATTTGCCATTCTGTGTCCTCTGGATTCCATGAACACTTTGATTTCACACAAAAGTGATAAAAAACGTTGCAAATTCCTTCCTCTGCTAAGCCAGCGAATTTCCGTGAGAAGCAATAGGTCACCATATTCAGCTGAAAGCTCTTCCAGAAGTAGGCTACCTTGAAAGACATGTGCTGCTTCGCTCTGGACCTTAGGCTGTCAATAATTTTAAGGACTGAAGTAATTGCGTGATCAATCCCATCAGTTTTGCGCACAGTGCCTGTTGGTGTATAATGCAGTGGTGTATGCATGTAGTCTAGAAATCTAGACGCACCATAGCGGCAGCAAATTAATCTGCCCGCGAGTGTTGTCTAGCAACTCTCAATTCCCTTCTGAGCTGTATTCCCCTAACTCTTGCCGGGCCAATCACATCGTGTATAGAGTCGGTGGGCGGGGCCATAATGACGATGGCCGAGATGCGTTTGCGTGCTTCTAGTAAACACAGAAACTGGCGAACGGCAGTTTTTCGAATCAGCTTTGACCGCGACTCTGGAAGACTTGGAGTTAAGCTTTTCTCTGAGAAAAGAACAAAGAACGGCACTGAAGTGGGACCTAGTTCCCTTCTTAAAAAGGGAAGATGTGTTCTGAGTTTTGCTGACCGGATACGGTGAATGTTTAATCTATCAACAAGCTCTGTTTCACCTTCGTTGCTCTGATTGGTGGTGGATCCTATTGCGTGCAGAGGGATTTTGAAAGACAACCCTTTATCCCGCCCCTCGGATTGAGCCCTGTTAATGGTAAGTTTTCAGACCAAACATCTTGATGTGGGTCTGGCATGTCAGGCTAGTGGAGATGTAGAAAATTTGGGTCTCCTCTGCATTGCTCAACAAAGCATGCTGGCCAGTCATTGCAGGAGCCAATACCAACTTCTCAAAAATGGCACATTCTTTTCCATGAAGTACTTTTTCACTGCATCATAAATATCATCACTCCTCAATGTTGTCTTGATGGGTAGTAATGTCTGAAATTCCTCTTTCATTGAAAAATCACAGAAAACCCGAAAATCCATATCAAAACCATGCATGAGCTGAACTACTAGAATACACAGATTTATCACGCATTCAACTCGTCTTGTTAGCCCTGAGTTGAACATAGGAAAGTGTGGACAATTATTTATTTTTCATTCTTGTGATCTCTCGTGAGTATTTGCGACCACAGTCATTGCTCCCTTGACAATTTTTACATGTTGCTTTTAAAATGTGACAAAATAATACTGTGACAATGTGCAGTTAAGGGCAATTTATGCAAGAAATAAAAAAAATCACTTACAGAAACATGTAGCTAATGCTTCACTCAGGTTTAAATGTTTAAGATAGGATCTTAATCTCTATCAAAACATTTTGAAAGCATTTAAAACTAAACACTGAAACAAAACCTGAAATACAAATTCAGAAATGTATAAAACAGTTGTTTAAAACAGTTTTTTAACATTTTTAGATTGAAACCCTCATTATCACTTTAAATGTTGTAATACAATAAATACACAAAGAAACAATAATCAGTAAACAGAAAATATTTTTATATAATATTAATCTTTGCATTCACATCATTACTTTTACTAAATTTGATGATGAAAAATAATTTTAAAACTGCTGAAACGTCTCTAACATTAAAAACAAGCCCATGGAGAGCATCTGAGTTCCCTTTATCGAGGGAACTCGCACTGCGTCATCGTAGATGACACATCGGGGAACGCCCTCGGCGTGACGCTGCTGAGTTCATATCAAAAAAGTCCAATCTTGATTGGTGTTGCGTAATGACGTAACGAGTGACGGCATACCCGGAGGTATAAAGGGACGCCGGCACAAGCAAACGCAGCTTCCTGCTTTCAGCGGTCGCGCTCTGTGTTCTGTCTGTCTATTTGGTGTTGTTTGTCCCGTAGGGCTTATTATATCTTTAGATATGGCGAGCGAGCAGTTTAGACGGTGTGTGCCTCCCTGTCCGCGCTTTATTTCGGGCACGGACACACACCAGCTCTGTGTGCAGTGTCTCGGCGTGCAGCACGCCCGGGCCGCTCTCGAGGGAGCGGCTTGCGGCGAATGTGATAAGCTGCTGCTGAGAGTACTGCGCTCGCGGCTGGCGGTCTTTGACGAGGCCGGTCAGCCTCGCGAGCCTCGCGGTTCTGGGCCCGCTGTTGCCGAGGCAGAGCGGCGCCGCAGGTCGTGGGGCTCGCAGCTGGATCTGTCAGCGGAATTAGGGAATGTTGAGGCATCTCTCTCTTCCTCTGACGATTCAGAGGATCTTCCGCCACGTGTGGAAGCCCGCGCTGCGGCTTCTTCCCGCGAGGCGGAGGATCAGGTGCTCATGCTGTCCGATTCCGAGGGATCGTTGACAATGAGCACCGAAGCAGGCGCAGTGGGGCAGTCGCCACCCCACTCGCAGGCTATGGAGGAGCTCGTGGAGGTCTTGACTCGCGCTGTGGCCAAGCTGAGCTTAGATTGGCCACAAGAGGAAGTGCACGTCCAGCCGCCAAGCAAGCTGGACGAGCGCTTCTTCAAGCGTCGAGCCCAGCCTCCACGCCGGGGTCTGCCGTTTTTCCCCGACCTGCACAGTGAGCTGTGTAGGGCGTGGGAGAAACCCTTCTCAGCACGTTTGACTACGCCCCCTGCACTTGACTTCGCTAACGTGCTGGGAGCGTCTGAGAAGGGATATGTTGCGCTGCCGAGGGTAGAAGAGGCGCTCGCGGGCCACCTCTCTCCCGAGACAGCAGCTTCATTGAAGACCCCGGCATTGCCCTCGAAACCATGCCGAGAGACTTCGAAGCTGGTGGCGAGGGCATATAGTGCGGCTGGTCGCGCTGGTGGGTGCCTGCACACTCTTGCGGTTCTGCAGGCCTACCAAGCGGACTTGCTGAAGGAGCTCGATGAGGGCGAGGGTCCCTCTCCGGAGGATGTGACTGAGCTGAGGAAGGCAGCGGATTTGTCTCTTCGTGTCACCAAACAAGCGGCCCGTGATATCGGCCGCTCCATGGCGGGTTTGGTGTGCGCGGAGAGGCATCTCTGGCTGAACCTGTCGGGGATCAGGGAGAGAGACAGACACTTTCTCCTTGATTCCCCGGTTTCGCCTTCTGGCCTTTTCGGCGGCGCTGTGAGCACCGTCGTCGAGAGGTTTCAGGAGGTGAAAAAGCAGGCGGCCGCTCTCAGCCAGTTCATCCCTCGCCGCTGGGGCTCCTCCAGCAAGGCTGCCTCGAGTGGGCAGTCTCGGCCAGCAGAGGGCTCCTCGCACCGTGAGGTGCAGAAGCAGAGCGTCGCTTCTCGTGCCCCTCCTGAGGGAGCTTGGCAGAAGAAGCGACGCTCTCGCGGGAAGTCTTCAAAGCCGAAGACCGACCTGAGGGAGGTTATTCAGGCCAAGAAGGCTTCCAAGCGGTCCTAGCTGCGGCAGGACCGCTGAGAGCTGTCCCCCACGGGGCGGAGCGACCGAGGTCGTTCTCCCCCCGAGGCTCTCGGGAAATCGATGTTGTGCTCTCGCAGTCAAAAGGGCTCCGGACCACGTCGTTTCCCCATGTTCGCGCGCGGCTCTGGCCAGCACATATAAAATCTGCGGCAGAGCAGCGACTGCGTTCACACACCGAAAATCTGCCTCGATTAGTCCCTGCCGGTTATCCGCTTCAGGGGGTCGAGGCAGAGGTTCGGTTGATACCCCAGACCAGCCTCGAGAGGTTGGTCCCCTTATCAGAGTATCTCGGCGCATGGTCATGCCTTCCGAATATCTCTGTGTGGGCCCTGCGCACTGTAGAACGGGGATACAGACTGCAGTTCAGAGTTCCCCCCCCGAAATTTGGGGGGATAGTCTGGACAGTGGTCGGTCCCGAGCAGGTGGGGGTAATGGGGCAGGAAGTACGCTCTCTGCTGGAAAAAGGGGCGATAGAAAGGGTTCCCCCGCCAGAAAGGGAGGTCGGGTTCTACAGCCGGTACTTCATAGTCCCCAAGAAGGATGGGGGGTTGCGTCCAATATTAGATCTCAGGCTTCTGAATCGGTCTCTGAGGAGATACAGGTTCAGGATGCTAACCATTCCTGTTATCGTGAGTCAGATCCAGTTCGAGGACTGGTTCGTCACGATAGATCTAAAGGACGCTTACTTCCATATTTCCATCCTTCCCAGTCACAGGAAGTTCCTGAGGTTCGCTTTCGGGGGCGAAGCGTTCCAATATCGGGTCCTTCCCTTTGGCCTAGCCTTGTCACCTCGCACCTTCACGAAGTGCATGGATGCAGCCCTGGCTCCGCTAAGACTCCAGGGCATCCGGGTACTGAATTATATCGACGACTGGTTGATCATGGCCAGGTCGTACGATATGGCAGTTCAGCATCGAGATGCTGTTCTAGCACACATGAGGTGTTTGGGGTTGAGACTCAACGCGAAAAAGAGCATGTTGACGCCCTCCCAGAGAATTTCGTTCCTGGGAATAGTGTGGGACTCGGTAACGATGCGGGCACACATGTCACCCGCACGTATCGAGACCATACGGGCGGAGGTCTCAAGTATAAGGTTGGGCCACAGCATCACTGTCAAACAGTTCCAGAGACTGGTGGGTCTCATGGCAGCAGCGTCCAGTGTGATTCCACTCGGCCTGCTCCACATGAGACCGCTACAGTGGTGGCTGAGAACCAAGGGGTTTTCTCCGAAGGGGAATCCCTTTCGTATGATCAGGGTAACGCGCAAATGCATTCGTTCCCTGGTTATATGGAAGAAACCTTGGTTTCTGTCCCTGGGGCTAGTATTGGGAGCATCGTGTTGCCGGAAAACCGTTTCAACAGATGCATCCCTTACTGGTTGGGGCGCGGTCATGGAAGGCCGAGGGGCGAGAGGTCCTTGGACAGCCCAGCATGCTTCATGGCACATCAACTGCCTAGAGATGCTGGCTGTCTGGAAAGCTCTGAGGAGTTTTCTCGAGGACCTTCGCGGCCACCATGTCCTGATACGATCCGACAACACTGCCGTGGTATCGTATCTAAATCATCAGGGGGGTCTGAGATCGCGCTCTCTGTACAGACTGGCGCATCAAGTCCTCCTGTGGTCCCACGGGAAACTGTCTTCTCTCAGGGCAGTTTATATCCCGGGGGACCAGAACCAGGGAGCAGACATCCTGTCGAGGCAGGGGCTGAGGCCCGGGGAGTGGCGTCTCCATCCAGAGGTGGTGGAGGCCATATGCGAGAGGTTCGGCCGAATGGAAGTGGATTTGTTTGCGTCTCGAGAGACGACCCACTGTCCACTTTGGTTCTCCCTCAGGCATCCGGCTCCGTTGGGCCTGGATGCCATGTCACAGGCGTGGCCGAGGCTGCGTCTGTACGCATTTCCCCCGATTGCTCTGCTCCCGGGAGTTCTGGAGCGGGTTCGCCGGGAAGGCATTCGCCTGCTTCTGATAGCACCCCGGTGGCCGACCAGGGTATGGTTCTCCGACATTATGGACCTGCTAGACGACCTTCCATGGCAGATTCCTCTGAGGAGGGATCTGTTGACTCAGGCGGGGGGCTCGATATTTCACCCCCAGCCAGAGTTATGGAACCTGTGGGCTTGGCCCCTGAGGGGGCAGAGCTCATAGAGGAAGGGCTGTCAGCAGGTGTCGTGGAGACTATACTCAGCTCCAGGGCTCCTTCCACCAGGAAGCTGTACAACTTGAAGTGGAGAGTGTTCTCCATATGGTGTAGAGACCGTGAAGTAGACCCAGTGAACTGCGCTGTGGCTTCAGTACTGGAGTTTCTGCAAGATCGGTTTTCCGCCGGGCTTACCCCGTCCACACTTAAGGTGTATGTGGCAGCGATAGGAGCTTTCCACGCACCATTAGGTGAAGGACCTCTGGGGAGGCACCATCTGGTTGTACGGTTCCTCCGAGGAGCGCAGAGGATGAGACCTGTGGCTCGTTCTAGGATCCCTGCGTGGGATCTGGCAGTGGTTCTCGAAGGGTTGGTTGAGGCCCCCTTCGAACCGCTGGAGTTGGCTGAGGCCAAGAACCTCACGCTTAAGGTAGCTTTTCTCTTAGCCATCACCTCTCTGAGGAGGGTGGGGGACCTTCAGGCATTGGCAGTAACACCCAATTGCTTGGAGTTTGCCCCAGGCAACGTGAAAGCTATCTTGCGGCCGACCCCGGGATACGTCCCCAAGGTACCGTCTAATGCGGTACGGTCGGTGGTTCTCCAGGCTTTTCATCCCCCGCCTCATGTGACGGCAGATGAGGGCAGGCTTCACCTTCTCTGCCCGGTGCGGGCATTGAGGATTTATTTGGAGAGGTCTGCCCAGTGGAGGAAGTCAGACCAGTTGTTAGTGTGCTTTGGTCCACCTAGGAAGGGGCTGCCTGCAGCGAAACAGACAATTAGTAACTGGATTGTCCAGGCAATAGCAACGGCCTATCAGGTGCGCAACTTGCCTTCACCTATAGCCGTGAGGGCTCATTCTACCAGGGGCATGGCCTCCTCGGTAGCCCTCCTTTCCGGAGCTTCTCTGCAAGAGATTTGCGAGGCG
Source organism: Pseudorasbora parva (assembly GCF_024679245.1). NCBI lineage: Eukaryota > Metazoa > Chordata > Actinopteri > Cypriniformes > Gobionidae > Pseudorasbora > Pseudorasbora parva. The sequence continues at coordinate 36,131,297 of NC_090189.1, forward strand.
GCTGGGTGGGCCACACCGCATACCTTCGTGAGGTATTATAGTCTGCACCTCCCGATGACGCCAGGCGCTAGGGTGCTTGCCCCCTGATTATGCACTCCGGTTCATGTCATGGGGTGCAGGATAGGCGAGGACTAGTGGGTACTCGTTCCCCGATGTGTCATCTACGATGACGCAGTGCGAGTTCCCTCGATAAAGGGAACGTCTCGGGTTATGAATATAACCCATGTTCCCTGAGAGGGAACGAGACACTGCGTCTCGTAGCCCCGCCTATCTACAGAGCGGCCCGCTTCATAGCAGTAAGCTGCGTTTGCTTGTGCCGGCGTCCCTTTATACCTCCGGGTATGCCGTCACTCGTTACGTCATTACGCAACACCAATCAAGATTGGACTTTTTTGATATGAACTCAGCAGCGTCACGCCGAGGGCGTTCCCCGATGTGTCATCTACGATGACGCAGTGTCTCGTTCCCTCTCAGGGAACATGGGTTATATTCATAACCCGAGACGTTTTACATTTGTTTGCTGTTTAGCCTGTCGCCCAGAATGACATAACGCAAAGCGTTAGCTCATCATTTAAAACACTCAAACTATTGAAATATACAGAATTAGGTGATGACAGCACAACCATTGAATTCAATAACATTTACTGAATAAATAAAATCTAAAAATCAACTATATAATACTGTTTATTGCATACCTGTCAAGACCATGGTCAAGACTTGAGTGCAGTGCAGATCGGAGAAGCCCTCAGCGGTCGCGGTTCTTTCCACGCATTGGGCAGATTCCTTGCTTCAAGACGACGTAAATTTTACTTTTTTTTTTTTTTTTTAATAGCTTCATGTACCTTATTAATTTGTGTAAATATGCCAGAAAGTCACAAGTGAAATTTACCTGTCTGTTGGATGGCTAATATTTACAAGTAAAGATTGAGTTGTGGTGACCAACAAGTTAAACTGTATGAGACATTCACACAGACGCGGACACTTTAAGGGAGCGTTTTTTCCGGCAGAGTTAGTTCCGGGATAACGTTGTGTAACAGTTGTTTACATTGCTCGCTGTACAGTTTGGAGAATAATATTGAAGTGTTAGTAAAGCTGACTTGACGCATCTCTGTCTCCTGTCTCATCACTTACTGCACACCACAGAGTACATGTTTAGATTTTACTTAATAGTCTAGAGTTTTTCTGTTTTATTTCCTTAGCCATAAAATATTTTTTTTTACAGTGTACCCACATGATGGATGCTGCCTCCTTCTATCCCATCTGGGTCATTGTTCTCCATCTCTCTGCCTGCCCCTGGTACCGGCCCCTTGCCATGCTCCATCCTCGTCCTCCTCTCAAGCCGCCTCCATCTTACCTCTACAGTGTGAGGCCACGCATTCTCAGAGGGGGCGTAATGTCTCAGTCGTTTCTGTTCAGTTTTGGTTATCATGGACATTCATTTTTTTTTTCCTATTTGTCATGTTTTTCTTTGTTCAGATTCCTGCCATTCATCTGTCTCCTTGGTTACCGTTTTGTAGTTCATAATTTTATAATTATATGTCAGCTGTGTGTGGTCGTCAACCTCGTTTTTGTTCACCATTTTAAGTTCTGCCCTTTCAGTCATGCCTTGTCGTTCTTAAGCCCTATTCGGTTGGTAATTTTTTCTTGTGGCATCGTAAGGTATTTTAATAATTTACAGGGGCTAGTCTTTGATTTTATTGATTTTATAGAATCCAGAATGTCCGTGTTTTTCTCCCACCACCCATGAAAAAATCCCTGGCTGAATTACTGTTTTTTGAGAAACACTAAGGTTGTGTGGTAATTTAATTGCCGTCCCAATCCACAGCTCTGAGTTTAAGTAAAGATTGCTTCAAAAATAACTGTTTAAATCCTTTTTGACCACTGCAGAACACTGTATCGTTGCACTTTGCTGTAATTTGGATGCATTTTAAAGATCTATAGCCTACACTTTTATTACTGAAATGCTGAAAAGTATTTACAAGAATAATCTTTCATCCCTGTTTAAAAGAAAAAGAGAAGAAAAACACGTAGACATTTAAAATGGGATGTTATTACGGCAGTAGCCTAATTAATGTTATATGTTACATTTGCAGCATTGTAGGCTATTAACTTATTTCCGCTCAATACCACATTTTTAAAATGACAACTTCCTATTTTTAAACAGGATATTTAAATAATTCATAATTTCCTATTAAATTAAATTAAATATGATTTTATTTTTATTCCAAGCATACAATTTTTTTTCAACAGACAATCATTCAACTGACCACGTATTCCCAGGTGGTCAGGATCACAAAACCCGCTCTTCCACTCTGAATAAATCGCCATCCGAATGCACAAGTTTTATCGCTGAGGTGCCTTGCAAATTTATTTTTATGGGTGTCCACATGAGAAACAATTACCGTCCAAATAGGGCTTTTGTAAATCTGTGTTGCTGCCTGATCATCTGTTTTGCTGCCTGACCATCTGATCATCGTCTATTACCATTAAACCAAATTTTGGGATTTATTATCTTCATCTGTGTCTGGATCGTGACAGCAGGTCTATTAAAAAATGATTGCTGCCTGCTTAACGTTGCTTTCAAATCACTATTTTTTTTGTAATCTCAGTGGTGTACCTGGTGGATAATGGCCATTGAAGGTCTTGTGGGTTATGGCGAAATGTCTCTCAACATTGTCTCTTGGCAACTGCAATGCTAGCTCCACAGATGAGACATACAGCTTTATCTTTAATGTCTGTAAAGGTGAATTATGTTTCCCACTCATCGTTAAAATAATATTTCTTTTTCATTTTAGCATGACTTGGTGTGTTATTTTATTTTATATTTTTGCTATAGTTCAATTCACCTTATTTATGCCATTAGCCCACCACCACCTCAAATTACAGAATAGCATAAATGTAGCTGATGTCAACGTGTTGATACATGCAAGCTTATAAATATTTACAATTATGAAATTATTTTATTTCATGTTTTAATGTCATATGAAATGTAATTGTACAAAGATACAAATTCAGGCAATTTGTAGAACGTGCATGGCGGGCGACTCACAGACTCCATGCGAGTTACCAGTTGAAGACAACTGATCTATAGTTTCATGACAGAACTAGGGATATAATTTATTAGACAATACATCAGAAATGGAGAACACAGCATCCAAAGCATGCAGTTACAGAAAAAAAGCATAGTAATAACAACACACAACACAAATAAAATGAGTGTCTGTATATTCAGCACTTTATAATGTAAAAATTAAATAAAAAAGCCAATGAAAAAAAGCTGAATGAAAAGCATGTTACAGTATACACTCAAAAGAGTTGTACAACTGCAAAATCAAAGTCAGTGAGAGATTTATTCAGCCTCAGCATCATGTCTTTGTGTTGGGTCTGGCCTGAGGACCTTGTATACATCACAGGCAATGTCATCTCTTGCCAGGCAAAGAGAAAAACTCTCTAGTGTACTAGATCCAGCCGTGACAACACTGTCCACAGCTTTCTTTTTCTTATATTAATCCTCTTCCTACTTGTCCACCACCTCTTACACATACTCTTCCTCTTCTCCTTTTCAAAATGTTCAATCTATTGTTGGTATGAACATTTAGTGCCACGTGAGCATTCTGAACTGGCTTATTTTGTACAGTTGGTTTGATCACATAATTAGAAATAAGTGTGAACAGTTTTGAGTTGTTGTGTGTAAACGATGACAATTGTGTTTAAGTTGTGTTTAACTTTTTTCTGCTTGTGTTTAGCAGTTTGAGAAGTGCATCACAGTTCATTATGTGTTTTAGTGAGTAGGAATGTGTTTAGAGTTTTTGCAAAAAGAACCAGACATCTCCATGGGCCCATCGCAGAAGGAGAGCCATTGCCCAGTCTCTGCTGTCTCCCATTAACCACTCTGTTCCCCTTCAGCCTCCTCACAGTGACATGGATTCACCTCTGGGCTGCCGTGAGCCAGCTATCCCTGGGCGAGTGGATCCCTGGCTCCAGCACCAGCCAAAGATACCTCCACTCCAATTCGGCCTGTCATTCTGCCTTTGCTCCTCCCTCAACCATTGCACTTTCAGGCTCCACTGAGATCCCTCGGCTTGCCAGCATTGTCACTCCGTTGTTGCTCCAAAGCCTATCCGTCAGTGCCTAGGGATTGGAATTGCCTCATCTACCGTCTTCCCTTGGATAACCGTTACAAATACAAGCCAGGTAGAATCATTAACACAAGACAAAGAAAATAAGCTAACTGAGGGTATAAATTCACAGTGGCAATGAGGGACAGATGAGATTCTAATCAATTAAACAATGAAACAATTAATAATTATGGCAACCAAGGAAACAGGAACTAAATGCACTGGAACGGAACACAGGCAAAGGCAAAATAATATCAAAATTAAAGTCCATGGACACAGGGAACCATGGTTGTTAATTTAGCACACATCTATTCACTGTTCTGTTCATTAGCCTCCCATGAGGTTTTAAAGGGTTAGTTCACCCAAATATGAAAATCCTGTCATAATTTTATCCCACTCTAATGTCGTTCCAAACCCGTAAGTCTTTTGTTAATTTTCAGAACACAAATGAAGATCTTTATAATGAAATCTGGACCCTCATAATGCATTATGAATACAGGCTTTATAGAAATTGTTACTATTTATTTAATTATTTTAGTGTGTTTTACTCTGATGGTGTTTTGTCTTTGTGCGTTTGATCCTGTCTGCCAACTATAAAAGTATTGGCCATGTGTTATAGGCTCAGCATGTGGCTTTCTTGTTGATCACCTTATGGTGCTTTTAAGGTACAAAGCAGATTTTAGTAAATAAACCTACTACTACATACATAACAGTTAGAAATAATTAACTATACAGTCAATTATATGCCATCCTGTAATATCAGAAACATTGTTACCATATTATGTTAATGGTGAATTTCTGGCAATCACAGCTATCATTTTATTTACAAAACAAAATAACATAATAATACTTACAATACACAAGCAAAAACATGAGCACAAAAAAAAAATCATACATGCAAACAAAAAGTAGCATATTTAAGTTGTTTAACAGGTAGTAATAAAAAAAGTAATAGCCATTTTGTCATATTCATACATTTTTCAAAAATGTAATTTTGCTCTAATTAAACAACAGGCAATACATCTCCTTTCTTTTAATTTACTCTCTTCAAATGGAACTCAGTACTTGTTTGTGGTTAGCAGGTCTGTGCAAATAAACATTATTGTCATTATGCAATTATTTAAAAAAAATACTGTTAATAATTGCCAGCAATTGCAAAGGAATAATCAAATTAAATCATAATTACTGCCATATCAGCATCTAATTTAATACTAAATAACATCACTTTAAACCATTTACATGCAACATCAACTGATATTTTTAACTGTAATTAAAGATCTTTAATGTGCTTATAATTATGCACTCGTTGCTGCCTCGTCTGGGTATTTTCCAGAGAGAGATTCAGATCCCCATGCCAGAACAGTGCTGTTTTGAGATCTGAGAAAAAAGAAAAAAAAGAAAATAAGAAAGAGAAATCTAAACTTTCTGATATTTAAGTCAATAACAAAAGTATTGTAGTTGCTTGTTTGGCTATATATACATAACTTCTCATGGTATTTGGTGAAAGAACTTTGCAAGGACCTATTTCAGTTGAGAAATGCTGTGAACAGTGGAAATGCCACAAGGCCACATTTTTAAGGATGACTTGGTAGCTCTCTGATGTGAGTGGGCCGACTGGTCCTGAAACCACACTTGCCAGAGGTCAACCAAGAAATGGTTTGTGGACAATTTCCATAGCCTTTGCCCATACAGCACACCTTAAGGCAGGAGAACATTGTCTTCTATAATCATCACCAGCCACAGAGGAAGGACAGTTTAAATTATTGTTTTCTTTAGGGCTAACACAGATAGAGTGCAGTTATGTGCTGGGTAACCAGTTAACATATGTTATAAGTTTCCATTGAGTTATGTTGTTCTCTGAGCATTCAAAATGTTTTTTTTTTTTTTACAAAAAAATAAAATAAATAAATACATCTTAACATGAAGTAATAAACATGAAGGATGATGCATAAATAATGTTCTTGTGCTAATATTTTAAGAAAGTTTGTTTATAACTTTGAGAGAACCTTGCCATAATGTCTGTTCTGAAAATGTTCCCTGTTTGCTGAGGTAGCACACATTGAAGCGTAGCTTAGTTTAATGAACTTTTCACTGTTGAAGAACTCATTGTCTGTGGGTGGTATTAGGATTTTATTGCTTGGTAAATTGTCAATAGTTGGATCACTGAAACTCACTAAACTACTACAAAATTGTCATTATGGCTTAAGCCGGCTTTGCATTGATCGACAGCTCAGCCTAATGCCAAATGCTTGACAGCAAGTTGACACGTGCCTGGGGGTTTGCTACTAATCAAGAACTGAAAATTCTGAGGGAAACTGAGATCCTTTGTATACAATAGCTCAATATGATAAATGTATTCACTGAGGGGATATTCTGAGATGCAATTAAAGTGCAGAACCCACAGGGAGATCTGCTAACATGTGTGTAGTATCATTGCGCAAAAACAAAATAAAGCAATGTTAACAACTTCTTGTCACACTCAATGTAATCCATACAAGATTCAAGCAGTAATGTAGCTGGGGACTGGTCATTACACATTTTTGAAAAATTATACTGGTTTAGGTGTGATGTACTCGGCTGCATTTCCCAAAGCATCGTAAGCTTAAGTTGAACAGAACAATTGCCACCAATGGTCTCTATGATTAAATTAGGCTTACAATGTTGTTGGGAAGCACAGCACTGGTCTATGTTGTGGCACTAGTTTTTGAAGAACACTAATGTTCATCTTTATGTCTCATACCAAGCAATTTGTTTGTTCTTTCCTTTAGCTTTTGGACGTTTTTCCACATGCGACTTCCATGCCACATGCGGATTTTTTTTTTAAATGCCTTTTTTACACATATTTTACAGTAAATATGCTAAATATAGGTACGTTTTAAGCTAAAATATATTTTAGTTCATTTGGCTAAGTATAGTAATATGTTTGTATGCCTCCTTAATGAACCATTCGTCACATTAAGCACTAATATTGCAATTCAGAAGAACAAAGAAAAACAAACTTATCTCAGCTAAAGTACTTTTAAAATTGTGATGACTACAATTATTTATTGCATGGCCATAGTCCCTAATAAGCTTCTGCTCTCATTAAATCAAAAGACACATCAAATTTCATAACAACGTTTAGAGGTGGATGCATACCTTGTCCATCCATTAATTTTCAAATTAATATGTATTGCACATTTTAATGAGTAAAACATTTTCCAGATATTGAGGTAGCAGAGGTATTTTATCAAATTGTGTCCATGGAACAAATAAAGATGGAACAACTCATTTCTGCCACTGGATGGTTTTCATAACACATAAATCTCCCGATATGATGCTGCAGTAATATCATCGTGGGCTGTCAAATACGATGACTGAGTTTAAACTTGCCTAAGTGTGTGATGCAACACTATGCCATGGATTTGTTTTGAACAGACTTCCCCACCTATCGTTCTCTGTCTTGCCTGGCAGGCAACTTGACATGAATAATATTTTAGCACTTGCTTCCTTTTCCCTTTGGGTGAGTCGAAGTAAATTTCAATTGCCAATTTGACACTGGGTCAAAACTGAGCCAGCCTATTTTACGCCTTATTTAATAGACTTGAATGGTTGGAGATTGACTTAGATTGATGGGTCTCATAAAATGGAAAACCGTGTCATTTAAATTCCACAGGGGGAAAGGTCTACTGTTCTTAAATCTACACAGTAATACCATATGATACGTTAGCTATTCATTTAATGTTTGTTCATATACCGCACAGAAAATGATAGAAAAGGAAATTGTTTTCTAATTCTGATTTGATTAAAACAACATCCAATCACATATGAAATTATTTCACTAGATTACACTTGAAATCTTTTATCTCAGTTCTCTATACAAAGAAAGTGCTTTAAAACTTCTTTTATACTTGCAATCACTATTTATTGATGCTCCCCTTACTGAGTGGCTCATAACAAAATCAAACAAAATAACAAAATAAAACTGAAAAGAATATCATCTGAACACGAATACATGTTAATGCCAGATGTAAAGGGGAGCCTTTTCAAAATGTGTAAAGGTGTTTTTGCCCAATATTACTACTAGATCAATGTTGCCTTTTTTTATTCAGTTAGATCATTTATTTACCATCTTATTCCCATGAATTCATAGATGATTGTGTTTCTCATATTTTCACAAATTCTTATGAAAAATTAAATTCCCAATCTAAATATGTTCTGCTGCCTTTGTGATTTTAGTCAGAATAGAATAGATGGATTGGACAATTACAGTTGCAAAAGTCTGTTGCCTTGTAGCCTAATATTTTATGTCAGCTTCATCATTATTCTTCAACAACCTTACAAACTGCAAAAAAACTAAATGATATATAAGTAAATATGATTAATTCCAGCTTCCACCATGATTATTTAAAGAAACATGCTGACACTTTGAGACTTCTTTTTTGAGACTTTTTGAGGCTTATTCACTGTATCTCCCAGAGTTAGGGTCCATACATATTCTCATCTCCGTGCGTGCCATAACTCTGTCTGACCCACCCACCGCTAGCCTAGCTTAGCACAAAGACTGGAGGTCTCCATCTAGCCTACTGCTCCATAAGATACAAAATAATGCCAACATTTTCCTATTTACATGTTGTGATGTGTATAGGTACATTGTACACAAAGGCTGACGGAAAATGAAAAGTTGCACCTGCTGCACCCATGGTATGGCAGCAAAGTTCCTGGATTATTATTGCTCTTGAGCTAAGCTAGGCTAGCGGTGGGTTCATCAGAGAGAGTTAATGCATGCACGAAGTGTCAGCGATGTGAAGAGAGGGCACAAACGCAGAGGATGCGTATAACAGTTTGTGAAAGAACAGAAAGTCAACCACACATCCGACATGTGTAAGGGTTCAAACGTAACACAAAGAACACTGTAGGCAATATCCAGAGCCGTCCGTACAGCGAACTGCGTAAACAGGCTGCGGGAAACACCCCCCGGTGTCAGCCCGAACGAGACGCGGACAAAGACCGAGGAAGGCGGGCACACAGCCAGCCAAAAACCTCCTCGTCTAGGCGTCCTGAGCACAACAGCGGGAAAACAGGTAAGACACGAAACACAGACACCACCGTACAGGACAACAACACAAATCAACTGACAACCAGGGGACGACACAGCTGGGAATATAAGGGAGGAAGGAAATAAGCGACAGGTGAGGGAATTCAGCTCGTGATCAGAACACACCTGCACCGAATCTCAGCGCTGATTGCCCTGGCCACGAGCTGCTGAAAATGACAGGACAAAACACAGACAACAGGAGGGCCGATGACACACCCTAAACCCGTGACACGGAGATAAAAATGGTAAATATGGACTTATCTAACTTTGGGGATATGGTGAATAAGCTGAAGTCCCAAAATGTCAGCGTGTTCCTTTACTGTGACATACAGTGGGTATGGAAAGTATTCAGACCACTTTAAATTTTTCACCTCACCTTAAATTTTTCACCTCAAATGTACACACAGCACCCCATATTGACAGAAAAACACATAATTGTTGACATTTTTGCAGCTTTATTAAAGAAGAAATACTAAAATATCACATGATCCTAATGAATCAGACCCTTTGCTGTGACACTCATATATTTAACTCCGGTGCTGTTCATTTCTTCTGATCAACCTTTAGATGGTTCTACACCTTCAATTCGACACCTTCAGAGTCCTGCTGTGTTTGATTATACTGATTGGACTTGATTAGAAAATCCACACACCTGTCTATATAAGACCTCACAGCTCATAGTGCATATCAGAGCAAATAAGAATCATGAGGTCAAAGGAAATGCTTGAAGAGCCCAGAGACAGAATTGTGGCAAGGCACAGATCTGGTCAATATTACAAAAAGAACCCTTCCTAGAGCTGGCCGTCTGGACAAACTGAGCTATCGGGGGAGAAGAGCCTTGGTGAGAGAGGTAAAGAAGAACCCAAGGGTCACTGTGGATGAGCTCCAGAGATCGGGAGATGGGAGAACATTTTAGAAAGTCAAACATCACTGCAGCCCTCCACCAGTCGGGGCTTTTATGTCAGAGTGGCCTGACGGAAGCCTCTCCTCAGTGCAAGACACATGAAAGTTTGCTAAAATAACCAGAAGGACTCCAAGATGGTGATAAATACGATTCTTTGGTCTGATGAGACCAATATAGAACTTTTTGGCAGTATGTCTAGAGAAAAATATCACCTGTCCAATACAGTCCCAACAGTGAAGCATGGTGTTGCCAACTGGTTGCAACCGAGGGAAAGATGAAATGGATGGACTGCATTTATATAGCGCTTTTATCCAAAGCGCTTTACATTTTTGCCTCACATTCACCCATTCATACACCGATGGCGATGTCAGCCATGTAAGGCGCCATCCAGCTGGGGTTAGGTGTCTTGCTCAAGGACACCTCAACACTTGGTCAGGTGGAGCCGGGGATTGAACCACCAACCTTCTGGATTGTAGACAAGCTACATGAACCACTGAGCCACTGCCGCCCCGGTATGAATGAATGCAGCCAAGTACAGGGATATCCTGGTCAAAAACCTTCTCCAGAGAGCTCAAGACCTCAGACTGGGCCCAAGGTTCACCTTCAGAAAAATGACACTAAGCACAAAGCTAAAATAACCAAGGAGTGGCTTCACAACAACTCCGTGACTGTTCTTGAATGGCCCAGCCAGAGCCCTGACATAAACCCAATTGAACATCTCTGAAGAAACCTGAAAATGCCTGCCCACCAATGTTTACCATCTAACCTGACAGAACTGGAGAGTATCTGAAAGGAGGAATGGCAGAGGATCCCCAAATCCAGGTGTGAAAAAACTTGTTAAATCTTTCCCCAAAATACGCATGGCTGTATTAGATCAAAAGGGTGCTTCTTATAAATAATTTTTCTTTTTTAATAAATCTACAAAAATGTCAACAATTCTGTGTTTGTCTGTCAATATGGGGTGCTGTGTGTACATTAATAATAATAAATAAAAAAACTTAAATGATTTTAGCAAATGGCTGCAATATAACAAAGAGTGAAAAATTTAAGGGGGTCTGAATATACTTTCTGTACCCATGGTATGTTTGCTTTGAAGAGTTAAATATTTAAAATTGTATTCCAGTGTACCATTTTTCTGTAATGCAAAGTTATCCATAGCTGATCCTTATCAGTGGTTCTTGCTATAAGGCAAACATATTTATTACTATCGCTATTGCTGCTAATTGAGTAATTCAAATAAAATAACCCCAGGTATTAACGTAGGCAGAATATCATTCTGTGCCATTACTTTTAATTTATTAATTTGTTTAAAATATGAATTGTTTTTTCTTCATTATGGTATGAGTTTACCCCCAGAAATTAAATTCAGAAATGAATGAATAGATGAATATGACAGACATAATTTAATTGATCTAACCACTAAAACCGACTCAGAATGTCTTAGCAGCAGCCGCAGCACAATAATGCCCTAACAATGACCCAGAACTACATTAGTAGCTGCATAGCAATGCTCTGTCAACCACATTAACTTCAGAAATGTCAAAAAATGTACTATTATAATGTATGTTATGTTATCTAAAAAGTGTGAAATAATGATGACTACCTGTTCTGGGTATGTTGTTGTTGTTTATGAAAACCCAGATTATGTATGTAAAGGTAAGATGGCTTAATGCATGTAACAAAGCAGTCAGTGGAGAAACCTTTAGACGACAGAGTGGGTGTTGGAGAACAGTGTGGTTTATTTTCCTCTAGCCTTAGGCCTTTACATCTCTCTCTCTCTCTCTCTCTCTCTCTCTCTCTCTCTCTCTCTCTCTCTCTCTCTCTCTCTCTCTCTCTCTCTCTCTCTCTCTCTCTCTCTCTCTCTCTCTCTCTCTCTCACACATCTGCCTTTGAGTTGAGTAGTGAAACTGTACACTCTACGTTTCCTCTTGCCAAACCGCAGCATTTGTGTATAGTGACACATCGTGTCCACCTGCCAGATGAACAATCACATCACCGCGCCTCATCAAATTACAGTGATCCTGATAATACAATTTGCACACATGAAGAAGTGGGCGTGTGTGTGTGTGTGTCCTGTTAAATCTTACATTATGGGGACAAAATAAAAGAACAACTTGAGAAAAAAAGCATATAAATCATAAGAGATGTTTTTTTTTTTTTTTTTTTTTTAAATATACAAATACAGTAAGTTTTTGCATAGTTTTAGGCATAGGGTTAGTGTAGGTGGATAAGAATACAGTTATTTTATCTTATTCTAATACAATTTTATAAGGTATAGTATAAAAATCATTATGTCTACAACAAGTCCCCAGGAACATATATCAAAACATAACGTAACATAAAATAACGTTAAATTAATGGAGAATGGAGTTTTCATTGGGTCACAGAAAAAGACTTGAAGAGTGAAGACTCCCCTTCCAGAAATCATTAAAAGCTGGCATGCATGGTCAGGAATGTTCATCAAATTAACGCCTGAGCCTGAGGGTTTCATAGCAGGCCATGGAGGCAATAAGGCTCCTGTCCATAAACCAGCAAGCTCTGGCGACAGAGGATCGGATGAATGGACAAAAGGAAGAGGGAAAGCCAGGAGCAGAGAGCATAAGAAAAATGGTCTATATATGACTATATCTAATGGCTCATTGGTCACTCAGAGACAGTGCTTATTTTTGCTTTTGGGAAAGCCAAAAGGAGTTTGGCACAGTTAACCATTAAATTCTAACAGAGACAGCTGTGGATTTGTTAGTTATAGTGAGTTCTTTGCTTCTTGAACTCACCTTAAAAAAAAAGAAACATTATGTCATAATTTTGCCCTTATCTCGTGTAATTCGAACAAACATACTTGACTTTCTTTCTTGCAGCTATTATGAAAAATATCCAAGCCTCTGACTATTTAAGTGCCTTATTTGCAGTTTTTTTCAATAATTTTTTTTAACTTAATTATTTCGTTTTAACTTTATTTTGACCCATGGCATTTTCAATCAAGCGTGTACCCGACAGATGTATTTAAAATCTAATTCAAGACCCTGCTCATCCCCCTCTTTGACATGCATTGTTGCAGCCACACAGTTAACATGCGCAAATCGAGTGCTCAGTGGAGCAGCATCCACGCCTTCGGTGACAGCTGTAACGATCGTGTTTGCCCTCAACCTCAGTACAGTTTGTCACTGCTGTAAAATTAAAACACTATTAAAATATCTCAATGTAGCCAGCCTAACTTAGCCCTCCATTAAGGTTAACAACAAATTTGTGCAAAACCGAGTCCTTGTTTTTTTTGCTTATAACATAATATAATAAAGCAATATAGCAGCAAGACTGAAAACGTAATATCTATTTCATGAAACTATCTATAAACAATAAGTTAATTATATTAATTGAACATTTTTAGACAACAATTGTAGTTTTTGTTCTATTTAGACAGCAAAAATAGTGCCAAACAAAGCAGAAAAGTTGCATACCAGCAACAAACAGTGGCGCTTCAGCATTGAATGATTCAGTGTTGTGGTCAATTATTTAAATGCCCATTCTAAATGACATTGGTCACTGCCTTCGGTCATGAATGAATCAACCATCTGAAAAATAAATAAATAAATAACTGAATGAATTATTTCCATAATTAAAACTTGTTGTCACCTATTGGCAGTTTTATTTTCGTAGTAGTATAGTATAGTAGTATAATTACATTTTTTATTTTTTTATTTTATGTACAGTATTTATTCAAAATTTTATATTTAAAACAAATATAAATGGATTTTAAAAAGTTGTAAGGTGGATTTTGTTGATATCAATACTTCTATTGATTTGTTACAGCCAGATAGTGTTAATTCGTGTAAAAAAAATTACATTCTAAATATGAATAATAATAATAATAATAATAATAATAATAAAATAAAAATTATATATATATATATATATATATATATATATATATATATATATATATATATATATATATATATATATATATATATATACTGTATATTAGGGCTGGGCAAGTTAACGCGTTGTCTTGCATTAACGCATTAATTAATGGCGACAATTATTTTACCGCTTTAACGGAGTTATTTATTATTATATTGAAAGACTGTTGCTCACTGCCTCATACACATACAGACAAACCATTGGTCATGGGAGAATAGCCTGCAGGGCTGTTTGTAAGCCAAGGGCTTGACATTCTTTGTCTGGGACAAATAAAATATTAAAATATCCAGAAACGGTAGAATGATTCAGATTTGATTTTTTTGTTGTTTTTATTACATTCAATGTAAACAGCGATTGATAATGGAGTGTATCTCTGCCTCTGGTAACAAAGGAGCGTTGAGGCTCGTGCTGCCTGTCTCTTTATGAGAGACATTTGTGGATAAATCAAAACAAGTGAGCAGCAATATAAGCTCACAGAAGAAACATACTGGGATAAAACTGAGTTCTTGTAGTTGTTGATATTTATGCTTTATGAAGTCGACTTTACAATCGTGAATTGTGTAGAATGAATGGTGTAGTTCAATAAAAAAGTAGCCAAATTAATATTAAGTTACTCAAATTTTTACACCCAAACATCTTTTTTTGTTCTATTTCACCCATGATTTCACCAACAAAAATTGTTCCAAAGGAAAGCAACACTCAGTGCAGTGTTTTGTTACTGAATGATTCAGCGTTTTGAATGAATAATTTGAATTAATGACTCGATGACTCACTCATTAAGATGATCACTTGCTGCCCCCTATTGGCGGTTTAGTTTCAAGTTTAAAAGTATGATTGCATGTTTTTATTTAGAACATTAATCTTATAACACAATTTATTGCAGCTTTAATTTTTGCAGTTTCAATTCTTTAATTTGATTGGCAACAGTGCTATAGTGTCTTTACTATTATAACGGAATTTATTAATCAAAAGTAAGAATTTTACATGAAAGATGATGCATACATTTAATACGATATTTAAAAAATGGCCTTCATAAAATTAAATAACACCTGGGGATGAATATCACAAATATACAGATTTAAGTAGGCCTATGTAAAAGCTGATAGAACACTAATGAAAATATTGCTTCAGAATCAATACATGTATACCACAAAAATCCCCCCCCCCCAACACACATTGTACAGTGCATACAATTTGCTATGCACTCTACCTGATAGGCCCGAAGTTAATTAATATCAAATCATATTGTGAAATTTGTGACTGCCCAGCATGCACCAAAATATTGTAATATTATGGTTGAGGCTCTAGACATAAGCTGGTTGTTTTTTTTTTCAAAACGTTAATGCCTTGGCAGTGGCAAATAGTTTTGGTTTTATATTTAATTTGATTAAATTAATGTTAAAATTGATATTTACAATAAATATTGTAACTGTTACTAACTTTTAACTGCTGTAAAAAAGCACCTTATTTGTTTAAAGTGTTTGTAAACCATGTTATTGCACTTTTGTTCATATAGCAACACTTTTAAAATAGTATGCAATACACTACTTTTGTATTCATTATTAAATTTTGCGCATACTTTGATTAATCACGATTAATCACAGAAACTCATGTGGTTAATCACAATTATTAATCGTTGCCCAGCACTAATATGCAGGTCCTTCTAAAAAAAATAGCATATGTGATAAAAGTTCATTATTTTCCATAATGTAATGATAAAAATTAAACTTTCATATATTTTAGATTCATTGCACACCAACTGAAATATTTCAGGTCTTTTATTGTTTTAATACTGATTATTTTGGCATACAGCTTATGAAACCCCAAAATTCCTATCTCAAAAAATTAGCATATTTCATCCGACCAATAAAAGAAAAGTGTTTTTAATACAAAAAAGTCACCTTCAAATAATTATGTTCATTTATGCACTCAATACTTGGTCGGGAATCCTTTTGCAGAAATGACTGCTTCAATGCGTCGTGGCATGGAGGCAATCAGCCCTGTGGCACTGCTGAGGTGTTATGGAGGCCCAGGATGCTTCGATAGCGGCATTTAGCTCATCTTAAGCTCAAGAGTGTTGGGTCTTGCGTCTCTCAACTTTCTCTTCACAATATCCCACAGATTCTCTATGGTGTTCAGGTCAGGAGAGTTGGCAGGCCAATTGAGCACAGTAATACCATGGTCAGTAAACCATTTACCAGTGGTTAGCACTGTGAGCAGGTGCCAGGTCGTGCTGAAAAATGAAATCTTCATCTTCATAAAGCTTTTTCAGCAGATGGAAGCATAAAGTGCTCCAAAATCTCCTGATAGCTAGCTGCATTGACCCTGCCCTTGATAGAACACAGTGGACCAACACCAGCAGCTGAAATGGCACCCGAGACCATCACTGACTGTGGGTACTTGACACTGGACTTCAGGCATTTTGGCATTTCCTTCTCCCCAGTCTTCCTCCAGACTCTGGCACCTTGATTTCCGAATGACATGCAAAATTTGCTTTCATCCGAAAAAGTACTTAAGACCACTGAGCAACAGTCCAGTGCTGCTTCTCCGTAGCACAAAGTGGCTTGACCTGGGGAATGCGGCACCTGTAGCCCATTTCCTGCACATGCCTGTGCACGGTGGCTTTGGAGGTTTCTAGTCCATACTCAGTCCACTGCTTCCGCAGGTCCGCCAAGGTCTGGAATCAGTCCTTCTCCAATATCTTCCTCACGGTCTGGTCACCTCGTCTCGTTGTGCAGCGTTTTTTTGCCACACTTTTTCCTTCCCACAGACTTCCCACTGAGGTGCCTTGATACAGCTCTCTGGGAACAGCATCTATCTATCTATCTATCTCTTTTTATCTACAGTGCATCCATAAAGTATTCACTGCGCTTCACTTTGTCCACATTTTATGTTACAGCCTTATTCCAAAATTGATTAAATTAATATTTTTTTTCTCCTCAAACAATATCCCATAATGACAACGTGAAAGAAATTAGTTTGAAATGTTTTTAAATTTCAAATCACATGTACATAAGTATCCACAGCCTTTGCCAGGACCTCACTGAG
Source organism: Pseudorasbora parva (assembly GCF_024679245.1). Classification (NCBI taxonomy): domain Eukaryota; kingdom Metazoa; phylum Chordata; class Actinopteri; order Cypriniformes; family Gobionidae; genus Pseudorasbora; species Pseudorasbora parva. The sequence goes on from NC_090189.1 coordinate 36,148,362, forward strand.
CTCAAGTGCATCATCAGCCTTGAAATGTTTCTAAAACTTGATTGGAGTCCACCTGTGGTAAATTCTGTTGATTGGACATTATTTGGAAAGGCACACACCTGTCTATATAAGGTCCCACAGTTGACAGTGCACATCAGAGCACAAATTAAGCCATGACGTCCAAGGAATTGTCTTTATACTTTAAAGACAGGATTGGATCATCACCTTGCAAATACCTGCTACAGTTAAGCATGGTGGTGGCAGCATCATGCTGTGGGGATGTTTTTTTAGCGGCATGAACTGGAAGACTAGTCAGAAGGGGAAAGGTGAATGCAGCAATGAACAGAGATACCCTTGATGTAAACCTGCTTCAGTGCACTCTGGACCTCAGACTGGGGCGAAGGTTTATCTTCCACAGAACAACGACCCTAAGCACACAGCCTAGATAACAAAGAATTTAACCAGATTGAACATCTCTGGATAGATCTGAAAATAGCTGTACCTGATGTCCAGACACACGTCCGCTAACAAACCAATCATTATTAAGATGCAGCCCACATAGATGATGACGACAGGACGCCAGTGCCTCTGTACAATTCTTTAGTGCGCTTGCATAACTGCGATGTTAACTGCAATATAACTGCAACGAACTTTGCTTTCGGACCTTGGTGCGAACTTTCAGGTGTGAAAACGCCCTTAAAGCTCTAATTTGGTGCCAAATGTGCTTCAATAAAGTATTGAACAAAGGCTGTGAATACTTGCATGTGGTTTAGTATTATTATTATAGTTTTATAAAATTAAAATAAAAAATAATAATAAAAAAATTACTTAAACTTCTTTCTCATGATGTTTGTAGAACTGAGGGGAAAAACATGACAAAATGTGAAAAAAGTGATGTGCTGTGAATACTTTCTGGATGCACTGTTGTTTTGATGAACTGAGGGTAATCCTATAATTGTATGGACTTCGGTCTGATCTGTTTTCTTTCTCATTGGATGTGTGCTTTGTTTTTCTTGAGCACACAGGCTTATTGACAAGTTGCCAGATAATCGCTATCCGTGGTATTTCCCCCTCCACTTTGTTTTCCTTAATTCCCATTTGGGCTCCCTGTTCACCTGTTGCTAATTATCCCTCTTTATTCTCCCCTGTATTAGATACTCTTGTTCTAAGGCTTCTGTCATACCATTGTTGTATGTGGTGCAACGCTTTTGCTCGTGACCTACTTTCTCTATTGTCCAGTCCTGCTTTGTCATGCTTTTTCAGTCTCTCAGTGCTGTTTTCTAGTTTTATTTTTGTGCTATTTGCTCTCTCCCTTTCGTTCGCCTGACCTTTTTTCCTTGCTAACAGCCCTGACGGTGCTCGCTCCATTGAAGTTTGGAAGCTTTGCTCCAGTCCCTTTCTGCATGCTCACCGCTCTCATCGGGGAATGCCCAACACATGCATCTTAGAATCCAGCGGGTTTTCGACTTTGCGTCATTGGTGACGCTTGGGACCTGTCTGTGTTTAATGGTGCTCACCGGATCAGTGGACATTTGATTTGAATAGTTTATCTGCTTTTTGTGTTCCTGCTATTTTCCTGTGCTCGTTTTGAGCTCAAAATAAATTCTTCTGTTACCTGCAATTGAATCCGCACTTTTTCCTGATGGAACGGTCTGACCTGAAGATGGATTCAGCAGGTGTGAACCAGGTCAGAACTGCAGTCAGTCAACAGGGCATTCTTTTGGGTCAGCATTCTAGCCAGTTAACAGACACTTCATGGGATGTTGAGTGCCTGTCAGCCCAGGTACCTGATCTAAGCCTCCAGGTACAGGAGCTCCAGCAGGAGGCCATGACCAGCAGGTTAGTTGCTGCATATGGCCATTCTCCATCTCATGCAGAGCCAGAACCTCATGCTAATAGTCCGTCGCCCTATGATGGTGATCCCAGTTCGTGTCAGGCCTTCCTGTCACAGTGCTCTTGTCTTTGCTCTCCAGCCCCACCAATTTGCGACAGAGGAGTCTCAGGTAGCGTTTATTATCACCTTCCTGAAGCATCCCATATACCGGCTACCGGTATATGGGATGCTCGTGCCCCTTTTTGTTCCATGTTTGAAGACTTCAGAGCAGAGATGTTTGATCGGTCTGCTCAGGGTGATGAGGCAGCTTCCCAGTTAGTGCAGTTAAGTCAGGGCAGACGTTCTTTTACAGAACATTCAATCCAGTTCAGAACTCTGGCAGCAGTTTGTGATTGGAATGAGGCGGCATTACGTGCTACGTTTCGAGAGGGGCTGGACGGTGACATTCTGGACGAGATCGTCACTCATGAGCTGCCTCACGATTTTATAGCCCTTGTGGACCCTCATCGGCAGTGCTGGACAGCTCAATCCTTCCAGACCCTGGATGAGTGTGGAGTGCTGATCCTTCATTTTCCCCTTCTTCGACAGAACCTGAGCAAATGCAAGTGGGTTGATTTCGTCTCACCCTGAAGGAGAAACAGGATCGGTTAGCTCAGGGCCTTTGCTTGTACTGCGGGAAGCCAGGAATTCGGGATATTCTCTAAAGTCCTTTAAAAGCCAGAGCCCATCAATAGTCCGGGGAATCCTGGTGGGCGCTTCTCCTCGTTTCAACTCCCTCATCTCACATACTCTGATGAATGTCTCTGTTCAATATAAGGACTCCTGTTCGGCATTGATTGACTCAGGTGCTGTGGGCAACTTCCTGGATATATCCAGTGCTGCTCTGTGGGGTATTACTGCCATTGCTCTTCCTTCTCCTATCTCTGTCCGTTCCCTTAATGGCCTCCTCATCTCTTTAATTACCCATTCAACACCTTCTGTAAGTGTAATAGTCTCGGGCAATAACCGATAGGTTATTGAGCTGTATCTCCTAAATTCCCTGAGTGTCCCTATTGTCTTAGGGCACCCGTGCCTGGTACAGCAAAAACCCTCATGTATATTGGTCAGGGAATTCTATTTTATCTTAGAGTCAGTCCTGTCTTGCGTCATGTTTGAGTGCTGCCTCTTCTCCTGGCTCTGTGATTTCTTTTTTCAGGTTGAGGAGGCAGATCTCGCCAGGGTACCGCAATCTTTGTCAGGTTTTCAGTAAGTCCAGGGCCACATCCTTACCACCTCATCGGCCATATGACTGTGCCATTCATCTCCTCCCAGGCACTTCTCCGCCCAGGGGTCACCTGTACTCACTGTCTGGTCCAGGGAGAGAGGCCATGGACAAGTATATTCAGGAATCTTTAAATGCCAGTCTCACCATCCCTCTTCCTCACCTGCTGGGGCTAGGTTCTTCTTTGTTAAGAAGAAGGATGGCTCCCTGCGACCCTGTATTGACTACAGGGGTCTCAATGACATCACTTTAAGAAAGATGTACCCTCTGCCTTTGATGTCATCAGCTTTTGAGTTGTTACAGGGAGCAACGGTCTTTACTAAGCTAGACCTCTGTAATGCCTACCATTTGATCTGTATACGCAAGGGGGATGAGTGGAAGACGGCTGTTAACACCCCAACGGCACATTTTGAATACCGGGTCCTACCCTTCGGGCTCACCAACGCCCCAGCTGTCTTCCAGGCCCTGTTGAATGACGTGTTGAGGGACATGGTAAACATATTTAATTTTGTGTACCATGATGATATTCTTATCTTCTCTCCCTCTTTGCAGGTACACACCCAACACGTCAGGTGCTACAACAGCTACTAGATAACCAGCTGTATGTCAAGGTGGAGAAGTGCAAGTTCAATTTTAAGTCGGTTTTGTTCTTGGGGCACAACATTTCAACGGAGTTAATTAAGGCCGATCCTGCTAAGGTAAGGGCCGTGGACGTGTGGCCAACTCCTGACTCTCAGAAGGCTCTGCAGCCATTCTTGGGGTTTGCCAACTTCTATAGGCGATTCATCCGGAACTTTAGCCGGGTCGCTGCACCCTTAACAGCACTCACCTCTCCTAAAGTACTGTTCAGATGGAATTCCCAGGCCCAGCAGGCCTTTGATGTTCTTAAGTCCTGGTTCATCTCTGCTCCTGTTCTCTGTCTTTAAGATTCTGATCAGCAATTCAGTGTTGAGGTGGATGCCTCGGATGTTGGGGTAGGTGCGGTCCTGTCCCAGCGGTTTTCCAGTGATGGGAAGGTGTATCTGTGTGCCTTCTTCGGGGCCTCAACGAGTCTGTCTTCAGGTTTTCACCCTCTGATCAATGGGTAGGCTGAGCGGGCCAACCAGGATCTCGAGCAAGTGCTCCGCTGCCTGACATCATGAAATTTGAGCTCCTGGAGTCAGCAGCTACCGTGTGTTGAATATTCCCACAACTCCTTGCCGGGTGTGTCTCCCTTTCAATGTTCTATGAGTTATCAACCACCTCTTTTTCCTGCACAGGAACCCGAAGCCGTGGTCCTGTCTGCCTTAGCCTTTGTTCGTCGCACCTGGAGGAGAGCTAAGGAGGCCTAATTATTATTATTATAGTTTTATAAAAAAATAATAATTTTTATACATTTGCAAATATTTCAAACAAACTTATTTCTCATTATGTTTGTAGAACTGAGGGGAAAATATGTTTTTATTCCATTTTGGAATAAGACTGTAACATGACAAAATGTGGGAAAAGTTAAGTGCTGTGAATACTTTCCAGATGCAATAAAGTTTTGCTTTATGCACTGAGGGCAATCCTATAATTGTAATGACTTCGGTCTGATCTGTTTTCTTTCTCATTGGTTGCTTGCTTTGTTTTTTTTTATAGCACATGGGCTTCGCTATCTTTGAGGTATTTCCCCCTCCACTTTGTTATCCTTAATTCCCTTTTGGGCTCACTGTTCACATGTTGCTGATTCTCCTTCTTTATTCTCCCCTATATTAGATCCTCTTGTTCTTAGTCTTTTGTCAGACCCTTGTTGTATGTAGTGCAGTGCTTTCGCTCGTGATCTCTCAGTGCTGTTTTCTAGATTTATTTTTTTGTGCTATTTGCTCTCTCTCCCTCTCGTCCGCCAGACCTTTTCTTCTTGCTACCTGCCCTGGAGTGGCTCACTCCATTGAAGTTCGGAAGCTTCGCTCCAGTCCCTCTTTGCACGCTCACCAGTCTCATCGGGGAACCCCCTCTCTGCATGTATACAGCTCTCATCTGGGAATTCCCTTGCAGAAAATAAATTCCATCGCGTGCATCTTAGAATCCAGCGGGTCTTCGTTGCATCATTGGTGACACTTGGGAACTAATGGTGCTCACCAGACCAATGGACATTTGATTTGGATAGTTTATCTGCTTTTTGTGTTCCTGCTATTTTCTCGCGTCCGTTTTGAGCTCAAAATGAATTATTTTGTTACCTGCAACTGAATCCGCACTTTTTCCTGACAATAATGGTTTATAGTGTCAATACATATACAAACCCAAGTCAGAGTTACAATCTGGTGGCCAGGATTTACTTTTTTTAGTGACATAATATTTATCTGTACTTACTCATAAAATCTAGAGTTGTTTAATATGCATTGCTTACATGCATAGACCATTTACTACATTTCTGTCAGCCTCCAGGCAAATGTCTTTAGGCCCCATCACTTCTGTGTCTCTCAGGGGCATCCTTACAAAAATACACCTACACATATGAGCTCTCAGGCTGGTCTACACAATCCCAATCTAATCAAATTTCTGAAGCAAATGTGTGAAGTGACTATGTGTGTGTGCAAGTGACTGCTTACAAGAGAGCAGGCTTGTCCAATATTGTGAGAGTATATATTGTTCCTGCTTAAATACATCAGCATAGTTGGTCAACAGTAGCTTTTCTATTTTGATTGCTGGCAAGGGCTACACCATCTGTTTGTGAGGTCTTACTTAAACTAAGACTAAGTTTACACTAAAGCCTAGTTCAGACCGCACGTTTTTCAAACTCGTCGGGTCACTGCTCTATTCACACGCAAGACTATCAGGGGTAGTATTCAGTCACTGCTGTGTTCACACTGCACAATGGATCGATGACAGATGAGTTAACACTGCATGACTATACAGGAGGAACAATCTCCAAGAACTCTCTCTCTCCAGTGTGCAAACTACGTTTCCCAACGACACGTGCAATGTGACAAGTAAACAACGCAAGATCACAAGTGCAATAGACTGGAGTTCTCACGCGACACTTGGAATTGTTATTAAAAATGATAAACTGCACATAGTTTGCTCCAAATTGTCTGTGCGCTGATTTGTGGAGAAAAAGAAAAAAGATTATGGTGGAGGAAATTGTTGGAGAGACAAAGGGAGCAAGGATTGTGTTCTGCAAAGAGAGTTTGAGGTAAATGAATAATTTTGCAATGTGCTGCTGCTTTCTGGGAATTCTGGGAAATTTCTGCTTTTTCAAAATCTGGGATAAAATTGGGCAGTGTAAACTAGGCTTAATGGTTTAGGAACTACTAGTTAGTTTGAAGTTAATTTTGTACTCAAATTTCATTTTACTCAAATTTATTTTGCCTCATTTGGTAATAAATTATAATAAATTGGTATAAATTATAATAAAATATACTTCCATTAAAATATGCTTACAGTTCCTTTTCAAGTGGAACTCAATGCTCTTTCACTTGCCCTCTCCCCCGAGGACCCTGTTCTGGATCTTGAAGTTCATTCTGTAATTTCTTTAGGCCAGAATGTGTCTAAAGAGATCATTGCAGTTAGACAGGAGGGCGCTTCGGCAAAGCAGTCCTCTCTGTCTGTTGCAACTTCATTGGAACATAAATTGCCTTGAAATAAGGGCAGTGTTTCTGTAGCACTTCCTCCCAAACATTTCAAGTGCTTGTCTGCACATACAACACATCCATAATTTCTTATATAAATCACCATGGTTCACACCTTTTTTTTCAGGTAGACACAGCAGATCCTGCTCTGAGTGGAAGAGAAGTTCAAGTCTTTGAAAGCACTTAACATTCTGAGTGTCACATGCCTGTCCTGTCTTGTGTGCACATGTGGGTTTTGTCAGTATGGCCTTTTTTTGCTTCTGTCATTGTCTGATCCCTCCCCCCTTGTTATCTAATTAGTGTTTGATTTCTCCCACCTGTGTTTCCTCGGTCCCTGCCTCATTTGTTCCCTGTTATAAGCTCCTGGTGTTTGTCAGTCTTTTTGGTATCGTTGTAATGTCTGCGTCTCCCGTCCTCCCCGTGATTCTGTTCTGGTATGTTTTTGAGTTTATGTTTTGATTACGTTTTTTTGTCCCCTTGTGGGTTTTGTTTTGTATTTATGTTTCTTTTTATAATAAATTACCACTTCTTTTGCACATGAGTCCTCGCACCATTTTCCTTTGTGTTTGTGACGTGACAGAACGATACCACCATTAGAGGACTCAGCAAGATGGAAGGCTTCCTTTTCCCATCTCCCTGCCCCTCTGCTTCACCGATGGCAGGACGACGGCGCAAGCTCCTCTCCCTCCGGCAGGAGGGAACCAGCGTGTAGGAGTTTGCGCACCGGTTCGTATTTGCAGCAGAGGGGCTCAACATCAGCGCGACAGAGCTCAAGGACATCTTTAACAACGGACTAAATGAGCCTGTTAGCGCTTGGGAGATGGGAATGCTGGGGATTTTATCATTTTGTCAGTTTGTGGGATTTATGTACAATTGTGGTGGTGGAGGAGAGTTATGGAAGGGTGGCCTTCCTCCGCTTGGTCCTCCTCCACTTATCCTCACAGACTGCCAGGCCCCCAGTCCTCCGATGACCCCTTCGGGGAGAGGGAGGAGGAAGAGAAGGAGGGCTCCTTCGGTGATGGATCAGGTGGTCCCAGTTCCAATGGATCGTATTCCGGTGGTCCCTGTGCCGGTGGTCCGTTTTCCGGTGAACTCAGTTCCAGTGGTTCGTATGCCGGTGGATCGTGTTCCAGTGGATTGTGTATCAGTGGTCCCTGCTCCAGTGGCCTCGAGACGGCGGCGGAGGAGAAAGGCTTCCTCCACGCCAGTTCCTTTGGTCCCTGTGCCGGTGGTCCCGGTGGATCGTGTTCCGGTGGTCCCTTTGCCGGTGGTCCCTATGCCGGTGGATTAGTGTTCCGGTGGTCCCTGTGCCGGTGGATCGTGTTCCGGTGGTCCCTGTGCCGGTGGATCGTGTTCGGGTGGTCCTTGTGCCGGTGGATCGTGTTCCGGTGGTCCCATTGCCGGTGGTTCCTGTACCGGTGGATCGTGTTTCAGTGGACCCTGCTCTGACCGCGCCGCCCCGTCGCCCTGCTCTGACCGCGCCGACCCGTCGCCCTGCTCTGACCGCGCCGACTCGGCGTCCTGCTCTCACCGCGCCTCCCAGGCGTCCAGCTCTCACCCGCCTCCCAGGTGTCCAGCTCTCACCACGCTTCCCAGGCGTCCTGCTCTGCTAGCGCCTCCCTGGCGCCCTGCTCTGCCTGCGCCGCTGAGGCGCCCTGTTCTGCCTGCGCCGCTGAGGCGTCCTGCTCGGCCCGCGTCGCTGAGATGCCCTGCTCGGCCCGAGCCGCTGAGACGTCCTGCTCTCCGTGCGCCGCTGAGACGTCCTGCTCTCCGTGCGCCGCTGAGGCATCCTGCTCTCCGTGCGCCGCGGAGGCGTCCTGCTCTCCCTGCGCCGCTAAGGAGTCCTGCTCTGCCCGTGCCGCTGAGGCGTCCTGCTCTGTCCGCACCGACCCGGCGCCCTGCCCTGACCGCGCCGACTCGGCGCCCTTCTCTGACCGCGCCTCCCTGGGTGCCTGAACTTTGTGGGCCACCATGGCCTCCTGAAAATTTTGTTTTCCCCATTCCCTCCTTGTTGACCCTTCCCTTGTTTGTTCGTTCCTTCTCTGTTTCCTCTGTTCCTCCCATCCCGCCCGTCCCGCCCTGGTCTGTCCCTCCCGTCACGCCCTGGTCTGTCCCTCCCGTCCCGCCCTGGTCTGTCCCGCCCGTCCCTAGTGGAGCGTCTGGTAGCGCTCCTTAAGGAGGGGGTAATGTCACATGCCTGTCCTGTCTTGTGTGCACATGTGGGTTTTGTCAGTATGGCCTTTGTGCTTCTGTCATTGTCTGATCCCTCTCCCCTTGTTATCTAATTAGTGTTTGATTTCTCCCACCTGTATTTCCTCGTTCCCTGCCTCATTTGTTCCCTGTTATAAGCTCCTGGTGTTTGTCAGTCTTTGTGGTATCGTTGTAATGTCTGCGTCTCCCGTCCTCCCCGTGATTCTGTTCTGGTATGTTTTTGAGTTTATGTTTTGATTACGTATTTTTGCCCCCTTGTGGGTTTTGTTTTGTATTTATGTTTCATTTAAAAATAAATTACCACTTCTTTGCACATGAGTCCTCGCACCATTTTCCTTTGTGTTTGTGACGTGACACTGAGTCATGCAAACTTGGGGCAGACATTAAGTTGAGACCCCTGGCCCGGGGTATGGCAACCTCATCCACAAGTGATGTGGATAGTAGATTCCTCTTGGGTTGGATGCCTCAGACATGTCTAAGGCTACGTTTGTACTCCCTTTCAGCTGTACATCTGCTCCCAGGTGTTCTAGCAAGGGTTCACCAGGATCCAGTCCTTCTCTTAGTGGCTCCATTCTAGCCTGCCTGAGTATGGTTCTTGGACCTGGTATCTCTCATAGATGGCATTCTATGGGATATACCAGTTTGAAAATATTTTCTGCCTCAAATGCAGGGGATGATTTACCACCGCAAGCTGGATATCTGGACATTTTGGGTCTGGCCCCTGTGGGATACCAGCTAATAGATTATGCCTTCTTAACCAAGGCATTTGAGACGATTCACCACCTCAACCCAGTGAACTTCCCTGTTTGTTCAGTGCTGGAATTCCTTTGATATTGCCTTTCCTGCTATGCTTAATGTCTAAGTGGGCATTATTTTAGCTAAAGACATACCTTTAAATGGAGCTTCTATGGGGAAACATCCTATTGTGTCTCAGACTTGCAGGCCCTGCCGATAGCCTCGCCCTGTTTAAAGTTTGCATGTAAGAGCTACATTGCACTGCAGATCTAGCTATATTCCTAAAGTTCCTTTAATGGCTGGTCAGCCAGTGGAGCACACTTACAAGTTTGTGCTGCAGCAGGATGGTCCTCTCCACACACATTCATGAGGTTTTATAGTCTGGGCATAGATCCAACCCCAGGGTTTCAAGTCCTTCAGGATTGAGCCAGACTTAGCCTACACTCAACAACTGTCTGAACAGATGCACAGCCTTTTTATTTGTACGTGTGAACTTCATGTGAATTATGCAGTGGATGTAGCACTGCTTGTTTTCACAAGTAGCAGTCAACTAATTAATGTCAAGATAATACTATCAAACACTTAAACATCACATTAAATTTAGCAATGTAATAACTGTTTACATTTAGCTCAAACAATAGAGTGTGAACCTAGCAAACGCCAAGGTCATGGGTTTGATTCCCAGGGAAAGCAATAACTTTCACTGCAAGGAATCTGCACCATATTTATGTATCGTTCTGTTAAATTAACTGAACAATAAAAAAGGCAAGGCAAGGCAAGTTTATTTATATAGCACATTTCATACACAATGGCAATTCAAAGTGCTTTACATAGACATTAATTAAAATAGTGATAACATATACATAAGAAATAAGAATACCATATGTAAGAATTAAAATAAAAACAAGGATAATTAAAATTGTTGTAAAGAGAATAAAAATAATAAAATGAAATAACTGCTACTTATCACCCATTTTTATCTGATTCTAAATTCGGTAAAACCTATCTGAGATGGAAGAGATGGAGCAGGTTCGCAATGTGTCCTGGACCTTACAAGTTGATCCAAGACGGGCTCCTGTAGGGGACTTTACCTATGCCTGGCAGGTGAGTCCACTTCACTGTCTGCTACCACAAGCAGAATGAAGCGAAGCACACTGCTCTCGTTTTCAAATCTCTTCTAGACAGACAGCCCTAACCAAAAATAATAATCAACAGATGCATAATAAATATAAATATACAGTTGTAATAAAATTATGACATATAGATAAAATAACAACAAGAGCAAATGTAAACTAAAACATTTTTAAAAAGAATAAAAAGATGACGCATAGATAAGATAAGGTGAAATCAGTGGGGCGTACAGTGGCACAGTGCTCATTCAGCACAAATCTGTTGGGTTTGTATTTAATCAGCATGTCTGCAATGTATTGAGGTCCTAGGTCATTGCATGATATATAAACAAGTAGTAGTACTTTAACCCTTTAGGTACCACGGTCAAGTTTACTCGACAAGAAGCAGCACTGAATAAAACGGCTGATTTTGTCAAATAGGGTGTCAAATGTCATTTAACCTCCCCTCCACTACATGGTAGACATGTCATACTTCATCCCCGACTCATAAAAACATCATGATTCTATAGAAAATCTACGAGCAAGAGCGCATTGAATCAGTGCAAACAAAAGCGAAGCTGGTGTGCGAGTGAGCCGTTTTATCAGAGCATTGTCAACGTCAACGAGCATTTGCATTAGATTATTATTACTATTATTATTTTTCTAATGGCACAAATAAAGCTTACCCGCATTGAAGTGTCGGGTCTTATATTTGCGGACCCTGATTCTAAGGGGAAATATGAGATGATGGTGATTCTGAAAGTGAAACTAACCCTAACGTTACACTAAGCAAAAACGGTGGATCATATGCCCAATATAGATGGTCCTTTGCCCAATGTCAGTTGTGGGAACAATGTTTTCTGGGGTCGGAGTGTTCATCGTGAAGTTAGCAGGTGCGTTAGTGTTGGGAACGAGGTGGCCGCGGGAGATTTTTCTTCTTTCAAGAAGAAAGAAGAAATCTTCTTGAAAAATCTTCTTTCAAGAATTTTCAAGAAGTTTTTTCTTTGTTTAACTGAAGAAATTTTGGTAACGCTTTAGATTACGGCCCGGAAGGTACTGCATAATTAAAGTGAATTTACAGCATAACTTTCTGTAATTATAGTGTAACTATAAAATAAGTATATGGGAACAATATGTAATATTGGGGGAATAAAGGGGTAACTATCAGGAAAATTTACAAATTATTTATGCTGTAAGTATTTTTTAATTAAGGGGTAATTATACTGTAAGTATTTTTTAATTAAGGGGTAATTATACTGTAAGTATTTTTTTAATTAAGGGGTAATTATACTGTAAGTATTTTTTAATTAAGGGGTAATTATCCGTGTAATTACGGGGTACGTATGAATGTGCGGGCTGTAAATTAAAGTGGCTCTTGTTCTCCTCTTGTTTCGTGTAGTTATGGGGTAAGTATGGATGTGCGGGCTGTAAATTAAAGTGGCTCTTGTTCTCCTCTTGTTTCGTGTAGTTATGGGATAAGTATGGATGTGCGGACTGTAAATTAAAGTGGCTCTTGTTCTCCTCTTGTTTCGTGTAGTTATGGGGTAAGTATGGATCTGCGGGCTGTAAATTAAAGTGGCTCTTGTTCTCCTCTTGTTTCGTGTAGTTACGGGGTAAGTACAATAAAAACACAAATACAATCTGATATCACTCAGAAACCTTTATTTAAAAAATGAAAAATAAATTTAGAGCACATTAATTTCTCTTGCTTGGCTTCATCCTCCTCTTGTTCCTCTTCTTTTTCTTCCTTGCCACAGATGAATCTTAAGAAGGATCCCACATGTCTAGCTAGTATTCTGTAACTGTTACACTGAAAATACAGTGCTCGCAGAAATATCCTCACCGTTTACTCGTCTTTTACCCTCATGCAATCCGAGATGTAACAGCCAACGACTTTATTTCCTCAGATGAACATAGATAAATCTCTGCTAATTAAAAGTCATTTGGGTTTCTAAGAGTTAAGGCATCAAACAGCACATACAGCAATAACTACAGTAATCACTACGATCCCAATGGATAAGTGTTTGTAAGAAAAATTACAATATATCGCATCCGACCAGCAGTCTGCATGTGCATGCGAGGGTTGATTTCACGCTTGACGTAACTTGAAGGGTCAAGCGTGACGTGCGCGTGCCGAAAAACTCTGGTCATGTGGATGTCTGATGCTGTCGTTTTTTTATGCTCACAACAGTATACAAACAATAACATAATATATAACATAATATAATAGCAATTAGAAACAAACAAGAATAAAATACAAGATATGTTCGTTCTCGCGTGTGTTTCAGATGAAACGTGCACGAGAACGTCATGAAAGCTTGAAGCGTCTCATGCACGCGCTGGTAACAGGTAAGCTTTCATGACGTTCTCATGCACGTTTCATCTGAAACACACGTGAGAACGGACATTTCTTGTATTTTATTCTTGTTTGTTTCTAATTGCTATCATCATATATTATGTTATTGTTTGTATACTGTTGAACTTGTGAGCATTAAAAAAAAAAACGACATCATCAGACATCCACATGACCAGTTTTATGGCGCGCGCACGTCACGCTTGACCCTTCAAGTTACGTCAAGCGTAAAATCAACCCTCGCATGCACACGCAGATAACTGCTGGTCGGATGCGATTTATTGTTATTTTTCTTACAAACACTCATCGTTTAACTTCAGAAGACATTGATTCATCCATTGGGATCATATGGATTACTCTAGTTATTGCTGTATTTGCTGTTTGATGCCTTAACTCTTAGAAACCCAAATGAGTTTTAATTAGCAGAGATTATTTATTTATCTGTGTTCATCTGAGGAAATAAAGTCGTATACATCTCGGATTACATGAGGGTAAAAGACGAGTAAACGGTGAGGATATTTCTGCACGCACTGTATTTTCCGTGTAACAGTTACAGAATACTAGCTAGACACGTGGGATCCTTCTTAAGATTCATCTGTGGCAAGGAAGAAAAAGAAGAGGAACAAGAGGAGGATGAAGCCAAGCAAGAGAAATGAATGTGCTCTAAATCTGTTTTTTTTTTTTTTTTTTTTTTTTAAGTTTTTATTTTTCATTTTTTAAATAAAGGTTTCTGAGGGATTTCAGATTTAGTATGTGTTTTTATTGTACTTACCCTGTAATTACATGAAACAAGAGGAGAACAAGAGCCACTTTAATTTACAGCCCGTACATCCATACTTACCCCATAACTACACGAAACAAGAGGAGAACAAGAGCCACTTTAATTTACAGCCCGCACATCCATACTTACCCCATAACTACACGAAACAAGAGGAGAACAAGGGCCACTTTAATTTACAGCCCGCACATCCATACTTACCCCATAACTACACGAAACAAGAGGAGAACAAGAGCCACTTTAATTTACAGCCCGCACATCCATACTTACCCCATAACTACACGAAACAAGAGGAGAACAAGGGCCACTTTAATTTACAGCCCGCACATTCATACTTACCCCGTAACTACACAGATAATTACCCCTTAATTAAAAAATACTTACAGTATAATTACCCCTTAATTAAAAAATACTTACAGTATAATTACCCCTTAATTAAAAAATACTTACAGTATAATTACCCCTTAATTAAAAAATACTTACAGTATAAATAATTTATAAATTTTCCTGATAGTTACCCCTTTATTCCCCCAATATTACATATTGTTCCCATATACTTACTTTATAGTTACACTATAATTACAGAAAGTTATGCTGTAAATTCACTTTAATTATACAGTACTTTCCGGGCCGTAATCTAAAGCGTTACCGAAATTTTTTGCACATCCAGTTTTAAATTCATCAATGCATTTGCACAGGGAGTCAATGGGGCTAAAGCCATTAGGTGATGGTGCAAAGTAGAGCTGGGTGAAGTCAGCATAGCTGTGGTAAGAAATATTGGTATTTTTCATTATTTGGCTTAGTGGCAGCATATACAAGTTGAATAGGAGTGTTGCAGGAATTGACCGTTGTGGGACTCAGCATGTCATGGATGTCCACTCAGACTTATGGTCAACAATACTCACATAATAACTTCTCCCAAGTATGATCTAAACCATTTGATGACCATACCAAAAAGCCGGACCCAGGTTTCCAGCCTGTCAAGAAGTATGTTGTGGTCAACAGTGTCGAATGCAGCACTGAGGTCGAATAGTACCACAATTTGTGTTTTGCCTGTATCAATATTTAAATGAATATAATTTATAATTTGTATGACTGCTTTATGTTTAATTACTGATGATTTTGCCATTATAAATTGCTAAAATTGTGAAAGACAATTTGACCCCCTATTTCTAAAGTGATAGTTTTATCGTCATTATTTGTGTTACTTATTGAGTCATATTTAAGTTTATTGACCAGAATAAGCCAATAATTAAGCCTACACTGAAAACCCTAATACGTTGATTTTACTCAAATGAATTGAGTTAACTTGTTCCCTCAATTCAATTGAGTAATGGAGTCTCCCAAAACTTGTATATTTAAGTTCACTTAACTCGGTGCTTACGTTCGATGTACTTAAATTGTTAAGTTCACCAAACTTGGTACACTAGTTCAGTACACCATGCTGGTTTCTACCAATCAAAACTTCCCCATGGGTCCCAACATGCGGCATAATTTATTGCGGCATGAATAAATTATGCATCTAAATTGTGACTATATTTCTTACATTAACATTTAATCATTTAGCAGACGCTTTTATCCAAAGCGACTTACAAAAAAGGGTAGAGCAATAGAAGCAACGAAACAAACAAAGCCAACAACCTGTAAGAGCTGTAAGAAATCTCAATTAATTAGCACAGTACACAATTTTTTTTTTTTTTTTTTTTTTTTTTTTTATAGCCAGCTACAACAAATACTCACGTACCGAAAATACAGAACACTGGATTTGGATAGCTAAGATAACAACCCATTAGGACTAAGGCTGATGCCCCAACTGTTGTCGTTAATGCGGATTCAGTGGCCCATGGGTTGGTTTTGTATGGCATTCTAGCTAAACGCGCAGCAATAGCCATCGACAGCAAAAACTCACGTACGCAAAATACAGAACACTGGATTGTGGTAGCTATGATAACTATGTAACATACCCGCCTGAAGGCACAAATCCGGATGAGAGACGTAGATATGATCAGTAAGTGATATTCTGTATTGGTCAAGTGCAATAGGAAAAGTGCAATTGGAAAAGATGTGTCTTAAGATGTTTTTTAAAAATGGCTACAGACTCGGCAGCACGAATTGAGATCGGCAGGTCATTCCACCAGGTGGGAACGGTCCAGGAAAATGTCCGTGAGAGCGATTTCATGCCTCTTTGGGAAGGAACCACGAGGCGCCGCTCATTCGCAGAACGCAAGCTTCTGGAGGGTGTGTAAGTCTGAACAATTGAGTTTAGGTATAATGGTGCAGAACCAGTGGTTGTTTTGTAGGCGAGAACTAGAGCCTTGAATTTGATGCGAGCAGCCATTGGCAACCAGTGCAGTTTGATGAAGAGAGGCGTAACATGCGTTCTCTTCGGCTCATTAAAGACCACTCTCGCCGCTGCATTCTGGATCAGCTGCAAGGGTTTGATAGTGCATGCTGGAAGCCCAGCCAGAAGAGCATTACAATAATCCAGTCTGGAGAGAACAAGAGCTTGAACCAGGAGTTGTGCAGCCTGTTCTGATAGGAAGGGTCTAATCTTTCTAATGTTGTATAAAGCAAATCTGCAGGACCGGGCTGTTGCAGTAATGTGGTCAGTGAAGTTTAACTGGTCATCAATCACAACTCCAAGGTTCCTGGCTGTCCTTGATGGAGTTATGGTCGATGAACCAAGCTGAATGGAGAAATTTTGATGAAGTGCTGGGTTGGTTGAGAAAACAAGTAATTCTGTCTTTGCAAGATTGAGTTTAAGATGATGCTCTTTCATCCAGTCAGAAATGTCTGTCAGACAGGCAGCGATACGAACACTGATTGTAGGATCATCTGGTTGAAATGAGAAGTAGAGTTGAGTGTCATCAGCATAGCAGTGATAGGAAAAGCCATGTTTCTGAATGACGGAACCTAATGATGACATGTAGATGGAGAAGAGAAGTGGTCCAAGGACTGAGCCCTGTGGAACCCCAGTAGCTAGATGATGTGACTTAGACACTACACCTCTCCATGACACCCTGTAGGACCTACCAGAGAGGTAAGACCTGAACCACTGGAGGGCAGTTCCTGAGATACCCATCGTCTTAAGTGTTGACAGGAGGATCTGGTGGTTAACTGTGTCAAAAGCAGCAGACAGATCCAGCAGAATGAGCACTGAGGATTTGGAAGCTGCTTTTGCCAGTCTCAGTGCCTCAGTTACCGAGAGCAAGGCAGTCTCAGTCGAATGGCCGCTTTTGAAGCCGGATTGGTTGTTGTCTAGGAGGTTGTCCCTTTCAAGAAACATAGAGAGTTGATTGAACACAACTCGCTCAAGGGTCTTTGCAATGAAAGGCAGAAGGGATACCGGTCGGTAGTTTTCTAAAAGTGCTGGATTCAGAGAGGGTTTCTTAAGCAGTGGGGTTACCCGAGCCTGCTTAAATGCTGTGGGAAAGGTTCCCGTATGAAGAGAAGTGTTGACAATGTGAGTGAGTGCAGGAGTGATTGAAGAAGAAATGGCCTGAAGGAGGTGAGTGGGTATAGGATCAAGTGGACAGGTAGTAGGGTGATTGGAAAGGATGAGTTTAGAAATATCTGCCTCGGAGAGCGGAGAGAACGATGGAAGCGTGTTCGTGTTAGTTGTTGAGATGTGCTTGTCAGTTTGTGATGAGGAGAACTGTTTGCTGATGAGGGATGTTTTGTTTGTAAAAAATGATGCAAAGTCATCAGCTGTAAGAGTTGATGAAGGAGGGGGAGGAGGAGGACAAAGGAGAGAGGAGAATGTTTTAAAGAGTTTGCGAGAGTCAGAGCATTTGTTGATTTTGTTGTGGTAGTATGTTGTTTTAGCAGTGGAGACATTTGTAGAGAAAGAAGAGAGAAGCGACTGATACAAGGTAAGGTCAGTATAGTTTTTAGATTTCCGCCATTTCCTCTCTGCCGCCCTGAGTCCAGAGTGATGTTCACGGAGAACATCAGACAGCCAGGGGGCAGATGGGGTGGGGCGGGCTGGTCTGGATGAGAGGGGGCAAAAACTGTCTAAGGAGGATGTTAGAGTGGAGCAAAGAGTGTTGGTAGCACTGTTAGTGTCCAGTGCTGAGAACTGAGCAGGTGGAGGGAGTGAAGATGAAACCATAGTGGATAGGCGAGAGGGAGAGAGGGAGCGTAGATTACGCCGAAAGGTAATCTGTGTAGGAGTGCGTGTTGTATCAGGAGTCGGTATGAGGTTAAGAGTGATGAGAAAGTGGTCTGAGGTGTGTAATGGAGTAACTAAAGTGTTGTCCGTGGAGCAGTTGCGTGTGTATACAAGGTCTAATTGGTTACCTGATCTGTGAGTAGCCGTAGTAGATACTAACTTAAGGTCAAATGAAGTCAGTAGAGTGCTGAAGTCTGCAGCTAGGTGTTTATCAAGATGGATGTTGAAGTCACCAAGCAGAATCAGTGGAGTGCCATCCTCAGGGAAGTTAGAAAGTAACACATCCAACTCCTCCACAAAGTTACCGAGGTGACCTGGAGGACGATAGACCACTACCACATGGATTTTAACAGGGTGAGTAACAGTGATTGAGTGCGATTCAAATGAACTGGCCGGTAGAGATGGTAATGGATCAAATTTCCAATCATTTGAGATAAGCAAACCAGTACCCCCACCCCTCCCAATAGGCCGAGGAGTGTGTGAAAAAGTTAAATTGGTTGAAAGGGCTGCAGGAGTGGCAGTGTCCTCTGGTTTGATCCAGGTCTCAGTTAGGGCCATGAGGCTGAGCTGAGAATGAGTCCCAATAGATGAAATGAAGTCTGCTTTGTTTACAGCAGACTGACAATTCCAGAGACCAATTGGAATAGAGAGTAAAGTAGCAGAGGATGTTAGGATATAGCGCAAATTATTAGGATTGCGGCGTCTCGTGCGTACAGAGCGTGAATTACGAGTGCTAGTAGTTATAGTTGAGATTTGAAAGCACATGGTGAATACAGATCAGAGAAAAGGCCAGATCGGAATTAGAAAAGAGCCGAACACAAATAATGAAAGGAAGATGATACTCAAGTGGCTTGTCGAGGTCCTTGCTCGAGAGGAGTTGCACAGGGAAGAGTTGAAGTCTTTACACTCGTCGGTCTTCACACAAGGAGGGCTTCACACTGCCGCTTCCACTGCCGCGGACTATCACGCTATTTATACTCACTTGAGTATCGTTATTGAAAGCAGCTGGGAACGCCCCCAACAAACTGACTCCCAACGTGGCAAAGACCAAACAAATGCTAACTCAACAAATGCTAACTCCCACACACACCACCAGAATACACCAAAACTACTAATACACACCACTGCACCACACAGACAGACTTATCCAACAACAAATGAACAAACAATCAAAAATGAGAAAAGTACAAACACTTACACAGTAGTTGTCTATCAGTCAATCAATGCTTCACCTCTAGCCAGCTGCTAACAAACACACGAGGCTTTTAATACCTCGCTGGCCACGCCCCCAACAAACTGACTCCCAACGTGGCAAAGACCAAACAAATGCTAACTCAACAAATGCTAACTCCCACACACACCACCAGAATACACCAAAACTACTAATACACACCACTGCACCACACAGACAGACTTATCCAACAACAAATGAACAAACAATCAAAAATGAGAAAAGTTACAAACACTTACACAGTAGTTGTCTATCAGTCAATCAATGCTTCACCTCTAGCCAGCTGCTAACAAACACACGAGGCTTTTAATACCTCGCTGGCCACGCCCCCAACAAACTGACTCCCAACGTGGCAAAGACCAAACAAATGCTAACTCAACAAATGCTAACTCCCACACACACCACCAGAATACACCAAAACTACTAATACACACCACTGCACCACACAGACAGACTTATCCAACAACAAATGAACAAACAATCAAAAATGAGAAAAGTTACAAACACTTACACAGTAGTTGTCTATCAGTCAATCAATGCTTCACCTCTAGCCAGCTGCTAACAAACACACGAGGCTTTTAATACCTCGCTGGCCATGCCCCCAACAAACTGACTCCCAACGTGGCAAAGACCAAACAAATGCTAACTCAACAAATGCTAACTCCCACACACACCACCAGAATACACCAAAACTACTAATACACACCACTGCACCACACAGACAGACTTATCCAACAACAAATGAACAAACAATCAAAAATGAGAAAAGTTACAAACACTTACACAGTAGTTGTCTATCAGTCAATCAATGCTTCACCTCTAGCCAGCTGCTAACAAACACACGAGGCTTTTAATACCTCGCTGGCCACGCCCCCAACAAACTGACTCCCAACGTGGCAAAGACCAAACAAATGCTAACTCAACAAATGCTAACTCCCACACACACCACCAGAATACACCAAAACTACTAATACACACCACTGCACCACACAGACAGACTTATCCAACAACAAATGAACAAACAATCAAAAATGAGAAAAGTTACAAACACTTACACAGTAGTTGTCTATCAGTCAATCAATGCTTCACCTCTAGCCAGCTGCTAACAAACACACGAGGCTTTTAATACCTCGCTGGCCATGCCCCCAACAAACTGACTCCCAACGTGGCAAAGACCAAACAAATGCTAACTCAACAAATGCTAACTCCCACACACACCACCAGAATACACCAAAACTACTAATACACACCACTGCACCACACAGACAGACTTATCCAACAACAAATGAACAAACAATCAAAAATGAGAAAAGTTACAAACACTTACACAGTAGTTGTCTATCAGTCAATCAATGCTTCACCTCTAGCCAGCTGCTAACAAACACACGAGGCTTTTAATACCTCGCTGGCCATGCCCCCAACAAACTGACTCCCAACGTGGCAAAGACCAAACAAATGCTAACTCAACAAATGCTAACTCCCACACACACCACCAGAATACACCAAAACTACTAATACACACCACTGCACCACACAGACAGACTTATCCAACAACAAATGAACAAACAATCAAAAATGAGAAAAGTACAAACACTTACACAGTAGTTGTCTATCAGTCAATCAATGCTTCACCTCTAGCCAGCTGCTAACAAACACACGAGGCTTTTAATACCTCGCTGGCCACGCCCCCAACAAACTGACTCCCAACGTGGCAAAGACCAAACAAATGCTAACTCAACAAATGCTAACTCCCACACACACCACCAGAATACACCAAAACTACTAATACACACCACTGCACCACACAGACAGACTTATCCAACAACAAATGAACAAACAATCAAAAATGAGAAAAGTTACAAACACTTACACAGTAGTTGTCTATCAGTCAATCAATGCTTCACCTCTAGCCTTCTTTAATTCTTACTATTTGTTTTTACTTTTGCTGTTTTGTTCTGATGTTTGTGTAGCTTGTTTTATGTTTAGAGTTGCTCTGTTTATCAGAATTTTTTTGTTTTTGATTGTCACCATTGTAGAGATTCATGCGCCGATTGTTGATTTGTGTGGGGGTCTAACTAATGCCATAGATTTAAACTTTTAGTACAAATAATAATTAAATAAATACATCGGTTAATAATTAAATAAACACATCACCTTTGCTGATATTGAGGTGGGATACGGGGAGAGTTGGGGACAGGTGTGGTGGGATGGGTAAGTTTAAGGGTAGGGTTAGGTGTAAGGTAAGTGTCAACTGTGCAATTACAAATGGAAGTACAGAAATGAATTACAGATGTAATTACATGCACGTATTTTTAAAAATGTAAGTACAATGTAAAAACATGTATGTACACAATAAGTGCATTGTATCAAATTATTAATTACAATGTTAGTACATAGTAGTTAAGGCCACCTAATATAAAGTGGGTCCTGCCCAACTTAAGCAAACACTTATCTCCATCATGGTGACTTTAAATGAAACTATTATTTTCATTAAAACAGAAATAAAGTCAATCTGGTTAGTTCATATAATATTGTTAGGTTTAGTAACTCACACATTTTTACTTATCGAATTTAAGATTGCATCACAATGAAAAGGTCTCCATCTTATTTTGAATCAGCAACAGACTGCCTTTTATAAATGTCCTCCAATCAGTGAATTAGTTATTGTTACCAGACAGAACTCCTTGCATGGCCAATGACATCAAAGCAAGACCAGAGTGAGCTTTTTTATGATTTATTATGATTTTGAGTTCATACAACTTGAAATCTTAAGTTTATGCATTTTGTAAATACTAAAAATACTATTTAGTCAAGATTACTTGATTTGTTTAAAGACAACATTAATAAAGGCAATGTGACCCCCTATTTTAAAGTGAAAGTTTTATCCACATTAGTTTTGGCACTTATTGGGTGAGGAAGGAGGAGAAGATAGCTAGGCTTTTTAGCCAAACAAAGTATTTTGTTTTATAGTTATGTTTAAATATTATGATGTTATTTTTAAATTTCATCTGGGCTATATTGATTATGAAACGTGCACAGATGTGCAATATATGTCAAAGACATCGGGTCAGAAATGATTTTGACCACTTCATTAAGTTGTTTTGTAGAAAGCTTTGTATAAATTGTATCTTAATTTTAATAAATGTTTCATCATTTGCCTGAATTTAATAAATAAGCTTTAATAAATAATATAGCAGACAAACCGTGACGGAGCGATCATTTGCGTTGCACATGAACTGGAGTGGTCTCATAAATAATCCGAAACTCAGCATAGGCTACTTGTCTCACAGATCAAATAAGTTTTGAATAAAACATTATTTTAATCTTACAAATTGTGGTTTTGCTGGTGTACATGGGTAACATGCCAGCTTGTCCTAAGATGCACCTGCCACTGAGCAAATACTTTATTTTTATGAAAATGTTTGAAATGTAAAATGCATTTGATAGAGTCTCAGAGAAGGTGAAGTGAGAAGTTTGATTTAGAAATGAGGTTTGAATGGAACAGTTTGAATAGAGAGTCGTTAGTAATTACAATGCAGACAAAGGAATAATAATTAGAGCCATAACCAGGCCACAGAGGTGTGAATGTGTGCTGGGGAGACAAACTGAAAGGGGCAGTTTGCACCTCTAAACAATAGAGGCAATACACTGAATGAAAGCTCAGAAGACATGCCAATAAATATCAGTTGATATTTTAGAGAAACCTCAAAATAAAATCACATGACATGAACTTGTAAAACATTTAATACACTTCAGAATTTTAGACTTATCTTCAGATTTGAAATATGACATGGTCAGACTTGTGGCTTTAGCTGTAGTGCATTTCTAGATTGCTCCAAGGCCAATTTCAATTTTATTTTCATAAAGATATTTTATACAAATAAATTTCTAATAACTACAAAATTTTGAAGCTTATTTTAGCTATTTTTGATTATAAAAACTGCCAAGTGTCTGCTTTCAAATGAGACCATACTTATGATTTTAGTGCAAAGGATTCATGAACTGTCTCTGTTTTAGTCTGAGTATGCATTTCTTAAGATTTTTTCAAAAGTGGGGGTTCAGCCTAACAGGATAATGTCTCGGGTTATGTATATAACCCTTGTTCCCTGAGAAGGAACGAGCACTGCGTCGGAACGACAAATTTAGGGGATGCTCCCTAAGCATCAGCGCATCTGAAGTATGAATGAAACTAGTCCAATCCTGATTGGTGTTACATCATGACGTAGATGTGACCGCATATCTGGAAGCTATAAAGTGGAGCCCGGCGCATGGTAGCATCAATTATCGCGATGAAGCAAGTGCTATTAGGCGATCTGCGGTGTGGTGACGTGACGCAGTGCTCGTTCCCTCTCAGGGAACAAGGGTTATTATATACATAACCCGAGATGTTCTCTATTTCGAGGGAACTTCGCACTGCGTCGGAATGGCGAATTTGGGTGTAAGCTGTAAAATCGTATAAAAGTGTGCTGAGTGGCCCAACCGTCCGCTTCGCAGATGTCCTGCATAGGGACTCCAGAGAGAAGGGCCACTTAGGAGGCCATGCCCCTGGTGGAATGGGCCCTCATGGCTATAGGTGAAGGCAGATTGCGCACCTGATATGCCAAGGCTATAGCCTACACAATCCATTACTAATAGTAGGGGTAGATGCAGGCAACCCTTTCTTGGGCGAGCCAAAACACACTAACAGCTGATCTGATTTCCTCCATTGAGCTGACCTTTCCAAATATATCCACAGGGCCCTTACCGGGTACAAGAGGAAAAGTCTCCCTTCTCCCGTCGTCACATGAACCAAGAACCAAGGACCTGACCACATAGCATGGCCTAGGGTGCAAGATGGCCTTAACCCCTCCAGGTGCAAACTCCAGGCAAGTTGGCGTGACTGCCAAGGTGATAGCCAAGATGAATGCCACTTTTAGGGTCAGGTTCTTGGGTTCAACTGATTGTAGTGGTTCGAAGGGGGCCTCGGCCAAACCTTCGAGCACTACTGACAGATCCCATGTAGGAACTCTGGTACGGGCTACAGGCCCCATCCTCCGAGCCCCACGGAGGATTACGGCACATGCTTTCAATGCAAAATGCTGAACAGTTAGTACATGCGTTCATGAGCTCAAGGCTAGATTATTGTAATGCTCTACTGGGTGGTTGCCCTGCTCGCTTAATAAACAAACTCCAGCTAGTCCAAAATGCAGCAGCTAGAGTTCTTACTAGAACCAGGAAGTATGATCATATTAGTCCAGTTCTGTCAACACTGCACTGGCTCCCTATTAAACATCGCATACATTTTAAAATCTTGCTTATTACTTACAAAGCACTAAATAGTTTAGCTCCCCGGTACTTAAGCGAGCTTTTAACACATTATACTCCATCACGTCTATTGCGGTCTCAAAACTCTGGCCAGTTGATAATACCTAGAATATCTAAATCAACTGCAGGCGGTCAATCATTTTCCTATTTAGCTCCTAAACTCTGGAATAGTCTTCCTAGCATTGTTCGGGAAGCAGACACACTCTTGTCAGTTTAAATCTAGACTAATCTAGACTAACACATCTTTTTACTATGGCATACACATAGAACATTTTTAACTTTCATTATTCAGATCAATTGACTGATTGTTAGGCTGCATTAACTAGGTCAGCCGGAACCGAGAACACTTCCCATAACACCTGATGTACTCGTTACTTCATAAAAAGAGTGGCATCTACGCTAATGTTAGTCTCTCTTTTTATCCCGAGGTTTATCCCGGATCTGGGCCCTGTCCGGATCGGATGGTGGACCTGCCTGGACATGACCAACGCATCCTGGAGTGTCTGCTGAGCCGTGTCAAATGGTGTCTCCTCCGAATTTTCCTCACTGGCACGACATGCTCAAAACCCGTCTTCGGCGCAATAATTCCGATCTTTCTTGTATTCATACTCTTGTGTAATCGATGCCCCATCCTAAATCTCTTCCGCGATACCATGAAATTTTGAATATTCCAATCTAATATGATTTCCGACCTGTAAGGTTGCCAGGACGTTTTATGTGTTAGCTGTAGAACTACACTTTACAGAAAAATACAATGGGGCAAAAAAAGTATTTAGTCAGCCACCAATTGTCCAAGCTTTCCCACTTAAAAAAGACGAGAGAGAGGCCTGCAATTTTCATCATAGGTATACTTTAACTATGAGAGACAGAAAAATCCAGATTTATTATCCAAAATTTCAAAATAAAATCCAAAATATAAACAAAAATTTTAAATAATTTATTTGCAAATAATGGTGGAAAATAAGTATTTGGTCACCTACAAAAAAGCAAGATTTCTGGCTCTCACAGACTTGTAACTTCTTTAAGATGCTCCTCTGTCTTCCACTCGTTACTTGTATTAATAGCACCTGTCTGAACTTGTTATGAGTATTAAGCCTAGTTCAGACTGCATTTTTAAGCTCGTCGGGTCACTGCTCTTTTCACACTGCATGACTATCTGCGGTATCATTCAGTCACTGCTGTGTTCACGCTGCACAATGGTTTGACGACAGAGGAGTACACACTACATGACTGAAAAATAGGAATAATCGCCGACAACTCTCTCTCTCACTCCGGTGAGCAAACTACATTTCCCAAACACACGTGCGATGTGACAAGTAAACAATGCAAGATCACACGTGCGTCAGACCGGAGTTCTCGCACGAGACTTGGAATTGTTATTAAAAGTGATAAACTGCACAAAGTTTGCTTCAAATTGTATGTGCGCTGATTTGTGGAGAAAAAGAAAAAAAGATTATGGCGGAAGAAATTGTGACAGAGGGAGCCAGGATTTTGTTCTGCAAAGACAGTAAATAAATACTTTTGTAATGCGCTGCTGCTGTGGCTGGATGTGCAAATGTTTGGCCTTTGTTTGATAGAATTGTAAACATATCTATTAAAATACTGAAATTCTGCTCTATAACTCCTCCCTGAACCTCCTGCTGCCCTGTATCTCACTCTCTCATTGGCTGTCGGTGTAATTTTCAGTCAGAACGCTGTTCACACAGCAGGAGTTTGGCGATTCTCGTCGGCGATTCTCTTTGATCGCGTCTTTGATTATTCACACTGCATGATTGTCACTCGCGTGCACGAGCACCGTTTTGCCTGTGATCTCGGGCATTTGTCAGCGATTTCACAAAACCTGTCGGCGCAGTGTGAACTAGGCTTTAAATATACCTGTCCACAACCTCAAACAGTTAGGCTGCATTTATACTGCAGGTCTTGATGCACAATTCCGATTTGGTGACTATATCCGACGACCCGCTTACATCATCTTTTCAAAAGAGACCCGTATCCGATATTTGCATTTACATTGTACACTGGGAAAACAGCCCAAGACTTTCTTAACCGGTGAAAGGAAGTAAAACAGCGCGATATGCAATGGACGCAGACAAAATGATTGCACAATGTTTTGCTGTCTGGAGAAAAAGAGGAGAGCCCTTGACGGGGTTGCCAGGTTTTCACAACAAAACCCACCCAATTGCAACTCAAAACTGTGTTAAAGTAGCCCAATGCCGAATGAAAACCCTGGACATGGCAACACTGGATTGCAGTTTGTGTCCACCTGAGTTGACGTCATTCGCCTCCGTCCTTTTTTCAATGACGTACGACTCGCATTTACTGGGGGATATCCGATTTGACCACTTACATGGCAGATGCTAATGCAAGCATCTGAATCATATCGGATTTATTACCACATATGAGTGAGGCCTGAATCCGATCTGAGTATATCGGAATTCATGCATTTTTTTTTACTGCTTACACGTTCAGATGTTATATCCGATCCGTGCCACATGAGAGGAACAAATCGGAATTGGGTCACTTGAACCATGCAGTGTAAATGGGGCCTTAGACTCCAAACTCCACTATGGCCAAGACCAAAGAGCTGTCAAAGGACACCAGAAACAATATTGTAGACCTGCACCAGGCTGGGAAGAATGAATCTGAAATAGTTAAGCAGCTTGGTGTGAAGAAATAAACTGTGGGAGCAATTATTAGAAAATGGAAGACATACAAGACCACTGATAATTTCCCTCGATCTGGGGCTCCACCCAAGATCTCACCCCGTGGGGTCAAACTGATCACAACAACCACATGGGGAGACCTAGTGAATGACATTCTAGAGCTGGGACCAAAGTAACAAAGGCTACCATCAGTAACACACTACGCCACCAGAGATTCAAATCATGCAGTGCCAGACGTGTCACCCTGCCTAAGCCAGTACATGTCCAGGCCCGTCTGAAGTTTGCTAGAGATTTTTTTAATTCATAATTGTATAAATTGTAAAATAACCTAAATTATTGTTCAATCTTACTTGTGAAATGTAATCCCATGCGATCTGGTATCAATATTGCATTGGTTATTGCAACCGAAAGCTGCACAAATACGGGCATAATGGCTCGCTCTACGTTGACTCCGATTGACTCTGAATGCTAGCGCTGAGTGGAGAGACCCAACCAATATGGCAGTGACACTGGATCACGCTCCAGCACGTCATGAGGTGTCTACTTATATTATGTCTATGGTTTGGCAGTTTGACATGTGATTCGAATCATGAATCGATACGCTGATTCATTCCCGTTTGAATCTTTATTTGAGGATTGGAAACAAACATGGAAGAGAAGACAATGCTGAATAAAGTCGTAGTTTTTGTTATTTTTGGACCAAAATGTATTTTCGATGCTTCAAGATATTCTAACTAACTAACTGATGTCACATATGGACTACTTTGATGATGTTTTTATTACTTTTCTGGACATTGACAGTATAGTGTGCATACATTTAGAAACGCTCTAGGACTAAATATAAAATATCTTTAACTGTGTTCTGAAGATGAACGGAGGTCTTACGAGTGTGGAAGGACATTAGGGTGAGTCATTAATTACATAAATTTCATTTTTGGGTGAACTAACCCTTTAACCGATGTTTTACAGTTCTTGGTGCTTAGAAATAAGAAGGATTAGATAATTGTGGTCAGTCGTTTGTTTTAAAAAATAATGGCCAGTAACAACATTACAATCAGTTTGCTAATAGAACCTCTGCTGCACTGAAACACAGATGACAAAACCTTCTGAAGGTGCTCAATGTAGGCCTATCTGTTGAAGGCAGATTGTCAGTCGAACGCACCAGAACACACAGTCACAATGGCCTGAAGAAGCTCATCGTTAATCCGCTAAATTATTGGGTTCTGAATCACTCAGGGAATTTAGATGACTGACAGTGATAACCATAGCAACAGAAGAAAAACAACACATTTCAAAACAGATCTGTACATTGAACAAATCAGTGTTAGCTGAATATGTTTATTATAGCTTTAAAAAAAAAATGCTGACTAAAATTACAAGCAAAACAAAGAAACAAAATAAGAATACTAGTAGGATATTGCTTTAAATAAAATAAAAATAAAAGATGAACATTTAAAATCAGTTAAAATCCTCATATATCGCACAGTTCGAGGTTTACATAAAGTCTCTGGACAGTTGTATTTATGTATGACCTACACATTTGCATAGAGTTTAGTGTTTATTCCCAGTGCAATTTTATGTAAAATTTGAATACAAAATTGTATTCTTAAATTTTACATTTGTTTACCCAAAGAAATTGCAGCATTGCTGTGTACATTTAAAACTGAATAGTGCAACAAATTAGTTTTTCTTTGCCTCTGTCTCATAGACACACTGGATGTCTTTCAAGTTTCTTTTTGTCTCCCTCGCTGACACATGCAGGTTCTTTCGTGAAATGAAACGTTTCATGTAAGAGACACTTCATAATATATTGTAATAGTAATGTATGTGTCACTGTGTGTCATCCACACCAATTTCAAAAACCAACTGTGACAAATTATTTAGGCTTTTCTTTAAAAGGAACTGAATGCCTTGCTAAAAACAAGCTCTGTATCCCCTGCTCCATTTGCATTAAGTTCTATTGAGTTGGCAGGGATGCATCTCTCTAGCCTGACGTGGTCACACTCAATTCTAGTCAGAATATCAGTCTGAAACTGCTCCATTGGGCTGTGATTATGGGGCGTGTTTCAACCGAACCAGGAAAGACATCAATTGGATAGACCTACTACCAATCAGAGCAACGAAGCGACGTATTGTCAAATGTCAACATAGTTCAACTGCACTGTGTTGCCAAGTCCGCGTTTTTTTTTTCTCAGCAGGTTCTTTTCTATGTCCGCGGGATGAAGCGACTATGAGATATATAGACCCATGAGTGCCAAAATGTGATATATAGACCCATAGTAGGCAACCTTGCCAAAATAACACATTTTTCCCACGGAGAACCCCCCGAGAAGCTATTGTTTAGGGCTAGTAGTTGGCGGGTTTTGTTGTAAAAACTGGGCAACCCTGTCACACGCGCTGGAATCAGGCTGGAATACGCGATCTTTGCCGGTGTTGTAAAAAAATAAAAGAATTTAATGATACACAGAGTACTTACCCAACATGATCATCATTTCTTGAGAGAAATTGTGAAGGTGAACTCATATACAAACAAGCTCTCCGTTTAGGATTCAAAAAAATATAATCCAAGCCCCTTTGATGACGTGCATGATTACGTTACTGTTGATCATCTGTCCGTCATCATCTAAAGCCCGCCCTGATGATTTCATTGGTCCGAACAGTTTCTGTTCGGATATAATTACACTTCTAGGGATAAAGGCCAGACCGAACTGCCTGACCTAAAAATGTTGTGGGCGGGGCTAAGTTCAGCTGGCATCCAGGCTAACATCTCTCAACAGTTCTAGTTAAGTTAATGCCCTACAATAACTATTGAAACAATTGTTTTTGTAATATATTAAAATATTTATAACATAATAAGATACATTTGGAGACATCAAGACAATAATCCTGAAACAAACTGTACTGCCGTTTCCTGGTCTGTAAGTTAAAACACTCATTGTTGTAAGGAAGACTTAGCAGTGGCTAGGCAGGCAGCAATAAAAAGCAAAAAATTCTGATGTCTCTTAAATGTGATTTCATTTTCTTGTCAGTGCATGCTCCAAACAGTGTATCAATGTCCCACCCACCCAAAATCCAATTCAGGAAAAACAAAGTACAAAAAATAAATACAATTATAATAATATTTACATGGGAAACATCAACACATTGGCTACTGGTCCAACAGTCACTCATATATCTTTCTCCCTTTGTTCAAAAAATTAGACTTTTTATAGACTTTCCAGCCCTCAAATACATTTATTTAAAAAATAAATAAAATAAATTTACACAATGACAAGGCTATTACAATTACAATTGGCATAATTACAATCGGCATTCATTACATCTTATTTCACAACAACATTCAAACATGAATATTAGCATCTTCTTTAACAAGAAATAAAACAATTTTTATCTTAAAGAAACGCATTCAATGAAATAATATTCAACATTAGGCTTGTTCGACTTCACCCAGCGATGTGCAGACCAATCGGCGGCAGACTTGAAGCAGTGCATGCCAGTTAGAAATTTTGTCCAACTTGAGACAGCACCGACCACACGTGACTGTGACGTATGTCAACAAAGTACAGCGAGAGCGATTCGAGACCAGCCGGCTGATGCAGCCGGTGCAGATTCTCAAGGGTGGCTGCAGCAGGATGCAAGAGCTCTGATGACGACACAGCTGATCCATGATTGGCTGGACTCACCGCATGACAGCGATCACGTGCGTTTCATGTTTATTCTAAAACCTTATGTTACACTTATGCTCACAAATCATTTATTTATAAGAGTAAAACATCTTTTCATGTAGTCGCAATGTTATATTGTCATGTTTATCAAACTAAAACTGATAAAAACCGTTGACAACACTTCATTGATAGTGTAGGTTATATGTTGAGTTATATGTTGAACTTTAATCTTGTCCAAATAGACGCTTTATTAAGCAGCACATAAAGTATTGAATGAAAATGTCATTTGAAACATCTGTGTATTTGAGAAATATTGCATTTATTTAACTTCAGCTGTGATAAAGTTTGCAAACACAGCGCAAGCGTCACTGCGGGAGGTAGAAAGTGTCCGACTTCACGTCTCTGTTTGCAGCTCCTGCACGCGGCTACTCTCGCCGATCGCATGCATCCAGCTGCAGCCGATGTCGAACACACCTATTCTCAATGCTTAAACTCCTCCTCCTTTGGAATGGTATACGTTAAGCTTCCTGTTCGTGGGCTCCTCCTATTAGGAAGTTCCAGGAAGAAGGTAAGACAAAGCGGCCTGGCTCCGCCCTCCTACGTACTTCTGCTCAACTTTAATTTTCCTTCAGTACTGCGTCTGGGACTGCTTTATATTCTTATAGCCTAGAAATCTCGATGCACCCTAGCGGCAGCAAATTTATTTTGCCACGGGTGTCGTCTAGCAACTCTCAATACACTTCTGAGCTGTAAACGCCAAATTCTGGTCGGTCCAATCACATCGTGTATAGAGTCGGTGGGCGGGGCTTAACATAATGACGGCCGAGTTGCGCTTATGTGCTACTAGTAAACACAGAAACTGGCGAACGGCAGTCTTTCGAATCAGCTTTGACCGCGACTCTGGAAGACTTGTAGTTAAGCTTTTCTCTGAGAAAAGAACAAAGAACGGCACTGAAGTCATTCTTAAGAAGGGAAGATGTGTTCGGAGTTTTGCCGACCGGATATGGCGAAAGTTTAATCTGTCAATGAGCTCCGCTTCACCTTCGTTGCTCTGGTTGGTTGTAGCGCTATCCAATTGCGTGCACACCATTCATTCTGTTGTGGCACCACTGCTGAATATCCAGATGTTAAATCCAGAGCAAGAATGATCTTTGCTGAGGTTTTTTGGTGGCCATGACTTTGTGGCCCTCCTCCCCCACAGGGTTCAGGAAAAGTTAGATTTTCCACCTCACTCCGTTAGTGGTGGAGTTGGCTGAAACCCTATTCGGACAGTAACGTTAATTGTTTCCCGTGGGCTCAGAAGGTATTGTCATAATTTACCGGGACTAGTCAGTGATTATATTGCCGTCCGTCTCCCACCACCTGTGTAAATATCCCTGGCAGAATTACCTACTGCTTTTGACCAACAAAAAGGTTGTGCGGTAAGTTTTTAAGAATATGTCACTTTAAAATTCACTGTTTATATCCTTCTTGACCTCTGCAGAGCACTGTATGGTTGCCATTCACTGTCATTTGGATGCAGTTTTATACTTGTATTTCTTTACATTTTTTATTTATTTCACGAGTTCACACTTACATCAATTAAATAGAGTAAAGATTATGCGTATTTGGCGTGCTGTCCGGGGAGGGCTCCGGGCTCGGAAAATTTGCCCGAACCCAGAGTATCCCCCCCCCCCCCCCCCCCCCAACATGGATAGTTTAGAACTAGATTGCAATTTGTGATTTGTTTTGATATTTATAGCAGTTGATTTGAGTAAGTGCGGAGAAGGGGTGGTGGCGGGATGCTGAGAAACTGTCAATGACAGGAAGGTAAATCGGCTGTCTATATACACCTCCTATCATTGACTACGTATACATGGACAGCAGTAATCTAATTATTGACCTTATTCTAAATAAGACAATATTCTGATTAAGGTGTTTACATGAGTTGCTTTTAGAGTACTCCGTTCATGTTCCCGTTTTACATGCGATAGAACATAGATCGATTATGGCACGTCATTACGTCCCCAATGCCACGCTAGGTTCTCCAACATCCAATCATAGTGTGACTTTGGCAGGTGTATTAATTTTATGGGCTCCGGAAACCCGCTAACTTCACCTGGGGGTGTCGCTGTTGGACAGTGTCACTTTACATTAAGAAGTATAACAAAACATGTGTTTTATAATGTTTTATATACATTTATGTTGATTTATTTTTGTAATATTATGTATTGTCTCTTTCTGTTTTTTTGAAGAGACACTGCCCCTCTTTCATCCTTATTGACAGCCTACATTTAGAATAATATCTTTGATTAATGATGAAAAAGGTTTAAAAATCATGACTCTTTGGATTGTTTTTCCTGCCGTCGAGCTACAGGCTTTCACTGAATGACCCATCTGGTTTGCGATTACAGATACAAACTTATTGTATTTTACCTTTGCAATGAGCATATTAATTACAACACAAATAAAAATAAAAATATAGAGAGAGGACGCAGTGTTCACAATGAAGAGTCAAGTAAAACACACACCGCCCATAGCGACGCTTTATGGCAACGACATTTCCGACTGACAGATCCGTAAAAGATAAACGAGACTTTTCCGCCATTTGTTCCACATTCCACTGTTTTGTACACATTGTTATATTAAGTATAATTCCAATTATGTTTTATTGGCCACAATATTATCGATGATTGTTGAAAGGGGCACTTTTGATTAATTTTCAAAAAGGGCAGAGGCTCCAACCCACAAAGCCTCCCCTCTGCACTTCCCTGTTGTGCGTTACGTTATGTGTCCTGTCACAAAATGCGGTGAAATCTCCGACATGACATTAATAGTTAGATTAAGGTGTGTACATGTCTCCGATAATGCGACTAAAATAGGCATACTCCACATGTCTTAATCCGATTTATGTGTAGTTAGATTATGACTTTAATCAGATTAAGGTAATTAGAAATCACTTGTCTTAATCAGATTAATATCGGAGTATTGTTGTCCATGTAAACGTAGTCAGTGATTAACTGATTAGTTTAATGTGCTCCTCTTGTGTTCCAATTGGGTTAATTATCTGAGCCTGCTCCACCTGTGTTTAATTAGATTTAATTGTTTGTGCGTGCTTCTCCCGAAATTAGTTTGTGAAACTTCAATTAAAGTATTTATTTTTGGGGGGTTATTACAGCTTAGACAACATATACTTACATGTTTATCACTTTTAGCAGTGTTTTATTGAACTTCACAGGGTTTCCTATAAAATTACACCAAAATTTTTAACCTAGACCACTGTATGTGTGTATGGGAAGCTTTTCAATTTGGGTAGGCCAAATCCAGGCGGAAATCCCCCCAAAAATGGCCCTGAGTGTATGCAATGGGGTATATCTGTGGGTCTTGATAATAAAACACAAATATTAATAATATAATAATAAAAAAGTAAAAAAAATAAAAATAAAAATAAAAACTTCATTTTGACTTTTATATAGATTGTATCGTTACACCCCTACAACATATAAATGTTTGCAATACAGATTTTATCTTATTTACAAAATGAAAACATGTAACTGCAGTGCTGGACTACGGTGTATATCCTAGCTGTTGTCTCATCTGGTTTCAAAACATGTATCCATTATATTGCCATTTCCTGCTTATCCGGGACTTTGCAACAAAAAAACCTAGTTTCCGCAGTGACATTTGGCATGTTTTGTATGACAGTGTTTACATGTCCATTTGATGTGGTGTGAGACGGTCACATGAACCACACAAAATCTCCAGAAGTTTTCAATAAATGCGTTTTGAATAGGACTTCAAACCACATTTGAATATAGCTCGCATTTCATGGGATTTATAGCTATGCGCACTTGCTAAATCTGATTGAATTTCAATCGGATATGCTCAGAAATCGGATTTGGACTGACAGTCTGAACGTAGCCTTAGACGTCACTCGCATGAGTGCAGAATTGTGACAAATGTTTCTATAGTTTGCCATAAAAGTCGCATGAATTCCAATGGAACTGTTCAGACTGAGTCCTATTGGAATTGACTAACTGTTGCAAAACCTGTATCGGAATTAGTATCACATATGGAAGTGGCTCAAATTGGAATTGAAAAAATGATATTACATATGGTGGAAGAGTAATAAACAAATATTATTATAACAACCTGAAACAAAGACCCAACATTTGTTTAAATTGATTAGTGGGTGTGTGATTCAGTTATTCTGTACATTTTATTACCCAAGGATAACAATACCAGAAATTGTTGACCTTGTGAAGACATTTTATTTGGTCCCCACAAGACAAACAGATTATGAATTATAATAGATTTTTTTTTTCATTTATTTTTTTTATGTAAAAATAAGAAACTTTTCTGTGATGTAGGTTTAGGGTTAGTGGATATAATATGCCGTTTTGTTTATATTGTGTGTGTCTAGCAATGTTGCTGAGTGCTTGCACACATTTATGCATGTGGTGTCTCTGACACCAGACCCGGTTCTAATGAGGCGGTTCAGCAGACTGGCTCAGGTGCCGCACCATAGCTATGCCACAGAACATTGACAAATGGCTCTGGTCTCCTCATTTAATCTAAGTGAGCGAGGCCACAAGAGCTACCAGCAATTTCATAGAAACGAGTCCCCTGAGTCTAAACGTGACTTCCCTTTTACCTCAGTTAGAGAGCCATACAAGAAAATTGCATTCATTTCCTTGGAAACAATTGCTTCTGAGTATGGGGGGATGGGGGGTGGGTGGTTTATGGAGGGGTTTATTTTGGAGAAAGAAAAGTGAGTGATGAGCATTTGCACAATGAAATGGTAAACATATAAAGATCTCTGTAAACTTTTTCTTTTCTTTGCCAGATGAAAGAGGAGGCTTATGCAAATAATTTCGCACCGCAGCCCTTCAAGATAGCTGGGTTTTGGCTTCCCTCAGCCCCCCCTGTTGGGTTTTGCTGCAGCTTGCTTGTCTATTTTTCTCTGTTTAGCATGTTACACAAACATATGCTATGTTCAGAAAGTACACTTACATAATATTTCTCCAGCAATATATTTACTGTGCACAGTACGTACATTTTCTGTATGTACAAAATACTTGGATGATTTACTACACATTGTACTTTTCCTTTTAATGAAAAGTACTTGAGTTGACCTTCCATTTTAGAGCTGTAATTTTGAATATTGATGGTTTTTTTGTTTGTTTTTTTGTTTGTTTTTTAACAAATAAATACATACATTCAGATGACAACTGAAGTCACTCAAATGCAATGTGACATTGGCATGTGGTCCATATAAAATATGACTGCTCAGTTTACCCAATCGGTTTACTGTGATTTGCTAATTAATATTAACATTGGTATGAATTGAATTGTAAATATGCTTTGTGGTAGACCTCAAATGACATGGATATATGTTGCTGTTTTCAAGTTATTTAATTGCCAGAAGGTAGTTTTCTAAAATATGTTCCAGTTACAGAAGTATCATCTCAGGTTACGTATGCAACCTATGTTTAGAGAATGTGTCCTAGGACGCTTTGGGGAATGCCTCAGTGTGACAGGTGTCTGAAACTTCTATCAAATCACAACAAACCTATTGACCAGCGACAGCCCATGATGTCATCATTGTACGACCCAGAAGTATATAAGGGCACATTGCAAATGAAAGAATTCAAAATAATCAAAGATATTTGATATTTGAAATTGAAAAAAAAAAACATTTGTTTTAATGTTTCCCCCCCCCCCTCTCTCTTATCAGTGGGGCCATTTGGAATTCCTAAAGACAATGAGATGTTGAAGGTCTGAAGGAATAGATAAAAGTAGATTCTAAATGTTGCTCTCTGGCCTGGAACCAATCAGTTCAACAAAATGGGTCCCTTTATGTAGTCAGGGAAACCGAGAAAACCCCAATCACTACTCTGGGAACATATTCCCCCGAATGCCACCAGGGAGGTCTGAACTGGGGATTTATATTGGACACTGCAGTCTGGCCTTCTTCAGAAACACAAACTCTGAACATTTGCCTCTAGTTAAGGCATACAGACAGAGAAACTGCGAAACTCCGACCAGATCTCAAAGACAGATATTCTGGAGAGCAATATTCAGCGTAGCTGAATGCTAAGGAGGCCGGACAGGCTTTCGGACTGATCTAACTGAGAGTCTTCACAAGAGACCCGTGACAGACTCAGACTCAGGAGGCTAAGAACTCACAAGCAACCCTCAGTGAGGGGAGCACCAAGCCTGACCTGGTAGGTAGACCAGGCTGCAGGCTAGACGAATGTGTTCCCTTCTGGAGGGAACTAGTAACAGAAAAGGGATCACTTTGGTCATGCTAGGGTGTAAACTCCCCTTCAGGTGCTGCCTGCAAAGGCCAAATGAAGTAATAGCAAGTGTCCACTAGCTGCTAGAGTCATGCTAGCTATTTACTGCCCAATCTTGGGAACCTTAACTTCAGGGAGGCCTGGTGAGGCCTACTGACTGATAGCAATTCATGCTAGCTGCTAGAGCATCCAAACTCTGGAGCTCTCCTGCGGTGGAGCTCTCCTGCAGGTGAGGTCTAGTACCTGGTATCAAGATGTGCTAGCTGCCAGAGTAACCAAACTCTGGAACTCGCCTTCAGGGAGGCCTGGTTAGACCTACTACCTGATAGCAAGTCATGCTAGCTCCTAGAGTATCCAAACTCGGGAACTCACCTTCAGGGAGGCCTGGTGGGGCTGATAGCAAGTTATAAACTGACTGCTATGAACCCAGACTTTCTGGGGCTCAGTCTCAGAAAGGAGACCTCGTAAGTCTAGCAGCTGCTATGCATGTACCCCAAGCATCAGGACTCTCTTTCAATGAGGCCTGAAAAGGCCTGCTACTTGTCAGCAAGCTGGCTTAACAAGCACTCCTGGGGCCAGCTGTCAAGGAGGCTTGCTGAGGGCTATTACGTGACAGTGCAGTCTTCACTGGTAGATAAGCTGTTTACACAGTGCCCACAGACCTGGTACCTAACTACACTGCAAACAGCAGTGTACTCTGCAAAACAGAAATAAACCCTTTAAGCAAGAGGAGTACAACTTATGCCACCTACTCCTAGCACTACTCTCCAGTAGGAATGAGAGGTGGCCTCAAAACTATTCTCACACTGAGAGGAAGCCTAATCTCTGCACATAGTAAAAAGAGCGGTAGCCAAAGCAGTGAATTTCACCAAAGAAAAACCAACCAATACTCACCTAAAAAGCCCATGGTGCTTTTATTGTTCCAGACACCTAACAGGGGAACCTCCTGGCTCTAATATTCCTTCCTTCCTCTTCTTTTTCTTCTTCTCTTAAACAGATAATCCCCCTAACCTATACCAATATCATCCAACTGTGGCCACAAATGGAAGTTATCATGCTGGTGAGGGTTACCATTTTCACAGACTGGAACGCCCCCTACTTCTTCTTTGTCTCTTCTGCTGAACGGCTAGCTGTCAACATCCGGATTAATATGTTCAACATTTGCTAGTTAGTTTTTCTCAAACAGAAGCTTCAACATAATATCTAGTATCTTGCAACATGACATCATGACTTTGTGTAAACATATCTTACATTATCTCTACGCATTGAGAGCTATCCTCGTGTATGTCCACGGCATGTGATTCCGCGAGAATGTCTACGCCGAAACAAACCATTTTGTGTGTGTGTGCGTCCACAATGTAAATAGATTTATAAACGTACAAAATTATATATTTTATTAAAATGTAAAAATGCAGAATGTTTTGGTAACACTTTATAATAACGTTCAGTTGTAAGTCATTTATAAGTGGTTAGTTAATGATGAACTTATCATTTACAAAACATTCATAAATGATTATCAAGTGATATGCTAACATTTTATGAATGTTTTGTAAATTCCGTTACAAGTCCTTTACAAGTGATTAGTAAATGATTAACTAATGATTTATGAAACATGACTACGCGTTCATTAATGATTAATGAGTGATTTGTTAATTAGTTTACATAGATTTAGTAGATTCAGTTTTAAGTAATTTACAATTGATTAGTTAATGATGATTTACAAAACATGACACTGCATTTCATAAATGTTACTTAATTGTCACTTTTTTGTATATTTTGTAGATTCAGTTATAAATTATTTACAAGTTATTATATAATAATAAACTAATAATTTACAAATCATGATTATACATTCATAAATGATTAAGTATAATATACTATTTTGCAAATCTGTGTTAAGTTATCTTTAAAAAAATAGCATATCATAAAATAATCAAACAGATCCTTAGTAAATGGTTATTAAGTTACTAGTTAATATATTATTAATCACTGAAATGTCAGTGTACCATTATCTCAATAAATAATTGTTAATCATGAACAAATGATGATCAACCCATTAGTAAATAATGAATATTTAATTTATTGATGTATCATTACATGTGTAAGCTGGTCTGTTAAACCCCACAAAATGCATTTATATTTTAAAGAATGATAAATTACTAGTTATCAAATTAATAAACATTTTAAAATGACTTAAAGTCAGGGGATTGCAGTGTTAGGTTAAATCCTTTCACTCAGTGGTGCAGACTTGTGTTCTTTGAGGGGTCTAGTGATAATGTGAACTGGTTTTACCCTCCAGTGAAGCATCAGGTGCACGTTAAAGACTCCATGTGTGTCAGAGAAGACAGCTGTCTATACCCTCACCAGTCAGCATTTACATTAAAGTACACACTAAAGTCTTCATCACCTGTTAGAGATGATGTTGTAAACGCATGAATAAATCATTTACAAATCTTTATCACCCATTACAAATGATCTGTACATGTATACAAAGCATTTACAACGCTTTCTGCGCTCCCTAATCTAAAGTGTAGACTATTCATCACTTGTAAATGTTTTACACATCATACGTAGATATTTCTTACCCATTAGAAATGATCTGTACATGTATACAAGGCATGTACAACGCTTTTAGCGTCCCCTAATCTAAAGTGTAGACTATTCATCACTTGTAAATGTTTTACACGTCATTTGTAACTTAGATATTTCACACCCATCAGAAATGCGTCCATTGATTGCTACAAATGTAACGTAAAATGTGAAAATTAAATCCTGCTATTCCTCACCTGCTGCAATAGAAATGGGTAAATGGGTAATTGATCTAATAACTGAAAGCATTTAACTCTTATTAGTCACATAACAAATCCCTTCCCTAAACCTACCTGTTTGTGTTTTATATTATAAAAAAACAGGCCGATACGACTGCAGGGACAATTTATTCAAAAAGTACAAACCTGTCCCGAGGCCAAACATTTGGTTTGTGTGAAGTAAATCCCCAGAAGCGATCAGCAGCGTGGAGTCCATCCACCGGCTGATGATTAATGATTAACACATTTCAAAATTTGCAGCCAGGAAGAAACGCTTGACAGCTTTGACAGCATTGGCTCTCGTGTGTCTCGTGACCAATTGCGTCATTACGTCAGCTTTGATTGTAAAATGCCATTGGCTCTCTTGTGTCATGTGACCGATTGCATCATGCTAGAGTCAGGAGGAGAATTATTTGAATTATAAATATAAGAAATATGCGTTCATGAAGGGATCATCATTTCAATGATTAAAACATTAAGATCAACTCTGTTCTTCACATAAAGATATTGTATGACTTCAGAAAACTTGGAATGCAACATGAGCTAATACTTTTATACTGTTTTTGGTCAGTTTTTGCAATAAAAGCATATTTATATTTATAAAATCATGTCTACTTTGACAAATGCAAAAAATTAAATGCGTCTTAATCTGATGCATTGGGATATGCATCAATACATTATAAAGGCTACTCATCATTTACTATGGTAAATGTTTGATCATCATTTGTTCATGATTAACAATTTATTGAGATAATAGTATTTTGACATTTCAGTGATTAATAATATATTAACTAGTAACTAAACCATTTACTAAGGATCTGTTTGATTATTTTATGAAATGCTATTTTTTTAAAGATAGGCCTAACTTATGACAGATTTGTAAATCGTTAGCATATTAATAATTTATGAATGTATAATCATGATTTGTAAATTATTAGTTTATCATTATATAATAACCTGTAAATAATTTATAACTGAATCTACAAAATATACAAAAAAGTGACAATTTAGTAACATTTATGAAATGCAGTGTCATGTTTTGTAAATCATTAGTTCATCATTAACTAATCAATTGTAAATTACTTAAAACTGAATCTACTAAATATATGTAAACTAATTAAAAAATCACTCATTAATCATTAATGAACGCGTGGTCATGTTTCATAAATCATTAGTTAATCATTTACTAATCACTTGTAAATTACGTGTAACGGAATTTACAAAACATTCATAAAATGTTAGCATATCAGTTGATAATCATTTATGAATGTTTTGTAAATAATTAGTTCATCATTAACTAAACACTTATAAATGACTTACAACTGAATGTTATTATAAAGTGTTACCAATGTTTCTTGTGATGGGTAGGTTTAAGGCATGAGCTGTGTGTGTGTGTGTGTGTGTGTGTGTGTGTGTGTGTGTGTGTGTGTGTGTGTGTGTGTGTGTGTGTGTGTGTGTGTGTGTGTGTGTGTGTGTGTGTGTGTGTGTGTGTGTAGGTGATGGGTAGGTTAAGGGATCAGGGTTGGATGTAGGCAATCGTTATTGGAATTGTTCAATGAAATGTTTAGAATCGGTTGTAGGGCATTTCCACTGAACTGGTTTGGGGAGAAAATCCTGCATATGGAAAGGGAAATTATCCCGTGTCCCGTGTACTTTGAGAAACTCATCGCGATTGGTCGATGAGGCGCTACCAGGAACGCCCAATAGGCGTTCTTGTTTCATCCTCCTCTGAGGAGGCGCACAAGGGACGATGCTGGCTCTCTGGCCCTGTCTCCAGCCCTTGGACCGTGACTGGCCAGGCCCTCCCGACTGCCTGGGTGCAGACCCAGACCGCAGCCAAATGCGTCTTCAACAGATTGCAGTAGCCACTTTGTTTGGTGGCACAGAGAGCTAGATCCATGTTGCGACACCATTCGACCACCGCATCAGGGGGTAAACTCAGCAGATATGCCTGGTATGCTTGCAACACAGTCATAACCTGCTGCCGTGAATGCCCTGCCATTTAAGTGAGAAGTACTTTTGAGAGGCTTAGATGGCAGGGTTGGAGCTCTCAGTATTGATGCATACCCAAATGCGATCAATCGGTGGCATTATCACATACCCATATTCCCCTATCTCCTCGACATCAGCAAAGTTAACCCACTGATATCGGTGAATATGGGCAGAATATGGGCTCTTCCATGCACTCTCGATCCCTGTGTGCAGATCGGGAAAGGAAGGTATATAAAAGGAAAGGAAGGTCAATAGTAGTAAAACTCCACCCCAGACATTTGTTATTGTAAAATAATG
Source organism: Pseudorasbora parva (assembly GCF_024679245.1). NCBI lineage: Eukaryota > Metazoa > Chordata > Actinopteri > Cypriniformes > Gobionidae > Pseudorasbora > Pseudorasbora parva. Next base: position 36,190,620 of record NC_090189.1, read on the forward strand.
CTTTTTTAAACCCCGATTAGTGTCAAGGATCACGACGGCTCAAGGTTACTGTTGTTCAACATTCACTGCTCATTAAAACATCACACATTCATTTGTTTTGGACAAACTCAGTATCATTAGAAACATTAAAGTCTCTAGCTTTGCTATCTGTCCACTATAAAAACTGGATTACAGTGACATTAATTTCTTAATTTATATAAGGAGTGCGAAATGATCATCTTTAATGAACAATATTTTAATAGAATATCAACTTTTTACAAACAATAAAAAGCCAGTCATGTTTTATTTTTGTTCACATCCATGCACTTGACAATGTCCGTTAGGGCTCTTAGTCCAAACGTGCATATTTAGAGAAATATTGATTTATAGAATAACATTTATATTAATTATTCACTGAATTATACTAATCTGAAGAGCTTAATGACATCCAGAGCAATCTCTGTGTCTTATTGTTCCTGCTGCACATCACTTATGATGATCTCAGAGCTCTCTCATTTCAATCATCTTACGTGAGTCAACATGACCATAATCCTGCCCCTTCTCGTCCCAATGTTCAGTGCGTTTCCTCTTTCTCATTTCACCATGATAAACATTGCCAACATTAAAACAAAGCTAATAAAAAACATGATTATGATGGCATATGGTTTGTGTGTGTTTTGCATGCAGTTTGGTGTATTTTCATATATTTTTTCCCCAGTATACATGCTAAGCAGTTGTAGCAATGAGCTCCATATAAAATATTTAACATCACCAAGTGAATGGAGTCCCCATTAGATTGTGACAGGAAGGTAATACAAACACTTGATGTCAGTTAAAAGGGAGCTTTAAGTGAAAGTGTTATTTTGATATTTTAAAATAGGTTATGTAGCTTGATGCTAACTGTAGCTCTAATGCACCTGTTATATCTCTTTGAATCTATTTTGTTACAACAATTCACATAAGGTTCCAAGGATATGCTTATAGTTTGTTTTCCAGGAAGACTAGGTAACTGGTAGATTTTAATTTTATTTTATTGTTTTAGTTTATTTGATAGGGACCAAGCATATTCATGAACATTGTTGTATAAAAATGCACCATGTAAATATGCCAGAATTAGTAAAAATAACTATTTTTCATCTGCAGTCCCTAGGCAGGTAACATAAAAATAACAAAGACAGCCAACAATCACACAACATCACACATTACACAAATGGCAAGACATTGTTCATTCTCTCCTCTATACTACATTTAGATTTACAGTGTAAGCTTACATGTACAATTGATAAATATATGACAGTTAAATATGAGTACACCTCTGGTTTTCAAGAAGCCACTGTTTTAAGTAAGTGTTAAAGGTGTTGGATGTAGGACATTCTCTTATTGAAATGGGCAAGCTATTCCACCTATTACTGACACAAAGTTTTGCCCAAAAGTGGTGCGACTAAATGGTATCATGCAGTCTCCTTTGACATAGGCCCGTGTACCACCTTGACTGTCTAGTTTTTGAAAAAAAAAAGCCATGCAGTGGAGCGGGATCAAGATTATGTAATATTTTGTATACTAAACAAGTGTACTTAAAACATTTGAGATTATCAAAGCTTTAAAATGTATGCCTCTCTAAAATATCACAATGATGAAATGACAATGCTTTTTTTAAATCAAAAACTTTTATAGATTTCTTGAATAGAGATTTAATGCTTTTTAAAGTAGTTATACTAGTTTAGTCAGCTGCAAATATGGTTTGACCCCAAACAAATTCTAACAAAGGGTTTCTCAGTGGTTTACAGTAGTATCAGATGTACTAAAAAACATATTAAAAGTTTACCAAAGTTTGACTCCAAGAAAGTCCCCATTTTCAAAATGGCGGCCATCGGGTCCTTAAAATAACCATTACTCATTTGTATTCCTCCTAGACCAGGAATACTGGTACATGCCACATGTTTTGGCCATGTAATATTCTAATTAGCATATGTGCATGATAGATAAGAAGATTACAAGTACAATTATATATTAAGGCAATTAGTTACAAGCATATTTATGCGAAAAATAAGTACAATTCCCATTAAGTAACTGCATATTTCTCCTTTCTCATATAATGTTGCCTACACAGCAAACTCCACACTCAAGTGTGTTAAGATAACTTTGAAGCAGTGTTAAAGTAAATGAGATAATTAAATGATTGAGTGGTGATTGACAATTAGTGATGAACACCTGCTGTAAACAAGTATATTCGCATATTATGGCAATTCGTTTTTGCTGTAGTTGAGCTTTTGACTTTTACATTCAAAACATTTTTTTCCTGAATGCATCAACTGTGAAAAACAAACTTGTTGTGACAAAACAAGCACAGAGAAAATGTCTTCAGGCGTCATTATATTTTGATAGTGGCATAATCATCATGTAGTTAACTGGGACTATTCTTAGCCCAATATTTGATTATGTTTATGTCACAACATCACCAAAAACAACTGGTTTGGATTGTCTCTTGGTTTGTCACAGACAAAATCTTATATAATAAAAACTAAAACTAAAGCAAACACTGAACACCATAATGGTGACCTAAAAAGGAGACTCTTCCCTTCTGTGATTCTGCTTGTTAACAGCAGGTGTTCATAAACAATGGCCAATCATTACTCAATGAATCACTTAATTATCTCTAAATTTAACACTGTTTCAGTGTTACTTTTACGGACTCCTGGGTGTGGACTCAAACTCCGAGGAGTGTTAATTTAACACTGGGTTTTTTTAAGTGTAGTGTTGGTGGTTTCTGTGGTTTATGCATGGTGGTCCAGTGTCCTGCAACTGCACCGTTGTGTTTGGCAGACAGTTGTGCATTTACCGTGGATCATTTACCAGCAGCCATATCACACTGTAGCCCACTGAAGCTAAGCAGGGTTGAGCCTGTATGGGAGACCAACTGGGAAAAACTAGGTAGCTGCTGGTAGAGGCGTTAGTGAGGCCAGCAGGGGGCGCTCACCCTGTGGTCTGTGTGGGTCCTTACACCCCAGTATAGTGATGGGGACACTGTACGGTAACAAGCATAGTCCTTCGGATGAAATGTTAAACTGAGGTCCTGACTCTCTGTGGTCATTAAATCTTCCATGGCACTTCTCGTAAAGAGAAGTAACCCTTGTGTCCTGGCCAAATTTCCTCCATTGGCCCTTACCAATCACGGACTCCTAAAAAAAACATCCACTGAATTGGCTCTATCACACTCTCTCCTCTCCACATATTACTGGTATGTGGTGAGTGCACTGGCGCCGTTGTACTGTGGCTGCTGTCATATCATCCAATTGGACCTGCTCACAGGTGGTGGTTGAGGAGAGACCCCTGACATGAGTGTAAAGTGATTTGGGTGTGCAGTAATTAATAGGAAAGCGCTATATAAATGCCTCATTCATTTATCTGTAGGATGCTTTCTGGGGCAGCAGCTTACTGGTCATAACTGGCAGGAATCCGTTGTCCACTAGCTTCCATCCCCAATCCACTGTGTTCATGTCACCTTCTTTTCCAACCCACACCATGATCTTGAAGTAAACTCTTTGACAGTGGTATTTGGTTTAGGACTCAATTGGAGGCAGACATTCTGAGGTAACAAATTATTTAGTGGTAACTATTTTATTGCTAAAAAGGTTGTAGTGCAAGTAGGCAAGTTAATTGGTACTTCTTTTGCCAAACAACACTGACATTTCCTTGATCCCATGGTCCTCTATGACATTCCTTGCTTGATGTGGGAGCAAAAACCTGTTTGTCACTGTCCTATTTTCACCCTGGAGTGATTGCTACTATGATTACCATTCAGTGGAAGGTCCCATACCATAAATAGTAGAGGTCTTCAACCCTGCTCCGGGGGATCCACTGTTCTGCAGAGTTTAGCTCCAACCCTAATCAAAGACAGGTGAAGCTAATCAAGCTCTTCAGGATCACTTGTTGAAAATACACAGGCAGGTGTGTTGAAGCAGGTTGGAAAAAAGCTTTGCAGGTCAGTGGGTCCCCAGGAGCAGGGTTGAAGACCTCTGATAAGGATGCTGTGGTCAACATTTTCTCATTCCATGAAGGGTTTCCGCCAGGAATTGTGACCGATCCATGTGATGTGCCTGTACTGCAAGGCCAAGTTGTAATGGAGCTACAAAAGCAAGTGGTCGGGCTGCCTGGACAATTGTCTGTCCAATTCCTGCACCCTTTCGGCTTGTCTCCTTACCCACAAAAAGACCATTCAAAAGTGTACAGAGAGTCTCTAGAACAAACAAAAGGGCAGAGTCAAGCTCAAGGGACTTTGTGCTCAGATACTGATATCACTTTTGATCAATCGCGCAGCTGTTTGAATGATTGCTTGTTTCTGGGATTCCTCATCCTTTTCTTGTTCTCTGAAATAAGATTGTATAATTTGTGATGTCTTCTCTCTCATTGTCACTGTTATGAAGGCCTTCCCCTTCAGTGAAATGTACTTTTCCTGGAACTGTTCTCTCAATTATTCTCATCATGTCATGAGCTGAACAGGCAGTGATGAAGTAGGCATTGACATTCTTCTGCAGAGGCAGGAGGCACCTCACTTTGACGTAATTATTGTTTGGTGCGCCTGGCGTCAATAAAAGCTTTTATTGGACTAACAAGGACGTTTTCAGTTCTGAAACTTACAGGATATTCTTATAGTATGAAGATCTACGGTTGGTATATAATATGACAAATGCTGAATTCTATTGCATCATGTCAGTAGGACGACTTAATGACAGGCTAAATCATTTACATCTCTGTTTCACCCCAAACAAAGATAAAACCTTACAGTAATCTCACAAAAACATGTATTCCAAAAGAATGTACTTATGTCAGTGCAATTTAGACAAGTCCAGTGGATTCATGGACCCAGAAAACATGGGGTTAGACACCAAGATTACTTGGCTAGGTCAAATAATGAAGGAGTTAGGATATTTTAAGGCCTTCCTGTCCATCTTGAAAATTACACCTTTCTAGTGGTCAAACTTTGGTAAACATTTATAATGTTATTAAGGACACCTAATACTCCAAAAACAGCTGAAAAACCTTTTGTTAGAATTTTTTTGCGGGTTAGGTGTTGTTTTTTTTTCATATATGCAGCCACCTAGTTAGTGACCAATTTATAAAACAGTACTCAATATCTGAAAAGATCATAGTATATAAGAACAATTTAGCAGCTTTATTTGTAAGAAATAACCTAACTTGTATTCAAGTTGTATTGAATTTTTGCCACCTTTTTTACTGACGTTTGAGTGTTACGGTGGAGTCATATATGACACCTAGATACTTGAATTCATTAACCATATCAAGCTCCTGTCCTCTTAGGAACACATTAGAATGAGACACCTTCGTTTTGTTTAGTAAATGCCGTACAGACTGTTTTTTTGGTGTTTAGGTAGATACATGACTTAGTAAGCCAGTCATCAATGTGAGCCAATGCAGATCAAAGTGTGGATGCTATCTCTTGGTAGTTCTTAGCATGTGTAAAAATTACAAAATCTCTGCATACATCTGAACATCAACATGTTGTACATGCCTCTGGCAGATCATTTATATATAGTGTAAAAAAATTGGACTAAGTATGGAGCCTTGCGGTACCCCTACAGGACATTCACAGAGTAAATGCAACACATTGCCCTCTGCTAGACAAGTATGATTTTATCCAACAGAGAGCTTGTTTTGAAAAACGTAAATAGGTTCATTTAGAAAAAATAACTTCATGATTAACAGTATCGAAAGCTCGCTTTAGGTTGAGAAAGACAGCACCAACATAAGTACTCTTATCTAGGTAACTTTTTACCGTCTCCAGAACCAAACAGTTAGCCGTTTCTGTTGAGTGATGGGCCCTGAAACCAAACTGCATAGGGTGGAATGAATTATTGCTATTATTAAGATGTTGAATCAGTAATTTAGCCACCCATTTTTCAACTATTTTAGAAACAACAGGCAAAATACTGATTGGCCGATAATTGGCCATATCTGATCAATCACCTGATTTAAAAATCGGCGTTACCTCTGCTTTCTTCCATGCTGATGGCACAATGGATTGTTTTAAAGACTGATTAATTAAATATGTAATAGGCTGTACAAGGGTCTCTTTGTGCCATTTAAAAAAATGATAACTGTTAAGTGCTGTTAATGGGGAAGTCCTCATTCCAGAATAATGGCTATAATGGCTGAATACGAACAAAGAATAATGATAAAAGAATACAGATTAAGTCTAATACCACCAGAAGTGTGAAATGTGAGATTGAGAACAATAAAGCATGAATTAAGCTGTTCTCCTCACCAGACATTAGACAAAAGACAGCAAATAGGTGTTTACAGGTCAATAACATATTTGATTAGCATCTTATTTAGCCTTCTCAAAAACTCACATCACATGGTCTTAGAAAATGTTTTATAAAATTCATAGTTTTAGACATAGCCTCAGGTTTGAAATGATGCATGACCACACTTGTGGCTTCACTTAAGTTGTGGTTCTAAATTGTTATACTAGTTTATTGGATTGAAACAACAACAACAACAACAAAACTGGTATAACTGCTGTTTGTGTGATATCATTCTCCTACATTTTAGAGATTTACATTTCCAAAGTGTTTACAAGCAGGAATTACAACTTAATTTGACGTGCTATTGCAGTTAAACTAGTATTCCATTTCAAACATAACCATTCACACACCTGGTACAAAATCAACATTCATGCATCCCATGCTGCAATTCAGACAATCCTCAATACAAACTCTTTACGTCTGTAATAGACTCCTCAAACACCCAACAAAAAGAGGCTACACAAAGTGTAATGTCTTTCTCGCTCTTTGTACGTGGAGTTCCAAGCAGCTTTTAAATCTGCCCAATGCATATCTCTCAATTAACAAAGGCTGAAGAAAAAGTCCCATTATTGGTGGCCCTCATTTTATTCCCTTTGTTATCTATTGCTTCCTTTTCTCCCGCACCTCTAATCATACTCTTGGCTCTAATGTTGTGGATTAGCCAGTCCTATTTACCCCTTCTCTACAGAACTCAACAATACCTCGCTTTCTCTTTTTCACCCCACTCCCATCCTCCAGCCGAAGCTCAGCCCACATGATCATGTAATCATGCGTACCTATGCAGCTAGAATACTAAACACCATGCTGAAGCCCTGCAGAGAGCTTCTGAGGCAAGATGCGCATTTGTGTTTTGACTGTAGCTGCATGATTCTAGCAGAAAAATAACTGCACTTAGCAGTTGCTGCCGGATTAACTGGTGACAAATTGCTGAGCTGCGGTGCAGTCTTACTCAAAGGTATACTCTAAAGAAGAGATTGACATCAATTATTTAGATGTAGAGTTAAAACAGAAATGTTTAGTTGTGTCTCATGCTTTGACAAGCAGTCATATGAGAGCTTTTTCCACCACGGAATAAAACAATTAAAAGATAAATGTGAATATTTTATGATTCTTAAATTTTTCTCACTGTTGTGAGTTATCTCATAATTCTGACTTATTTTTTTTTCCAGAATTGTGAGATATAAACTCACAATTATGAGTTATAAAGTCCAATTCTGAGGGGGGGGAAAGTGACATGCAATTGTGAATTATAAAACCGGAACAAACTTGGAATTCTGAGAAAAAAAGACAGAATTGCGAGTTTATTTTTAATGCAACTCTTAAAAAAAATAAATAAAAAAAAGCCAGATTTGCAAGATAAAAGTTTAAAATTACATTTATTTGTATTAACTGGCAGAAACAAGCTTCCATACATTCCTGTTCATCGTTTTAATTGTTTCTTTAAAAATAATAATAATAATTATATATATATATATTAGGGCCGGGACTTTAACCCGTTAATTAAGATTAATTAATTACGGGACTTTAACGTGTTAATTAAGATTAATTACGCAAAAAAAATAAAAAAATAACCACACTTATTTTTGCACCGCGGAACGTTTTTCAATGAATGAGTTTCGACGGACCGATTATACTGGAACACCAACTAGCGTTCACGAGTCACGACAACAACAAACCATAGTGAACATGAACGAAGAAGCTGATGAGACCGCTTTTCTTGGCCCTGTGGATGGGAAATTTTGTTTTAAAAAACGAAAGGATGGAAGCTTTGAAAAGAGCATGGTTGTGTGCAAGCTATACAACAAGGAATTTGCGTATCGCCGCAGCACATTGAGCCTCAAATATCACAAATATGCTTTTCCTATACTTAATGGCAAACATTGCGCTGGTCTAAAATAAAACATTGCTGGACTAAAATAAGAGAGAGAGAGAGAGAGAGAGAGAGAGAGAGAGAGAGAGAGAGAGAGAGAGAGAGAGAGAGAGAGAGAGAGAGAGAGAGAGAAGCTGAATTCATAATATTGTGATTATTATGAGAATAAGTTTACACATTTGTTTTGTATATATCAAGATTTGTTCATAGCACTGCTTTGCTGGTTAGGGCTTGCGATCACAGTTAACTCCATAACTTCATAAACTGAAGATTTCCTGATTAGGGAATTACCCCTTTTCCTGTGCCACACTTTGATGTTTCCTCATATTTGAAAACTTCAAGACTTTTCAAAGGTGGTAGAAGTGGAAGAAAGAGAAACAAAGAACAGGATGTGCACAAAGGCCAGGTCAGTGTGCAGCAAGACGTTCTCTCAAATGAGAAGTCCCAGAAGTGGTGTGCCGCTTCCAAAACCGTGGCCCACATATCTTGTAGCTGGGAAAGACAAAGACCTTTATGTCTCCCCACAGAACTCCTTGTAAAAATACTCAGGAAAGAAATACAATAAAACTCAGTTACTAAAACTAAACAAAAAGTGTGTCATAACCTAGATGTGTCAGGTCTCACAAAATACAAGGATTATTATTTACATGAGAGCCATCGTCCCCTAACTCTGTGTCAGTGGGAGAAGTCTAGCGTGCTTGAAGATAATGCTAAGACCCATGTAAGGTCAAACTATGGAAACCATTGTGAAGGCTGGCAACAAATTTCCTTTAAGTTCATTCAGTTCACTCTGGGGCCAACTTGGCCCTGGGGTGTCTAGAGGCTGCACTATACAGTTAACACAGTTACTTGAACAAAGAAACACTGAAACATCCAAAAAACAGACTGTCAAAAAGTAAATTCAATAACATATATCAAAGCAGATATAAAAGTGAAAAATAATGGCAAAAGTAACAAAAAATATTTTTTAAAATGAACATAAGCTGCATTGGCTTGGCTCAGCAATTGTTAGGCACACTATTTCAAGATTACGGCAAGCTTCCAGATCTCCGAAAGCATAATAGGAGTGACAGTTTTGTTGTGTAGGTTTATTTTGGCAGGTTTATTTTATGTTGAACATTCACTAGTTCCCACCTCCTTCTTCCATCAATTACAAACATGCAACAACATATCATCTCTTGGACTATGAAAAACGGACTAAGAAATTCCTTGACACAAATTGTACTGGGGAAGGGCCTAGAGCTTTACTATAGGTTTAGCAAATGGAGCACCTTCATCTTTCACCTCAACAGAAGAAGAACAACACCTGATTCTGTAGCCCCGCCCACCAACTTGTGAGTTAAAAAGGCCTACATAGAGCTAAACCGGATTGAACTTCTAAGCAATAAACATACCACATAAGTGTTATTCTGATTCTGATATTATGAATGCATGGATGAACTTTATTTTTAATGAATATCCAGCTCACGTGGGGAAGACATTGCGCATTTGTTCCTTCAACTCGCTTGTAAACAAGAGACTGGATTTGCAGACAGGGTAAGATTACATGAATGAATAAAGCAACAAACTAATGGGAGTACAATTTATATATATATATATATATATATATATATATATATATATATATATATATATATATATATATATATATATATATACATTGTATATATATATATATATATATATATATATATATATATATATATATATATATATATATATATATATATATATACATTGTATATACATATATGTGTGTGTATGTATGTATGTATGTATGTATGTATGTGTGTGTGATAGTAGTGCATATCGTTTGACATCGACCTAATAATTATGTGTACGTGTCTAACTGAACATGCATTAGCATGCTGTCAAAGGCTGGATAATCCTTTATTTGTGGTGTTGTTGGTTCACTGCTATTCGGGATCAGACTCAGACATGTATGGGCCAGGGCACACAAAGCCCAACGTGCCGAGGTTATGTGTTTATTTCAGACGGGCTACCAAATGGTAAGCCCGGCCTGTCTAGGGACTATCTTAAATAGTGAAAAAAATATTTCTTTCTTGATGTGCATTGTTCACTCTCTTGACTTAATATTTAAAGGAAAAATACAACCGTGGAAGTTTTCAACATGCTGACATCAGTCATCTGTCATTCATCAACACATGTGTGTGTGTGTGTGTGTGTGTGTGTGTGTGTGTGTGGTCTGCTGTTGTATCCACTGATCAGTTTTGCGAGTCCTGTAGGCAGTTCAGTCCAGTTGCCATTTTCCAAAACGCTTTCAAAACAATTCCCACATGTACTCACAGTGTAGCTGAAGCTCATTAAATATGCATATGTTATACAATCATAGCTGTGGCAGTTTACTTACAAGTCTACAGTGCAGCAGGCCCATAAAAACTGAGCGTTCCAGTTGAGAGCCTCAAAACCAGCATAGAGAATAACCTATTACTTATTCATTATGTTTTTTTTAATGTAAAAACCATGCAAACTTAAAAAAAAAAAAAAAATATATATATATATATATATATATATATATATATATATATATATATATATATATATATATATATATATATATATATAAAGCCATTTAATGACACACTTAACAATGACATAAAGTAAAAAAAAATATATATTACGTTAAAAACGAAAGAACAAAATATGACTCACCAAATCCTAAGAACCAGTGTTCCTCTAATCTGGCCCTGCAGATACACTGCGGAGGTCCACACACAGAGGTCATTTCTAAATATGCATTCATGTCTGTTCCCGTGGACTTGTGAAATGTCACCAGTCGCTGCCCAACCACTGCTAAATTCAAAGTTCACATCTAGCCTTGTGTCCTTGATCCGCCCCTTTTATCAAGGATGCATTGAGAGGTGACTTGTGTGGACTTCAGACAGTATAAATCAGACAGTTTGGTATGCCAGAATTCATCATGCACCAAAAAGCAAGCATCAATAGTGGATGAGAAACCCAACGTAATTTAAAAATAAGGAGGACCTTGGAGGGTTGTAACATGGGGTCAATTGTAACTGTAAATTTGACAGGTCAGTAAAAAGCTGTGGTAAAGTCATTTATATCATACAGTCCCATCTTTTTTTGAGCTTACAGGAGAAACTGGATGTGACTGTGAGTTGATTTTGTAGATTTGATGACCAAAAAAGTGATTTTAAGAAAGTGCAATTTTAATCAGGATCATGTATTGCCCTACAATCATTGAATTGAAGGTACAATCATTTAACTAATGACCTGAGCATGACCTAGCTATTTCCGTATTTGATGCTTTGTATTTATGCTAACTTCAAACCCACATGCTAAAACTGTTAGTTAAGTTATGGGTGGGGATAGTTGTAAGAGTTTATTAAAAATGTTACTGACAAAAAAAAAAAATCAGTTTAAATTGTTTACATTGTTCAAAAAGGTTTTTTTTTTTTTTTTTTTTTTGTTCTTCAATTATGCTTATGCAAAAATTGGATAGTGTGAGTTTTATTTTAGTTTTATTTCTGAAATTTTCAGCAAATCTTTCAGTGTTGCATCGACCCCCAGCTATGTCACGACTCACCCAGTAGTGGGGTAGGTTATAACAACAGAACTCCTTTTATCTGATATTAACTCAAAATGTAGTTTTAAGACTTTTTCAGGTGAGAATGCAGTTGTTTAAAGCTCAGATCTGTGGCTTATTTATAAATCAAGCATGTATTTGAATTTTTTATCTGCCGTTTTTGGAATTGTGAGATCCAGTCGATCAGCGGGCACTCAGCGCTCGTTAACCCAATATAAATATATATATATATTGAAGATAATCAAGGTATTTATTGCCTGAACCCCATTTGTGTGGCTATAATATGTATGAAAATGAAGAGGCAGAGAGGTGTTTTATGACATATCTAGTTTTATTGTAGTGTAGTGGACACCAGAATTCCAGGGCCCAGTTTATGGCCGGGCCCCTCTTTGCCCATAACAGTGGACAAAGGTTTGCTCCATTTTGATTGGATCTTGTTGGACTAGAACAAACAAGATGTCCAACCCATCAGATAAAGATGCTTGGACAACATCCAGACACCTCTTTGAGGGCAAGAAGAAGACCTCTAGTACCAAGCCCAGGAAGGACAGGACTTCTCAATGGTCCACATGCAGTTTCTGCCCTTCACCCATCTAGAGATGGATCCCTAATGTCCTGATTTGTGACGGCCATAAACATTCCTCAGGACCTCAGCAGTAGTGGGTGAAACAAAGAAAGACCTAAACTGATCCATCCAAATCCATTCACAACTATGTTTGGAAACCTTAAGACTGGTGTAAGCTACACACATCCATTTCATACTTATTCAGAGAAATAAGTATTCTCAGTGACAGCTATTTGTAATGCAACATCTTCCACAAATTCAGCTGTTAATGAACAAATGAATGAACACATGACAGTTCAATCTTTTTCCATCATGTTTGGTGTCTATTTGTTTAGTATATTGCCAAGGGTATTCTGATGGTGGTTTGGAAAGTGAGAAATGCATTGATGAACTTTAAAGACCCTTTAAAGACTTCTAACTGTGTACAGTATGCAAATGAGTTCCACAGGGGAATGAAGGGTGGGCCACACTGTGCGCCCTCTCAGATGCCAGCAGCCAATTGCAACACTGGAATGGAGAAGCGCCAAATTGCAATCTCCTCCTATTCGGAAAAGGATAAAGGTACCCTTTCAATAGACACTCCTTGTTCTGAGTCTGTCCCTTGAGGTTCTGGGTCTGTCCCTTGAGGATTAGACTGTGACAGAGCAACCAAGTTCTGAGTCTGTCTGCCGAGGATTAGACTGTGACAGAGCAACCAGGTTCTGAGTCTCCTCCACGCGAGAGACAAACAGTTCGCCAGGTTCTGAGTCTGTCCCCTGAGGATTAGACTGTAACAGAGCAACCAGGTTCTGAGTCTCCACATCCGAGAGACAAACAGTTCACCAGGTTCTGAGTCTGTCCCTTGAGGATTAGACTGTGACAGAGCAACCAGGTTCTGAGTCTCCACATCCGAGAGACAAACAGTTCACCAAGTTCTGAGTCTGTCCGCCGAGGATTAGACTGTGAAAGAGCAACCAGGTTCTGAGTCTCCTCCACGCGAGAGACAAACAGTCCACCATGTTCTGAGTCTGTCTGCCGAGGATTAGACTGTGACAGAGCAACCAAGTTCTGAGCCTCTGGTTTAACCAGAGAGACAACACAAGATCCAAGGATCTGAATCTACAGCTTGTGAGGCAGCAACAGATACGACAACGTTCTGAGCCTCCAGCCTGTGAGGAAAGAGACATTAACCAACACTACGTTCAGAGTTTTAGTCCAGCGAGACGACTACAGCACGTCCCGAGTCTCCATGCTAGAGAGACCAGAGCAGATTGACCAACTTCTGAGTGTCTGGCCCAAAGAGGCAGAAGACACACAGAGACATTTGCAACAAGGTTAAGCTCAGGAGAGCAAACCTTCACTTCAAGGTTCCTTCTTCTGCGTGTTCCAGATTAAGGACCTTCTGCACCTACTTCAGGGCCTCATCTGCGTGTTCCAGATTTTAGGACCCTTTGGTGCCCCAGGAGATCAGCATCCCACAGATCTTCGTGTTCAAGGCTGTTGAAACGGATTCCAGCTCCTTTCTTCACTGCACTGTCTCCCAGCAAAACCATTGGAAGAAGTCATCACCATCGGACTGCTTACTCAACCACATGGAACGTAAATATCACTTATCCAAACCTCTTTCTAGAGACCTTGGCATTGTTGATTATTATCAGTATATGATTTTCTAATTTACATTAGAGGTAATATAACTGATGCTAATTAATAACAAATAATCTTTCGTTTATTTGTTTGATACATAATAAGGTTCTTCACCTTAGTTTCAGAGAAACAACAGTTTATCTTTCCATAAGATAACGTAACTTTTCTATAGCCACACTTAACTTACTCACATGTATTTTATGCATTTTACGCACTTTATTCCTTTATCATTCATTGTATTCATTTAGTAGTTGTGTTAATTGTTCTGTTTATCTTTTGTTAATAAAATCTATTTTATTACAATTGTGTCTTCCTTGTGCTGATAAGGCAGAAAAGGCTCTACAAGTTAGAAATCTCACCAATCTTTCAGATAAATCAGCTGACCAACTCTTCCCCCTTTACATTCATTATAAATGACTGGGCAGCCTCCTGTGCGGAGTGTTCTCATACAGCCAAGGTAAAAGGCCTTGACTAGTGTCCCAAACTAACAGGGGGGAAGGTGGTCATCTGATGTACTCATAACCACACCTTAAGTGACGTGTGATCCAAATTCACAACGTCAGCGGTGACGTGAGTACCAATCACTCTCTTACTTAGTGTCCTTGGGTGGACAAAAGTAAAAATCACTACAGTAGCCAAAACTATACATAGAGGAGTGCAAGCGAGCTGAGTGATGCTACTCTCCATGGCCGTGCTGTAAACTAACAGAATTAATATTTGTCTAAAGCACTACGCCCAACACTGGGTAACATATTACATACTACAAGGTGGTATGTAATGTGGTATGAATATACAAGATGGTATATTCAAGTAATATGTCACATGCCTGTCCTGTCTTGTGTGCACATGTGGGTTTTGTTATTCTGAGCATGTGCGCCTGTCATTGTCTGATCCCTCCCCTTTGTTTTCTGATTAGTGTTTGATTTCTCCCACCTGTTCCCTCTTGATTTCTTCCCTTTATAAATTCCTTGTGTTTGTCAGTCTTTGTCGAATAACTGGGCAGGGCAGCATTGCGCCTTGTAGCGTATAGCCCTCCGGAAATAATTTGAAGAAGAAGAAGAAGACGACGACGACGAAGACGAAGAAGAAGAAGAAGAAGAAGAAGAAGAAGAAGAAGACTTTGTCGGATCGTTGTGATGTCTATGTCTCCCATTTTCCTTGTGTTCCCGCTTTGGTATGTTTTCAGTTAGTTTTATTTATGTTCTACCTCGTGGGTTTTGTTTTGAATTTGTTTTGTTTTGTTTTATTATAAATTATAATTTCTCTGCATTTGAGTCCTAGCACTAGTTTTCCTTTGTGTTGTGATGTGACAATGTATTAAATAAATTATTGCCACTTTTAATATTTTGGAAAATATAAATATTAAAATCCAATATATGTGAATATATTGCCTAATGTATTACATCATATTTTGCAATGTACTGCTACATATTTTTGTTTCGTAAGGGAGTTGGGCTGCTGCCATGATTGTTCTCATTAATTTTTCTACAGGTGTTCGATATCCTCCTCTTTCCTCTCTTCTGGCAATCACATGCTGAGGTGAAGGGTCAATGGCACATCATGGTAAATCTCTAGCCTGATCAACTCAATGACCGCACAGTAAAGTGAAGATTCCTAATATCTGGTTTGATTATTAACTCCACTGTTCTGAAGGGAACTATATACAGCCACAGGGAACAATTATATTGGATTGGGGGTGAGTGCTACAGATGCGTACCTTTGTGATGGATGTGGTGGGTAAATGAAGTTCGTCATTGACTGATAAAAACTAATAAACATCAACACAGCAGTTAGAGGGAAAGACATTAACCATACGGTTACAAAACATTCATTACTCTGTGATTGAAGGAAAATCAGGAGCTGGGATTCCTAATGAGATTAGCGAGAGACTGTTAACCTTTAAAGTGTCTTATTTTGTACAATAAAAAACATTTATATAAATGTAAAATGTCTCTTTATGATATGCAATAATTTTCCTTAATGATCATATCCATTATCCCCTGGTGTGCCCACCAGTGAACCCTCAGAGATCTGAGATAAAAATAGATGCAAGCTTGCACAAAAAATAAAAACACTTCACATCAATACGACAAACTTTGTAATCCGCTGTGGAGAGAAAAAAAAAACCTGGATCTGTTTATTCTGAGTGTTTGATGTGAAACCATAAGACATGTCGTTTTGTTTTGCAGAGGCGGTGGTGCTCATGGGATATGGCAGCTGCAGAGCCAGAGGCCTCTCCCCAGAACAGCATGCATCTTGTGCGTAAAGCTTACCAGAACATTAGTTGAAAAATCAAATGCAAGGAAAATAGTGCATTCAATATACACAACTTTATTCAAAGACATGAATCTGTAAGCAGTGTTTGGAAAGCTAATTATTTGAAGGTAGAAATTTCACAGATCAAAAGGCTTCATATGAAACGCATTCAAAAGCAACCATGTAGCCAAGTTTTCTGCATCCAAACCAGGATATATACTAAATCACTACATTGTAATGCATATTTTATAATCATATCTTAGTGTTTCTTTAACTTTTATGATATCAGATTTTTAAGTTCTTTTTTTATATGAAGGTCACATAAAACCTTTTTTTTTACTTATTTGTGCTACTAGTAAAATTCTGTGAACTGCAATGTAGACATTTTTTTCCCCATGTATCAAGTCTTAAAGTATTGAAATCCATCCTAAAAAACATTTATTTTATAATACTGGAAACATGATATGTAAAGTAAACAGAGGAAAAGCAAGGTGGATCACAGAACAAAATGTTTTAATCAATTGTGAACTGCCACATCTCACTCTGGACCCTGTAGCATATTTGCATTCTGTAATAACACACCTCCACCTTATAACCTGCTTGTTTGACTGCCATTTAAGCAGCACTCAGTCACACAGTCCTTGTCTAGCCTTATTTTTGTGTAAAGCCTAGGACACATGTCCCAGATGAAAGATTGCCATGGTAAAACAATCGTGGCAATTTATTTTAATCGTTTGTCCAATGTCGTACAGTGAGAGAGGTTCAGAGACAGCCATTGTCACAGTCTTGCATTCAAAGATAGCCTACAATAATTTTCTGAAAGTGTCAGAAACTCAGCATGATCTCAGCACTGTGTGTGTGCTGCTACGGCCTATGTCTATTGTCCCGCAAATAGAAATACGACATGAAATCAACGTGTAATGGCACTAAAACTTAAAAACAATTACCTCAAGCTCTTTTCAATGGAAGCTTGTTTCTGCCACATAAAACATTTTAAAAGATAATTGCGACTTTTTATCTCGCAATTATGAGTTATAAACAGAGGTGGACAGTAAGTACATTTACTTGAGTACTGTACTTAAGTACACTTTTTGAGTATCTGTACTTTACTTGAGAATTGTTTTTCTGGAAACTTATGACTTTTTGCTTCACTACATTTGAGAGACAAATATGGAGAATATCAGATGTGTATCAGTGTATTGAATACGTGCATTTACATTTACATTTAATCATTTAGCAGATGCTTTTATCCAAAGCGACTTACAAAAAAGGGGAGAGTAATAGAAACAACGAAACAGACAAGGCCAACAACCTGTAAGAGCTGTAAGAAATCTCAATTAATTAGCACAGTACACAATTTTTTTTTTAATTTTTTTTATTTAATTTTTTTTATAGACATCTACAACAAAAACTCACGTACGTAAAATGCCGAACACTGGATTTTGATAGCTATGATAACAACCCATTAGGACTAAGGCTGTTGCCCCAACTGTTGTCGTTAATGCAGATTCAGTGGCCCAATGGGTTGGTTTTGTATGGCATTCTAGCTAAACGCGCAGAAATAGCCATCTACAACAAAAACTCACGTACGCAAAATACAGAACACTGGATTTTGATAGTTATGATAACTATGTAAGATACCCGCTTGAAGGCACAAATCCGGATGAGAGACGTAGATATGATCCAGGAGTGTGCGCTTTTTGGTTGTTGCTGTGGTGATCAGTAAGTGCTATTTTGTATTGGTCAAGTGCAATTGGAAAAGATTTGTCTTAAGATGTTTTTTTTGGTAATTCCACCAGGTGGGAATGGTCCAGGAAAATGTCCGTGAGAGAGATTTCATGCCTCTTTGGGATGGAACCACGAGGCGCCACTCGCTCGCCGAACGTAAGCTTCTGGAGGGTGTGTAAGTCTGAACGAGCGAGTCTAGGTATATTGGTGCAGAGCCAGTGGTTGTTTTGTAGGCGATAACTAGTGCCTTGAATTTGATGCGAGCAGCCATTGGCAACCAGTGCAGTCTGATGAAGAGAGGCGTAACATGCGCTCTCTTCGGCTCATAAAAGACCACTCTCGCCGCTGCATTCTGGATCAGCTGCAAGGGTTTGATAGTGCATGCTGGAAGCCCAGCCAGAAGAGCATTACAATAGTCCAGTCTGGAGAGAACAAGAGCTTGAACCAGGAGTTGTGCAGCCTGTTCTGATAGGAAGGGTCTAATCTTTCTAATATTCAGTCAGCAGCTTTGTAAAGAGCTTTGTAACTTTAGTATTTACATGAGTTTAAGTTAGTCGTATGCTAGTATGTCAGATGGAGCATCACTGACTGGCTTAAACCATGATGGCATAATTAGCATTTATACAACAATAATAAAATAATGTGTTGACATAAAAAAAGGAAATTTACTTTTAATACTTAAAGGGTTAGTTCACCAAAAATGAATCTTCAGAACACAGTTTAAGATATTTTATATTTAACCCGAGGACGTATACAAGTGTATACACACTATACTGTCCATGTCCAGAAAGGTAATAAAAACATCATCAAAGTAGTCCATATGTGACATCCGTTCGTTAGTTAGAATCTCTTGAAGCATCGAAAGTACATTTTGGTCCAAAATAACAAAAACTACGACTTTATTCATCGATCAATGATTCGGATTGGCAATGTCACATGATTTCAGCATTTTTACATGCAATCCGAATCATTGATTGATTCACTAATTCACAACCGTTTGATTTCCTTATTTGAGGATTGAACACGAACACGGAAGAGAAGACAATGCTGAATAAAGTCGTAGTTTTTGTTATTTTTGGACCAAAATGTATTTTCGATACTTATGTCACATATGGACAACTTAATCTTTGTGTGAAGATGAACGGAGATCTTACGGGTGTGGAGCGACATTACGGTGAGTCATTAATGACATCAATTTCATTTTTGGGTGAACTAACCCTTTAAGTACTTTTAAAAACAAATACTTCTGTACTTTTACTTAAGTAAAAATATGTTTTTACAACTTTGACTTGTAACGGAGTAATATTTGACCAGTAGTACTTTTACTTTTACTCAAGTAATGAAGTTGTGTACTTTGTCCACCTCTGGTTATAAAATACGAATTATGAGATATACAGTAAAAATTGTGAGATATAACGTCAGAATTGTGTGATATAAAGTGAGAATTGTGATATAAAGTCAGAATATTAATATACCAAGAATTGTGAGATATAAAGTCAGAATTAGAATTGTGAGATACAAAGTCAGAATTAGAATTGTGAGATACAAAGTCAGAATTGTGAGATATAAAGTCACAATTAGAATTGTGTGATAAAGTCAGAATTGTGAGAAATAAGTGAAGTTAATAAACGTAATTTTGGGAGGAGTACGCCCATCTAATCTTTCAATTAATACCAAGGTATAAAACCAGCTTGCCTCTTCCCCTTTTTGGTTCCTGAAGCATTTGGCCTGCCCAACTCTGCTTGACTGGCTTCACTGCTCATTTCACCTGTTGATCTCCAGATCGCCGGTCTCTCCGCTCAACATAACACCTCGCTCAAGAAAACCTCTCTCTTCTTCCATCTAGAATCATCATAGGGCTCGGGTGATCCTCATTGTGATTTCTCCTCTGCTATAGGTGCAGACCCAAAGTGTGAGGCTGCCTCCGCAAACGGTCTTGCCCCCCCACCCCCTATAATTTCCCCTCTGCTATCAGCGCAGACCCAAGAGTAAGGCTGCCTCTGCAAACGGTCCTGCCCCACCCCATCCCCACTAATTTTTGCCTCTACTATCAGAGCAGACCCAAGCGTGAGGCTGCCTCCACAGATGGTCATGCACCTCCCTCTCTTTCCTTTCTCCGCCGCCATTGGAGCCGATCCAAGCATGGGGTTGCTCCCCAAGCTTTCTATTCTCCAACCTTATTCCATCCAGCTTCTGCTTCCTCTACAGTTCCTTGCCTCCTTCTCAACTGCATTGCTCTTACAGTTCCTACTACATCATTACTATGGATCCATCACCTATCTCCACCAAGCCTCCTCGGCTCAATCGCCCCAGGTGGTTGGTCCCAGTATAGCTCATAAGCCCCGCCCCTCCGTGGTTTCTAATGGATACGAGTTAAACTAAACAATCAAATTACTCTTTATATTTTCCAAGATGTTTTCTGTCTTTTAAGGCAGTTTTATCACTATGGTTTTATTTCAAGTATTTGTTTTAAATAAGTTTAGCTTAGTTAGTTGTTTGATGCTATAAAAGTTGTCACTGAGGAACCAGCAGACTTTTCAGGAGAAGAGTGAAGTTTTCTATCTTAATTTCTATATTTCCCAGATTTTGGCATAAATATTAAGAGCATTAGCCCGAAGGTGGACACAGTTCCAACCCCAGCATTGCAATCCTACTGGACAACTTTCAAACAATTTCACTCCTACAACCAACTTGTTTTCCCAAATTCTCCCTCTTTTTTCCTTTTTTTTATTTTATTCATCTCATATCTCAGATATGAGAAGTCCATCCAATCTAGTACCATTAAAGTCTATCTTGGCTGCTTTCAATTTCTAATCTACAACCATCCATCCGACCAAGAACACCATCCATTTCCTCATCAAAAGCAATAAAACGATCGATTTAAAAATCTGTGAGGGACGAGACTTTGGAATCTGATGCAAGTTAACAAGTTTATTAGAAAGATGAGAGCAGAAAGTGAAGGAAATATCCACAACGGATCTCAGGTTAAAGTGTCACTGAATACTGAACAGTCCTCCTCGGGTCTCAGGGCAGCAGTAGAAAACTCGGTAGTGTGATGCTCCCAATCGATACTGAACAGTCCTCCTCGAGTCTCAGCAGCTGGAGAAAACTCAGTAATGCGGCGTTCCCTGGAACTCAATACACGCTCAACCGGATCCAGTCTAAAGGCAAGACACACCGATGAGCAACGTTGAAAGACAAACGAAAGTTCACAGGATACACAGTACCGAAGGGAAGCGAAGAAGGCAGCTCAGTCTAGTGGTGAGATACGCTAGACAGCGGAAATCCAAAGATCCAAGGAGGAATCCACAGGGGAGGATGAGAGAGAGAGAGAGACTCACAGAGATCCAACAAACAGGTGAAAGGAGAACGGCCCGGGCAAACACAGTCTCAGCTGAGTCCTGGAGGCAAAACAAAAGGTGAATGCAAAAACAAAAAGAAACAAACAAAAAATAAACACGAACCGGACGACACACGGCAGCGATCACACAGGAGGAAACAACGAACGCGCAATGAGAACAAAACATCAGGACATTAAATAGAGAGATGAACACGAGACAACGGTGGAAAGCAATCAGAGATAACGAGGAGGGAGGAGACAGAGAGTGTACATGTGGAAAACAAGGGGTAGACAAACAATTAGAGCAAATCACACCGGAATCCTGACAGTACCTCCCCCCCCAGGTCCGGCACTGGACGGACCCGGGAGGGGCTCACCTTGGCGACGACGGAGATCCTCGATCAACCCGGGGTCCAGAATGTCCCGAGCCGGTACCCAACACCTCTCCTCCGGACCGTATCCCTCCCAGTCCACGAGATACTGATAGCCTCTACCCCTACGGCGAACATCTAGTAACCTCCTGACCGAATAGGCAGGAGCACCATCCACTAGTAGCGGGGCAGGGGGCTTAGGGGTAGAGACGGGGGAATTAATGGGGGCAAAAATCACTGGTTTAACCCTGGATACATGAAAAACAGGGTGAACCCGACCAAGAGAAGGAGATAACTTAAGCTTAACTGCCACTGGACTGACAACCTTGACAATACTGAATGGCCCAATGAATCGCGGAGCCAGCTTACGAGATGACTCGCGGAGAGGCAGATCCTTGGAAGAAAGCCAAACCTTTTGTCCACAAATGTAACGGGGAGGAGGTCGTCGGTGGCGGTCAGCCGCAGCTTTGGTTCGTCTGGAACTTTGTAATAAGAGTGTTCTAGCTCTTCTCCAGGTGCGTTTGCACCTTCGGACAAAAGCTAGAGCAGACGGTACCGCTGCATCAGGTTCTTGTGATGGGAACAGAGGCGGTTGAAAACCAATAGATGACTCAAACGGGGACAAATTGGTCGAGGAAACGGGAAGCGAGTTGTGAGAATACTCGACCCAGGGTAGCTGTTGGCACCAGGAATTCGGATAACGGAACGACAGACAGCGGAGCGTACGACCTAGATCCTGATTAGCCCGTTCACATTGTCCATTGGTCTGCGGGTGATACCCAGAAGACAAGCTGGCAGTAGCACCGATCTGTCTACAAAACTCCTGCCAAAAACGCGAGATGAACTGAGGACCCCTATCTGAAACCACGTCAGTCGGAAGACCGTGTAAACGAAAAACATGGTTAATCAGAACCTGAGCCATCTCCTTTGCAGAAGGAAGTTTGGGCAGGGGAATGAAATGAACTGCTTTGGAAAAGCGATCCACCACAGTCAAAATAACAGTGTTACCATCAGACGCCGGTAAGCCAGTGACAAAATCAAGGGCTATGTGAGACCAGGGGCGGGAGGGCACGGGCAAAGGTTTAAGCAGACCAACGGATGATAGATGAGAGGCTTTATTACGAGCACAAACCTGACAGGCTAACACAAACTGTCTGACGTCCGGGCCCATATAAGGCCACCAAAAACGTTGACGGACGGTAGCCAACGTTCTCCGAACCCCAGGATGGCCGACAAACCTGGACTCATGACACCACCGGACAACATCGGAGCGCACCGCCTCGGGAACCCACAGACGACCCACCGGGCACCCCTCAGGAACCTCCACCCCTCGACCGGCCTCTCTCACCCGCTGTTCGATGCCCCAGACGAGAGCCCCAAGCACCCTCCCCTCCGGGATGATGGTCTCGGACCGCTCAGATTCTGTGCCACCGAACAGACGGGAGAGAGCGTCAGGTTTAACGTTCTTAGAGCCTGGCCGGTACGAGAGGGTGAAGTTAAAACGATCAAAGAAAAGTGCCCAGCGAGCCTGTCTGGATGTTAGCCTCCTGGCTGAACGGATGTATTCTAAATTCTTGTGGTCCGTCCAGACCAGAAAGGGCTCCGAAGCTCCTTCTAACCAGTGGCGCCACTCACCCAAGGCGAGTCTAACCGCCAGCAGCTCCCGGTTACCTATGTCGTAATTACGCTCTGCTGGGTTTAACCGGTGAGAAAAAAAAGCGCACGGATGCACTTTCCCGTCAATAGGTGACCGCTGAGACAAAACAGCGCCTACCCCGACATCAGAGGCATCTACCTCCACTATAAATTGGTAAGCCGGATCAGGAAAAGAAAGAACAGGAGCAGAGATGAAACGGGACTTTAATTCATCAAAGGCCTTCTGAGCTTCGTTATTCCAACGGAAACCTACTTTAGTAGAGGTAAGAGTAGTAAGGGGTCTAGCGATCTGACCGAAATTTCTGATGAAACGCCGGTAAAAATTGGCGAAACCCAGAAAACGCTGTAACTCCTTACGTGTGTCGGGTACTGGCCAATCAGCGACTGCCTTGATCTTAGCGGGATCGGGACGAATCTCCCCAGCGGCGATAACAAAACCCAAGAACGAAACCGACTCCTTGTGGAATTCACACTTCTCCGCCTTGACAAATAACTGATTCTCCAATAACCGTTGTAAGACTAGGCGAACATGCTGGGTGTGTATCTGCATAGAAGGGGAGAAGATGAGAATGTCATCTAGATACACAAAGACAAACTTGTTAATCATGTCTCCCAACACTTCATTTACCATAGTCTGGAAGACAGCTGGTGCGTTCGCAAGGCCGAACGGTAAAACGGAATATTCCCAGTGTCCCGAAGGGGTATTAAACGCTGTCTTCCACTCATCGCCCTCCCTTATGCGAACCAAGTGATAAGCGTTGCGCAGATCTAACTTGGTGAAGACACGAGCTCCCTGTAATAATTCAAAGGCAGTCGACATTAATGGTAAGGGGTACTTATTTTTAACAGTAATGTCGTTTAACCCTCTGTAATCAATACATGGACGAAGGGAGCCGTCCTTCTTTTTAACAAAGAAGAAACCTGCCCCAGCGGGGGAGGTGGAGCGGCGAATGAGACCGGCGACTAGAGCTTCGTTAATGTATTTATCCATGGCCTCTCTTTCAGGACCAGAAAGGGAAAAAACGCGACCCTTAGGCGGAGAAGTACCTGAGAGGAGATCGATAGCACAATCATACGACCGGTGAGGAGGCAGGGACGTAGCTCGGGCCTTACTGAACACCCGATGTAGATCGGAATACTCCGTCGGAACCCCCGATATGTCAACCGCAGGAACCTGTAAAACAGGACAAATAGGACCAGAAGGAGCAGGACCAAGACAAGAAACATGACAAGACGGTGACCATGACAAGACAACACTATTCTGCCAATCAACGTGAGGGTTATGTCTAATCAACCAGTCGTGCCCTAAAATAATGGGTGACTGGGAAGAATGTAACAAAAAAAAATTTACATCCTCACGATGATTGCCAGAGACAAAAAGACTTACAGAGGGAGTGCGGTGACTGATCTCTGCCATGTGTTGACCCTTTAATGTAAAAGCAGATAATTTATCCGTAAGAGGCACAGCAGGAATGCCCCAAGACTCGGCTAAAGACGCGTCCATGAAACTCGCCTCGGCACCGGAGTCCAGCAGGGCCTGTGAGTGAAACACATGATTATCAAAGTAGATGGAGACAGCCAGCAAGGTATGGGATCCGAGAGAAGAGCTGATCTGAGAAACGCCCACCGATACTCCCGGAGCTAACGGCGAGCGGTCCCTTTTACCGGACAGTTTAGAGCCCTATGCCCCGGTTTACCACAATAAAGACAAAGGCTGTTAACGAGTCGGTGTTGTCTCTCCTCAGCAGTAAGCCGGAGCCGGCCCAGTTGCATAGGCTCTCCTGAGGAGGAAGATGATGTAGAGGTGTTGTCACTTGCACGCAACGAAGGGTCGAAGAGAAGATGTTGAAATGAGCGACGAACCCTCCGCTGCCTGTGACGGGCCTCGACTCGAAGAGCCAGATCGATAGCTGCTTCCAAAGAGACGGGAAGATCATGAGACGCGATCTCATCTTGTATGTTCTCGTTGAGACCTCTCAAAAATTGGGCTTTCTGGGCAGCATCGTTCCACCCGCTGGACACAGCAAAGGTCCGAAACTCAATAGCGTAATCTGTGACAGAAGATCCATCCTGCGTGAGATGGGTCAATTCAGCCGCAGCTAAATCACCTTGTACCGTCCGGTCGAAAAGTTTGATCATCTCAGAACGAAGAGACTCAAATGATGAACAACAAGGGTCCTGTGCCTCCCAGACTGCCATTCCCCAGTCTCGCGCTCTGCCAGTTAGAAGAGTAAGGAGATATGCTACCTTCGATACCTCAGCAGCATACCTCCGAGGTTGGAGCGCGAAAACTAGGGAGCACTGTGATAGAAAAGCTCTGCAGGTCTTGGCGTCGCCATCATAATTGGGAGGATTAACTGCCTGAGGCTCACGTTCAGATCTGCTCTGACTCTCAGCTGCAGAAGAAGAACCCTCTCCTCTCCCAACAACCTGTGCCACCTGCTCCAACCTGTTCTGGATCTCAGTTATTCGACCAGATAGTAGTTGGAAATCATGGGAAGCCTCTGTGAGTAAGGAGGAATGCTGGTCCAATCTCGCCCCCTGCTGGGCCAAGGCCGCCTGAACAGACTCTCCGCTTGCAGACTCCATTCTGTGGCGCGTTCGTTCTGTGAGGGACGAGACTTTGGAATCTGATGCAAGTTAACAAGTTTATTAGAAAGATGAGAGCAGAAAGTGAAGGAAATATCCACAACGGATCTCAGGTTAAAGTGTCACTGAATACTGAACAGTCCTCCTCGGGTCTCAGGGCAGCAGTAGAAAACTCGGTAGTGTGATGCTCCCAATCGATACTGAACAGTCCTCCTCGAGTCTCAGCAGCTGGAGAAAACTCAGTAATGCGGCGTTCCCTGGAACTCAATACACGCTCAACCGGATCCAGTCTAAAGGCAAGACACACCGATGAGCAACGTTGAAAGACAAACGAAAGTTCACAGGATACACAGTACCGAAGGGAAGCGAAGAAGGCAGCTCAGTCTAGTGGTGAGATACGCTAGACAGCGGAAATCCAAAGATCCAAGGAGGAATCCACAGGGGAGGATGAGAGAGAGAGAGAGACTCACAGAGATCCAACAAACAGGTGAAAGGAGAACGGCCCGGGCAAACACAGTCTCAGCTGAGTCCTGGAGGCAAAACAAAAGGTGAATGCAAAAACAAAAAGAAACAAACAAAAAATAAACACGAACCGGACGACACACGGCAGCGATCACACAGGAGGAAACAACGAACGCGCAATGAGAACAAAACATCAGGACATTAAATAGAGAGATGAACACGAGACAACGGTGGAAAGCAATCAGAGATAACGAGGAGGGAGGAGACAGAGAGTGTACATGTGGAAAACAAGGGGTAGACAAACAATTAGAGCAAATCACACCGGAATCCTGACAAAAACTGCCTTTTCATTCCTATCGTCAATCTCCTGACACCCATCCAGCAATATCAATATCTTTTTTTCTCCCTTGCCACAGGGAGGTGCAGATCTCCTCACATCTCGACCAGCTGTTTTTTTGATGAGAACAACCTTCCTGTCACCAGGCAGTGAAGTTCATTAAAAAAGCTTCAGCAAATCCCCACCCACTCTGGTATTTAGGCTTACTTATATTCACCTCACTTCTTCCGCAATGGAGCAAACACCACCGCAGGCCAAAAAGGACTGCCACACCATCAATTAAACTACTGGGTTGGTGGTCCTCAGAGGCCTTTCGATTTCACTTTGTTCGGACCTCAGCCTAATCAAACAAGCCATCTTCGCTTGATGCTGCAGTGCTCTGCCAATTTGATACTGCCGCTGCAGTATTTGGCTTTACTAGATACCACCGTTGTAGTCCTTCACTTAATGCCACAGTCCCTTGCTTGATGCTCCAGGGCTTCGCTTGCCACTACAGTGCTCCTCCAGTTTGATGCTGCTACTGCAGTGCCCTTACTATTTAATGCTGCCAATGCAGTGCTCCTCTTATTTGATATTGCCACTGCAGTGCTCCTCCAGTTTGATGCTGCCACTGCAGTGCCCCTACTATTTAATGCTGCCACTGCAGTGATCCGTCATTTTGATGCTGCCGCTGCGTTGCTCCTCCAGTTTGATGCTGCCGCTGCAGTGCTCCTCCTATTTGATACTGCCACTGCAGTTCTCCTCCTATTTGATGCTGCCGCTGCAGTGTTCCTCCTATTTTAATGCTACAGTGCTCCGCCATTTTGACACTGCCGCTGCAGTGCTCCTCCTATTTGATGCTGCCGCTATAGTGCTCCTCCAGTTTAATGCTGCCACTTGCAGGGCTCCTCCTTTATAATGCTGCCGCTGCAGTGCCCCTCCTATTTGATGCTGCCTTCGCAGTGCTCCGCCATTTTGATACAACCGCTGCAGTGCTCCGCAATTTAACACTGCTGCTGCAGTGCTCCACCAGTTTGATGCTGCCGATGCAATGCGCATCCTATTTAATGCTGCCACTGCAGTGCTCTTCCTATTTAATGCTGCCGCTGCTGTGCTCCGCCATTTTTATACTGCCGCTGCAGTGCTCCGCCATTTTGACACTGCCACTGCAGTTCTCCTCCTATTTGATGCTGCCGCTACATTGCTCCTCCAGTTTAATGCTGCCACTGCAGGGCTCCTCCCTTTTAATGCTGCCGCTGCAGTGCTCCTCCTATTTGATGCTGCCAATGCAGTGCACCTCCTATTTAATGTTGCCGATGCAGTGCACCTCCTATTTAATGCTGCCACTGCAGTGCACCTCCTATTTAATGCTGCCACTGCAGTGCACCTCCTATTTGATGCTGCCACTGCAGTGCACCTCCTATTTAATACGGCCACTGCAGTGCTCCTTCTATTTAATGCTGCCGCTGCAGTGCTCCTCCTATTTCATGCTGCATCTGCAGTGCTCCTCCTTTTTCGATGCTGCAGTGAGCTGCAATTCGATACCACTGCTGCAATGTTCCTCCAATTTTATGCTGCTGCTGCACTGCTCCTCCATTTTGATGCTGCCCCTCGAGTGCTCCACAATTTGATACTGCCACTGCAGTGCTTCTCCTATTTGATGCTGCCACTGCAGTGCACCACCATTTGATGCAGCCGCTGCCATGCTTCGCAATTTGATGCTGCAGTGCTCCGCAATTTGATTCTGCCACTGCAATGCTGCGCCAATTTTATGTGGCGTGCTTCTCCTTTTGATGCTGCCACCGCAGTACTCCACCAATTTGATGCTGCAGTGCTTCTCCTATTTGATGCTGCCACTGCAGTGCTTCGCTAATTTGTGACTGCCGCTGCAATCCTTTGCTTGATACTGCCGCTGCAGTGCCCAGTGCTCCACAATTTAATATTGCCGCTGTAGTGCTCCTCCAATTTGATTCAGCCGCTGTAGTCCTTCTCAATTTGATACTTTCACAGCAGTGCTTCGTTATTTTGTGACTGCCGTTGCCATGCATTGCTTTATACTGCCGCTGCAGCGCCCCGCTAATTTGAGACTGCTGCTACAGTGCCCTGCCAATTTGAGACTGCCGCAGCAGTGCCATGCCATTTTGAGACTGCCGCTGCAGTGCCCCGCCAATTCGAGACTGCCACTGCATTACCCCGCCATGTAAAGAAGACTGCCGCTGCAGTGCCCCGCCATCTTGAGACTGCCGC
Source organism: Pseudorasbora parva (assembly GCF_024679245.1). Taxonomy (NCBI): domain Eukaryota; kingdom Metazoa; phylum Chordata; class Actinopteri; order Cypriniformes; family Gobionidae; genus Pseudorasbora; species Pseudorasbora parva. The sequence continues at coordinate 36,219,516 of NC_090189.1, forward strand.
TGCAGTGTTTTGCTCAATGCTGCTGCATTGCCCCGCCATTTTGAGACTGCCGCTGCAGTGCCACACCATTTTGAGACTGCCGCTGCAGTGCCCCGCCAATTTGAGAATGCTGGAGGCTGCTGCAGTTCCCCGCCAGTTTGAGAATGCTGCTGCAGTGCTTTGCTTGATACTGCTGCAGTGCTTTGCTTGAAGCTGCTGCAGTGCCCCACCAATTCGAGAATGCTGGAGGCTGCTGCAGTGCCCCGCCAGTTTGAGAATGCTGCTGCAGTGCTTTGCTCAATGCTGCTGCAGTGCCCTGCCATTTTGAGACTGCTGCTGCCCGTACTCCTCCCAAAACGTAATTTCGGGAGGAGTACGCACATCTAATCTTTCAATTAATACCAAGGTATAAAACCAGCAGCTTGCCTCTTCCCCTTTTTGGTTCCTGAAGCATCCCTCCTTCTCCCCTGCTCCTCCTTTTGTACAATTTTGTACACCACACTGGTGGTGGTTGAGGAGAGATCCCTGACACGAGTGTAAAGCGCTTTGGGTGTACAGTAGTACATATAAAAGCGCTATATAAATGACTCATTCATTCATTATTTTATTTATTTAATTTGCCTGTTATAGGTGGGCAATCGGAGCTCGGGTAGAATATCCTCTCCGAGCCCCTCTATAGCAGACATCAATCCAAATCTGTTTATTAACACTTTCACTAAGATTATATGGGCACACAAATTTGTGAAAGTTAGAATTGTGAGATATAAAGTGAGAATTTTGAGATATAAAGTCAGAATTGTGAGATATAAAGTCAGAATTAGAATTATGAGATACAAAGAATTGTGAGATAAAGTCAGAATTGTGAGATAAAGTCAGAATTGTGAGATATAAAGTCAGAATTGTGAGATATAAAGTCAAAATTGTGAGATATAAAGTCAGAATTGTGAGATATAAAGTCAGAATTAGAATTGTGAGATACAAAGAATTGTGAGATCTAAAGTCAGAATTGTGAGATCTAAAGTCAGAATTGTGATATAAAGTCAGAATTGTGATATAAAGTCAGAATTGTGTGTTATAAAGGGGGAAAAAAACTAAATTTCGGGATAAAAGTAGCAATTACGTTTTACTTTTTCAAATTTATTCTGTAATGGAAACAAGCGTCCATACTTCTTTTGCTGCTTCCTCTTTAATTCAGCATACATACTGAAGGGGGGAGTGGGCCGACACCCTTGCCTCTTCATCATATGCATCTTCATCATATGCATCTTATCCTTTTGAATGATTTTTAATAACCTCATGAATTAAATAATCAGTTATTATCCTTTCAAAATGATGAACTATTTTGACAATCAATTTTATTTGATCATTAATCATTAATACAGTTAACTATTATTTAATATGATTTTGACTCTATGTCTGCTGTATGGTTTCTAAGTTGCTTTCCAGAGACGGTCTGACAAAGACAGTCTGACCCCTATCTATGTGCCCTGACATAGATAGCCTGACCTCTATCTCTGGGTCCTGACCAACAGGGCCTTGGAGAGAAAGTTAGAACTTCCAAGAGGTGAAACCTGCCTGTTGTTAGTAACCCCAGGACAGGATGGGGTGGGAGGATTTGAGTCTCCCAATTGTGATTTCTTCCCATTTATATAATGTGATTTTTCCCATTGATAGAAGTACATTTTTGTCTTTATATTTCTTTATATTTCTTTATAGAATGAGGTAGATGACATTAGTCTTTTACTTTTCTTTCTGGAGATGTGTTTGTCATGTGGTGTTGATATCTTGTTCTGTTGATAAGCTCACTGCTGCACTAACCTTGGAGGATAGATGTGCCCTAGAGTCTTGTGTGTGTGTGTGTGTGTTACATGTTCTGTGCAGGTCTATGGAATGGATTGGACCGCTTTTCTCACACCCTAGACCTCTTGGCGTCTTTCTAGGACTCCCCTGAAGTCAACACTACCCCAATCTGGGGATTGTCTGATGTATACATCCTGATTAACAACAACAACATCTCCTATCTATTCTCGTGTGACACATTGTTTAGACTTTATGCCAATCAGTAATATTCCACGTGTTTGTAATGATGTAAATCATGCCCTTGAAATTGGTATAACTGGTGTGGTAATTTTGTGTAGAGTAGAGTCTGGCCTGACACCGCCCTGAGAGACTCTGAAGCTGACTCTACTGATGAAACTGCAAACTATTCTTCAGTAAAATTCTCTCCGATGATTGAACATCCTGACTCCTGGTCTTCATTTCGCATATCTGGTCTATGGGTCAAAACTGTAACCCCTAACAGTTTTTGGTGGAGGATGCGGGCAATAATTCCTTGGTGACACCCCTGGCAAAACAACAAATAAGGTAGTATTTATTTATTTTATTGTTTGGATAAGGTTATCTGAATGGAAGATTGGTAAAGGGGAACGAGAGAGCTTCACTTCGATAGGAGTGAGGAGTTAATTATAATTGTGTGATAGTATAAAGCAAAGTCGCTGATGGCATCGTTACGGTAAACGGTAGAAGGCAGTGCATTGAAGCGTACTTAAGAAAGGGGTCCCCGGTGGGCATTGAGTGCAGTCACTACCCCTACAGGAGTACGTCCCTGGAACAGTGTGTGAGTCCAGTAGGCATCGCAAACCTGCGTCAGTCTCTTCCATTCAGATAAAGGGATCCCCTTGTTTAAACAAGTAAAATAGATTCAGGAGTTGTTTGCCAGGGATGCATCTGGAACGATACCGAGTAGAATAAAATAAGACCCAAATTGGTAAGGACCAGTATATGTGACCAGGAGTAAAAAGATACTTTGTGGTTTCATGAGTAGAACTCACTTCTATTCTATTAAAAACTTATTTGAGGATAAAAATAAGATTCATTGCCTTACGTTGCTAAAAACCTTTTTTTTGATCAAGAAAAGATTGTTTAGAAACCGAATAGGCGTCAGATAAACCCAAATTTATAGCCGTTTGTGCTCGCTGTAAAATGGGAGGCGTACCAATGAAATCAATCCCTAATGGGGCTAATGAGTGGTACGACCTGGATGCACGTGACACAATAGCAAAATTAAAGGAAGTGCAGGTGGGCCATGATCAGGGAGGTTTTAATAAGGGGCTGGGAAAGTCTTGTGACAAAGTAGAAAATGCTGCCAGGTCTCTTCCTCCCTCTATCCCGACTGACTCTTACCAGGAAGTGCAGGTGGCCCCCACTCAGGGATCCGCCCCACTTCCTGATAACAGAGAGGAGGGACCGCATGAAAAGGCATGCCCAATATTGAATGCACAGGTTGAAATCCCTCCCTCGTGCAACCCAGAGGATCTTTCCGCACAAGCAAAAAGTAAATTAACCACAGAGGTCAAAAATATCAGATTGTCCTCTGTTGAGGCAAATAAACCCAGAAAAACAGTCTTTGCCGCCCCAATCCGACATTCGGAGTGGGACGACCAGAACACTGAAATGGGGGCTGGGCATGAATATGGGTCATTGACCAGACTAACCCCAGCTGAGAAAAATAGTTTGCTTGTGGGGATAGAACCTTTCAAACTGTACAGCCCAAATAAAGTTTTATGGGATAAGATAGAAGCCATTGCCAGACAACAAAATCTGGGCATTGCTGACATACAAGCACTGGTGGAAGGATTAATTCCTACCAGTAAACTGAAAGCTGTACAAACAATTAGACCCCACACCTTCGCTCCTTCAGACTGGACTGAGTGCTGCGAGGCCTACACCACTTACAAGTATGAGGTTGAAGAACTTTTAGGTCAGGGGTCATACCCCTGGACCAGTGTAACCCAGGTCAAACAGAGAGTAGGGGAAAGCCCTTTAGAATATGCTGACCGTTTTCACATAGCCTATGAAACTTACTGTGCTGTAAACTGTAAGACTGAAGATTGTGATTGTTCCATTGTCCTTGAATCAGGCACAGGCAGCCTGAACGTGCTTCCCTTATCTCAATCTGGCCACCATTGTAAACAGAGATGTGCAGTGACTGATGTTGACAAAGAGACTGAAACTCAACCTGAGTGGAAGTTTTTGATTTCTAAATTTCCTGATGTTTGGGTAAAAGATACATTTGATTGTGAGCTTGCCCAAGTTCAGCCACTGAGCATCCCAGGACCCATGCATGTAGCCAAACGACAATACCCTTTAAGAAATGAGGCTCGAGAAGGTGCGAAGAGTGTGGTAGACAAATTATGCAAACGGGGTATCATAATACCATGCACCTCTCCAACAAATTCACCGATATGGTCCGTGAAAAAGAGCGACAACTCTTGGGGTCTCCCGATAGATTTCACCGCATTAAATGCAGCTTCTGAAAAGATGCACCCCCTTGTCACGAACCCCACCACGATCCTTTATGAAATAGGGTCTGAACACTGTTATTTCAATGCACTGGATATTTCTAACACTTTCTGGACTTGCCCTCTAGCCAAGGAGGACCCAGGAAAGTTTGCTTTCACCTGCAGGGGTCGCCAATGGACATGGTGCCGTTTGCCACAAGGATTCTGCAACTCTCCAACCCTGTTTCATCAGGTACTGGCATCCTTCATTGATCCGGTAAGAAAGACTTTTGAAAATGATGGATCGTTTGTCCTAAAATATGTGGATGACATTCTGATTGCCAGCCCAAGCAATTTCAAACATTTAACTGCTGTACGAACTGTTTTGAATGCCCTGAAAGATGGTGGATTCAAAGCCAACTTGAAAAAGGCACAGCTGGCACTGCCCGAAGTGACTTATTTAGGGCAGATTGTCGGGGTGCACGACCGACGAATCACTCCAGAAAGAGTCAAAGCCATCGTCGAACTTCCAAAGCCAAACATGGTTACTGGTCTAAGGCAGGTAATGGATCTTCTGAATTACTGCCGCCAGTATGTTCCTGAATACACTGAACTTTCTAAACCCCTCACAGAATCTCTTAAAGGGGGCACACCTGGATCCGACCTGATCGACTGGACGGAGGAGATGGAGGAGGTGTTTGTGAGTATAAATGAAACTCTCACTTCCTCCCCAGCACTGAGACATGCTGACAGCAGCCAACCTTTTCACCTGTGGACATGGGTGGGAACCCGATCATACTCTGCTGCCCTTGGCCAGAGAGTTCCAGGCCGAAATTCCTACGGAATGGTAGGATATTATTCTGCTCCTATTCCTGTTTCTATGGCAGGTCAGCACCCCTGCCTGCTGACATGTGACTGTGCAGAATGGGCTGTGAAAGCCACGGAGGACATTGTGACACATCAAAAGGTGATACTGCACACAAGACATCAGATTTTGAAGTTACTGACAAACACTTGCTTGAGCTCTATTTTAAATCAAAGACGAGCAAAGGGGGAAACCACTCTTCTGAGTAAGAATGTGGAAATTCAAATTGACAATGAAAATGCTGTAAACCATGCCTCCTTGCTTCCAGAAGAAGTAACTGCCCGCCACTGTGTCCATCTGATCGAGAATGACAGCCAGAGCCCTCTCCAGGCCGAACCATTATTTGATGCCATGAACTTGTTTGTTGACAGGTCCAGTTTTAATGAACAAGGACAACGCTCCACAGGCTGGGCTGTGGTAAACGAACATTGTGAGACTGTTGAATGTGACTCTCTTTCAGGGGGAGGGGCTCAGGTGGCAGATCTGGTCACTCTCACGCGTACACTTCAATACGGCAAGGCCTTCGGGACGGTCCACGATTTCGGACCTGTGTGGAAACAACGGGGGTTCCCTATCACCCCTGGTTTACCCATCTCTCATCAAAAGCAGGTACAGAAACTCATGTCTGCCTGTGATTTTCCTGCAGAAGGAGCTGTTATCAAAAGAACAGGACGCTCTACTGATAACGCCCCAGAATCCAAGGGCAACCAAGCTGCTGATGCTGCTGCCAGGCTGGCTGCACAACAGACAGAGACATGCGTGAGTGTAATGGCTATCTCTCCCCAGGAGAGTGAGCCACCCCGAGACATTTATGCACAGGATAAAGATCCTGAAGTAATAGAGCAATGGACAAAACTCGGTGCACTGATGAACTCAGATGGACTTTGGAAATTCAATGAACGTTTTGTCTGCCCTGTTTCTGCTCGAACCGAGCTCATGTCGTTATATCAAGGGTTGGCACATGCTGGGCCTGAGAAACTATATGCAATGATTTCTAAAACATGGTGGTGGCCAGAGATGAGAGCTTCCTGCAGGGATTTTTGCAGATGTTTAGTTTGCTTTAAGGTTAATTCTTCAGCTAAGCTAAATATCCCCTTAGGTCACGCCCCATGTCCCCAGGGTCCGTGGACCCATCTTCAGATTGACTTCACTCTATCCCCTAGTGGGGGCTTTTCATACATCTTAATGATTGTTGATTTGTTCTCCAGATGGGTAGAGGCTTTCCAGTTCAAGAACTGCACTGCAGATGCAACTGCCTTGATGCATCTGCACATGCTCAAACTAACCGTTGACTTAACTGTTTGGATGTGTGTGTTCGTTCTAGTGTTCTCTATCTGTGCAGGTCCTCTTGCTGAGGAGCAAGCTGAATCATGCCGAGGAGGACAGGAGGATGCTGACATTAACGAACAATCTGAGAAGCGAGCTGACAAAGAAACATGTTGTACCCCTAATGTGAGTGGAAGGTGTGAGAGCCTCGGAATGGGGACTGGTCTTTTTAGTGGCCAGCATGTCCGTGATGAGGTGAAGAGACAAGTGTGACCCGTCAGGGAAGCATGAGTCACCACTCAACCTTCCATAGAGACCTCACTTGTAGACCAGACGTGGTGGTATTGGACCCCACATTGGTCTTAAAACGGGGGATTGAAGGGGGGAGTGGGCCGACACCCTTGCCTCTTCATCATATGCATCTTCATCATATGCATCTTATCCTTTTGAATGATTTTTAATAACCTCATGAATTAAATAATCAGTTATTATCCTTTCAAAATGATGAACTATTTTGACAATCAATTTTATTTGATCATTAATCATTAATACAGTTAACTATTATTTAATATGATTTTGACTCTATGTCTGCTGTATGGTTTCTAAGTTGCTTTCCAGAGACGGTCTGACTGTCTGAGTCTCCCAATTGTGATTTCTTCCCATTTATATAATGTGATTTTTCCCATTGATAGAAGTACATTTTTGTCTTTATATTTCTTTATATTTCTTTATAGAATGAGGTAGATGACATTAGTCTTTTACTTTTCTTTCTGGAGATGTGTTTGTCATGTGGTGTTGATATCTTGTTCTGTTGATAAGCTCACTGCTGCACTAACCTTGGAGGATAGATGTGCCCTAGAGTCTTGTGTGTGTGTGTGTGTGTGTGTGTGTGTGTGTGTGTGTGTGTGTGTGTGTTACATGTTCTGTGCAGGTCTATGGAATGGATTGGACCGCTTTTCTCACACCCTAGACCTCTTGGCGTCTTTCTAGGACTCCCCTGAAGTCAACACTACCCCAATCTGGGGATTGTCTGATGTATACATCCTGATTAACAACAACAACATCTCCTATCTATTCTCGTGTGACGCATTGTTTAGACTTTATGCCAATCAGTAATATTCCACGTGTTTGTAATGATGTAAATCATGCCCTTGAAATTGGTATAACTGGTGTGGTAATTTTGTGTAGAGTAGAGTCTGGCCTGACACCGCCCTGAGAGACTCTGAAGCTGACTCTACTGATGAAACTGCAAACTATTCTTCAGTAAAATTCTCTCCGATGATTGAACATCCTGACTCCTGGTCTTCATTTCGCATATCTGGTCTATGGGTCAAAACTGTAACCCCTAACAATACAAACTACAACTGCCAAAGTGTTATTTATCATGATACTTTTGTTTAACACTAGCACATGCTGATGACATTTTATGTAATGTAGCCTACGAGTCTCAATATCATACACTCCACATGTCGTACCCAAGTTTAATAGATCAATGTCACACAGTGTCATTTGTAATGCTCTTTTAGGATTGCTAAAATCATGCAGTGTTTCCATGGTTTTACGTTCTAGAAGGATTTATCTGTGTTTGCTTCTCTTGTATTGTTATATCGCCTGGACTATCGAAAGTAAATCAACGTTTCGCTCAGTTATTTCATAAAAACTGAATTTACTCTTGTTCCCATATCAGTTATTATGCTCCATGTGTTATTAATTACTAGAAGAAGAAAAATGCCATCCTTTGTTTTGTGGACTTTTGAAGTACTTACCTGGGCTCCCAAAACCATAGTTGCTAACTTGTTAGCAAATTAGTTGGTTGGCAATAGGAAATTGGATTGCAACCAACAAAGTTGCTAACATAGTTAGCAGCTATGGCTTTGGGAAACGCACCCCTGCTTACTTGCCTGCATACTCCCACTAACTGTTCCTCAGAATATCTCTAAGAATTCTCCTGTGATGTATGTTGGACATCGTTAGTAGACAATTTAATCTGAGTCCGTTAAAGCAAAACATAACTTTTGACTAACTGTCAAACAGCTCCCAGTTGTTTTAAAATGTATAAACTAGAGGGTTCCAGTGCATGTTTCTTATATTTCATAGTGTTTCTCCAAGTGTGGTAGAGTTTTAATGAAACCCAAACAAAGGCTACGGTTGAGAGAGTTGTTTTCATAGCCTGACCTCATTTAGCTTTCTTGCAGGCAGACCAAGCTTGACAAGTTAATCATAAATCATTTTTTGTTTTTGTTTGTCAAGAAAAAGGAAAAAAAAAAAAGAAGAAAAAAAAGATAAGCATCCGCATTGTGTTTTTTGACTGAAAAGGCCCAGGAATTTAATTATATCAAGACATATCCTTGGGCAACTCACAAAAAGTTAAAATGTGTGTCAAAGTTTTGGCAAATACAGGAATACAAATACAAATAAATAAAAAGATATCTAAAAAACATCAAATACAACACAAAACATTATCCCCCGCATTTAAACCATGAATGGTGGAACCTCTATCAAAATAAAGTCGTCAGCTTTGTGTGACCGAGTACTCCATCACTGAGCCATTGCTCAGAAAGGATCATCTATAATGTGGTCAATAAATCAATGCAAGCAATCTTTAAAATACTCCTACAGCATGATGACATCTAAACAATCAAACCTGTTCAATCACTTCCGTTGTTTAGTTAGCACTAATCTTTCACAATCACATTTGTCCTTACGATGTCCTTGCAGGCTAAAGGGTTTTGCTGTTACACACTCTCTTGAACAGTCCACTGCTTCATACATTAATGCTGTTATTGTGGGGAAAGTAGCCTACATTACAGCATGTTCAAAAAAGAAAGAAAACTGATATCCTTTAAAAGAATAAACGTTAACCCTCTGGTCCTCTTCAGTCAAAAATGGCCGAAACATTTTTACATTTTGAAATGTAATTTTTTTTTTTTTTGGTCTAACAGAAGGAGGTGAAACTTGGTGACTTTTGTTGCTTTAGTGACTTTTGTTGCATTATCTATGTGAACACACAAAAAAAATCAATTAAAAGGTCGTAAAAAAAATAAGTTGCATTTGTCTCCTTCGCAGTCAAAAACGACCAATATAGGAAATTAATGGGAAATACGAAAAATACAAGAACTCAGGAAATTTTTTGGTCATACAAACCACAAATCAGCCATGAACCAGAAAAAAAGTGCATAACAATGTAGGGGTGACACTCTAAAATATCAAGAGTGCAAAATAGACACAACCAACCCCCCTTCCCCCACACATATGAATAGTGTGACTATAACACAGAGCACAATATTGCAATGTGTGAAACAAAAACAATAATTAAGCCAGAATGCAGTAAAAAAAAAAAAAAAAAACGCAATAAAGAGGTTACACTCTAAAACCTCAAGAGTTTAAAACAGACATACATATTTCATATTATGCCGCATTCATATTATGCCGCCGTAGGCGTTAACACTTGACGGAGGGCGTGGCTGAAGCGTGGTGCTGACACAATCGTCATAGTGACAACAGCCAATCACATTAACTTACTTGCTGCTTGGACCACAACACAACACAAAAAAATGCCTTTTTTGACAGCTGTGAGACTGAATGCCGATTTGGTTGTATGTGTGAATGCGATTGCCCGTGTAGTTGTTGTCAGTGCACTGCACAGGTGCTCGAAACTGTTGGGTACATTCAATCCTGAAAAAGTGCCGATAGTAGGGAGAATATCAAGTACTGGTCCGGGAGCTATGTCTGGATGGTTCAGTGTTTGAGCAGTAATGAACACAATCGGCTAGCGTCTGCTCAGGATATTTGCATACGGCGATCTGATTGGATGACGCCTGCACTGGTGCTTGAAAAGTTGAGAAATCTTCAACTTCTGCCGTTTGCAACGCGAGTGAAACGACGTGACAGGACCCACAATTCAGTTCGGCAACGGATGATGTCACCCATTCAAAGTAAACAGGAAGCATTAGCGCCTACGTCCCGTGTGAATGCAGCATTACACATATACAAATTAACTGGTATGGCTGTTATTAATGTAGTAAGATTGAGCCAGAAGTCTCAAATAAGAGGTTAAAATCAGATCTATTATGCGGTGATAAAACATACCTGTTAATTTTTGTTACAATTTATTGAATTTCGATGTTATATGTTTAAAATGTTATCCTCCGTGCTCAAGTTTGAATGTAGTAAAATTAATGCAAAAACTGACACTTCAAATCAACATCAAAAGTAGTCTTTGACTAAATTGTATAAATATTGCATAGTACCATATAATACCCTCAATATTCTAAATAATAATAATAAATATTATTGAACTAAAATAAATTACATTGGTTTCCTTGGGGGGAGGGGGAGGGGGGAGGGAGGTGCGGGTACATTTTAAGACTTTTTTGAACTGAATTTTTTCAGTTACTTGAACTTACAGGCAGCATGAAAAAAAAAATCACCATGTGCATTTTCAAAAAGCATGTTATAGATCTTATTGTGACCAATTCATACATAACACAGTGCAATAATCTGTCAGACTTGGATTTAAGTCACAATGCAGAATAAAAAATCTGTCACTAATTTCTTGACTTTGTTTTCTTTTTTTAACCACTTAAAGTGTCAGTTCACCTAATATATATATATATATATATATATATATATATATATATATATATATATATATATATATATATATATATATATATATATATATATATATATATATATATATAAAACCTGTCATTAATTACTTACCCTCATGTCATTTCAAACCTGTAAGAGCCTTTGTTCATCTTGTGAACACAAATTAAGATATTTTTGATGAAATCTGAGAACTCTCTGACACCCACTTTCAAGGCCCAGAAAAAGACAGTTAAATTTGTCCATTGGACTCCAGCGGTTCAACATTAATTTTATGAAGCGACGAGAATATATATATTTTTTTGTATATGTGTGCAAAAACCAACAAAATAACGTTATTCAATAATTTATTCACGTCTGTGTTAGATGCTGTTGATGTAGTGTAAATAGTGCAGCGCTTCTAGTTCTACAGAAGAAAGACTGCATGCGTTGTTGTGCTCACATGAACACCATCGGCTGCCGTACAACTCAAAAGCGCTGCACTGTTAACAAGGTTTTTACTACCTTTTTTTGGGGCCTTGAAAGTGTTAATTAAAATGTTGTCTGTGGAGAGAGAGCTCTCGGATTTCAACATGAGGGTGAGTAACTAATGACAAAATGTTCTTCTTTTTTTGTGAACTATCCCTTTAAGTAGGGCTTCAGTACATATCTGAAATTTCATAATTACATATATTATCTTACCGAAGCATTTCTGGTAATTAAAATATGCTTTAATGGCATCTATATTGAAACTTGTAAGTAATGTATTTAATTACATTTGCTATTAGACATTTGTAATAAAGTTGCAATTTAGTACATTTAAAATATGTACACTTTAAATGTAATACTGAATAACACACTACAGTTCAAATATAAGTACATAATTTTACGTTTAATGTTAGTCAACACATCAAAATAAGTGTACGTTAAAGAACAACAACATATTTTTAAAACAATTTTTTAATGTACTCTAAGGTAAAACTTTAATTTGAAATGATTGCAGTGTACTTTTTAAAGTGTACTTAAGTGTGTTAAGAAACAGTCATGAACATGATTTATGGAATTTAGCTTTTGTTATCGCATGCACTGGTTAACCAAAAACCCATGAGGCATTTTGAATTGAGAGAGAGAGTGGAAATGTATCTGTAAATGCATTATATAGGCAAGCTGAGCTGCTGTATTATTGATGATCAATGTTTAAGCTGAGTAAAACCATCCATAAAATACATGGAAAAGATAAACATCCAAATGAAGCTTTAAAAAGGCTTTGCTGAAAAACATTTGCAATTAATTTAGTGCAAAGTGAGTGTGAAATTCCAAAATTTCTGTCATTTATCATATTCAGATAGTTGTATATTTCTGGAATTCACTGATAGTATACAATAATAATAAAAAATAATAAAATAAATAAAACACATTTACATGTTGCCCTCTACAAAAAAGATAAACATACTCTAGTGCTTGTAAAGTAAATTATTGCAAGGTGTTGCCTATAATCGTAGGTTTCGCTCAAGGAGATATTAAAAAAGAAGAGGGAAAAAAATCATATACGTACAAACTGTGCACAGCTCAATAGTCTGCAGGGGCAGCCAAGGAGCAATGAATGTGCTTTACACAATGCACATAGCCTTCAGAAAATACTTACAATAACACCTCTGAGGCTGCGATGAGAATGTTTGGACTTCATAGCCTAGGTCTATTTATTTTTTTCTCTCTCTGCACTTTTCTTTTAGTCCACACCGCTCACCCCCTTTGGCACTTGGCATCAGCTCTGTCAAAAATTTGAGAGTGGCCTTATCTAGCTGGTGGTCTGGTTGCTTTGTCAAATAATCAGCCCACTGGGATTCCGCAAAATCTAAGAGATTGAGCTTTGGGGCCTCTGGGATTTATCACCCCAGGCCTCGCCTCCATCCCTTCAGTCTTTAAAGGTCTCCGCTCTCCTTTTCTACCACCTCAGCCATTTCTCTCTCAAGGATATCCTTGTTCCTCATGTCCCCACAGGGCTGCTCCTGTTATATCCATTACCCTTTTATTCCCTCTACCTACCAGCAGCAACCCACCCACATTATTCCCATCTTAACCGCTCATTTTCGGTTTTCCTTTCCTGCAGGCCAGCCTTGCACTGTTTAGAAGAGATTTGTTTCCTGAACAATGTTTGATTTTCGGGAGTGCCATCGGGATTTAATTTGGGGGAACGCAAAGAGGGGGACATTTTGTGTGTGTGTGTGTGTGCAAAAACAACACTAAAATGTTCAAAAATGTAATATATACGTTTATAATTCAACTCTGAGAGAAATGTTTATAAAAAAATACTAGTATTCATGTAACGCTTCTATAAGACTTGAGACTCTTCTGACTAAACAATCAGTAAAAAGCAACGAAAGTGTCTTTTTAAAGGCTTGGTCTCGTAAGAAAAAAAGCATAGGAGGGCACAAAAATTATTTCATTATGAATGTTCATATTACACAGCAGTAGACATTTTTGTAAAGTTATCAAAAATTTGCCTTTTGTTTAAATTGTTTGTACGTGAATATTCAGATTATCCAGCGCTGTTTGTACTTTTATGTACTGTCTAAAGAACTGCTTTATTTGAATGTGTGAGAGAGCTGCCCATACAGAATGTAATATAAATCATATATTTATATATGTCTGTATATTTATATACCATATACACTCACCTAAAGGATTATTAGGAATACCATACTAATACTGTGTTTGACTCCCCTTTGCCTTCAGAACAGCCTTAATTCTATGTGGGATTGATTCAACAAGGTGCTGAAAGCATTCTTTAGAAATTTTGGCCCATATTGATAGGATTGCATCTTGCAGTTGATGAAGATTTGTGGGATGCACATCCAGGGCACGAAGCTCCTGTTCCACCACATCCCAAAGATGCTCTATTGGGTTGAGATATGGTAACTGTAGGGGCCATTTTAGTACAGTGGAAACCCACCCCAAAAAAGCACACCGCTGCTGGACACTAGAGCAGTGAAGGCATGTGTTCTCTGGGGGGACCAATCACACTTCTCTGTCTGGCAATCCAATGGACAAGTCTGGGTTTGGTGGTTGCCAAAAGAATGGTACTTGCCTGATTGCATTGTGACTGACTGTACACCGGTTTACAAAGTAAGGTCAATAAAAACATGGATGAGGGAACTTGGTATGGAGGAACTTGACTGGCCTGCACAGAGTCCTGACCTTTGGAATGAATTAGAGTGAAGACTGTGAGCCACGTCTTCTCGTCCAACATCAGTGCCTGACCTAACAAATGCACTTCTAGAATAATGGTTAAAAATTCCCATAAACACTTCTTAACACAAACCTTCCCTGAAGAGTGGAAACTGTTAAAGCTGCAAAGGGCAGGCCAACTCCATATGAAACCCTATGGATTAAGAATTGTCATTAAAGTGCATGTGAAGGTCCATGTATGTATAACGCATTGTTTGACATATGTCTCATTAATCCTTACAGATAGATATAACATAAATGTCTTTGTATGTGTAATATCCAAATCACACATATATGCGTAGCATATTGTTTATATATATATATATATATATATATATATATATATATATATATATATATATATATATATATATATATATATATATATATATATATGTGAGATATGTTACTGATATGTATTAGTGTGCATTTTACATATAAATGACATTTAAGTGAAATTTATTTGATCAATCTATTGGATATATGAATGTAATTTATGAAAACATGGCGTGCACAGGTATTTTGAATATATGTTACTATTATTGTCAGGTAAGGTAAGGGGTGTAAGGAGAACGCAAAGATGCAGAGGTTTATTAGCTTTTTTATTAAGACTAAATAGAAAATAAGATGATATAAAAAAAATACCACCAAACTGAAAACACAGTCATAGTATAGCAACACAGCAAGGCATAGCGCGATTGCATAGAACAGTACACTGCAACATCTAACGGGAAAACATCCACAACAGGAAACAAGACGAAACTGCTGCCTTCGGAGGACACATTTCAAGGTAGGGAGGCATTAATGCACATCCAAATCTAATTCAAAGCTTCAATTCCTGCCTTCTGAGTTTAAAGCAACATATATGCATCCTTCGCTGCCTTTAATATCCCACAATCCTGTGTGTTCCATTCTGTGACAGTTGAGCTGTAAAAAAATAAAATAAATAGCTGGCATCCGAAAGTGGTCATGTGTGTAAATGTAAGTTTTTTTTTTATCAACATTTTTCACTTCTGATGTAATTTCTAGTGAGAAATTACCAATGTAATTAAATATTTGTTTTGTTCTCACCAAAGCTCTCTCACTGTTACACTGCCTTAGAAGTCTGTCCGAAATCAGTTTTGTGGGGTGCCTTCATGCACAACCGTCAAAGTCATTAGGTGAGTTTACATGGAGCACTGTAATTGGTTTAAAAGTCCAGTCCGAATGAAAATGCTCCATATAAACACCTCACTTGGAATAAAAATGCCCAAACCAAATGAAATTCAAATCGGTTTGAGAGCGGTGGGATAAACCTTTTCATGAACCGATCAAACAAACAAAAAAATCCACCATGTAAACGACCTGAGCCGATTACTTTGAGTCTTTCTGTCAGCTGCCTAGGTTTTTAGATGCCGCCAGGGAGAATAAATAAGGAAGTAAATGAGTAGGTTAACGAGGTTGGGCAAATGATAAGGGGCACCCTCTCCCTACATGAAAAAGAACAATGGTCATAACAGGAAGGCAACGGAAAAGGCAATGAAAAAATGCTTCTTCTTTTTCTTTTTAATGGTGACTGGCAACCAGCGTAATACGTCCATTAATGCCACCTTCTGCTCCAGAATGTGCAATGCAAAGTACCTATGGTAAAGCATGGCTATTTATACAGGGCTGTATTCAGTGCCGACAAAACGTTGCGAAGCGTTTTTTAAACGGAAATGGTGCTGCGTTGAATGCCCTGTTCTGATGACGCAAGAGTTGCAACTATGGCAGCTGAGAAGGCCTTTCTTTGTGTTCTTTTTCAAGAATTTTCAGAGCCTGATGAAATCAATATAAATGCATGTTTAATTCTACAAAATACACTCAATGTTACAGTCACTGCCCTTGCCGCCCAGAATAAAAGAGAACATCCCAATCGAGTGAAGGGATTTGTGGAAACATTTCAAGATGAAAAAAAAACACATTTCAGGTGACTGATAATCCACTTCTTACCTCTGAGATTGTGTTATGATCTATATGATCTTATTTTTATTGTGAGTATTAGGCTTATTATTATTTACTGAACACTGTTTGATATTGTAATATTTACCATTATATAATAAGAGTAGTATATAAACGTTTATGAAAGTGTCACTCCACAATACAATAGCAAAATATATTCATATGAATAGTATTTGTATGTTACATTAACCAGTGTCTACACACCTTCCTAAGGAAATGATAGGGGCCAGAGGACATTGCAATTACTAAATGATATTTAACCAGACTATAAAGCTATAAACTATCAAATTCTGAAGACCATCATGTCTTGTAATATCTTCAATTGTTGCATAAACCGAGAAGCAGCGGACACATTTATAAACAACTTTACTTGAACCCATTGTGTGAGATGTCTCTTTAACACTGCATGGTTTATATACATGGATTGGGCTGACATATTTGACAGGAAACATGACGTTCAACCGGAAACCGTAGCAAAACTTTGTACGTGTTTGAGCGTTGAACATGCCTCAGGTGATAACATGAAGTAACCATAGAATGAACAGTTCATGGCTATTATATTCAGGAGAGGACTCCTCTGGCAGTTAGCTGAATGGATACCAGCCTCATTTGTTACAACCATTTTGGTTACCCTTGAGAAACAAAAAAAAGATATGTCTTAAATGATCTAGTAAATGCTTGAGTAAATGCTTTTTTGGGGTGAACTATCTTTTTAACAACAATAACATTTGTGAAGAGTTAACACCTAATTTATATAAGACACTGATATGTATCATTCATCAGGGTCTCGTTTATTTATTTATTTGTTTTGCTTTAATTACAATTTATTATAACTACAAAGTTCATAAAACATTTTCAAGGAGAAAAAGCTTCATCCTTAATTCATGGGATCCAGGCTTTAAAGCTGTTTGGTTAAATTATTCTTTGTAATTGCTCTAATGAAATTTACCATTATTCTTGCACAGAATCCAGAGTTTAACTTTAGCAGGCCTATTAGTAAGATCATGGTAGGTTTGTCACTGGAGGGGGTAAAATGTGATGATTTTGGGGCCTCCAGACTTCCGAGTGGCCTTCACAATTTTGAGCTAGAGTCACCACAGAACCTTTAAAGGTGCCCTAGAATGAAAAATTGAATTAACCTTGCCATAGTAAAATAATAAGAGTTCAGTATGTGCACATCATATACTGTGAGTCTGAAAAACATCATTGCCTCCTAGTTCTTATGTAAATCTCGTGCATGAAAAACACCACGGAAAACAAGTAATTCTCAACATAAGGCCAACCGTGGTGCAAGCGTTGGGGATCATTTATATGCACGCCCCCAACATTTGCATCTGTCCAAACATGTTCATTGTCAGGCGGAACTAACGGAGCCAAATCATCAGGACTGCAGATAAACAAACGACACTGGAGGATAGCAAAAACTGCAGATCATGGACACACATGTCATGTTCAGGCTGTACAGGGGACGTGAGGACTTTTCATATGTCAACAGTCATGGATGATGTTTATAATCGGATACCACAACAATTTAATTCAAAATCGTTTGTTTGTTCGGCCCATTTCAAGCAAACTTCGCTCAGCTTCTTAAACTCAAGAAAAGGGGCAACTATATTCCTGCAAGCAGTAAGTAGTGATTTATCCACTTATTGACTGTTTAAACAATTTCTGATTAAATTGAAAGTTTCTTAGAGAGACAGCATTGTCTAGATAACGCAATATGTTAGTACAGTAACAATAGGAAACGTCTCGGTTACATATGTAACCCTCGTTCCCTGAAGGAGGGAACGGAGACGTACGTCAGAACTGAACCGACGAATGGGATCTTACTTTAGAGACCAATCCTACTTCGAGCATCTAACAACGAGCCAATGAAATTTGGCATGCGATCACGCATTCCACGCTCCGCCCCGCAGCGCGGGTATAAATAGGAAGTGGAATGGTAGATCAGCGCTTTCTCCTGCTGAGGAGCCGAAAGGTGACCGGACTCCCAGCGGAAGCACAGCATCTGGCGACGGGACGTACGTCTCCGTTCCCTCCTTCAGGGAACGAGGGTTACATACGTAACCGAGACGTTCCCTTTCAGTCGGTCACGTTCGACGTACGTCAGAACTGAACCGACGAATGGGATCCCTATGGAAAATGCCAGGATGCTGGCCCTTCCAGCGTCCTGCTTGAGCGCACTGCACCGTCTAGTATGGTACGGAAGTCAGGGCTCCAAGCAGGGAGTACAGTCACTGCTGTTTCTGCAAGACCCACTCAGAATGACTATTGGATAACGCTGGGAAAGCGTGCCTATCTCGTACTTGAGAGAGAGGGTACGCTGCGGGGCCACGTCCTTCAGGGAAGGAGAGGTGGCAGAATACACATAAGGACTAACCTGGCAGGGTAGTGCAACATATGGCAGTCTCTGGGGTGGTTCCAGCCTGATTGAAGGGGGGAAAGAACACGCCCAGAGACGACAGAGCGGGCTCTGTCGAGGGAAAGACACGGGGCTAGCCCGAAGGGTAGCTGGAACCGTGGAAGAATACACATATGGGGTTGCCGTGAGGGAACCGCTACATATGGAACCCAGCCTACAGCCACGTTTCACAAGCATACGGGTGCAGGCCTGGCGTTAGACGGTCCGCAACGTCTGACACCGGAGGGGTGACGGAGGAGCTCGACAGGGTTAGCCGGTTTCCCGGGGAACACAACTGGAGACAATAGACGCACGTATCCGGCCCAGAGGGCGGGAGTGGCGTTTCGCAAGCCGACACTTAGAACGGGCACTTAGCGCTCCTGGCCCCTGGGGGCGAGGATGCGGGAAGATACCGGCTCTACACGTAAGCTATAGAATCTAGCAAACGTGTTAGGTGTCGCCCAGCCCGCAGCTCTACATATGTCTGTCAGCGAGGCGCCTTGAGCCAGCGCCCAGGAAGAAGCAACACTCCGAGTGGAGTGAGCTCTTACACCGAACGGGCAAGGCACGTCTTGGGACTGGTAGGCCAAGACTATAGCATCCACTATCCAGTGGGCTAACCTCTGCTTGGAGACAGCCTTTCCCTTCTGCTGGCCTCCGTAACAGACGAAGAGTTGCTCTGAGGTCCGAAGGCTTTGGGTCCGGTCAACGTAAGCGCGAAGAGCGCGGACCGGACACAGCAAAGCCAGGGCTGGGTCTGCCTCCTCCGAAGGCAGCGCTTGCAGGTTCACCACCTGATCCCGGAAGGGAGTGGTAGGAACCTTGGGCACATATCCGGGCCGGGGTCTCAGGACAACGTGAGAGTTACCTGGCCCGAACTCTAGGCACGATTCGTTGACCGAAGTGCATGCAGGTCCCCTACCCTCTTGATCGAGGCCAATGCCGTCAGGAGCACTGTCTTCATTGACAAGATTTTCAGCTCACAAGACGCCAAAGGCTCGAAGGGAGGGCTCTGAAGTGCTCGGAGCACTAGAGCTAAGTCCCAAGAGGGTATCGAGGATGGACGAGGAGGATTTAGTCTCCTCGCACCTCTGAGGAACCTGACGATTAGGTCGTGCTTCCCCACGGACTTACCTTCTACTACATCATGGTACGCTGCTATTGCTGCAGCATATACCTTGAGGGTGGAGGGAGACAGCCTTCTCTCCAACCCATCTTGCAGGAAGGAAAGCACGACACTGATCGAACACCTTCGGGGGTCTTCCCGGCGGGAAGCGCACCACTCAACGAACAGGTTCCACTTCAGAGCATAGAGGCGCCTCGTAGAGGGGGCTCTAGCTGAAGCGATGGTATCTACGACAGCTTGTGGTAGTCCATCTAGAACCTCCGCGTCCCGTCCAGGGACCAGACATGAAGATTCCAGAGGTCTGGACGCGGGTGCCATAGCGTGCCCCGTCCCTGAGAAAGAAGGTCCTTCCTCAGGGGAATCGGCCAAGGAGGGGCTGTCGCGAGGAGTGTGAGTTCTGGGAACCAGGTCCGGTTGGGCCAATACGGCGCAACTAACAAGACCTGCTCCTCGTCCTCCCTGACCTTGCACAGAGTCTGTGCAAGAAGGCTCACTGGGGGAAACGCATACTTGCGTAGGTCCCGGGGCCAGCTGTGCGCCAGTGCATCTGTGCCGAGGGTACCCCCGGTCAGGGAATAGTACCACTGGCAATGGGTCGAGTCCGGAGAGGCAAACAGGTCGACCTGTGCGGCTCCGAACTGGTCCCATATCAGCTGGACCGCCTGGGGGTGGAGTCGCCACTCTCCCGGAGGTGTCGGCTGACGAGAGAGCTCGTCGGCTGTCTGGTTCAGCACACCAGGGACATGAATGGCCCGAAGCGACCTCAGCTGCTTCTGACTCCACAGGAGGAGGTGGCGGGCGAGTTGGAGCAGACGACGGGAGCGTAGACCACCCTGACGGTTGATGTACGCAACGGCCGTGGTGCTGTCCGTACGGACCAGTACATGCTTGCCACGCAGCGGCCCCTTGAGGCGGCGGAGTGCCAGATGTACTGCCAGTAACTCGAGGCAATTGATATGCCAATGCAATTGCGGCCCCGTCCACAGACCAGCAACTGCATGCCCGTTGTACGTGGCCCCCCAGCCTGTGGTGGAGGCATCCGTGAATAGCACAGCATGCCTGGACACTTGTACTGACCGGACTGGGACCCGGTACTGACCGCTCTGCCACGCCCACCTCGGGACTCGGCCATTGAGCCAGCGTTGAAGCGGTCTCATATGAAGCAATCCGAGCGGCGTGACCGCGGCTGCAGATGCCATATGCCCCAGGAGCCTCTGAAAGAATTTCAGTGGGACCGCTGTCCTGCTCTTGAACATATTCAAGCAGTTCAACACCGACTGGACTCGCTCCTCGGTGAGGCGCGCCGTCCGGTTGACCGAGTCCAGCTCCATACCGAGATAAGAGATCCTCTGTGTGGGACAGAGTTTGCTCTTCTCTCGGTTGACCCGAAGGCCCAACTGGCTGAGGTGACTGAGCACCAGGTCCCTGTGTTCGCACAACTGGTCCTTCGACTGGGCTAGGATCAGCCAATCGTCGAGGTAGTTGAGAATCCGAACGCCGCGTTCTCAGAACGGAACAATGGCTGCCTCCGCGACCTTCGTAAAGACGCGGGGCGACAGGGACAGCCCGAAGGGCAGGACCTTGTACTGATGTGCTTTCCCCTCGAACGCCAAACGTAGGAACGGTCTGTGTTGAGGGAGAAAGACACACGGAAGTACGCATCCTTCAGGTCGATCGCTGCAAACCAATCCTGGGGACGGATGCATTGGAAAAATGCGTTTCTGCGTCAACATCCTGAACGGGAGCTTGTGCAGGGCCCGATTCAGAACTCGCAGGTCCAGGATTGGTCATAACCCACCCCCTTCTTGGGCACAATGAAGTAGGGGCTGTAGAACCCCGTCTTCATATCGGCTGGAGGAACCGGCTCGATCGCGTCCTTCGCCAGTAAGACCTCGATCTCTGACCTCAAGACCTGAGCATCGCTGCTTCGCACGGAGGCGAAGAGGATGCCCCTGTACTTGGGCGGCCGGCGCGCGAACTGAATCGCGTAGCCGAGTCTGATGGTACGGATGAGCCAGCAAGACGGCCCGGGGTGACCTAGCTAGGCCCCCAGAGACCGTGCAAGCGGGACCAACCGCACCACAGACGTGCCCGGGGTGGGGCAGCGAAGCGGAGTACTCAGGCCCGACTCGGGAGGCCCGGAGGCGGCCCGAAGTGTTGCCTAAGCACTCCTGGTTTGGACAGAGAGTGGGTGAGAAGGCCCGGGGGCGTCCTCTGAGCCCACTCTGCTGCCCACTGCCCGGAGGCAGGAAAGTGAAGCACTCAGCCCCGACCCGGGAGGCCCGTGGGCGGCCCGGAGTGTTGACTGAGTGCTCACGAGAGAGGAAGTGTGTGGGTGAGAAGGCCCGGGGGCGTCCTCGAGGCCCACACAACTGCCCCCTGGCGACGGGAGGGTAGGAAAGGAGTGACAAGGCCCGTGGGCGTCGCACACTGCCAACCTGACCCTCTTGGGACCCAGAGAGAGAGGAAACTGCTCTTAAAATGTGGGTACCGCTGGACTCCGGAGAGCCAGTGGCAGAACCGAAACCAGTCAGGGCCCCCCGGTCCTCCTCCGGGGGGGTGGGGGAGGGATGCGAACATCGTCTCCCCCGAGCAGCTCCTGTTCTCCCTAGCCGGCCCGTCTCAGGGCCGCGTCCCCTACGCTTGCCTGCCGGTTAGCGGGCCCTGGACGGGTTGGGCGTCCCTCGCGTCCGGCACCCTGCTCCTCCAGTGGAGGCTGCTGCTCGGCTCTAGCAGGGTGGAGGCGGACGCAGGAGGGAATGCCCTCGGCGACGAGCCGGCAGAGGCGCTGCGACCGACGACCGAGCAGCTGGTCGTCGGCACCCTGGTGCAACGCCTCCGTCTGCTCTTGGGCCACCAAGAACTGCTGGGCAAAGTTCTCGATGGTGCCGCCGAGGAGGCCAGCCCGACAGACAGGCTTTTCTTGCGCATATCTGCCAGGTTAGCTCCCTATTCCTGGACCACTAGTGTGGACATCGCCTGACCCAGGGAGCGTGCAGTGATTTTCGTCGCCCATAGGGCGAGGTCCAACACCGCACGCAGTTCCTGCACAACCCCTGGGCTGGGACTACCCTCGTGCGTGCAGGGCAGAGGGCAGTGAGAGAGGGAAAACAATGATACTTTTTTTTTTTTTTTTTCTCATTTTTGGCCCTTTTGACCCTCCATATTTCCCTCTCTCCGATGCAGCAATTGACATCTGTCCTCTGCCAGAGCCAAAAATGAAACGCTAGCCCTTTTTGTCTTTAGGATCAGCGATTCCACCTTCAACTACCAGCAGGCATGCGAGACAGTGAACGTGGCCGTCAGAACGGCACACAGCGCACTGAGCGCTCAAGCCTCTAAGAAGAAGGCAAGGCGAACAATGCCCTGACGTGGTCGTGTTCTCATGAGAGAATCCGTACCACCCACGAACAGAGTCTCAGCATGCTTTTGATGCGATAGAGGAGTGGGGGCCCGAGGGGATTTACCCGGCGGGGAATCCCCACTGTAATCCTCAGGCCACCAGCGCTTATCAGCCAAAGAAGCCCTTTTCCAGTAACACTAGAAATGAACTAGATCGGGGGATAGGCGAAGGGACTCGACCCCATCTGAGGTTTCATAGTCTCGACCGCGCATCTAGAGCGCCGACTGACGCGCGCCGGTTGTCGTGACAACCACCGCTGTCAGCCGGCCGCTCGACGGCACACGGCGCGCTGAACACTCGAGCCCTTTATGAGAAGGGGGAGACGAACAACGCGCCGACGTGACCATGTTCTTTTACCAGAACATGAATCACCCACGATCGCAATCTCACATGCGCTCGTGGCCGTCAAGAGGACAGGAAACAGTTGCATACCAGGAATACACGGTTTGAATGACATCTTGAAAAAGACGCAGGGTCAAACCGTGTTGCTCTTTTGTGAATGGAAAGCTGCTCTTTTAGTGTGCTGAAGCACTCAGGGAGATGACCGCGGCTCCACACAGTTCGTTCTGCAAGCCTGTGTGAGCTCTCAGTGATGTGTATTTGTGTGTGTGTAACGCCCAGCGAACCAACAGTTTGTATAGGAAACGCTCAGCGAACCAACAGTTTGTATGGGAAACGCTCAGCGAACCAACAAGCTCCTTTAGATCGCTTGATCACTGATCAGACGGTCTCTCACTGATGCGCCGTATCACCCGCACTGGCAGACTCTCTCACTCAACACTCTTTGACTCGTAGTCAGACACTCTTCGTAGGAAACAGTAAGCACTGCTCGGCTCCGAAGTAGAAAGCGCTGATCTACCATTCCACTTCCTATTTATACCCGCGCTGCGGGGCGGAGCGTGGAATGCGTGATCGCATGCCAAATTTCATTGGCTCGTTGTTAGATGCTCGAAGTAGGATTGGTCTCTAAAGTAAGATCCCATTCGTCGGTTCAGTTCTGACGTACGTCGAACGTGACCGACTGAAAGGGAACTCCAAGTACCATACAGAACTAAATTGTGTCTAATGATAAAGGTTAATATTATTTTGTATTACAAAATACAACCATAGATACGTTGTTTACAGATCGTTCACTCTATCCTTCTAGCAAACGTCCCCTTTTCCACCATATAAGTTAAAAGGCTATTCATTTTGTAAAAATATAAATTATATATTTTTGAGAACTGAAGTAGGCATATGATGTTTTTGCATGCTTGTACTGCGTAGCCTACATTGCGACTAATGTTATATAAAAATGCAATACCGTTGACGAAAAAAGACAAGTCTAAAATGTAGACTGAATGACACTTTAAGCAGAATATCTTAAATGGAGATTGTTGTAATGCAGCCTACTTGTTTATTGGTGTTATCAGATAATCAGCGCATGTAAAAAACAACAACGTTCAAAACAGATTTTGTATTTTGCTATTCTGTATTATTTATTCAAATAAAAAGTACACCCATAAATGCTCTCATAATTTACTAAACTTTTCGCATTCGACCAACTGTTACCAGTGCGTGAGGAAAAAAGCTTTCAAGATGGCGAGTTTTCATAATTTACATCATGCTTCAAGTTAAGTCAAGCGTGAACTTAAGCCTCTCATGCACGCACAAATGACTGCTGGTCTGAAGCGATAGTCTACAATTTAAAAATGTTTAAATATTGGTAATTTTCTTACAAACATTTATTGTTTCACGTTAGAAGACATTGATTCATCCATGGGGATCATATGGATTACTGTAGTTATTGCTCTATGTGCTGTTTAATGCTTCAAATTTCAGGAACCCAAATGAGCACTGCAAAAAATTGTCTTCTTACTTAGTACTTTTGTCTTATTTCTAGTCTAAATATTTAAGAATTCTTAAATCAATATGCATTTAATAGATAAGTAAAATTATATTTGTCCTTGTTTTCTTAAAAATTTAATCAAAATAAAGTGATTTTTTTCTTAAGATAAGCAAAATGATCTGTCTGTTGGGTGAGAAAAATAATCTTGTTTCTGATTGAAATCTTGTTTATTTTTTCCATCCAAAACATAAATAAGATTATTTTCTTATTCTCACCCCATTGGCAGATTATTTTGCTTATTTTAAGCAAAAACTTGATATTTTTCCCCATAATAAGAAAAAATAGTAAATAAGAAGAAAACAATTTGTGTGCAGTTTTTGAGTTCCCTTTCGAAAGGGAAGTTGCGCTGCGTCAGCTGACGCTACGGGGAACGCCTTCAGCATGACAGGTGTCTGAACTACTATCGAATCACGGCAATCCTATTGACAATCGACAGCCTATATTGTCATCAAGGTGCGACCAGGAAGTATAAGGGTGCCTTGCAAACCTTGTCATTAAAGAATATTCTCCGATCTGGGTAGGCGGGGACATTGAGAGCTCCAACCCTGCTATCTGAGCTTTCACTTGGATGACAGGGCATACACGATAGCAGGTCAGCCTGGTGCTACTTTATACACCATGTTGTACAAGCGTACTAGGAGAATCTGCTGAGGGATCTCAAACAGGGAGCGCGTGCAGCAGTGTCTGAGGACCCACATACCGCTGAGATCCCAGTCCCAGGCAGGCAGAAGGCATCAAGGACATAAGACCGGTGACAGGGCCCAAGGGCCAACACCACATCGCAAAGAGGCGGACTCCCAGAGAAGAGGAACGGTGCATCACAACGCGGTTGGGGATGAAAGGGTATAGGATCCTAAAAAGTAGATAATAGGATCGAGCAGACGAAACTCCACTCGCTGGCAAGGATTAGAAAGCACCCTCGGGCCCCCAAGCCACATTCCCTTAAAGGGACCCCTTCTGTTGAAGTAGTTGGTCCCAGGCCTTTGAGCAGCCTAGGGTAAAAGACCTCAGGTCAATTGTTAAGGTCCTCTCTTAGGCTTATAGCTTGGGCTATGACCGTAGGGAATGCTGTCACTGAAATCCTAGTGTGACCAGAGGGGAAGTGTTTTAGACATTTCAAATGAATTTGCTTGTCCTGACAGTTGTCACTGCCAGTGAGCATGCACTCCCCTCAACATGGCGGCGTGGGTATATCGTTCCCCTAAGCGTCAGCTGATGCAGTGCGACTTCTCTTTCGAAAAGGAATGTCTCAGGTTATGAATGTAACCATTGTTCCCTGAGAACAGGGAAGGAGACACTGTGTCACATTGCCATGCCTCGGGGCCTGCCTGCAAACAGTCCCTTCAGACGAAGAAGCTAGTGTCATGTTTGTAAGGCGCCCTTATATACTTCCTGGTCGCACCTTGATGACATCATAGGCTGTCGCTGGTCAATAGGATTGCCGTGATTCGTGATTCCCCATAGCGTCAGCTGACGCAGCTTCTTGTTCCCTGTTCTCAGGGAACAATGGTTACATACGTAACCTGAAACGTTTTCATTAGCAGAGATTATTCATTTTTCTGTGTTCATTTGAAGAAAGAAAGTCATATACAAATCGGATGGCATGAGGGTAAGATGAGTAAACAGTGAGGACATTTCTGGGTGTACTGTATTTTCTTATATAATAGCTAGAGACATGGGATTCCTTCTTAAGATTCATCTGTGGCAAAAACAAAAAAGAAGAGGAACAAGAGGAGGATGAAGCCAAGCAAGAGAAACACATAAAAAGTCTTGTAAATCTGTTTTTCACATACATATTTCCAAGTAATATAAGATTGTATTTGTATTGTACATGAAACAAGAGAGCGACACAAACCACTTTAAATTACAGCCCATAGATTCAGTTAGCCTGTAACTACATGGATAATACACCCTTAATAAAAAAAAAAAAAAAAATTGTTTGTATTCTATTGTATTTAGACTAATTTTACAAATTGTATTTATGTGGTATAAACCTATACTATATACAAATCTATAAGCATACCAAATGTTTGCATACATTTTGTGTAAATAAGCTTGCACATTTAAAGTAGACACAGTAAATTGTTTACATAGTACATGGCCGTAACTGGCCATACAGTATATAAAGTCATTATATAATTAATTTTAATCTATGTATAATAGTTCCACTTTCATACATAGTATAAAAGTGTATCTTCATTTATCCTGAGAATGTATATATGTGATAATATATTGCCTTTTAATAGTCATATGACAACACTGCTTGGATATAGGGACATATGTGCACATAAATTACATTTCTGTATGGGTGTCTAAACTAATGCAAATCGATTCATACCATTTTGCAAACCCATTTGGCCAATTCACAGAAAAGAAAGAACTGACTCAAAACAATGAATAATTCACAAATGATTGGCATTACTGGTTCAGTCATCAGAAATATGCCACACACACACATAACTACTTTAACAATTTTACAGGGAAAACATTTCTCAGGTCAGACCACTGTGAACCTGTCATTTCATGATTGGGTATTAGGTTGTATTTAGGTTGGGATTAGATTGTTATTTAACCCTGTGACACCACTGCAAAATTAGCAGTTTCTCTAGATGTATTATTTATATGTATATATCTGTCTGAGTAAACTGATAAAAAAAACAAAAAAAAAAACAGGTATTTTACAAACGACTGACATTTTTTTTAAAAAAATTATGTAAAAAAAATACTGTCATTTAGATCATTTGTTTGCATTAAATGAAAACTGGTGACAAAATACAAAACAAAACAAAATAACAAAAAAAGATTGCCTGTTTTTAGACCTTGAATAATGCAAATAAAGCGTGTAAACAAAGTTTATATTCATTTTTAAACTTTCCCTTTAGCCTCTGATATAAGTTTATTGTGATATAAGAATATCCTGTAAATTTCAGAGCTGAAAATGTCCTTTTTATTCAAAGAAAAGCTTTTATTGACACCAGGCCCAGAAAACGCTCAATCGCAGAATATGTCGACCCTTGACTTCATCGTATGCTGAAACGCTGCCTCAACAGATAAATGTACGCTTGATTCTGTAGCCCCAACTGCATAAGATAGCAAGATATTGCACTGTGCCTGGTTGTAAAAGAACACAGTCACTGCATATGCTTCCTTTGGATTCTAATCTGTGGTTGAACTTTTAATGCATACACATCTTACGTAGGCTTACATTGCATGTACGTATGTTCATTTCACCTGATATTTTTTTTTTTTAACTAAAGACTGGACATGATGAGATTCCATGAATGAATGTAGCAACACACTAATGTGAGTAAAACATGTTTTTATATGTGATAGTATTGCATTATTACAGATCAAATCAAATTTTACATTGTGTACATGTCTAACTAAACATAACTTGCCACGCAGTCAAAGGGCGCGCAAAGCCCAATGTCCCGGGGTTATGTGTTTTCCAGAAAGGCTACCAATATGTATAATCTTAAATAGTGAAATAACATTCCTTTCTTGATATGCATTGTTCCCTCTCTTGACTTGATGTTTGAAGAAAAAATAAAAATGCGGAAGTTTTGATAATGCTGTCTGTAACATACTTGGTGTGTGCGTATATCCACATATCGGACGGGCCAAGTAATATAAAATAACATTTATATTAATTGCTGGTGGATGAGAGATAAATCCTTGTGCTTGTTTGACATTTTGCGAGCCCTGAGGGACGAATCATTCCGGTTGCCATTTCTCCACACGCCTTCAAAACAATGCCTCACACCGAAGCTCATTAAATATGCAAAGCTTATCCAATCATAGCAGGAGGCGTGTGACACGGCCATTAAAACCGAATGTGTCTTGAGAGAGGTTCAAAACCAGGGCAGTATATAGCCTATTAATTATTCATTATGATGTTTTTGAATGTAAAAACCACCAGAGCATCACAAGTAAACTTCAGACAACTGTAAAAAAAAAAAAAAAAAATGTTGTCCATGACACCTTTAAACAAACAACACAATACTAATGTTTTAGCTTATGGCTTGTACAGTACAGTACAAATTGGGACAGTAAACCCTGATCTGGTATACCCTTACTTGATAGATGTGGTGTATTATGGAAAGTAGCAATCAACATCATTGTCACGCAAAGAAGAAAGCAACACAGTAAACAACAAAGGAGGACATACAGCGGATCTTGTTCTTGCTTCTCAGCATGTAAAAGTTTGTCACAAGGAGACAAGCCTTTTTTGAGCAAAGGCTGCAGGCTAAAAGAAAAATCACAGACAAAAAATACAGGAAATTTGGGAAATGTAAAAAAATAGCACCTCTTGGGGGGGTCCTGGTCATTTCAAGGGGGGTCTCATGAAAACCAACTAAACATACAGTGGACACAGCTAATAACTGCATATTACTGCTACTAAACTACAAAAACAACACAGCATATAAACTACTTTGTTTTAATTTGCAGTTTGCAAACAATATGCTCAATTTTTAATTGCCTTGCCCACACCCATCACAGAAAACAAAATATTTTCTATTCTCATACTCTCACTACCTTTTGATTGCCCTACTTTGAGTTTTTCCAAGTTTCCCCTTGTCCTCTTCTCTGCTTCTTTTAAGTCTCCAGTCTCCTCCTGTCCTCTTCTCTGCTCCTCTTAAGTCTCCACAGGTGTGATTTACTGCAACAAATAAGTTTATAGTTTATAGTACACATGAATAGGTTTGCGGCAGCGCCTTGAACGTTCCTAGTTCCTAGTGCTTATGCTTATGTTTTTTTATATGTCGAATAAATAGTTAATTATTATTCTGCTGCGTAGTTTGAAGATAAAAAAATTTAGATCTTTTTTTCCAGGATATATATATATATATATATATATATATATATATATATATATATATATATATATATATATATATATATATATATATATATATATATTTTTTTTTTTTTTTTTTTATCAGGAAGAGGCTGGGATCAAATGGGGGGTCAAGGCGTTTTTTAGGAGGGTCTTGAGAGCCCCCAAGACCCCCCTGGAGCCACCGCTGCTTGCATAATGCAAAAGTGACAATTCTCTGTCAACTAATCAACGTTCTAAAGTAAGTCTAGCTCCACCCTTTAAGTACCGGACTACTGTGATAGGTACCCCAATGGAGAGATCCCAAAAAAGTAGTATGGTATGATATTTTGGTACCATATACAACTTCTGACAATCGAAAAGTAATTGTGTACTGTACGATACTGTATTGTACTGGACTGCTTGCTGGAAACAGGCCATTGAGAAGGGTTCAGAAATCAATATTTAACCCTGATTTCCAATCACAGCTTTTAATATGTCTTAGCATACCTTGATGTGTGGATTGGAGCATTGTCCTGTGGGAAAAAACAATCCTTTGAGTTGGGGAACATTGTCAGAGCATAAGGAAGCATGTTTCTGTAGATGGCTTGAGTCACTTGTCCTTCACAAAAACAGATTAAACCAAGTGAAAAGTTTGGTGGAGGGGGAGAAAAACATGATGTGAAGTTGTTTTTCATGGTTTGGGCTTGGCCCCTTAGTTCCAGTTAAAGGAACTTTTAATGTTTAAGAATATCCAGACATTTTGAACAATTTCAAGCTCCCAACTTTGTGGGAACAGTTTGAGTGTGGCCCCTACCTGTTCCAAAATGACTGTGCACCAGTAGACAAAGCATAAAGACATGAATGAGTGAGTTTGGTGTGGAGGAACTCTACTGGCCTGCACAGAGTCCTGATATCAAGCGGACAGAACACCTTTGGGATGAATGAGAGCGGAGAATGAGAGCCAGGGCTTCTCGTCCAACATCAGTGTCTGACCTCACAAAAGGCTTCTAGAAGAATGGTCAACATTTCCCATAAACACTCTCCTAAACCTTGTGGAAAGCCTTCCCAGAAGAGCTGAACCTGTTATAGCTACAAAGGGTGGGCCAACTCCATATTAAACCCTAATTTTTAAGAATGGGATGTCATTAAAATCGATGGGCATATAAAGGCAGATTTTTAGCAATATAGTGTGTGTGTGTGTGTGTGTGTGTGTGTGTGTGTGTATATATATATATATATATATATATATATATATATATATATATATATAAGGAAGAAACAGGAGCAAGAGACAAAAAATAGACAGTAGGCAATTTATTGAAAACTGCATTTAAACTGAAATAGGCTGTTCATCAGATGATCAAAAGTTTAAGACCATAGCCATAAAAAGGTCAAATCTGCACAAAAATATGTCTTTCATGCCATTGTCCTTCAAGCAGTCATACTGTCAAGATCTCCTGATGGCAAAGGCAAAAAGGCTTTCTCTCTTTGAACATGGCAGGATTGTTGAGCTGCACAAGCAAGGCCTTTCATAACGTGCCATCGCTGCTGAGGTTGGACGCAGTAAGACAGTCATTTTACATTTCTTAAAAAATCCTGAGAGTTATGGGACAAAAAAGTCAAGTGGTAGACCCAAAAAGATTTCACCTGCACTGAGCCGCAGGATCCGACAGGTTGTCCGTGAAGACACAGGTCGATCCTCAACCCAAATTAAGGCCCTTACTGATGCTGACTGCAGCCCAATAACCATAAGACGTCATCTGCTAGAATAGAAGAAAGTTTTATTCTCTGATAAGAAAAAATTTAACCTGGACAGTCCTGATGTCTTCCAACATTATTGGCATTACAAGGAGATCCCACCTGAGATTTTTTCTACGCGGCACAGTGGAGGAGGCTTCATCATGATCTGGGGTGCTTTTTCCTTCAATGGGAAAATGGAGCTTCAGGTTGTGCAGGGGCGTCAAACGGCGACTGGCTATGGGGATCTGTTGCAGCGGGCATCCCTCTTGACCGAGGGCCTCTGTCTGTGCAGTAATGCCTGGGTCTTTCAACAGAACAACGCTGCAATTCACAAAGCCCGCCTGACGAAGGACTTCTTCCAGGAGAATAACTTTGCTCTTTTGGACCATCCTACGTTTTACCGTGATCTAAATCCCATTGAGAACATTTGGGGATGGATGGCAAGGGAAGTTTACAAAAATGGACGTCAGCTCAAGAATAATTTCAAATTATATATTCAAATATACACTCGCCTAAAGGATTATTAGGAACACCATACTAATACTGTTTGACCCCCTTTCGCCTTCAGAATGTTGGCCCATATTGATAGGATTGCATCTTGCAGTTAATGGAGATTTGTGGGATGCACATCTAGGGCACAAAGCTCCTGTTCCACCACATCCCAAAGATGCTCTATTGGGTTGAGATCTGGTGACGGGGAGGGCCATTTTAGTAAAGTGAACTCATTGTCATGTTCAAGAAACCAATTTGAAATGATTCGAGCTTTGTGACATGGTGCATTATCCTGCTGGAAGTAGCCATCAGATAATGGGTACATGGAGGTCATAAAGGGATGGACATGGTCAGAAACAATGCTCAGGTAGGCCGTGGCATTTAAACAATGCCCAATTGGCCCTTAGGGGCTAAAGTGTGCCAAGAAAACATTCCCCACACCATTACACCACCACCACAAGCCTGCACAGTGGTAACAAGACATGATGGCTCCATGTTCTCATTCTTTTAACACCAAATTCTGACTCTAGCATCTGAATGTTTTAACAGAAATCGAGACTCATCAGACCAGGCAACATTTTTCCAGTCTTCAATTGTCCAATTTTAGTGAGCTCGTGCAAATTTTAGCCTCATTTTCCTATTTATAGTGAAGATGAGTGGTATCCGGTGGGGTCTTCTGCTCTTGTAGCCCATCTGCCTTTGCTGCATACCTCGGTTGTAACGAGTGGCTATTTCAGTCAAAGTTGCTCTTTTATCAGCTTGAATCAGTCGGCCCATTCTCCTCTGACCTCTAGCATAAGCAAGGTATTTTCACCCACAGGACTGCCGCATATTGGATGTTTTTCCCTTTTCACACCATTCTTTGTAAACCCTAGAAATGGTGTGGGAAAATTCCAGTAACTGAGCAGATTGTAACATACACAGACCAGCCCGTCTGGCACCAACAACCATGCCACGCTCATAATTGCTTAAATCACCTTTCTTTCCCATTCTGACATTCAGTTTGCAGTATATGAAAGTCTATATATGTAAGGTTTTTACAAATCATGACCTCTCTTACCAGCCACATCACATTCACATGTCCTATGTTAACAACTTTAACTTGAATGTCTGAAATGTATAGGGATCAACTGTTTTAATACTGGATTAAATGTATTCATGTGCATGGGCACTACATAAGGCCATGTGGTTTTTAGATGTGCATATGGTGTTTTAGGGTGTTTTCACACATGGTCCTTTTCAGGGGTCTGAGCACGGTTTGCATGATTTTTGGCCCATATATGAACACTCCTAACGATCTCAGACCCCTTTAAAGCGAACCGAGCCGAGACCATTGCGGGAGGTGGTCTGGGTACGGTTCGATCTCATCTTATGGTACGGTTCGCTTAAAAACATGCAGTCTGTACACAAACTGCTCTGGGCTTACTTTATTTTTCTGTTCGCAAATTCCAATGTAGTTTGGTCATCAGATGCCTCCGTACAAATCGGCTGTTCATCGCGGCTTATTCTTCTGACAAATCTCTACAAATTATTTGTTCATAACATACACTTGTTTATTGCAATTTCAACCACTTCTGAAATGAGACGCGTCTGGCGGCTGCACGCCTTGCCAGTTTACAATGGTGTTATCAGCTGTCACAGCGCAAGAAATAAACGCAATTTTTAAAATCTTATTCCATTTTTTTGGAATGCCTAGAGGTTTTTTGGAATGCCTCCAGGTTTTGTCTAGCCTAGAAATCTAGACGCACCCTAGCAGCAGCAAATTTAATCTGCCCGCAAGTGTCGTCTAGTAACTCTCAATACCCTTCTGAGCTGTATTCCCCTCACTCTGGATGGGCCAACCACATCGTGTATAGAGTTGGCGGGCAGGTCCATAATGACGACGGCCGAGTTGCGTTTGCATGCTTCTAGTAAACACAGAAACTGGCGAACGGCGGCGGTATTTCGTATCAGCTTTGACTGCGATTCTGGAAGACGTGGAGTTAAGCTTTTCTCTGAAAAAAGAACAAAGAACGGCACTGAAGTCATTCTTAAAAAGGGAAGATGTGTTCGGAGTTTAGCCGACCAGATACGGTGAATGTTTAATCTATCAACAAGCTCCGTTTCACCTTCGTTGCTCTGGTTGGTGTAGCGCTATCCTATCGCGTGCAGAGGGAGTTTGAAAGACAACCGTTTATCCCGCCCCTCGGATTGAGCCCTGCCTATGGTGAGTTTCCAGACCAAACATCTTGATGTGGGTCTGGCTTGTCAGGCTAGGTTTTGTCTAAAGTGAATGTAAAAATCTGCATTATAGCCTAATAAAAGAATAAGTGACATCATACAGTAAAGAATAGGCTATGTATGCAGTTTTATTTTTTTCATGTGATTATTCCATTTCTTACTTGAATGCTGCTTTTGGGCATATCTATACTTTAGCTGGAAAATTTTAAGAATCATTTTTTTCATTTGCATCTTTCTTTTAATATTTTATTGTATTGTTTATTTTTTTGTAGCCTATGCTAATTTTATCATTGCATTCTGCAATAAATTTCAATGAATCAAGGAAAACAATTCAAAATAAATGTTAGTTACAAAGGCGGATGTGTGATATAGCTCGTGTAAGAATAATAATCTATAATAAAATAATAATAATCTTTACAAACAAATATCATGATTACCGAGGAACAAACAATGTAAGCACATGGGTTCAAATGTTGAAGGCCGTAGGGTCAGCCATTAAACACTGAACTGGACTAGATCCAAAAAGTAACAATGTGAACACAAAGGTGTCTGAGACCGCATTCTTACTAAAGTGAAACAAAAAGGATCCTCTTATCTCTTTCAGGTACAGGGACAGTGTGAACGTAAAGAGAACTGGGTCCTTTTCCACTTGGTTCACATCTTGGTCCACTTAAATGAGTCTGAGTTCGGTTCTTTTTAAGAGGACCCAAGTGTGAAAACCCTTATACATAATTAAGGGAAATCAATTCTTAATATAAGGATCTTATCTGATGCTGCTACTAAAATGGCCATTTTGAGCAGTTTGTGATCAGACTCTCCTTATTGATTAATTTCATGTTTCACTTTTTAATGGGATGCCAGCAGGCAGTATTTAAACATCCAACAGTCATTTGACCTAGAATGTTAGCAAAAAGGTCTAAATCCATAATAAAGATGCATCAGGCATTCTGGAGGATCACGCACGGCAAGAAAATTAGCTTTATGGTATTCAACAAAGGTCAAAATAAATGAGGAAATGACCAGTGAAATTCAATCAGCAATTACAGACATTCAAATCTCAAAGGACACAGAAGGAAGTTAGGTATTTGCTTCATAATTTCTACAAAGCTTGTGAGAAACAAACAGACGAACAAATGTTTAGTTTGGATGGGATTTAAAAAGTATGTCTGTGAACATTTATATGTCTGTCTGAGTTTGCAGTGCTTGGTCCCTCTGCATGGTTAAGCAGATAACCTCTTATCGAGCAC
The DNA here is from genome assembly GCF_024679245.1 of Pseudorasbora parva. Classification (NCBI taxonomy): domain Eukaryota; kingdom Metazoa; phylum Chordata; class Actinopteri; order Cypriniformes; family Gobionidae; genus Pseudorasbora; species Pseudorasbora parva. The sequence goes on from NC_090189.1 coordinate 36,255,040, forward strand.
ACTGAAGGATGGCCCATCTGTCTGGCACCTCTGCATGAAGTGCTGGCTAGAAGATTACAGAGAGCCTAAACTGGCCCGCAGGCTCACCCAGGCTTCAATCTCCCCTTAAAGCCAAGTTAAAAAATGTGAAAAAAATCATCCAACTGACTTTAGGACCATGCGAACAAAAGTATGTGAAGAGCAAGAAGGAAAACCAGAGTGATGGATGCCTTGTCTTACAGAGGACGGATATTTGAGACACCCTGGAGGAGATGAGTGGTACTGCGGCAGAAATAGACATTTGTCTGTTGCTATACATAGAACAATGCTCACTGATGTGTCACTGATAAAGCCAGCTCTCATGTGAATGTATATTTGAAAGCTTATTTGATTTGAAATGCAGCAAATGCTGTCTTGTTTTTCAGTGAAAATAACCAAACATCCTTAAAAGAAGCACATTCGAAAAGTGTGAATCAGAAAGAGCTTTATTCACCACAACAGAACAAAATGTGTAGATTGCAGAGGCACAACAGCAGGACAGAATAATGAAATAATTATGGTACAAACGCAAATGTACATGTACAGAAAGGTATGTGGTATATAAACAAAGATTTCCATGATAATTAAAGCACAGATGCTGAGGTGACTTCAGCATCCCTGACTTTAATAGGACAAGTAGTTTAGGAAATAGATAGCCTGGATACCAAACAAACTTAGCCCCGCCCAAAAGATTTTTTAAGTTGGGAAGTTCGGTCAGGAATCGATTTGCAGAGGAGTTATTATGCCCGAACAGAAACTGTTCGGACCAATGACATTGTCAGGGCGATGATTGACAGATTATCATCAGAAATGTAATCAGCCACATCATCAAAGAGGGCTTGGGTTGAATAAGTTTACAACAATGATGGCTATTGTTAAAGAACTGAGATGTGTAGATTCTGCCATCGCGTCTGTCATAGGACACATCGACAGCGCATTCATTTTAAAAGAGGAACAGAGGACACGCGATTAAGGCATTTGTCGATGGGAAAGATAGAGGTCTTCACGAAGGACCTGTACGGGGTTCGGGTCTATATTTTAAGAAAAGTGTAAGTTGGGAAATTAGGTTTAGAAAAATAAACAAACACGCTCTCTCAGCCGTTTAGAAAGCGGACAGATTTAATACAAGCGCACGGTAATAATGTACTCAACAATATATTTAATATTAGCAACAAAATCTCAGGTGAACTATCACAAATGTTTTTTGTGACGCTCTGAATTGCGTAAAAAAGCTCATATTTCAGGTTGCTCCAACGTGTGAGTGCAGTCTCAAGCGCGTCATGTTTCTATGGCAACCCGAGCTTCCACTGTGACTGTAATGACTTTAAAAATAATATGAGTGAACCATCTTGTTTAATCTTAAAGTTTTGGTGGTCAGACTCGGCTCACAAAGATGATAGCAAATAAATAATGCTGACGTCAGCGGCCATGGCACCCAACGAGCAATCATTAGTCCAAAAGGGCAAGTTAGCCTATTATGCGGAATGCAAATCTGCAAAGACGCATAAATCCGTCACCGTGACATAAATTGGACTTTTACAGCTGAAATGATGAGAGAATTAAGCATTCTTGGAACAACAAGAGTATTATACATCACAATCAGGTACAAGGAAGGGAGACAACGGCCATCATATAGGTAGGCTGAGACAAAAAAGTTATATTTTTTCACAGCTTGTTTATTGACTTGGTCCAGTCGGGTCCGAGACTTCCCGCCGGGTTTGATTCTAGCTTTCAAATAATAGTTTACATTTTATTTACACTCATCTTCTAGTTCCAGGCAGCTTGTGTGCAGTTGAGTTGTGTTGACAGCTAATCGTCGCTTAATATACGTCACTTACTCTGTTGCTCTGATTGGTTTTAGGTCTGTCCGATTGAGGTCTTTCCTCTCTCAGTTGAAATACACCCTCATTATCAAAGCCCAATGGAGCAGTATCAGACTCATATTCTGACTAGAATTGAGTATGACCACGTCAGGCTGGGAAATAGATGGATGGATAAACATGTTATTATTTGATATTTCCCAATAAATGGCATATGGAGTTATTTAGTTAGCTAGTTTGCTAGTTAGTTAACCAGGATTAAATACCATTGATATCAAGACTCTTTTGCTCTTTTGAGTGACCTGACCAAGATGGCATAAAAAAAGCACAATAACTTACACCTGGCAAAACAGGTAATTTCTGATAAAGAACCAAAAGATTAAAAAAGTGTACATAAACTGTAGATAAATAAAAAATCAATAAAAAAATACTATGAAGGACAGAACAATAACAGAAAAGGACAACACCTGTGTAAATCCAATATGGAATATTCCTCATGTTAACATCCTTTTAGAGTGAAGGTTTTATACAAATGCTATAAATCCAGCTAACAGCATTTAATTACATATATATATATATATATATATATATATATATATATATATATATATATATATATATATATATATATATATATATATATATATACTAACACATCAATGCAATATGACACATCCAATAAAAAAATCACAAACACTTTTTGATGTTTTCATTTGTTAACATTAGTTATTAGTAAGCCTAATGAACAAACAAACATCAAATTGATTCATCTTCGTTACTGTTCATTTGAACATGTATTAGTACATTAGTAGAATAACAATGAACAGCTTTTTTCTTATTAATTAACGTTAACAAATATTAATTAATAAATACATTGCTAATTATTAGTTAATTTTAATGAATGCATAGGTTCTTATTGTAAAGTGTTACAAAATGTTTTGTAATTAATAATGTGAATAATAATAAGATGCATTATTAAAAAGTTTCTGGTCCAGCTCTGTTGATTAGCCTTCAAATCAAAACAACAAATCTCACATTATCTAACCTGTAGACAACACCACTCTGGGCTGTCAGACAGGAAACTGTCCAGCAGGTGGCGGTGTTCAGGCACGCTGAAGCCCGACAAACAGAGAGAGAGAGAGAGCGCATGACAGGCACAGAAGGAGAAGGAGGCGCTGTGGTTTGTTCGTGCTGAGGGGGGAGATGGGAAAGTAGAGCACCCACATCAGGACGATCATTATATCTCCAGGCGTCTGGCGTGCAGAGAGATGTCCACCATAAATCAGACAGAGAAACAGGGCCAGCATTCACCCAGACCCCCATGAGAGGACACATTTTTCTGCATTTTACACAAATGAGGCAACTATTTTTAAGCATTCTAAATGATTCACAGTGGTTTATTAGTTTATGAGTAAAGAGCATCAGGTAATTAAGCTTACTACTTAAAGTGTTAGTTCACCCCAAAATGAAAATTCTGTCATTAATTACTCACCCTCATGTCTTCCCAGACCCATAAGACCACCGTTCATCTTCGGAACACAAAGTTCGAACACTTCGGACAGGCCTTCATTGGCCAAAATGTAATTTCCTCTCTAGAGACCCATAAAAGGCACTAAGGGCGTCATTGCAAAGCTCATCTCACTACAGTGGTTATACAATTGTTTTATGAAGCGTCGAGAATAGTTTTTCAGCGCAAAAAACCCCCCAAAAACAAAATATCGACATATAGTGATGGCCGATTTAAAAGCACTTCTTCCTGAAGCGTCGGAGCTGAATCATCGATTCATATCATGTGTCAAACCGCCAAACTGCTGAAATCACATGACTTTGGAGATCCGAACCGCTGATGCGATACGCTGATTAATAATGCTCCGAAGCTTCACAAACCAGTGTATTTGAAATCTGCAATTACTATTGTTATTTAGTTGTTTTTTTTGCACACAAAAACTATTCTCGTCGTTTCATCAAATTATTGTAGAGTGAGATCGGATTTGCAACGACGTCTTTAGTGCTTTTTATGGATCTCTAGAGAGGAAATGACATTGGTGCCAATGAAGGCCTGTCTGAGCCATTGCATTTCAACAAAAATATCTTCATTTGTGTTCCGAAGATAAACGGAGGTCTTACCGGTGTCAAACGACATTAGGGTAAGGAAATAATGACAGAATAAATGTTTTGGGGTGAACTAACCCTTAAAAGGCATCCAATAACAAGGTAATTCCTCTGACAAATGTAAATCCAGCCTAACACAGCAGTGGAATGAGTTTGGGGGTGGGACATTTTGTCTGTTCAACCAATGGCAAATGGGTTAATAATTTGAGGAAACGTATTTGAAAACAGTTATTTTTGTGATTGCCTGGTGAGGCTAGTGGTGCAGAAAATACACACTTCATTTTTAAAATACAGAATGAATACAATAGCTTAATTCTTATAATTTAGTTAAGAACTAATGCATCAATTTGATTAGAAAGATAAATTATCTGGGTTGTACATGCAATATACTTCAAAAAAGTAACATTTTACCATGTACTGAATGTATTATTCTCAAAAAATAATAATAAATTAAAAGAACACGCGCAAGGAGTGACTTCAGTTGTTCCTCAGGTGTCAAGCCTTTTTTTCGTATTTAGCCAGACCCCCACACTGCAGTGGCCTCAGTGGGGTATGCCATGTTATGAGCAATCCTGGGAGACTCAGGTGGGCGTATGGAAGCTTGAGCTGGCACGGGGAATGGGCGGGAGGGAGGATGAGGAGAGTTCCAGATGGGTTTAGACATTCCATTAGCCGCATGCCGACAGACAGGCCAGCTGCCACGCCGGGCCGGAGAGACCTGGGACTCTTCCCCCAGGAGTTACCCCAACATCAGGATTCTCGCTGTCCTTAAAAGCGAGAGCAGGTCAGATTTAAAAGGTAAATGAGCTGATAATTACACATTAGCCATAAGGTATTAGGTTGAGGGAGGGAGTACCAAAGCTAAATTAGAACAGAATATTAACTTTTAGTCATTCCTTGTCTGAAGACTATGGCTATTTAATTATTCCAATCTTTTGACTGGCAATACATATATAACACAAAGATTGTATTAATGCAGAGCAACATTTAATGATTAATTACTGGAAATATCCAAAGGATTTAGAAACATAGAACGCATTGTACAAGTTTTGTAAGTCTTTTGGTGTTTTGTGTGATACGTGGAAATGTGTGAATACTCTCATTATTATAACTCATTTTGATAAAGTATTACTTTTTTGTTTGTTTTTTTAACAATCAAACATTTTTAGATCACAAGAATGCCTAGTTCATAATTAACAGCCACAAAGAACCACAGTCAGGCCCTGCCCTTAAACCAAAATGTATTGTGTACCTAGGCACCTTTATGGAAATTGTGGTGACTGACAGGAAATAATTACACTTGTGTAATTACTGATCTGCATGGTTAAATAATTGCTGACACTGAGGGAGGCTGTGATTTTGCATTTGCAACCCCAGCGGTAGGCAAGACCCCAGGAACTTTTTATGGTAAAATATGAGATTGCACTATTTTATAAGCCTTGTTTCCACATACGTACCAAAGCGTTCTGCATAGTACTGCAATCAATATCACACACCACTGCTATTACATCATGATGTGTAAACAGAATTCGGAAACTGTAATGCTAAACAGCAGAACATAGCTTTACCACCAATGATGTTTTCTCCCGCACATGGAGGGAGCATTTGTGTGGGAGCAGTATAGACACAGGAGGTGGCCATGCCAGTACAGACAGGTTTGCTGCTTTAAAATGGGCTGCGCTAACAACGGGATTTCCTGCCCCCCGCAGCTCAGCTTCTCCTGTCAATCAAAGGGCCGCCATTTTAAAAGTTCATCCAGCCTGTCTGCTTTACATCCATGCTTTAGCACCAGTCAGACATGACATATTTTTCATCATTGCCTGTTTTTCCATTTCCCTTTCGTTTTCTCGTTTCCTTTTAAATAGGCCTTTGTTCTCTGGTCCTTCGTCTATTTTTATCCCTCCGTTTCCACGGGAAGAGTCATGCTGATGACGACGCTTGGGAGATTTGCTCCTGGTCACCATGGCAACACTATCAAAAGCTCGAGTCAAACAGGCTCATGCTTGCTGTCTCTCTAGAACATGCTTTGTTTTTTTTTGTTTTTTTTTTCTTTATTCTGCTTCAGCTCCATTATAATTTACTTACATTTTACACAATGTCATGATGTTACGCTGGTTTCAGATGTTTTTTTTTTTTTTCTTTGTGCAAACCGTATAAGCACGGGTAAATTCCCAAGACCCCATACAACCCATCCCCCCAAACATGCAAATCAAGTCATGTTGTTTTCACTCATTTCTCATTTCTCATCCACCTAATTTCTACATGGAATTGAGCTGTCTTTACCCCCCTAAACCAACTGGCGTGCTGTTGTAGAGTGAATTAGATCCACCATATAAGACTTGTTTTGACTAGTCCATTTGACGTATTGTAGCAAACACTGATAGCAACCTTTTGAAAGACACAGTAATACAGTGTGGACAATGGTCGAGTTAACACTTGCCATTACCTTGCTACCTGTCTTTGGATGTTGTCCACTGCATGTGTAGTAAATGTGTAATAAAAAATGTATAAAAAGTGTAACACATTTGTGATTGGTTGTTATCTGGTTCTAAGGCAGCCGGGATCTTAGTGTAACCTAGCCATTGTATCTATATTAATTGGTTAACATCACACAAAAGACCCCATCTGCTATCATTATACCAGACAATAAATCTTAAACGCTTAGGGCGACACTTTGCAGAAGAATTCAAATCTAGCATTTCACATGGAGAAAAATACAACACTCACTTTATGATCATTGCAGCTGTCAATCAATTCAGTTCAAACAAGATCTCAATGATTGAGTTCTGCAGTCTCACAAAACTTTCATTAGCAATCATTGAAGATTTCTAAACTGCCCTATGAATATCATTTTTTTTTCTTTTAATTTGTGTTGTGTCTACACTTTATTAGTTATAATATTATATAACTCAGCACATGGTGAATAACACTTAAAAGTTTTGAGTGAAATTGAACCCTATTTGGATGGAAAATGGATATCAACATATACAGGGCTTAGTCTGTGATTGTATTGCCGTCCAAATAGAATGTAAAAAAAAAATGAGTTATTCTTTCATGTAAACATTTGCAGCCAAATTACCTACTGTTTTTTGACCAACACCAAGGTTGTGTGGTAATTTAATTGCCATCGAAATCCACGTCTTTGAGTTTACAAGAAGGGATCAATCCAAAAGTGATTTTATAAATCCATTTTGACATTGCCAAGCACCACACCGTAACTGTTGCACTCTGCAGTAATGTGCATGCATTTTGAAGATGGACACTTTTATTTTTGAAATACTGAAAACTGTTTACAAGAGTAATATTATGTTATCGCTCCACAACAGTGATTGGGAGCTGTTAAAAAAAACAAAAACAAAACAAAAAACCCAAGACCACAATGTCATCACCTTTGTTTATGTATTGCTTTTACAATGCAGAATGTTTTATAGCAAAAATACTTAAAATACTTCTCTACGGGTCACAGTGTTAACAGGAAAATAATGGAACAGAATTTGATTCGGCTCTACAGCCGCTCTGGTGAAACCAGTGATGTCATCCAGCTCAGTTCAATTATCATATAGTGTCAATACGGATCATCAACTAAGCAAGCCAAAGGCAAAAGAGGCAATGGTGGCAAGGAACCCAAACTCCATCAGGTGAAATAATGGAGAAAAAAACATTGGTAGAAACCATTCTCATTGAGGGTGCCAGTTCTCCTCTGGCCAACAAACAAACAGATTATGATTCAGGCAAATATTACAAATCAGAAGTCAGATTAGTTCAGAACATTCAGACTATTTGTTGAGTTCCATCTGGTTGAAGTTTAGAGTCATCATGCCAGAGATTTGCTAAAGGGTTAGTTCACCCAAAAATGAAATTTATGTCATTAATGACTTACCCTAATGTCGTTCCATACCCATAAGACCTCTGTTCATCTTCGGATCACATCACAGTTTAATATATTTTATATTTAGTACAAGAGTGTATGAAAGTGTATGCACACTATACTGTCCATGTCCAGAAAGGGAATAAAAACATCATCAAAGTAGTCCATATGTGACAACAATTAGTTAATTAGAATCTCTTGAAGCATTGAAAATGCATTTTGGTCAAAAAAAAAAAAGAAGGAAAAAAAAGACTGTATTCAGCATTGTCTTCTCTTCTGGGTTTGTTTTCAATCCTCATATAAAGATTAGAATGGTTATGAATCAGCGTATTGATTCATGCTTCGGAATCATGAATCAATACGCTCCAAAAAGGAAGTTGATTTTGATATTCTAGGTATTAGCAACTGGACAGAATTTTTTAAACCGTGAAAGACATGAAGGAGTATAATGCGTTAAGAGCTCGCTAAAGTACTGGGAAACTAAACTATTTAGTGCTTTGTAAGTATTAAGCAAGATACAAAAATGTATATGATGTTTTATAAGGAGCCAATGCAGTGATGACAGAACTGGCCTAATATGATCGTACTTCCTGGTTCTAATAAGAACTCGTCAATTACGTCACAGCGGCACTACGAATGCTGTCCCAAAGTGAAAGCTGCACCTCTGAAGGCCACATTTGAAGTGAGAATGCATCACAGCGGTGCGACAAAGGCTGCCGCAATTGACGAGCGACTTCAAAATGCGCCCTTCGGTTCTCAAGCAAATAAAGGATACAGCAGATGGAACCTCCCACAACTTCCCAGCCTACCCTATCCCAGAATTCATAGCACACTGGTGACTACAGGATTTGACTGGTCCGCATTCCCGCGGCACTCGATCAGATTTCCCATAAAGACGGCGATCGATAACTCAAGTGTAGCCTTTTGAACACAACAAAGCGCTTGAAGTAAACAAAACGTTTATTGCATTCGCACAGTTCCCAGTTCCCTGCCCTGAGCAACCAAGATAACATTTTGTTAAAATTTCCCAATTTTAACTTGCATAAATGCTATTTATTTTGGAACCATTTTCTCAATAAGAGGAATCAGTCCATTATCTCTCTTTTCGCTGTTTCTATCTTTTTTCTTTTTTTCCTGCACTTTCTTTAAATAGCCTCAAATTAAATCTGTGCGGGGCTGTATTTTCGTCCCGCTCCTGCTATTCCGCACCGCACTATCCCGCTCACGCTTAAAATTCACTCCGTGCTCACCCTATAAATGATTTTATTCCTGACGTACCTGACTGATCCAGTTACATTTAGATTTAGTTTCCAAAATATCTCTTTTAAAATTTCCTTTACAGACAGTGGGGATAGGATATGATGTCCGTGCAATCATTTATTTTTCTTATAGGCTTGGCTACTCAACAACGTAGCTAAAAAATTTGACAGACAAAAATAGGCTAAATCAAATGTTAGGGTTAGGGTTAGGTTAGGGTTAGGGTTTATCTAACCCTAACCTCTAACTAACCCTAACCCTAACCCTAATATCTGTCACTCAAAATTATAAGACAAAATGCAAATAAACGAAAACTGCTGACTTACCTGTAGGCTATTGCAAAATAATTTTGTTTATATTAATGAATGAATGATTGATTGAATGAATGTATGAATGAATGAATGAATGAATGAATGAATGAATGAATGAATGAATGAATGAATGAATGTCGCTCACTGACGACGGTCCATTAGGCCTACTGAAAGTCTCCTCAAAGGCTGAATGTAAATTCGTGGCGGCACAGAACAATTTATCTAGGCTAGTCTATAGGCTATTATTATTATTAACCTATTATTATTTTGTATGCAAGTTATTTGTAAATTAAAGAAATTGCTGTCTATTGTTCATTTTTGTTAACTTGAGAGGCATCCAGCTGAGGGACTGCAAACTGGCAGTGTCCGCCTCAGGCCGGACCTCAGAGACGGGCTATCCTGGAGAACAACGCTCAGCGTAGTGCTTTCCGACCATTGCTAGCGAGGGGAGTCAGCTGCTCGATCCTAGGATCTACCGAGCACATACATTACAGGGGTGCTCAGGAGGCCTGAGAAGGCCTACAGGCTGATCTCAGGGAGGCCCCCTGCGGGGCCTACAACCAACTGATCAGGCCCAGGTGGCCGTAAGCTCACAGACGACCCTCATAAGAGGGGAGCTCTTAAGCCTGCCTGGTAGGTACCATGCTGTAGGCAACCTATGCAGGCCCCTGTCCTGTGGGGACCACATAGCAGCAGTGTCATCTTGTCATGCGACCGCCATCAGGTGCTGCCGGCTAGGACCGAAGCCTGATGGCAGGAACCACTAGCTGTCAGCTTGAGCCAGTTATGTGTCTCCGTCCAAGGAACTCGTCCCCCCCCAGGGAGGCCCCACAGGGCCTACTACCTGCCAGGCTACTCGTAGCTGGCACTGAGGCCGGGGAACGGCCTCAGGGAGGCCTGGTGAGGCCTGCTACCTGATAGGAGACCATGCTAGCCGCCCTGGTTAGCAACCATGCTCACTGTCATAGGAACTGGGAACCGGGGCTCACCCTCCGGGAGGCCTAGAGAGGCCTACTTCCTGTCACCCAGTGGCCGAGGCCCTGGACCACCCTCTCAGGGGAAGCCAGATGAGGCCTGCTGCAACCCAGCAGGCCCTCCGGGAGGCCTGGTGGGGCCTGCTACCTGCCATCTGGTGACTGGAGCCCAGGGACACCCCCTCAGGGGAGGCAAGAGGAGGCCTGAAGAGGCCTACTACCTGTCATCCAGCGTTGATTCCCTGGAGTACCCCCTCAGGGGAAGCCAGATGTGGCCTGCTGCGTCCCAGCAGGCCCTCAGGGAGGCCCCGCGAGGCCTACTACCTGTCATCCAGTGACTGAAGCCCAGGAACACTCCCTTGGGGGAAGCCAGATGAGGCCTACTGCTACCACAGCAGGCCCTCAGGGAGGCCTGGTGAGGCCTACTACCTGCCGTCCAACACCTGAAGCAAGGGAATACCCCCCCTCAAGGGAAGCCTGGTGGCCTAGGGAGGACTACTAACTGGGCTTGTAGCCATGCCAGCGACGAATGCTCGCTGGCAGGTTGGATGAATAATGGCCACTCCAAGTTGGGCTGCTTTTCGACGAGGTACTGCTGAAGCCGACATCATCGGGGATATTCCTCCCAGGCGCACATTGGCCCGATGTCGCGACTCACCCGCAAGGAGGCCTGCTGAGACCTCCTGTTCAGAGTCCACTGCCAGGACTGCCCAAGCTGGCTGCTCACAGCCAGCTGGCAAAACATTCCCCTCCCGTGGCTGGCTTCATCCCAGAGGCTCACGGGGTCCTCCATGCGATGACGCAGTCCCATCCGGAAGTGCCTACAGACATAGACCTAAATACATTGCCAATAGCAGTGTACTCAGCAGAAAGTACCTAGACCCTCAACGCGAGGGGAGTACAACTTACATCACCTGTGTCAGGGCGGCCGCTCTTCCTTCAAGCAGCGGCCTGCCGTTCACGCTAGGGCATCAGCCATGGCAATGCTTCGGCTTCCAGGGGAGCATCCGACCGAACCATCACGAAGCACGCAGGTTGCGAGTGCAGCTCAACCCGAGCCCTAAAAGGTGAAGCAGAAGACACAGAGCAGAGGGCAAAAAATATTCACAAATATGCTACCCACTGGCCCAACATCCTCCAGGATGGGGCCAGGGGCCGCCAGAAGGTGGCGGCCACAACAAGCTCTGGATCAAAGCGGGGTTTTCGCAAAACTAGCCCACCCGCGTACAAGCGTGGGAAGCCAAACCCCGCCCCACGACCACTGGCTAAGTCGCTGTTCATTCTGCTTCACACCAACCTGCATTACTAAAAACCCCAAAACGCAGAGAAGGGGGCGGGCCTTGGCCGGACAACTCTAATGTAAGAAGAAGCTGACTAGGGATGCGAAAGAAAAAGCCTTGCAATATTTCAAACAGAGGGCCTCGGGCGATAATTACTTTCCTTCTTTGGAAAGAAATGCCCCCCATCCAGAAAAAGCCTAGGCCAACAGATGCCGCGGCCCGGAGAGGGCCAGCCTGCATAAGAGTATTATCCGCGGCTCGCGGGAGCGGAAAAACCTCAATAATACTCCGTCCAAGCCATGCGAGGCTAGACATAAATCTGTAGTTTGTGCGTCAGCCTGAACTCCCCCTCCTGTCTATGAAATTCCACGAGGGGCAACACTAACCGCTTTACTCTGGGGTGGCTAAGAGCTTCCTGTTTGATTAGGAGAGCACACTCATCTGAAACAACAGCACATTCCCGCAAGAATGAGTGGTTGCCTCAATTACTGTTTTTTTCATATTTTTTTTTCACACAGAGAGGAGGCAAAAACACAGCACAGCTGTAAATACAACGGTGGCTATTCTCTCCTAGCAAAGCTAGCTCTAAACATACCACATAATGGCATCTTTAGCCAGCAGCCATATCACCCTGTAGCCCAAGACTGGTTTCCCACTGAAGCTAAGCAGGGCTGAGCCTGGTCAGTACCTGGATGGGAGACCAACTGGGAAAACCAGGTAGCTGCTGGTAGAGGTGTTAGTGAGACGTTAAACCGAGGTGCTGACTCTCTATGGTCATTAAAAATCCCAGGATTTCTTTCGGAAAAAGAGTAGGGGTGTAACCCCGGCATCCTGGCCAAATTTGCCTATTGGCCCCTGTCCATCATGGCCTCCTAATAATCCCCATATCCTGATTGGCTTCATCACTCGGTCTCCTCTCCACCAATCAGCTGGTGTGTGGTGAGCGTTCTGGCGCAATATGGCTGCCGTCGCATCATCCAGGTGGATGCTGCACATTGGTGTTGGTTGAGGAGATTCCCCCTTCAATGTAAAGCGCTTTGAGTGCCTTGAAAAGCGCTATATAAATCGAACGCATTATTATCTTAGAAATCGTTCTAGCCACCGGCCAGGGGAACTACAGGGCCCTATGGTGTCCTCCACGATACCGTGATCCCCAAACCCTCGGCGGGGAGCATGAAGTCTCACACAACATCAAGAATAAATGTTTCCCTCACAAGGGGGACTTACCAGCTTGCTTCCTGCACGCGACGATATCCATGCATAAGTTTTACTCACAGTATGCATGCTTAGGAGCGCAACCACCTGAGGGTGCGCTTCTAACAGCACAGCCAGGCGGGATCTAGAGTATCATCATCACGGCCCCACTCAGGGCCGGATGTAAGAAGCGGCTGGGGAGACAATGAAGAAGAGCAGAAAATTAGATGTAATTCTTAACTCACCCACCTAAGGGAGGGATATTTCATCCACGCCAACAGCGTTGTGATACTTTTCTCTTCTCTGCGAGTCCGTCTCTTTGCGCCCCGCCCTTAACCGTGGGGAGCATGAGAGGCGATGTTAGCCCTTAGGCCCCTTCACTGGTCCATAGACCATGACACCTCCTGCCTGCCTGCGCTTCTGCGACACTGGCCCTCTGGCCCTTGCTATCGCTGATATGGCGCATGGCTGCGCAGCGCGTCAGGGTATTTTCCCTGATTGAGATCCCTCAGCAGGTCTTCCCAGTACACTTGCAACACCGACATGGCGTAAAAGTAGCACCAGGCCGACCCGGTGCTGTGTATGCCCCGCCATCTAAACTTCTTGAAACATAGTTGAAAGAAGCTCAGATGGCAGGGTTGGAGCTCTTAGTGTCCCCGCCTACCCGGATCTTTCTAGATTATTCTTAATGACAATCTGGGGCGAGAACACATACCCATATCCACCCATCCTCCAAACATCAGCGCCCGCTGATGTCCGTGAATACACTGATTATGGGTTCTTCCCTACCCTCCTGCAGGAGATCAGGAAGGAATGGAAAAGCTCAACTGAGCTCATGGTTTTATGGCCGGGGAGAAATCGATCGTTCCGTTTAAATGAGCGATCTCTCCTTTAATGCGCGCTCATAACAGCCATTGGCTCAGCATACACGGTCAGGATGGCAGATAAATTTATTTCCCTTCTCAACAGCCATCCCTAAGAGCATTTGTGATTAATCTCGTCAGTCGCTAGATCGCCGGAGGGAAACATCCTCTCGCGGCGATCGGCGACCCCATCCGAGGGAATGTGACGCGCATCCGTGCTCAGCCTCGGCATAAGCAGGGACCACATCACTACTCTCAGATGCAAAAACGCTATTCCCTCAGGAAGAGCGCTAGACAAGAACGGAGTGACCTCGGATTGAAAACGTTGCTCACATTACACACAATCGAACAAATGACTCCACAAGAGCTTGATTGTGCATGCTCTTAATCCTAGGCAGAAAATAAATTAATTTGGATTATCTTTGACTTGAAGCATTCAGACAAAAACAGTCCCTGAAGACGAAGAAGCTGATGTCATGTTTGCAAGGCGCCCTTATATACTTCCTGGTCGCACCTTAATGATATCATAGGCTGTCGCCGGTCAATAGGATTGCTGTGATTTGATAGTAGCTCAGAAAGAGAGTTCCCTTTTGAAAGGAAAATAAACTAGGGCAATAAAACAGTTCTTACTGCCCGTGTCACGCTTTTTGAATCAGAGTACGAAGCAGTCACGTGGGCGTGTGTGAAACGAAGCTTCGGACATCTCAGGTCACGTGATTTTGATAGAACGAATCAAGCATCGCTACAAAGCTTCACTGGAAATCATTTCATTTTTTTTGACACAAGCTTCGAAGCTTTGGTATCACTGTTATCAACACTACTGCAAAGCCTTGTTTAAGCCTAGTTCATACTGCACAATTTTTAAACTCGTCTTTTCACTGCTCTTTTCACACTGCATGACTATCTGGGTTATCATTTAGTCACTGCTGTATTCACACTGTACGATGGATTGGCGACAGAGGAGTTCACACTGCATGACTGTACAAGAGGAAGAATCGTTGACAACTCTCTCTCTCTGGTGCACAAACTACGTTTCCCAACATCCCCAACCAAACATACGTGCAACGTGACAAGTAAACAATGTTCAATGTTCAATTTATTTATAAAGCACATGCTAATACAACAAAAGTTGACCACAGTGCTGTACAATAATTATACAATCACATTCAAATTCAATTTCATTACACCTCTATAAAAATAAAAATAAAATAAAATAAAATAGAAAAGCCCATAAAACAAAGCATATACCACTAGCACACACTCATGTATGATCGAACGCCAAAGCAAAAAATATGATTTTACCTGTTGTTTAAACTCTTTAAGGCTGGAGCACTGCTGGATATAATGAGGTAACCCATTCCACAGCCTAGAAACAATGGTGGCAAAAGAGCGGTCTCCCCTCATTTTCTGGTACGTCCGCGGGACCACTAAGAGATTTAATGACTCAGAGTGTAACAATTAGGGATGTCCCGATCAGGTTTTTTTGCCCTCGAGTCCGAGTCATTTGATTTTGAGTATCTGCCAATACCGAGTCCCGATCCGATACTTCAATAATATATAAAAAAAGAATAAAGAAGAGCGAAAAAACGAACCAGGATGTTCCTTATTTTTTATTTTATTCACGTTATTTTAACATTCAACAACTCTAACAAACAGAGCACTTCTGTGAGGTAGATTGAACAATCAAGTAATAAATAACATCAATTCTTCACTTTTGGATTTTAGCGCAACAGTTAATATAAAAAAGTCCGGGACCAGGGCAGGAAGTACAATGGCAATATCAAAAGCACATCCATACTCTCACAGATGCAGAACAATTAATTATGTTGGTGTGAAATAAACAGTTATGGAAATTAAATTAAATTAAATAATCTGCTCCTAAAAATCCAGAAAAAAGTCTGTTAGTGCCTCAGTGACAACTCCACTCAGAGAAGACGTCGATCTCAGCTGTCAATCATGACATCACACAGCCGTTTATATAGCATCAAATAACTAACTAAAATTAAACTTATTTAAAAAACGAACACTTGAAATGAATCATCGTAACTGCCTACAATGTCATAAACTAACGTTGGGGAAAAAATATTTGAAGTGTAATTTGATTGAAGTGTAATTAACAATGCGTTTCAGGTTTTTATAGGTCTAACATTATTTTTTAGGTAGATAAATTGAATAAAGTAGGCTAATCAAATGTAAAATAGCTTTTTAAATTAAAGACTAATCATTACAAAAGCTAACAAGAGTAGTGAGTGATTCCTTATCTTTTGTTTGACATTAAACAGACAGAAGTAAAGGCTACTGCCCCTTTAAGACCTAATGGAAGGCTCTGCGTCATCTTTCTCGACTGTAAAAAGTCCTCTTAAGGCATATTCAGACTATTTCTGCTTGGATACTCATCAAGATGGACATGTTGACATACTTCTTGTGTGAGTTGGTCCGTTTAAGCGCAAGACTTGAAAGAGAACTCAATATTTGCGCGCTGTGAGACGAGTGCGCGCTTTCGGATGATGCACAGAGACAGATCAGCGTGCGCGTTCTCATTCGCGTCTTCTGGCGAATATACCCGGGTGATGACTGTGAAAATCTCTACTTATATTCGAGCATAAGGCAGCACTCGCATGAATTGAACAAAGTTTACACAGATAGACCGTTTTGCCCACGTTTTTCGTTTATAAGCGCTGTTGTAATGTATCACTGAGGAGCCAGCATGTGTATCCATCTACAGAAACATACATAAAGCATTATTTTCAAGTTACAACCAATATTATTGATGCGCGTCATCAGATGTGAGATGAACCGCGGTGCAAGTGCGCACCTTTTACCTCACCTCACCCCAGAATATACATATATATCCCAGTCCTCGATTCCGATCGAGTCTGAAATCACGTGATCGGGACCGATTTCTGATCACGTGATCGGATCAGGACATCCCTAGTAACAAGTTTAAGTAAGTTTCTTTACCTGGATCGGATCGACTATATATGTTGGAGCAGTTTCATGTAAAACTTTTTAAAAAAATAATAAAATCTTAAAATTAATCCGATTGGAGACTGGCAGCGAATGTAATTCTCTTAGTACAGGAGTGATGTGCTCATTTTTCTGAGTACCTGTCAGAAGTCTTGTGGCTGTTTTGAACCAACTGTAATCTGTCTCAAATTTTTTGTTGAACACCATAATATAGTGCATTACCATAGTCTAATCTCGAGAAAATAAAAGCATAGATTATCTTTTCCAGGTCCTTGTGTTAGTCAAAAAAAAAAGAAAAAGATACTAGTTTTAACGACTTTGTCTGTCTTTATCTGTTTTTCAAATTTGAATGCACTATCACAAAATATACCAATTTATTTTACCTGATAAATCCAAAAAGTTGAAAGTGCACCCAAGTCAATTTTGGATGTATCAAAGGACTCGGAAGGGCCAAATAAAACAATTCTGTTTTTGTTTAATTTAAACATAAAAAAATTAGTGGACATCCACAGCTCAATCTCATCCAAATCTACTAGTCTTTCTACAGCCAAAGAGACAGTAGGCTTTAACGGAAGGTACAGCTGGGTGTTGTCTGCATAACAATGAAGAGAAATACCGTATTTCCTCATGATTTGAGCTAACGGAAGCATATACAGGTCCTTCTAAAAAATTAGCATATTGTGATAAAGTGCATTATTTTCGATAATGTAATGATAAAAATTAAACGTTCATATATTCTTTGATTCATTGCACTCCAACTTAAATTTTTCAGGTCTTTTATTGTTTTAATACTGATGATTTTGGCATACAGCTCATGAAAACCCCAAATCTTAAAAAAATTTGCATATCATGAAAAGGTTCTCTAAACGAGCTATTAACCTAATCATCTGAATCAACTAATTAACTCTAAACACCTCCAAAAGATTCATGAGGCTTTTAAAAACTCCCAGCCTGGTTCATAACTCAAAACCACGATCATGGGTAAGAATGCCGACCCGACCCTGTCCAGAAGGCCATCATTGACACCCTCAAGCGAGAGGGTAAGACACAGAAAGAAATTTCTGAACAAATAGGCTGTTCCCAGAGTGCTGTATCAAGGCACCTCAGTGGGAAGTCTGTGGGAAGGAAAAAGTGTGGCAAAAAGGCTGCACAACGAGAAGAGGTGACTGGACCCTGAGAAAGATTGTGGAGAAGGACCGATTCCAGACCTTGGGGGACCTGCGGAAGCAGTGGACTGAGTCTGGAGTAGAAACATCCAGAGCCACCGTGCACAGGCGTGTGCAGGAAATGGGCTACAGGTGCCGCATTCCCCAGGTCAAGCCACTTTGGGCTACAGAGAAGCAGCACTGGACTGTTGCTCAGTGGTCCAAAGTACTTTTTTCGGATGAAAGCAAATGTTGCATGTCATTCGGAAATCAAGGTGCCAGAGTCTGGAGGAAGACTGGGGAGAAGGAAATGCCAAAATGCCTGAAGTCCAGTGTCAAGTACCCACAGTCAGTGATGGTCTGGAGTGCATATATGAACACTGTTGTATATTCTTTCTAATGTCAGAAATACACCCAACAAAAAAGTCTAAAAGACCTTCACATAGCTCCATGGATGTATCTCCAGGCATCTCCAATGTCAGATTCAGAAATGAGTCAATTGTCGTGAAAAGGACTATTCGAAATCACACATGCGTACAACAGGAGCTCTCGCGAGACTTGGAATTGTTATTAAAAATAATTAACTCCACAATATCACGTGTGCTGATTTGTGGAGAAAATGAAAAAGTATATTGTGGAGAAAATTGTTGGAGAGACACAGGGTGCCAGGATTGTGTTCTGCAAAGAGAGTTTGAGGGTTTTTTTGCCTTTTCTCTGACTATGATTGTGGATTACCCTTAAAATAAACCTGCATTTGGATACAAACCCTACAAGCCTCAGAGCAGTTTGTAACAGAAGACTTTGCCAGCATGGATTCAGCAGTATATCTTGTCTATCTATGCCAGGGAACTCACTCACTCGAAAACCACATCATAGACTTTTTGAACATGGCAAAATTCACCAACCTCCAAACAGTTACAAACCAAACTCATCCGTGATGGTCCTCGAGGGTCCCTGAGTGAGTTCCTTGAGTTGCCCTTCAGGTAAGCAGCTCTGCTTTCACAGTGGGTGTAATGGAGGAGGATCTTGACATTTCGACTGCGTCCGCCAAGTCTTTGTCTTCGGACAAAATGGTCGGCAAGCCTGTGTCCTGTGACAAGATGGCCGCTGAGTGCGAGTTAGGGATGGCTGATGTGAAACTAGCGTTTCGACGCTGTGTCGAGATCCCGAAGTGCAGATGTTTCGAAACACTGCTCCGAACTGTGATTCGAAACACCCATGTCACATGACTACGGCTAAACTAAGTCCTGAAGTGTTTCATCAGGTGGCGCCTGTCGAAACTGCTTTGTTTAAAAGGGGCAGGAACAAACCACACAGTCACACATCTGAATGAACCTCATTCTTCACAGTTCAAAAGTGACATTATTCCATCTTCACCTCGTGGGTTTTTGTGAGGGGAGAGATTTTGTGATAAGGAAAATTTATAATGCGCTTTGTTCAAGTTCAAGTTCAAGTCTGCTTTATTGTCAATTTCCACATGTACAGTACAGAGAATCGAAATTTCGTTACTCTCAGACCCCGGTGGATACAGATAACATTCACATTAAAGCTTACTGTGGCAAGGGGGGCGTGGTTCAGCGAGGTCTGCAGCGGGAGAGAGAGCCGCGGGACGAGCGGTAAGTGAGTGGGTTGGAAGCAGATTAATAACACCTGTCTCTTGTTCCAGTAATGGGCGCGGAGAGGGTATAAAACACCGGTGGAACCGCAGACGAGGGAGAGAGAGAGTCGGACTGTTGATGCGAGACACGGGACCCTGAGTTTGACCCGGAAGCCGGAAGTGCTGTGAACCGGAAGCTATTGTTGTATATGAGTTTGACTGAAGGCACACGCCTGAGTGTGTTATTGACTTTGAGAAACGAGAATAAAAAGAGAAGCATCAACAGTCCAGCCGACCCCCGTGTCCTCTTCCTTATCCTATCGAACTTGTTACACTTACAAAATAACTAGATCAAGTATAAAATATAAAAAGTAGGTACAACTATACAATAAGGGAATGTAAAAAAAAAGACATATAATAAAATTTAAAATTGAGAATCGGGAGGGAGTTCAGCTTCCTGACAGCCTGGTGGATAAAGCTGTCCTTCAGTCTCCTGGTCCTAGCCTGGAGACTCCGCAGTCTCCTCCCTGAAGGTAGCAGGCTGAAAAAGCTTGGTTAGTTATATTTACCTATTTGACTGATAGGTATAGACAGTGACAGATAGTTAGGGTAGATATAGGCTAGTGACACATTCATATAGGCTATGTTAGAATTATAGATATGGAATATAGAATATATAGAATTACATAGATATAGAAGATATTCATAGGTGATGTATAGATAGATATGGAGGCTCCACATAAGAGATGTCGTACATCTGGTGTGGGAGCATTTCAATTTAGAAACACCACATATAATGAGATGTGTGTATTGTATTGGCCCAGAATGCATAAACCATTGACTTAATTTTCAGTCATTTTCCCTCATTTGTATGTATTTGCTAAAAAATATGTGCATGCCAGCAACAAGTGTCCCTTATGAGAGGATTTATTCAAAGGCTGGAGAAATGATATGTAAAAAAAAAAAGTCGACTAAGTCCTTCAACAGTAGAGCAATTCATATTTTGAATAAATGTTATGTAACAAATGACACATTGTGGCTTTATTTCTTTTAATAATCATAATTTTTCATAAAAAAATAAAATAAAATAAAAAGTTATTTACAATGAGGAGGCTACAGTTTACAAAACAAAGTAGCTGTCAGACAGATGTTAAAAACGTTTTTATTATTATTAATTTATTTTATTTTTTTACATACAGTAGATTACTGTCAAGGTTATTTCAGATCAATACACGCAAGTGACCACTAGATGGCGTCATGGAGACAGGTGTTGTTTCGAAGCTTCGGCACATTTGCTTCAACTGTTTCAGTGCGTCACGACGCCTTTGTCTGCCCATCGCCAGAGCAAGTCCTTCTAGAGCCTATTACCAGAGGTAAGAAGACACGGGTGTAAACAATGAAAGATGATAAGTCCGGGCAAAGGATTATGGGTAATGTAGTCTTTAATAGAGAGACAGTCCGGAGTGGAGTGCCCTCTGGTGGTAATCAGGGGCACTCTCACTGGTGCATCGTGACAGTTAGCATCAGGTGCCATATATCATTTCAAACAGGAGAACGTCTCAGGTTATAATAGTTCCCTGAGAAGGGAACGAAACACTGTGTCCACTAGGGACAGCTTTGGGAATGCCCACAGCATTATAGCATCTGATGTACGTATGTCAACTCAGCCAATGGCGCGAGTGAGCATCACGGGCAGGTGACGTCACGTCCAGGAAAGGATAAATATACATCTGGTCTGATCGCACTTCAGCTAAACTGCCGAAGCAAGGGATCACAGGGATGCAGGGAGTATGGCAAAGGGACGCAGTGTTTCATTCCCTTCTCAGGGAACTATGGTTATAGTTATAACCTGAGACGTTCTCTTTTGAGGGAACTTTACACTGCGTCCACTAGGGACAGCTTTGGGAACGAAATACCAAAACGCCATAATACCAAATGCCTGTCGTGTGAAACTGGGACCTTTAAGACAGGAGCACTAAAGAACCTGGAGCACACTCCAGGTCAAAATCATAATATTTCACAAATGTGAGAGGCGAGGACCAACCGGCCGCGTCGCAGACTTCTTTGAGGGAAACCCCTGATACCAAGGCCTTAGAGGCCGCCATACTCCTGGTAGAGTGGGCTCTGACAGCTAATGGACACTACTGATCAGAAGACTCATAAGCCAGCGAGATAGCCTCGACTATACACTTGCTCATTGTATATTTGGACGCAGGGAGACCCCTGTTCTGAGGTCCAAAACAAACAAACAATTGATCTGCTTTCCTCCACCGGGCAGCTCTGTGGATATAAGCATCCAGTGCTCGAACTGGACATACAAGGTTCAATCTTTCCTGGTCTGGGTTACCAAATGGAGGAGGACAGAGAGCTTGGAGCACTATAGGCCATGGAACATTGGTTAACACCTTCAGAACATACCCTAATCTAGGGTAAAGGAAAGCTTTAACCATCCCTGGTTCAAACTCCAAGCACGAATGGGGATATTGATAAGGCCTGAAGGTCTCCTACTCTCTTAATAGAAGAGACGGCAAGAAGGAAGATGGTTTTCACAGTCAGAAACTTTTCTGATATGATGTCAAGTGGCTCGAACGGAGCCGCAGATAAACCTTCCAACACAAAAGCCAAATCCCAAGTAGGAACTCTAGTGCGCACCGCAGGCCTCGGCCTCTTAGTGCCACAAAGGAAACGAGTTACCAACGGGTTCCTCCCCACAGTAATACCATCCACATGGGCATGGTAAGCAGAAACAGATGAAACATACACCTTTATTGTAGCAGGGTTCAACCCAGAAGAGAATCACTCATGTAGAAAATCTAGCACTGAACCAACGGGAAGTTGACTGGATCTAACTGTCGTTCTTGACACCAAGAAGTGAACAACCTCCACTTCAGGGCACATAGTCTCCTCGTGGATGGAGCTCTGGAGCTAAGAATGGTCTGCACTACCTCGGTAGAGAGACCAGACTCTATGAGCTCGGCCCCCTCAGCGGCCAAACCCACAGGTTCCACATTTCTGGGTGGGGGTGAAATATTAAGCCCTCCGCCTGAGATAGAAGATCCCTCCTGATCGGAATCTTCCAAGGTGAGCCATCGAGCAGTGCTACGAGGTTCGAGAACCAAATCCGGCTCGGCCAGTAAGGAGCTACTAGCTGTAGGCTTATCCCCTCCCGGGGTAAGGGCAAACTTTCTCCAGAACTCCCTGGAGCAGCACAACTGGGGGAAATGCGTACAGACGCCGCCTCGGCCACGTCTGCACCATGGCATCCAGTCCCAGAGGAGCTGGATGTGTCAAAGAGAACCAGAGTGGACAGTGCGTCATATTCTGAGACGCAAACAGATCCACCTCCGCCTGGCAAAATTTCCTAAATGAGCTTCACCACCTCGGGGTGAAGTCTCCATTCCCCTGGCCTCAGCCAGGATGTACACTCCTATATTCTGGGCCCCCGGGATAAAGATTGCTCTCAAGGAGAGTAACTTCCCCAGAGACCACAGGAGCATCTGGCGCGCTAGCTTGCACAGTGGGCGCGAACGCAGACCTCCCTGACGATTTACATAGGAAACCAACGATGTGTTGTCCGTACAGACCAACACATGATGGCCCCTCAGGTCCGGAAGGAAGAACTTCAACGCATTAAAGACTGCCATCATCTCCAGGCAGTTGATGTGCCACGAAAGATGATGGTCCCCCCACAGACCCTGGGCTGAGTGGCCTTCCATTACTGCTCCCCAGCCCGTGAGAGAGGCATCTGTTGTCAGGGTGACTCGACGACATTGTGCCCCCAACACCGGACCTTGGGACAGGAACCAGGCTTCCTTCCATAGGACCAAGGCACGGAGACACCGCCGCGTGATCTTGATCATACGAAAAGGGTTCCCCCTCGGGGAAAACCCTCTAGTCCTGAGCCACCAATGTAAGGGCCTCATGTACAGCCGGCCAAAAGGAATCACGTTGGATGCCGCTGCCATGAACCCCAGCAACTTTTGAAACTGCTTGACAGTGAATGATTTGCCTAGTTTTACTCAGAATCGCAGCAATGCGCGTGGGTGAAAGCACTGCCCGCATTGCTACGGAATCCCAAACCACACCTAGAAACATGGTCCTCTGTACTGGAGAAAGCACACTCTTCTTTGCGTTCAGCCTCAACCCCAACTTTTGAATATGCTCGAGGACGTCATCTCGATGCCGTCATCTCCCGCGACTGTGCCAGAATCAGCCAGTCGTCTATATAGTTCAGAATGCGTATGCCCTGCAGCCTGAGCGGGGCCAGAGCCATATCTACGCATTTTGTGAACGTGTGGGGTGAGAGAGCTAGACCAAATGTAAGAACCCAATACTGGTACGCCTTGCCCCCGAAAGCGAACCTCAGGAACTTCCTGTGTTGTGGAAGGATGGAGACATGGAAGTATGCGTCCTTCAGATCTGTTGTGACAAACCAATCCTCGGATCTGATTTGGGTCACAATTTGACTTAGCCTCAGCCACTTGAATTTTTGTTTTCTGACTGTACAATTCAGACGAAGATCTAATATGGGGCACAACCCTCCTTCCTTTTTTGGAACTAAGAAGTACCGGCTGTAAAACCCTGACTCTCTGTTCTGTACAGGGACCTGTTCTATAGCCTCCTTTTTTAACAAGGTTTCTACTTCCTGTTGCATTATCAGAGTCTCCACTTGTTTTTAATTCTCATGAAATCTGTCGACGACTTCATTTACAGCGTCGCCAAACAGACCAGTGGGTTCAACTGGCGCATCAAGGAGAAAAGCCCTGTCTTTATCTTTAATGTCAGATAAATTGAGCCACAGATGTCTCTCTGTTGCCACCAATGTTGCCATAGACCGCCCAATAGCTCTAGCGCTCTCCTTGGTGGCTCTCAGAGATAAATCTGTGGCCCAGCGCAGTTCTCGAACCACCTCAGGGCTCACTGTTTCACCGCCATCCAAATCCCCCAGCAGTTCAGCCTGGTACGGTTGCAAAATACTCATAGTATGCAAACACGCTACAGCCTGTCCTGCTGCCGTGTACGCTTTCCCCACTAGCTCTGATGTTGTCTTTAATGGTTTAGTGGGGAGCGTAGGGGCCTTCAGGGACGATGCCGAAACAGGGGACAGATAACTAGCAAGCGTCTGATCCACTTTAGGCATCGACCCATAACCATATTCTTTCAGCCCCCTTATAACACTATATGTTTTTACTTGAGGGCTGAAAAGACGTGATGAATATGGTTTCCTCCACGATCTACACAGCTCACTGTGTAAATCAGGAAAGAAAGGAAGACCCCGTGGTGAAGGTGACACATTTGACAACAAAAATCATTATTATGATTATTATGGTCTATACCCTGACTGGAAATCCGCACGGATATAATTTATTTCTAAGAAGGAACAGTTTTAAGGATTCTGCCTTTTCTAGTATTTTGACAGAAAGGGTAGATTTGAGATCGGCCTGTAAATTACAAATTTTCTAGGATTGATGATTCTGTAGGTGTTTAATTTTTAACATTTTAAGGGGTTTAATTATTGCCGGCTTAAAGGTTTGCGATACATATCCTAATGACAAGGATTAATTAATTATATTAAAAAGAGGATCTATGATCTCTGGAAGCATCTTCTTCAGTGGCCTAGTCGGTATAGGGTCTAGCATACATGTTGTAGATTTAGATGATTTATCTAGCTTAGATAATTCTTCCTCTCCTATAGCAGTGAAAGAGTGGAATTATATTTTAAAATTATATATTTTCTCCCTAATATTATCAATCTTGCATGTAAAGAAGTTCATAAAGTCATTACTGCTGTGCTGTTTACTTCTTGGTAGTTTAACCGCTGAATGAAAAAAATACCTAGGGTTGTGTTTGTTTTTTGATTTCCTAAGAGAGTCGAAATAAAAGCAGATCTAGCTGTTTTTAAGGCCTTTCTCTCAGTCATCATGTTCTCTTTCCACAAAATGCAAAATACCTCTTGTTTTTTCCAGCTTCGCTCCATTTTTCTGGCTGCTCTACGCCACTGAACTATTTTATTTAATCTTCTTTAATCGCAGACGAGCAACTCTGAAGTGCTGGAAAAAGTGTGTGAATAGTTTATCTCACAACATCAGGTTCTTCTAAGATTTCTGGGATGATGATGAGAATAAATAGATCAGCAGGATTATTTACAAAGCAGTCTTTAGTGGTAGGTGTAATAGTTCTTCCATATTTGTAACAAGTGGGCTTTGCAGCCTTGGCTAAATGGATTATACACAAGATTAGATAATGATTTGAGATGTAATTGCTCTGCTTTCAACGGCATCAACATTGATTCCATGTGACAATATTAGATCTAACATATGTTTATGACAATGAGTTGATCCTAAAACATGTTGCGTAACTGCAAGAGTTTAGAATGTCACCCCCTATGACTATCGTCTACTTACCTGTTGTGCTAATTACCTGTCTTCATCGTCCTCATGGTCTCCATCTCCAGCATCGTCTTATTCGTCATCTTCATCCCCAACCATCTGCAAAGGAAAGTTACCAGTCATCATTCAGTTAATGTGTCTACATGTCAAGATTTAATTCTGTGTACTGCCTGTGTCCCACACCTCTGTTTAATAAACTGTTTCACATTCCACTTACCTCTGTGTCTGCCAACTTCGAATGAATCATATTTTAATGTTTCTGTTAAACACAGCATATTAAGTTTATGATTTGTAATCATATTGTTAACAATAAGTGTTGTTGAGGAAAGGGCATTGCTATTGGATCCTCTCTGTCTCTCATTACAGCCGTGACAGAACAATCTGACCATTATGGATCCAGCGAAGATGAACGAATTACAGGATTAACTCAACGCGAACAGTCTGCAGATGGATCACCAGGATCAAATGGCGACTTCTACCACCCAGGCATTACAGGCGATGGCAGAGCAGGTGTCCGAGCTCTCCAACCAACTACAACAGCTAAAGATTCCCACTGTGCCCCCACCATCGCTGTTGCTTCCCCAGCTACCAGTCAACATGAACCCGCACGAGCCCCGGATTCCGAAACCCGAAAGCTACGCTGGTGAGCTGATCTTTCCTAACAAGATGTTCATTGTTCTTTTCTCTGCAACCCACCACTTTCGCTTCAGAGACTTCCAAAGTGGCGTTGGTAATCAACCTGCTCATGGGCCGAGCGGCACGCTGTGGAACGGCGGTTTGGGAGAATCGCCATCCGTGTTGTTCCTCGTTCCTCGCACTCAAGGAATAGATGAAAGGGGTCTTCGACCGAGCTGCCGTGGGACGCGAGGCGGACTGCAGACTTTCCGATCTGCAACAAGGCAGTAGACCCGTTACTGATTACATCATCGACATTCGCACCCTGGCCGCTGAGTGTGGTTGGAACGAGGCAGCACAGTGGGACCGTTTCCTGCATGGGCTGGCTGACTGTGTTCAGCGAGAAGTCTACACCATGGATTTACCTACGGATCTCAATGGACTGATGACATTGGCACTTCGAGTTGACTCACGCCTTGAATCCCGCTCACATATGCGGAGGACATCGGAGTTTCAAGAGTTCAGTGGCACCCACACGGTCAGCCCCGCCAACGATCCCGAGCCCATGCTGGTGGGCTTTCCTGGGAGGAGAGAGAGTGTCGCAGAGCGGGGGGTCTCTGTCTCTACTGTGGCGCGGTGGGGCATTTCCTCAACAAGTGTCCAGTAAAAGATCGAGCCCGGCAATAGTAAGGGGGTTACTGTCGGGTGGAGCTGCGTTGGGCAGCCAGTTTTCACCTCTGCCAAGCCCTCGTGGATTCCGGAGAACAGGGTAACTTCATTGATCACACTCTGGCACGACAACTCAGGATTCCTGTCACCCCCCTTTCCAGTACCATTTCTGTTCACGCCCTCAATGGCCAGACTTTCCCACCATCGCCCACATCACTGAAAACATTACACTTACCATTTCTGGGAACCACACAGAGACTATCACATTCCTCCTCACTGACAATCCACATGCACCTGTTGTCCTCAGTCATCCCTGGTTACAGAAACACAATCCCAGTGTTGACTGGGGACATAATACCATCACATCCTGGAGTAATCAGTGTTATGCCTCTTGTCTTGTGTCTGCTCGTTTGTGTATGTCTAGTTCTGTGTTGCAGGAGGAGACAGTGGATTTATCTAACGTGCTCAAGGAATACCTCGACCTGAAGGAGGTGTTCAGTAAGTCCCGGGCTGCTTCTCTTCCTTCTTATCGTCATCATGACTGTGCTATAGATATACTTCCAGGCAAGTCTCCATCTAAGGGCAAGTTATATTCACTCTCTACTCCTGAAAGGAAGGCCATGGAGAAATACATTTCTGATTATCTAGCTTCCAAGTTCATCCATCCTTCCTCTTCTCCAGCGGGGGCGGGGTTCTTTTTTGTGAGTAAGAAGGGTGGTTCTCTGCGACCTTGCATTGACTACCGAGGGCTGAATAACATCACGGTAAAGAATACTTATCCTTTGCCATTGATGTCTTCAGCCTTCGTGAGGTTGCAGGGAACGTCTATATTTTACGAAATTGGATTTACGCAATGCCTATCATTTGTTGCACATCATGAAGGGGGATGAATGGAAGACTGCATTTAACACCCCCAGGGGAAACTTTGAAAATATGGTCATGCCCTTCGGACTGTCCAACTCTCCCGCAGTCTTCCAGACACTGATCAATGACGTGCTGGGAGACATGGTAGATCAGTTTCTTTATGTTTACCTGAATTACATACTGACTTTTTCTTCTTCTCTCCAGGAACATCTCCAGCATGTCAGACTAGTGTTACAGTGGTTGATAGAGAATGGGCTTTTTGTTAAGGTGGAGAAATGCGCATTTCATGCACAGTCTGTACCATTTTTAGGTTACATGGTCTCGTCCAAAGGGAATGCGCATGGATCCCGTTAAGGTTAGGGCTGTGATAGATTGGCCAAGTCCAGATCCCCGTAAGGCCCTACAGAGGTTTCTGGGTTTGCCAATTTTAATCAACGTTTTATTCGCAACTTCAGCCAGCTAGCCGCGCTTCTGACTGCCTTGACCTCTACCCAACTGGCGTTCAGGTGGTCGGATGCAGCCGACACTGCATTTACCAACCTGAAGAGCCGCTTTGTTTCGGCTCCCATTTTAGTGACCCCTGATCCATCACGCCAGTTTGTGGTAGAGGTCGATGCGTCAGAGGTGGGAGTAGGAGCGGTTCTATCCCAGCACTCTTCCTCAGATGCAAGACAAGATGCACCCTTGCGCGTTTTTTTCTCATCGCTTGTCGCCAGCCGAATGCAATTAT
This sequence comes from Pseudorasbora parva, assembly GCF_024679245.1. Classification (NCBI taxonomy): domain Eukaryota; kingdom Metazoa; phylum Chordata; class Actinopteri; order Cypriniformes; family Gobionidae; genus Pseudorasbora; species Pseudorasbora parva. The sequence continues at coordinate 36,283,713 of NC_090189.1, forward strand.
GACATTGGTAATAGAGAGCTGTTGGCAGTCAAGTTGACATTGGAGGAGTGACGTCATTGGCTAGAGGGGTCGGGGGTTCCCTTTATCGTTTGGACCGACCATAACAATCTGGAATATATCAGATCTGCTAAGAGACCCAACTCCAGGCAGGCTTGGTGGTCCCTTTTTTTTGGACGTTTTGACTTTTCTCTTCCGTACCGCCCGGGTTCCAAAAACATCAAACCCGATGCTTTGTCGCGTGTTTTTGACCGCTCCGTCTACTCCCGAGTGCATTTTACCTGAGAGACTTAGAGTCTCTACACTCATATGGGAGGTCGAATCGAAGGTCAAGACGGCCTTAGAAGGGGTAACACCTCTGCCCGGTGGACTACCGAACCAATTATTCATTCCGGAGGGAGTTTGGTCCGACGTTGTTCGATGGGGATACTGCTCCAATGTGGCTTGTCATCCAGGAGTTAATAGAACCACATTTTTGGTTAAACAACGATTCTGGCGGCCTGGTATGGCTCGTGACAGCCGAGATGAATATTTTGTTTTGGCCTATTCAGTCTGTGCCATGAGGAAGACATCTAACCGCCCTCCCAATGGGCTCCTTCAACCGCTGTCTGTCCCTTCGAGACCCTGATCCCATATCTCTCTAGATTTTATTACTGCCCTGTGGTATTGTTTTAACCGTCGTGGACCGATTCTCGAAGATGGTACATTTTGTTCCCTTGCCCAAATTACCTTCAGCCAAGGAGACAGCGGTAGCTGTCGTCGATCACGTCTTTCATTTAAATGGCCTTCCGATGGACGTGGTCTCTGACAGGGGACCCCAATTTGTGTCCAAATGTTGGCGAGAATTTTGTAAATTATTAGGGGTGACGGTTAGTTTGTCTTCGGGGTTTCATCTTTAGAGCAATGGCCAGACTGAGCGGGCCAACCAGGACCTTGAGAGAGGGTTACAATGTTTGGCCTCCAGGAATCCTTCCTCCTGAAATCAACTCATCTCATGGATTGAGTACACACATAATTCATTACCAGTGTCAGGTACGGGCCTTTCGCCTTTTGAATGTAGTTTAGGGTGCCAGCCACCTATCTTTCCCAGTCTGAAATCCGAGGTTGCGGTCCCCTCTGTGCACGCTTTCGTCCAGAGGTGTCAAGACACTTGGAGTAGAGCCCGTGAGTCTCTGCTCCAGGTGGGTAGACGCACCAAGGCCCAAGCCGATCGCCACTGGTCTAAGCCTCCTGTCTACGTCGTGAATCAAAAAGTGTGGCTTTCTTCTAAGAACATTCTGCTCCGTGAGTAATAAGTTAGCCCCTAAATTCATTGGCCTGTTTACTGTCACCAAGATTCTTAGCCCGGTGACAGTCCGCCTTAAACTACCTCCCGCGTACAGGAGAATTCACCCCGTGTTTCATGTTTCCAAATTAAAACCTGTTTTTCAAGCTCCCATTAATCCGCATGAAACCAACTTATACGATTGACCGTATAAGTTGGTCCCCTTTCTACGAGACCCCAATCCCCCCCACCCCCCAGCCGCCACCGCAACTCGTAGATGGGGAACCAACTTATACGGTCAATCATTTTCTGGACACCAGACTGATTCTTAGTCACTCAAATCCTTTTATCTAAACCACTACTTAACCACAGGACTTGCACATCCACCATGTTTGTAATTTAACACTTTTTATTTGTGTTTGTAGTTCTAATTTGAATTCCTGAACTCCTCCAATGTGCGATGAGTTGTGGGCAATATTAGACGTTTGAGTGTGCAGAGATATCTTTGTTTTCTAACCAGAACAAGAAGAATCTATCTATCTTTATCTTTGGATGGCTAATTTCTACATACTACAATTTGGGAAACGCAAGACTCTATCTATCTACATCTTTGGATGACTAAATTCTACATACTGCAATTTGAGAAACGCATTCTAAATTCGAATAATATTTATGATAGAACATAGGCAAATTGGGATGCAGCGAATGAAAGCAGTGTTTTTTTGTTTGTTTATATCTTCGTATTTGGTCATTTCCTGCATTAACCCCATACATGCAGAGGCAACAGAAAGAACAGCAAATAACTTAACAATTTAACTGTGGCACTACAGTATATACATTATATTTTTCAGAAGTTTTGGGATGTCTACCTTTACATAAACATGAGCTTTAATGATAACCAAATCTTAATCCATAGAGTTTAATAGGGAGTTTGCCACCATTTGCAGCTATAATAGCTTCAACTCTTCTGGGAAGGCTTTCCACACGGTTTAGGAGTTTGTTTATGGAAATATTTGACAATTTTCTAGAAGTGTATTTGTGAGGCCAGGCAATGATGTTGGACAAGAAGGTCCAGTTAAAGGCTTTGTTATAATTAATTCCAAAGGTGTTCTATCGGGTTAAGGTCAGGAAGGTTGCAGGCCAGTCAAGTTCCTCCACACCGAACTCACTGATCCATGTCCTTATGGACCTTGCTTTGTATACTGGTGCACTGGTGTCATGTTGGAACAGGAAGGGACCATCCCCAAATTGTTCCTACAAAGTTGGGAGCATGAAATTGTTCAAAATGTCTTGGTATGCTGATGCATAAAGAGTTCATTTCACTGCAACTAAGGGTCCAAGCTCAACGCCTGAAAAACAACCCCAGACCATAATCCCCCATCCCCAAATTTACACTTGGCACAATGCATACAGGCAGGTATCTGTCATCTGGCAAATGCCAAACCCAGACTCGTCCATCGGATGGCCTCGTGAATGATCACTCCAGAGAACATGTCTCGAACTGCTCTAGAGTCCAATCAAATAAAAATCAAATCATATTTATATATATTATATGTGACCTGTTTTTAGGGCCAGAATGGAGAAGAAAAACCTTGGGCGAAACCAGGCTCAGTTGGGCCTCTGGCCGACGAACAAACAGCAACAATGTGCTTCACACCACTGCACCCAACAATTTGCATTGCACACTTGATGCTTGGATGCAGCTGCTCGGCCATGAAAATCTATTCCATGCAGCTCTCTACACACTGTTCTTGAGCTAATCTAAAGGCCAAAGTTTGGAGGTCTGTTGCTATTTACTCTGCTGGAAATTGCTGAATTCTGCGCACTGTGTTCCTTATTATGCTCTGACCCAACTCTGCTCTGTGATTTTATGACAGATGGCAGACGGACACAGACTGACAGATAGTAAAAGATCAACAGGAATTTTCCAAATTTTGAGCACTGTTTTACTGTTTTGAATATGTTGTTAAATTAATTATAATTCATATTCTGTTTTATTTTCAAAAAGTCAACTACAGGGGCTTGAGCTCTCAGAGCTGCGTGTCCATTACCCTTTAAATTGCGCAAAATGAAAATGCAAATTGAAAATACTACCAATGGAAACGCCAACTTTGCAAAAACTCCCATGTATTGTTTTTTCAGGCATTCCAAAAAAAGGTGTCACAATTCACCAGTGTGAGTGCCCGTGATCACCACCAGAGGGCACTCCACCCCGGACTGTCACTCCTATCCAAACTACAATTCCCATAATCCTTGGACTCATTAGCACTCACTGTTTACACCTGTGTCTCATCACCTCATCACCTCATTACCTCTGCCTATATATACCTTGTTCACTCTGTCATTCATTGCGAAGTCTTGTTTAGTGTCACAACTGCATTTCTGAGCGTTTCTCTGTTTTCATGTATCTTGGTCTTTGATTTCTTGCCTTCTCTGTGGATTTCCCTTTTGCCTGTTCCTTCTGTTTTGTTTGCCTTTTCGGACTGATTTCCTGTTATGACCTTTTGCCTTTTCTATTGACTACAACTTTTGATTACCCTTCAATAAATACTGCGTTTGGATCTTCAACCAACCTTCTGTCTCAGAGCAGTTCGTTACAAAAGGAAATTGTTGCAAAACAATTTTTTTTTTCAGACAAAATTACATATATTTTCTCCTAATAAGGACAGTGGTGTAACTTTAACCTAGTAATGATGGACCCTGCTGCAGCCACAAATATATTCAAGATATGTTTTAAAACAGAAAGAGCTATAGTTTCAGCCTTACTCAAAGGCTGAGGAAACGTCAATCCATTCCAGGCAATCTTGGTTTGCTTCTTCTTTAATATACAGGCAATTAGTTGATGAAACATCAATCAAAATAACAATTTATACAAAACGAAATACATTTTTAAGAAAGACTTTCTAGAAAATAAAACTCGAAGTGGTCAAAATCATGTGAAAATCTTATATCTTACTCATACTGCTCACTTTTCATAATCAACATATCAATTAAAATAGAAATATTACAGGCTAATGTTTAGGCCTAAACGTAACCTATTTAGTTCGTATTTAACCTATTTAACCTTCTTTCTTCCCTTATGATAGCATTTTTAAGTTCAGTTAATTTTTCCAACAAACTAAATTTCTAGCCAAAATAGCGAAGTGGTAAAAAAAAACAAAAACAAAAAAAAAAAACTTTGAGTTACCACCATGTAAATCGTCTCAGGTTACGTATGTAACCATGGTTCCCTGAGAGGGAACGAGACGCTGCGTCGAAACGCTAGGGGACGCCTCTGCGTGCCATGTCATGAAGCACTTGTGTAATCAGTCCAATAGCGGGACGATACGTCACGGGCGGGTGACGTCATCGACCAGGAAGCTATAAAGCATGCCCGGACCAAACAGTCACTAGCTTCTGAAAAAGTCGAACAAATCGATCACAGGCATGCCGGGAGTATGGCATCTCGACGCAGTGTCTCGTTCCCTCTCAAGGAACCATGGTTACATAAGTAACCTGAGACGTTCCCTATCTCGAGGGAACTTCGAGCTGCGTCGAAACGCTAGGGGACCTCAATACCCACGCCGCCAGAGTCCCAAATGTCTGTTTGTGTGATTTAACCCAGAAACACCCGGGACCCCGGAGTAGAGGCTACGTCCAGATTGTAAAACCTCACAAATGTATGCGGAGAGGACCACCCAGCCGCATCACAAACCTCTGACAGTGAAACTCCTGAAATAAGAGCCATAGAGGCAGCCATACTCCTAGTAGAGTGGGCGCGGACCCTCATAGGTGAAGGATGTCCGACCGACTCATAAGCGAGCGAAATAGCCTCGACTATCCACTTGCTAAGCGTCTGCTTTGAAGCCGGTTTTCCCTTATTGGAGGACCCAAAACATACAAACCGCTGTTCTGACTTTCGCCACAGGGCAGCTCTGTGGACATATGCATCTAGGGCCCTGACCGGACATAGCAGATTTAGCTTCTCCTGGTCTTGACTAGTGAACGGAGGCGGACAGAAAGCCTGCAGCATTACTGGTCCCGGCACGTTGGTCGGGACCTTGGGAACATATCCTTCCCTCGGGAAGAGAAATGCTTTCACCATTCCTGGTGCAAATTCAAGGCAAGAAGGTGCTACTGATAGAGCCTGTAGGTCTCCTACTCTTTTCAGTGATGAAATTGCTAGGAGAAACACTGTTTTTAGTGTGAGGAACTTTTCTGACACTTCCTCTAACGGCTCGAAGGGAGCCGACATAAGGCCTTCCAGCACTATGGCCAGGTCCCAAGTCGGCACCCTGGAGCGTGCCGCAGGTCTGAGCCTCAAGGTACCACGGAGGAAACGCGTGACCCACGGGTGTCTCCCTAATGATGCGTTATCTAATGGATTATGATACGCAGATATCGCCGACACATACACTTTCAGAGTCGACGGGGATAACCCTGCGGAGAATTTTTCTTGCAAGAACTCGAGAACTGAACCGACCGGGCAGTTACCAGGGTCCAAAGTCTGGTGCGTACACCAGGCGACAAAAACTCTCCATTTGAGTGCGTAAAGTCTCCTTGTGGATGGTGCTTTGGAGTGCAACATGGTCTCTATCACCTCAGTCGATAGACCCGTGTTTATGAACTGGGCCCCCTCAGGGGCCAAGCCCACAGTTTCCACAGTTCCGGGCGCGAGTGCAGTACTGACCCCCCGGCCTGTGAAAGAAGATCCCTCCTGACTGGGATTTCCCAGGGAGGACCCTCTAGGAGAGACATGATGTCTGAGAGCCATACTCGGCCCGGCCAGAACGGGGCTACCAATAAGAGCTGAAGCCCGTCCCGGCGGACTCTCTCCAGCACTCCTGGGAGAACGCCAGAGGGGGAAAGGCGTACAGACGCAGCCTCGGGCCACGTCTGTACCATTGCGTCCAGCCCCAGTGGGGTTGGATGTGTGAGGGAAAAGAATGCTGGACAATGTGTCGTCTCTCGAGACGCAAACAGATCCACCTGGGCTCGCCCAAAGCGGATCCACAGCTCCTCCACCACCTCGGGGTGGAGCCTCCATTCCCCCGGCACCACTCCCTGCCTCGACAGGGAGTCTGCCGCTACATTCAGGACCCCCGGGATGTACATCGCCCTGAGCGAGAGTATCTTGCCCTGGGCCCATATCAGAATGTGATGCGTGAGCTTCCACAACCGACGCGATCTCAATCCCCCCTGGTGATTTATATACGAGACCACCGAAGTGTTGTCTGATCGAACTAACACATGGCGGCCCCGTAGGTCTGGGAGGAAGTGTTTGAGTGCTTGAAACACAGCCATCAGCTCCAGCTGGTTTATGTGCCAGGAGAGCTGATGGCCCCTCCACAGACCTTGGGCCGAGCAGCCACTCATGACCGCTCCCCAGCCAGTTAGGGAGGCATCCGTCGTTAGCATTACGCGACGACAAGGAGCCCCCAGAACTGGACCTTGGGAAAGGAACCAAGGATCTTTCCACTTCACCAAGGCACGTAGGCAGCGCCGCGTGACCTTGATTAGGCGAAAAGGGTTTCCCCTCGGGGAGAACCCCTTGGTCCTGAGCCACCACTGCAAGGGTCTCATGTACAGCAGGCCAAAAGGTATCACGTTGGACGCTGCTGCCATCAAACCCAACACTCTTTAAAAGTGTTTGACAGTGAGTGACTGGCCTAGCTTTATCTGGTTGACGGTATTCAGGATCGTTTTTACCCTGGGCGGAGATAGCCGAGCCGACATCGTTCTCGTGTCCCAAACTACCCCCAGAAAAGTGATGCTCTGCTGTGGCGCCAACATACTTTTCTTTTCGTTCAACCTTAGCCCCAACACCTTCATGTGGGCGAGAACAGCATCTCGATGCTGAACCGCCAGTTGTTTCGACTGTGCTAACACTAGCCAATCGTCGATGTAATTTAGCACGCGAACCTGAGGGACTGTCTGTGCTGCGGAAGGATGGAGATGTGGAAGTCTGCATCTTTTAAATCTATCGTGACACACCAGTCCTCGGACCTGATGTGACACACGATCTGTTTTATCGTGAGCATTTTGAATTTTAATCTTTTTACTGCTCTGTTTAGATGACGCAGATCTAAGATAGGCCTTAACCCCCCATCCTTCTTCGGAACTATGAAGTACCGGCTGTAAAACCCTGACTCTCTGCAGTGGGGAGGGACCCGTTCTATAGCCTCTTTTCGCAGAAGAGTCTGTACCTCTTGTTCCATTACCAGAGCCTGCTCGGGGCTTACTACCGTGGCAGTAACCCCGTTGAACACGGGCGGGTGTAACCCGAATTGAATTCTGTACCCTTTTTCTATTGTACGCAGGACCCATTCTGAGACATTCGGCAGAAGTTTCCACGCTGCCAGAAAATCTACTAAGGGAACCAGCCTCTCGAGGCTGGTCTCTGGATTTTCCTGTGTGGTCAGCCCGGTGTCCTGTAACGGATAACCGGCAGGTAGCAACCGAACTGACCGCCCAGGGGCCCTCCCGAGAGGGCGCGAACATCCCCATGCCGCTACGTTTCCGGGCGGACATGGAGATATGCGTTCGCCGGGGACCGCCGCGCCCTGAAGCACCAATGGTGGCAGGGTTGGCAGACCGGCCCCCCGATGGCACCGGGAAAGAGCGGGCGCCTCGGCGAGCCGCACTTTCCCGGAGGGGACTGCCATCGGAAGCCCTGCGCTCTTGGCGTCAGGACTTCTTAGCCGAGGCCTTCCTAGCGATAAGGACGGTCCTCAGATCCGTCCTACCGCGGGAAGGTCCCGGCTGAGCGCGTCGCCCAGACCCCCGATCTCTCTGCGGGGGGGCCCGAGCGGCCACGCTCTGCTTTTGCTGCGCTCGATGCGCTACGGAGGAGGACGTACTCGGCTGGGGCTGCCCCCGCCCGGCAGCCCCTGGGGGATATGATTTGCGGGGGAGAAACTTTGAAAATGCCGGCGCCTGCTTCCTGGCCTCCTGGTACCGGTCGACGACCGTTGTTACAGCGTCACCAAAGAGGCCAGTAGGCGAGACGGGCGAATCCATAAGAAATTTTTTATCTCTTTCTTTAATATCTGAAAGATTCAACCACAGATGTCTCTCCGTGGCCACCAGGGCTGCCATAGAGCGGCCGATGGATCTGGCCGTCTCCCTGGTGGCACGAAGAGACAGATCTGCCGCCCGTCTAATTTCAGCGATCATTTCTCTCCCCACTTCCTCTGTTTCTTCATTAATATCCCCCAACAGATCAGCTTGATATGCTTGCAGGACGGCCACCGTATGTAAACAGGCGGCCGCCTGCCCTGCTGCCGAGTACGCCCTGCCCACCAGCGCTGATGTTGTTCTTACGGGCTTGGTGGGCAGCTGCGGGGCTTGCAGCGACGATGCTGACTCGGGGGAGAGATAGCTCGCGAGCGTCTCTTCCACCCGCGGCATCGCCGCATAACCATGAGCCTTCAACCCGCTTATATTTGAGTATTGAGATGTGGATGGGTTAAAGACTCTGGCAGATGCTGGTTTAGCCCAGGACCTCGACACCTCGGTGTGGAGGTCCGGGAAAAATGGCAAGCCCCGGAGGTTGTATATATGAGGGCAGAAATCTTTCATCTAGCCTGCTCTGATGTTGGCGTGTTTCATACTGCTCGGCCGGCCAGTCTAAACTCAATCTGGCAACGGCACGAGTCACAACCTCCATAAGCTCCTCCTGTGCGTGTGTGTGCAGTGGTGGAAGTAATTCGTCAGACATTTCAACACTAACAACATCCTCTTTTTTCTCTTTTGACACACACACAATAAATGGACATACAATATCACACAGAGCGCTTGTGAAGACACAGAAGCTAGTGACTGTTTGGTCCGGGCATGCTTTATAGCTTCCTGGTCGATGACGTCACCCGCCCGTGACGTATCGTCCCGCTATTGGACTGATTACACAAGTGCTTCATGACATGGCATGCAGAGGCATCCCCTAGCGTTTCGACGCAGCTCGAAGTTCCCTCGAAATAGGGAATCAAACATTTCGCTCTTCTTTATATGCGCCAACCTGGTGTGCATAAAAGTCATTCTTTACAGATGTCGGTTTGTTTGGACAGAAAACGGGACAGAGTTCTTTATTAAACTCATAAAAGGCAATAGAATTACAGGAATATTAAGAATTACAATTCTGAGGGAGAATAACACACACACACACCTCATATAGGTGGGGCTTAAGTAACCTAAGGGGCTTTCCTTGCCATTAATGCTTGGATAACACATGTCTCCTTCCAATAATAATAATGGCTAGTGCTATGGACAGGATATACAAACCTACCAAGTGCCATCATTTTTAAATGACCTATCGCGAGAGGAAAATAAAATGTTTTAGTCGCATAACTGCGGCTAATGGAAACGCTGTCATTTCGCAATAGTTTTTTTATCGATATATAGAAAATATTGCAAAAGTTTTGCGCAAATCTGTAATGGAAATGCCACTGCTGTCTCAGTCTGGAATGTCCCAGTCAACATGCATCTCTCCATTTTGTTAGTCTTCACTTCACTTATATATACATTTATCAATTTATAAATTTTAGATTATACAGCTTTAGTATGTTTTAGTTATTTAGTATGTCAAGTAGGCCTACTAAACTAAATTAAAAAAATATTTCAGAGAACTTTTTATTTATTTTATTAGGGTATTAGTTTTACTCTAGTTTTAGCTAATGATAATATCCCTGAGAATGTCTTTAAAAACATACTCTAAACGAGGGGCCTATTGCACAAAACTAGGATAAGGGATTAACCTGGGATATCTTGGTGATCCTGGCTCAATCTATCCGCTAATATATAGTTATCTTTCGTTATCGCTCTTGGTGTAAGTGTGCCTTCTGGCTATGTTTACATAACAGTGGTGTACTAAATTTTGCATACAGATGACTAGATCACCAAGATTTCCCTGCTTAATCCCCTAGTTTTGTGCAATAGGCCCCAGGGTTCCTAAAATTCAGCCCTGGCCACTATCCAGCAAAGTTTAACTCCAACCCTGATCAAAAACATCTGAGCAAGCTAAACAAGATATTCAAGCTCACTAAAAAAAAATCACAGTTAGGTGAGTTTGATTAGAGTTGGAGCTAAACTTTGCAGGACAGTGGCTCTCCAGGACCAAGTTTGAGGAACCCTGCTCTAAACATACTCTGAGTTTATCCCAGGCAGAGTAAAACAGGTTAGGTTTAATCAACCGTGAATTAATTGTTTAATGTGACGTAAAGTTAACAATACTTTGAATGCCATGAGCACATGGCAAAGTTACCAACTGGATGTTGCCATGTGCGCAACAGAAGATGTGGAGCATTAAAATCCATTGCCTGACACCACAACCAAAACCAAACTAGATAGAAATGTTAGGATCCAGACACAAATCAAACAGAAGAGAGCGCACTTGGTGTGCTCACCAAAAAACCCCAGAACAAAACCAAGAATTTGGGTGCCAGGAACCTGTCACCAAACTTAAAACGTGACAGATCGAAGTGACAGCATCCTTAGACCCTTGTATCTTATTGCTTACTTCCTCATATCATCCACCCCATAAACACAATCTAATTTACTTAATGTGTGTACATGATCTAAAAAGATGCTATTACACCGCTAAAACAGGCTGTACAGCTACAGTAAACACACACACACACACACACACACACACACACACACACCCACACACACACACAAACACACACAGGCCCATTAACTCAATGGTACAAAAGCAGTCATGCATCTCTACAGCAGGCTACACAATTGAGGCAATCTTCAGTGAGATCCCAGGTTTGCTGATAATAGGAAGGCTTTACTGCTCCCCCTGTGATGCTAAATGTTTTCTCCTACTGATGTCCTTCCTGTTCCCACAGTGTCCAGCTTCTCCTCCCAGTTTCACCTGCCGAGCGGAAGGCAGGTGTATGCAGCGGGCCGACTGTGCTGGTAATAGCTTCACCTGCTAAAGCTGTCGCATCGCCAGCACACACCATGGTGCATTGCACTACACGTGACAACAGTTCAAATGAATTCCACACATATGCTACACTCAAATTAGATACACAGGGGTAGTTTAAAGACTGGATAGGCAAACAGTGCATTAAGATAAACTTGCATTACTTGTATAAGTTACATTTGATGTAATCATAAGTTTGTTCCAGGCATGTTGATTCAATTTAATATATTTCTGTAAGCTCTAAAAAAAACTTAAAACACTGAAAGGTCAAGTTTTACATTGCATTGGAGGCCAGGCTGAGGCCTCATTAGAGATTGATTGGCCATAAAGAGCATAAAAACTTTTTATTTTTACTGGATGTCGCAACAAAATTTATAATACAAAGAGGAAAGAAAGAAAATGTAAATTCCAGCCGCTCATATAACTGAGCAGCTCTATGTGCTTAGCTTCACACCCCACCACCAAACTGCCAGTCCAAATTCTACTGCTATCTGTTTGCACACGAGTCTCCTCAACATGGTGATGAATAAATATTATGTTTAAAAGACCATACTATTAATCAAGAAAGTGAAAATCAATTGTGTCTGCTACTTTATTAAAGACTGCAATAAAAAATAATTCAGGAATTGCGTTTTGTTCAGTTACTTTCATTTTCAAGGAGTTTTAGTTTGCATTCATCACTTTAGTCATCACTTTAGTGCAGGGGTCTCAAACTCAATTTACCTGGGGGCCGGTGGAGGTAGACTCTGGGTCAGGCTGGGGCGCATCAAGTATTCCACACACAAAAAAGAGCATAACTGGTCCAATCTTCTCAATCTTTATTATTAACAGTTCTTCAAAATAAATGTTTCGGACCTACTTTATATTAGGTGGCCTTAACTACTATGTACTAACATTGTAATTGATAATGTGATACAATGCACTTATTGTGTACGTACATGTTTTTACATTGTACTTACATAAAAAAAAAAAAAAAAAAAACCTGCATGTAATTATGTCTGTAATTAATTTCTGTAGTTAAATTTGTAATTACAAAGTTGACACTTCCCTTACACCTAACCCTACCCTTAAACTTACCCATATCACCACACCTGTCCCTAACTCTACCCGTATCCCACCTCAATATCAGCAAAAGGGCTTTGCAATACAATTTGAACACAGTAAGTACACTGTACTTATTTTTTGATGTAAGTACATAGTAGTTAAGGCCACCTAATATAAAGTGGGGCCAATGTTTCTTCTGAACATGAACTTTTATTCCTGAACATGAATGGTCTATTTTATTTATTTTATATTTTATTTTATTTACATTTTATATAGCCTATAGAAATATAATAATTATGTAATAATGAATAAGTTTAATTTTATTTAAAATAATAGACAAATTCAAAGCAAGGCCGTATCCAAGTCAAATAGAACAGTGAACGAAATTCTAGTTGGGAAATAATCTTTTTGGGACTATTGGCAAACAAAATTTGTGTTAATTTGACTCAAATATATTTTTAGTCCCGAGTTCTTTGCATGAGTGATTAAATAAGCAAATCGTAAACTGTCTCAAAGGTTCCGAGTTTTAATCCGCACTCATATAGTTTTTGTCTTCTTCATTAAAATCAAAATTGTTCATCAACGATTGTATATTAAGAGCAGGGACATGTTTCCTTTTGTGTGCATTTGTGAGTGCATTTAGTTTTTTGATTTCACCGGAAAGAATAGTCTCTCTCCGCAATGGCATTAATCGATAGATTGAAGCGCTCATGTGTGTGGCCTAGCCCACACGTACATGGGTATTTTTATAACCAGAGGGGCAGGTCCCAAGTGGACTGCAATAGCTTCACAAGTGTTCTTGTGTAAGTGTACCTTACTATTTTGTATTATTGCATTCTGGCTCCTTTGTTCTGCAATACAATGAGATAACTGCACATCTGCACATGTTATAAGCGCTGTTAGCAGAGTAATTAAAAGCTACAACAGCTGCCATTGCATAGACTTGACTCATGTAAACAAAAGAGATAATGGTGCACAATCTGACGTCAAACAAATGAGAGAACGGCACACACTTCGACTTCACAAGCCAAGATCTCCGGTTTAACCATCTTCATGACAACGCTGCAAATGGAGTTTCTAAAAATCTTCACCCTGGCCAGAGTTTTCAAAAAAGTCCGCTTTCAGTAACAGGGTACTGCATTTGCGTATGGACAAACAGACACACTGCGTAGAAAGAGCTGCAGTTTTAAAAATACCCCTGTTCGTGTGGACAGAGCCTAAGAGATAGAGATGTGCACAAACCCTGCCTACTTTATTTTAATTGGCCATCTGAGCGCTGTTACACCAGGATTAGGGTTTCATCGACTTTGCCACTGGTGCCACTTCTCGTGGGCATTGAGTCCAATCCTTGAGCCACACACTCTTCCGCAGATGGAGCAAGGGAAACCAGACACTAGGGGGGTACAAGCTGCCCGCTGGTGTCTCTTGATGCATCTCTCGGATCGTCTGTCTTGGTTTGTTTGGTGTATTTGAAAGACTGCAGTGGCACAGGTGACCTGCCAGGCTGATCTGTCAAGTGCTAGAGATTCGAGCTGCGTGAAGGAAATGTTTGCTTGCTTCAGAAGGTCCCAGGTGTAGTCCTTTAAGCGCCACTTTTGTCCTTCAGCAAAGCGCTTTGAGCCCAGTAGTTGACTGTAGAGGACTTGGCGAGGCAGGCGGTGTTCAGGCATGCGTATAGTGTGCCCTATCCAAAGTAGATGTTTTTTTAGACACAGATGCTTCCATGCATATTGAGCCAGTATTGCTGAGGATGGCTGTGTGGGGGATTCGGTCTTCCCAGAACAAGTTGAGGATCTTCTGTAGGCAGCGGATATGGAAGGCCTCCAAATAGGTTATGTGCTGGCGGTAAGGCGTCCATGACTCTGCCCCATAAAGCAGAGTGGAGAGACATACCGCATTATAGACAGCCATTTATAAGAAAGCTGGGGGGGGGGGGGGGGGGGGGGGGGGTTGGTGGTGAGATGAGACATGACCTTGGTTTTTAGAATGTTAACCTGTTGGCCAAAAGACTGGTACAAACTGGATATTGTGTTGAGGGCGTGCTGCATAGAGTCCGGGATGTGGGCTACGACGGCACAGTCATCAGCATACTGAAGCTCACAGAGTTGCTGGGACTTTGTCTTTGTGCGGGCCTGGAGTCGACGAATGTTGAAGAGGCTTCCCTCAAGTCGGAATTCCACATGGACACCGTCTTCATGCCCCATGACACGATGGAAGAGGCAGTTGATAGCAGAAAGGAGGAGGTTAAAGAGCATCGGAGCCAAGACACACCCTTGTTTCACCCCAACGTTTACCTCGAAAGATTCTGACTGGAGTTCCATGATCATTTTGGCTCACATTCCGTCATGCAGCTGCTGTAGGATGTTGAGAAACTTGGGTGGTACCCCAAGTTTAGAGAGGTGGTTCCAGAGCAGCTCACAATTGATGGTGTCAAAAGCTTTACTGAGGTCAATGAAGGCTACGTAAAGGTCTTTGTGCTGATCTCCGTTGAGTTACAGTCGAACCAGTCCTGATGAAGCTTCCTTGATTGGCCAAGCACCTCTGAGGCTGCTTTATGAATAGCCTGGCGCAATGCTGGCCAGTCAGCTGATTTTTCCGGGATCTTGTTGAGGTTTTCAGCAAGGAGCCAGCGGAGGTTGTCTTTGGTGGTGTGGCTGTTCAGCGCTGCACAGTTGAATTTCTTGTGTGAGGCTGGCTTTGGGCTGCGAGGTTGAATGCTCATGAGTAATTTGGATCTGACCATGAGGTGGTCAGTCCAGCACACAGCTCCTCTCATAACACGGGTGGTGAGGACATCTTTTCTGTCTTTTTGATAAACAATCCCATAGTCTAGGAGATGCCAATGTTTTGAGTGTGGGTGCTGCCAGGTGATCTTGAACCGGTTCTTCATCTGAAAAATGGTGTTAGTAATGACCAGCTGGTGCTCTGAACAGAGGGAGAGGAGTCTGAGCCCATTGTGGTTCATTTTCCCCACACCATGCTGGCCAATGACTTTACTCCATACCAGGTGCTCCGTGCCCACTCTAGCATTGAAGTCTCCCATGAGTATAAGCCTGTCCGTAGCTGGGGTTTGCTATAGGATGGCCTCAAGAGCTCTGTAGAAATCCTCTTTGATGTTATACTCGGCATCAAGAGTTGAAGCGCGCTGATGAGCGTGGCAAAGCGTTTCTTTGCCAGGGGAATGCGCCAAGTCATCAACACACACACATGTGAGTGAGGCAGCAAGTGTGGCAAGTGCAGCACACGCAACAACTCTGCAAAAAGGTGCTTTTCAGAACAACGCATGGGCCGCACTTACACTAAACTTTAATGTCAAGTAGGGAGCCGTGAGTTTGAGACCCCTGCTTTAGTGACTTTATGTTTCCCGCCACTAGTTTGTTAGGTTGGGGTTTGTCCGTAATCGCCCCCTATACCCTTAATAATTAAGGAGACAGCCATTTGTAGTGGTGTCCGAAACCAGAGTGGAAGTTGAATGCATTCATTCAATCCTACAGTGCACCGCAATAACGAGTGGACAACTGATGTATTCTCAACGGCTAGTGAATACCCACAGTGCACTGTGAGAGCCGCGCAATGAATGAATTCCTGCATCATGCCAGGAGATGGCTCGCACAGCTGAAAATCAATCATCAATTCACTTTCCAAACCACGTTATTGTCACAATTATGTCTTCACCTGTGCTCGTTTGTCTCTGATTAGGTTATCTTACCCACCTGTGTCTAAATAGTGCCCTCCTGGATCCGTCGGCACCACTAGTGTCATCCAGCTCTGCCACCGCCACTCATTCCGTGTGGCTCATCCACGCCTCTGGCTTTCCTGCCACCAGCCCAGTTAGTGGTTGAGGCCCCGGCTACACCTCAGGCCTCTAGGCCCATCTCTCCATCTCGACCTGTCAGCCCGTCACCATCGTCTCGGCTTACCACTCCTTTATCGCCTCCGCGGCCCGTCTGCCCAGAAACTTCGCTGGGCTCCCTCGTCACTCCAGCTCGGCCTCCGGCAGTCAACGCTCAGCCTAAGCCGCGGACTTCCGGGATTCGCGGCGTGCCCTCACCCTGCACCCCTCAAGCGTCAGCAGGCTCCTCCCTTCCTCCATCCTCGCCGAAACCTCCGCCCCTTTTTATGAATGATCTTCTTCTTCTTCTTCATGGCGCGAGGACACGCCTTTTCGAGGGCGTAATGCCACAATTATGTTCCGTTCTGTCTTCACCTGTGCTCGTTTGTCTCTGATTAGGTTATCTTCCCCACCTGTTTCTAACTAGTACCCTCCATTACCTTGTGTATTTGTACTCCCTACTCTTTTCTGTCCGTCGGTTATTGCTGGTGTTAAAGTTTTTTATGATGATGTTTGAAGTAAAGTCTGTGTTGAACCCTCATCTCCTGTGTTGACCTCTTCCTACTAGGACAAACCAACCGTGACAGTTATATTATGCAGGTATAAAGTTCTTTTTAATTTATTATTAAATTGTTTAATTACTGTTTATACAGGCTCATTTCCATGGCAGAGTTCAAGATAAATCTTTTCATTTCCACTGGAGCTTCAAGTTTGCTATGTTTCCGGTTCAATTAGGACACTTTTTGCCATTGAGGTGACATGGAAAATGTGTCCCAATTAGGGATGTACCGAATCCAGGATTCGGGTTCGGATTCGGCCGAATATTGGGCTTTTTGACTGGGTTCGGTTCCTGCCGAACTTTAGAATTTTTTTCCACCGAACCCTAGGCTTGCACTACGCGATACTGGTTGATGATGCCGTGGTTGATTATGGCAACGTGTTTACTAGGTGGACCGTTCGAATGCAGTGGTCTGTGACAAAGTGAAAATGGAACTTGCGAACAGAAAATGTGTTGTTTGGCAGTACTTTCAGTCACAAGAAGGAAATTCAAGTCGAGCTATATGTTCTTTTTCGCAAATTGCAATGCCTATTGCAATGCCTATTTGTCTCGTGGTGGCATGAAACCCTAAACAATAGCCGCTGGATGTTCGGTTTGCAAACGAATCGTTCTTTTTAACCGGATCTTTTTAGTGATCCGGTCGAACCAGTTCACCAAATCGGACTGAATCGTTCTAAACGGTTTGCGTCTCAAATCAGCGCTGATCTCACAAGTTACTATAGTTACTCACTTTCTGACATGAGTGACAGTCCCTCTGACTAGAAATAAACTAATATCTTGAAGTATATGTTGTAACTCCGGCCGTTCACTGAACTGAGACATGTTTTGCTGTGAGAACCGGTGAGCTGCGATACTGCATGTGTGATAACGTGGTCTTGAACCGAACTGTTTCTCTCAGAGTGGGACGGCTGCTGTTTCTCTCGGAAAACTGATGCTGATAATATATGAGCACGGGTGAGCCAAGGATTTGTGTTAGTTTATGTTATGTCAATGTAAGTTAATTTAGTCTGTATAAACATAAGTTTTTGCACGATTGTGGCTGTATTGAGTGCTTTTGCAAAACATTAATTAAAAAACGTATCCAAGATGACGATGATTACAATAATAATTATTACTATACTAAGTTTTAATTACAAATACTTTACATGAATGTGTTTGAATGTATTTTCATCCGCCGGTATGATATAAATGACGTCATTACGTAAGGACGTAAAAGAAGCGGTGATCTGTTTTTTTTTTGTGCATGAAGGAATCTACAGACAGCAATACAGCACAGTCATCCTGGCATAATGTTGCCTTTTTTTAAAATTAAAATTAAATTAAAAAATACACTGCTGTGGACGTTGCTTATGTCATTAATGTGTGGGAGTTGGACTCGGTATTCGGTTTCGGATTCGGCAGAATATTAACCAGTGGATTCGGTATTCGGCCGAACCTCAAAAATCTGGATTCGGTGCATCCCTAGGATTAAACTATACAAAAGTGTCAAAATTCACTCACTTTTCATTTACTACTTCAAGTGTACTATGTTAGTTGAGTAATGTAAGTTTACAACAAACAATGGCAACTAATAAGGTTTGAAATAAAATTAAAGTGGTGGTAGTGGTAACCCAACTACTTCATACCAAGGTAGTACACGCATCAGGTGTGCTTCAATATGCCAGCAGTGTGCAAGCTCATCCTTGCCCACATAAATAAGCATAAATGCAAGTAACCTTAATATTATTGTTTGAAAGGAAAAGAACAGAGCTATGATTAAACCCGTTTTTTTTTTTACATAGGATTAGTTTTGTAAATTATATCTGCAGTACTATTATTTTACCCTGAAATTTGGCAGCATAACATGAATTTTAGCTTTAGTTAAGGTAGTTGGAGAAGGTAAGTTCTTAAACATAATTTAAGGAGGAGTGATCCATCTAATCTTTCAATTGACTGCCAGAGCAAATAAGCAGCTGCTCACCGTGCTCTGGCATCATACACCTTTAGGATTCCATAGCCATCTACAGAATCTAACACCGCAGCCCATTCTTTCAAACTGACAATAATGGAAAAAAAAATATTCTTCATGGTTTTCTTTCCATTGGTCACAAACAGTGGTGACCAGAATGATTAGAACACCTGACAGATCTAAAAATGTTGACCTTTTTTTGCCCCCAAAAGATGATTTAATTTCATAATGTTAATGAAACATGCAGAAAAAAACTTAAAGTATCAGATGAAGTAAGTCATACTGTTTTTATCCACTTTTTTAACTTTAATATTTTGGTATATCCAACTTTTGCAATAATTACTTCCTCTGAGAACTTTAACACTAATGTTATACCTTGCCTTCTGCAACTGAAGCCAAAGGCTTTCCTTTGAATCTACAACAGATCTTGGGGTGTATTACAGAAATGTTCTATCGTAGGTATTATCTTAAGATATTATAAGTTGATTTAGGATTTGACACAATTTTGTATTACAGAAGCAAATCTTAACTTGATTTAGGATTCTTATCCTATCTAACAAAATCAACTTTGGAAATTTGGTAATCAACTCTCAGGTCTGTTACCAAGCAACCAACAACTGACAAACTGCTTCTGAGGTAAACCTAAAATCAAAAAGGAGAAACAACGGTGTGCTTTTAATTCCAGTGTGGTAGAAATGTATATTTTGATAATTTTGAAAAGTTAAAGCCTGTTTTATAAATCGCCTTTTAAAAAAAGAAAAAGGACAAGAAAACGTTCAATATTTGCAAATGGACTGTCTCTAAAGTTGCATATGACATTGGTAAGTTATACATATTTCTTTCTTGAATAGCATTTGAATGGAATGACAGTATCAAAACCAACTGTAAAGTGTTTATCTATGTGTGAGCTATGATGCACACCTTTTACATAGTCCGTTCAAACGCTATTAAAGTAAGCAATGTGTACTATACCAATGTCGTATGTAACTTTAGAGATGGTCCTTAAATTTGTGAATACGCCCAGTGACATTATGCCACAATGGACTGGTAGGCTAATGCTCCATGACGGCTCGTTGGGCTCGGTAATGTTGGTCGCAATTTCTCAACTAACTGCAAAATCATGTGTCGTGTGAGTCTGTATAATATTACAAGCATTTTATCATCAAAGCTGGGTCTTTCAAAAGTATCTCCACCATCAAAACGTCGCTGCTCTTCATATTCTAGAATTAATAAATGTAATGCTGTCTCGAAAAAGGATTTGTGTACTATGATTTTTACAGCTGGATTTCTAAAAGGTTTGAAGTTAGGACACCAGTGGGTTTGTCCTAAAATTAAGACAGCTTTTAGGATTTTTTGTCGAGTTAGGATTCTTCTGTAATACCCATTTCCTATCCTTAGTTAAGATAGGATTATGCATTTAAGAAATGTCATTCTGTAATAGCCTTTGTCCTAAATTCATTCCTAACTGAAATTGCTATGGTTACCAAACAGATAAGATAGGATTCTAAAGTTAAGATATTTCTGTAATACGCCCCCAGTCCAGTCCCCATTTTCCTACTCGCCCCGGTGCTTGATAGGGTTGAGGTCTGGACTTTGATGGCAGTTCATCGTTTTCAATGTTCCAGCAGATTCCTTAATTTGCAGGGAGTTCCCGGCAATAGTTAGAACAATGTGTCGGGTCATTGTCCTCTTGGAAAATAAATCCAGGCCCAGTAACAGGACTCTCAGATGCCAAGTGTTCTAGTAATTTTGGCCGCAATTGTAGATATCCAGATCTCAAACTTACAGCCAGAAGAAGTTCCTACCTTAATTCTGCCACATGGAAACCGACCAGTTTCACATCACTTAAATCCTCAAATTCGAAGGAATGAAGCATAGAATAAAAATAACCAGAAGTCAACACTGATTCTTTCTTATTTGCCTCATAGTGGCTCTCTTCTCGGCCAGTAACGCAACAAATTTCCCCTCTGCATCTCTGTTATGCCTCCACACATGTAACTCTAATTACTACATCAATGTTCCCTATCAAAAGCTTCTCTCAATGCTGCTCTCACAGCACTTTTAGAAAAGATCTAAAACATAGAAAAGATCTACACAGATCTTTATTTGACTGGTTGTGAAGTATGTGTTGCAAACACGCCAAGAACTTGGCTTTACATAACCTCTGACGATGACGTCATTGGTATGCGTGCTCGTGGGAGATTATAAATAGATGTGAAACAGGTGTGCCAACTGTATTGTCTGTTTGTATGTGTGTGTGTGTGTGTGTGTGTGCTAAACTCTCTTTCTGTCCACTTTGTTAGTAGTTCCAGCTGTCAGTGTGCATACATTTCTAAGTGTGAAAAAAAGAAGAACAGAGAATATCATGTTGCAAACAATCTAGTCTCCTGTAGCCAGACCTTCAGACTAACGCCAGAAGGTCTAGACTTTTTCACAGCTTTCATTGGTAAGGACCATCCAGAGGCTGTCTGTCTGACATGTAACTCAACCAATCACAGTTAGTTTTGTTCTGCATCATGTTTAGTGGTGTGAAAATGTAAAGTCGATGTCACTGCAATAACAGACCGTGTGCATCTGTTATTTATTCATTCTAAAATGAAACGCGATTTCTACATACTTTTGAAAATTCAGTGTTTAGTTGATCTTGTTAAGCATTCATTATCACAGCTGTGAACATGACAGCGTTCGTCTTCCATGAGGAAGTTTAGTGTTAGGGCATTTGTTTCTAGGTTGACCATTAAAGAACGCAACTGAACTCAGCTGTCTGGTGGACATCCTGTAGAACTCAAACAATCAAATGACGATTTTGAAAGTCCTGAAGGGTTTCCAGATAACTGTGCCATATGCATCAGATGTTCAGCCAACAATCTGTGGGCATGACATCTGAGGCTGAGACTACAAACAATCAGATGATGCCTGTCTTCGTGTTCATAACCCATCCCTGATTATAATACACATCTGTTTATGATACACTGAGGTCTGCTTTGAGTGCTTGCATTTTTTAGCATGGCGAGTGCAAGCACTCTTGTTGATAAATCTATCACTTAGGGTGCTTTCACACCTGCCTCATTTAGTTTGGCTGAATCATACTCGAGTTCAGTTCCTCTTTGGTGCGGTTCGTTTGGTTAGGTGTGAAAGCAGCAATTGCACTTGGGTGCGCACCAAAAGCTGACCAAACAAGCGTACTGAGACCTCCTTGAAGAGGTGGTCTCGGTACGCTTTCAAACGAACTCTGAGCATTAACGAAGATTAGCATGTCAGAGCTAAGAATAATTAATGCACGCCTCCGCTTAAAGTGACGCGCAATGCGCGCTCGCCATTTACAGTGCATTAGAACGTTGTTTTCAGGTCAAATGCTAGCTTCATTATAGAAATGTATTGTTTGCTTTAGTAGATCTAATTTCTGCTTGTCTTCTGCATTCTTTAGAGCATTTGCAGTGCATTCATGGCAGATGGACACAGGTGCCAATATGTACTGAAGCTTCGGTAACAAAACGAACATAAAAGTTTAAAAACAAACATAAAAGTGACAGGAGCAATGATATGCATTTCGCCACCTTCATGCTCGCTGTCATTACTAAACAAACCGGGTAAACAGCTGCTGCTTTGATGATGCAAATGAACCCCGGTTCATTCACAAAAAATATAATATGAACACAGTCCAGCGGGGGCAGGGGGAGCAATCGAACTCAGGTTCAGTCCAGGCAATCGAACAAAGTGTGAAAGCACCCTAAAAGTACCATTTTGATCTTAAGTGCTGAGAATTCATGAAATTTAACCCTACTTTCAAACTTAAGTATAAAAGCAAGTCATCAAATTTCTTTAAGCTAAGAATACCGCTTACTCTCCCAGGTATTTAAGACAGCTCAAGAGGTCTCTCAAGTGGTTAGGAGTTGCCATTAGGGGCTTGTGATGGCACTGAGGAGACAGAGACGTGAGCACATTTTTTAGAAGAGGAAGAATGTTTTTTAAATGTTTAACAAACGATAATCAAACTGTATCACCCTCCTTTCTGGCAAGGCTCTCTCCTGGGCAACAGCGGTCTGGAAGGCACAGATGCCCTGCTGTTCAAGTTATTCAGCGTTCGAAGAGGAGTTCAAAA
Organism: Pseudorasbora parva; assembly: GCF_024679245.1. NCBI lineage: Eukaryota > Metazoa > Chordata > Actinopteri > Cypriniformes > Gobionidae > Pseudorasbora > Pseudorasbora parva. The sequence goes on from NC_090189.1 coordinate 36,306,369, forward strand.
GAGTCTTTGACCACCCCCTCAGTGGTCGGCGAGCCTCTAAGAGACTTCTCACCCTCCGACAAGGAAATGGCAGCGCCGCTTAATATGCTATCCAGTTTCGAACAGTTGCGGCAAGGATTGGTTGGAACGACGAGGCCCTCATAGTGAGTTTTCTGAATGGTCTATGTGATGCGATCAAGGATGACCTGGCTACCAGAGAACCTGCCCGTGATCTTGAGACTCTTATTGATCAAGCAATCTGGCTAGATAATCGCTTGAGGGAACGAAACCTGTATCGTCAGTTTGTTTCCACACTGTCTGCCAGCCCAGCTCCTTTTCAAATGCTATCAGTGCCCCAAGACTCTCTAGAACCCATGCAGTTGGGTAGGGCCCCACTGTCTCCTTCAAAGCGTGACCGTCGTATGAGAGAGCGCTGCTGTCTATATTGTGGTCTGCAGGGTCATTTTCGCTCGACTTGTCCCGAGCTCTCGGGAAACGGCCAGTCCCGCACAGGCAAGGAAGGACTGTAACAGGAGTAACACTTCACCTTCCAACACTGGGCTGTCCCTTCCCATCACACTCACTTGGGGAGGCAAAAAACACCAACTCCAGGCCTTGATTGATTGCGGCGCGGCCGGGAATTTCATGGATGTTACCCTTGCCAAGAATCTCCAGATCTCCACGGATTCCCTTCCTGCCCCCCTAACGGTAACGGCCTTGGATGGAAGACCATTAGCTCCTGGGAGAGTAACCCACATCACCTCTCTTCTTTGTCTCTTCATTTACCAGCACCAGGAGAGAATGAGCTTCCACATAATACAATCTCCAGAGTTCCCTATTATCCTTGGTCACCCCTGGCTCCTCCAGCATAACCCACACTTTGAGTTGTCCACCGGCACAATCCTCAGTTGGGGTTGCAACTGTCAGACTAAATGCTTGGTTCGGAACTCTCTGGATGCTGTTCTCGAGTCGCAGGAACCCTTAGACCTGTCTCAAGTACCTACTCAGTATCACCACCTCAAGGCAGTGTTCAGCAAGAGGAAAGCCACTTCCTTACCTCCACACCGCCCTTATGACTGCGCCATTGAGCTTCTCCCTGAAACCGGTCCCCCAGAGGTTGTATATTATCTTTGTCTCCCCCGGAACGTACTGCTATGGATAAGTACATTGACGAAGCTCTTTCGGCAGGAATCATCCGTCCATCCACTTCCCCAGCTGGAGCTGGATTCTTCTTTGTTGGGAAGAAGGATGGCGGACTTCGGCCATGTATTGATTACAGGGGCCTAAATAAGATCACTGTTCATAACCGTTATCCCTTGCCATTGATGGGTACTGCCTTCGAAATTCTGCAAGACGCCTCCATCTTCACTAAGCTTGACTTGCGCAATACCTACCATCTTGTGCGCATCAGACAAGGAGATGAGTGGAAGACTGCCTTCAACACACCCACTGGTCACTATGAATACTTAGTTATGCCTTTCGGTCTTACTAATGCTCCTGCAGTTTTCCAAGCTCTAATTAATGATGTTCTCAGAGACATGCTTAATCAATTTGTTTTTGTTTGCTTATATGATATATTGATCTTCTCGAGTTGCCTCCAGAAGCATGTGAAACACGTCAGTAAGGTTCTCAGACGCCTTCTGGACAACCATCTTTATGTCAAATGGACCCTCAAAAGATTCAAGCAGTTGTGGATTGGCCCACCCCCTCATCAGTAAAGGAGGTACAATGGTTTCTTGGCTTTGCCAATTTTTATCGCAAGTTCATCCTGAACGTCAGTACTGTAGTGGCTCCTTTATCTGCCCTCACTAAGAGAAACACAGCTGGCTTTTGTTGGGGTCCTGAATCAGAGTTGGCCTTCAACAAACTTAAACACTGTTTCACTTCTGCACCTGTTCTTATTCTACCTAATCTAGATATTCCCTTCATTGTGGAGGTTGATGCCTCGGATGTTGGGGTTGGAGCCGTGCTGTCCCAAAGGGGGGAGGACAACAAGCTGCACCCTTGTGCATTCCTTTCCCACTGCCTTACACTGACTGAGAGAAATGTGGGTGATCGAGAACTACTAGCAGTTAAGCTAGCGCTTGAAGAGTGGAGGCATTGGCTTGAGAGGGCCAAACACCCATTTCAAGTACTTACAGACCACAATAACTTAGAATACATTCAGCAAGCTAAGCGACTCAACCCCCGCCAGGCACGTTGGTCCTTATTTTTCAACCGATTCCATTTCATCTTATCCTACCGCCCCGGCTCCAAGAACCTTAAAGCTGATGCCCTGTCCCGAGTATATGTAAAAACTCCTCATGAAGATTCCATTACTCCAATTATCCCCAGTTCCAAGATAATAGCTCCTATCAGGTGGGGGCTGGAGAAGGCTGTAAAACAAGCTCAGGCCCGTGAACCTGACCCAGGAGGAGGACCTACAAACTGTTTGTTCGTCCCAAAAGCTGTCCGATCCCAGATCCTCCAGTGGGGACACTCCACATCCCCCACCTGTTGCCCTGGCACTTCTAGCACCGTTGATTTCATCCAGAGACAGTTTTGTTGGCCAACTATCAAGGAGGATGTCACAACATTTGTAAAGGCATGTCCCACGTGCAACCAAGGTAAAGTCTCTAATCGTTCACCCCAGGGCCTACTACACCCTCTTGCCATACCCCATAGACCATGGTCTCATCTTTCCATGGATTTTATTACTGGACTTCCACTGTCACAGGGCAACACCACCATCATGGTCATAGTGGATAGATTTTCCAAGGCTGCCCGATTTATCCCCTTGCCCAAACTACCCACGGCAAAGGAGAGTGCTCAATTGGTTATGAACTATGTCTTTCGCATCTTTGGCATCCCACAAGACATTGTCTCGGATCGTGGGCCCCAATTTTCCTCCCGGTTCTGGCAGGCATTTTGTCAATCCCTGGGAGCTACGGTGAGTCTTTCTTCTTGGTTTCACCCGGAGTCCAATGGGCAAACTGAGAGGCTTAACGGAGATCTGGAGACCACCCTGAGGTGTATGGTGGCTAACAAACCATCCTCTTGGTCTTCTTTCATCATGTGGGCAGAATACGCACACAACACCCTTCGCTCCACTGCTACAGGTATGTATCCTTTCGAGTGCCAGTTCGGGTATACTCCTCCTATATTTCCTGAGCAAGAAGTGCAGGTTGCAGTTCCCTCTGTGCAACAGTTCATCAAGCGCTGCCGTCAGACTTGGAAGAAGGTCAGACACAACCTCCTTAACCTGATAACCGTCACGAGGACGAGGACGCACTGAAGGTCTCTTTGTTTAAATTAGCTCAAAATTACTATCAGATGTAAGTAATTACCTTGACAAACTATACATCATTAAAAAGATCTAAGACTAAAGTTTAATTTTTTTACCTCTGTTTTATTCTCAAAGTCTTATAGTGACCGTAATGTGTTAATATGTGCCAGGAGTTATGAATATGATCTTGGGCGTCGCTACCTTTTGATTGTAATATGCGCGTCATTTGCTCCCATTCATAAAAAAATCCTCCTTGGTCGTCATGAAGACACTCGACAAAACAACTTCCCTCAGGGCTTTTACTTCAAAAGTGTGCAGATGTGGAGAAATATTGATAGATTCTCACACGTTTGAGTCAAATTTCTATACAGAGAAGTATTATTTATTCAATCTTTATCCAAAATCCGCGGATGCATGATTATGAGAGCAGTAGGCTGTGATATGCTGTGTTTTCAATTCATTCTGGCAGCCGGAGGGCGCTGGAAAGCTGTACTACTGAAAATTCACCCCATGGGGAACACATGAAGAACAGACACACCATGTGACATTCAGGAAGTATCTGACATATGGACATATCCACACAGCTCCCTGGGATCGTCAGATCGCTATTTTATGCAGATAAACACGTTTTAAGACAATAAACACACAATCGCGGCAATATATGGTTGGTCTGTGTTCTTTATGCCATGTTGGGTGGTTTCATAATAGATGATATTTATAATGCAATGCTATTCCACATAGCTTTTAGCATTGTATATTTTCTGTCAGATTTTTTGACCCGAAGCTATAGGAGATCACATATTGTTATATAAAACACTCTACATATAAAATATAAAGTGATATGAAGCAAGTTTTGAATAAAACATGATTTTAATCGTATAAATTGTTGTTTTGCTTGTGTGCTAAGCTAACATGCTAGCTTGCCCTAGATGCACCTGCCACTGAGTAAATACTTTATTTTTATGAACATTTTCTAAATGTAAAACTACTGAAATACTTATTTGGACGAAATGCATTCAATAGAGTCTCAGTGAGGGTAAAGTGAGAGGTTTGATTTAGAAATGAGGTTTGAATAGAACAGTTTGAATAGAGAATCGTTAGTAATTATAATGCAGACAAAAGAATAATAATTGGAGCCATAACCAGTCCGCAGAAGTGTGAATGTGTGCCGGGGAGACAAACTGAATGGGGCAGTTTGCACCTCTAAACAATAGAGGCAATACAGCGACTGAAAGCTGAGAAGATGTGGCAATAAACATCAGTTGATATTTCAGCGATATCTCAAAATAAAATCACATGAAACGATCTTGTAAAACGTTTAATAAAATGCAGAGTTTTAGACTGATCATCTTCAGATCTGAAATATAACATGGTCAGACTTGTGGCTTTAGCTGTAGTGCATTTCTAGATTTCTCCAAGGCCCACTTCAATTTTATTTTCATAAAGATATATCATACAAATAAATTTCTAATAACTTTACAAAACTTTGAAGCTTATTATAGCTTTTTTTATTATAAAAAATATTATCATTTTGACTTTACAGTAAACTGCCAGGTGTCTGCTTTCAAATGAGACCATAATTATGCTTTTAGTGCAAAGGATTCACAAACTGTATTTGTTTTAGTCTGAGTATACATTTCTTAGGATTTTTTCAAAATTTAGAAATCAGCTTAACAGGTTAAAGTCTCCCAGCAGTACCAGCACCAGGCTAATCGCAGGCGCAGACCTCTGCGCCCTGGTAAAAGAGTCTGGCTCTCCACAAAGAACATTCCCTTGCGGGTGGAGTCCCGTAAACTTTCCAGCCTACACAGTCCACCGAATACTGAATGTCCGTCAAGTTCGTGGGTCTCGGCACTATCTTGTGGACTGGGAAGGCTATAGCCCTGAGGAGCACTCCTGGGTCCCTGCCAGGGACATCTTAGACCAGAAACTAATTCAAGAGTTTCATGCTTCCAAGCCCAGTCGTCCTGGAGGGAACGTCAGGAGCCGTTCCTTAGAGGCGGGGGTCCTGTCATAGTTATTGATTTGTAATGTTTTATTTTGGCCACTAGAGGTCCCCATAGGACTCACATGACTAAACATGTGCCTTTTGTAATCTGTGTGATTGTTTTCACCTGTGTCTTAGTCTCTACTGTGTATTTAAGCTGGCCTGTTTCTCTGCATCCTCGCTTGGTTATTGTGGTTCTGAAGTCTGTGACTGTGAATGTAAGTTTTCTCTTGTTCCAAGAAGTCCTCTGTGGTGTTTTTTGATTGTTTCCTCAGTTACTTTTTGCTGATATTGGAACCTTTTTCCCTGAGTTACTGTTTTTTGAGATATCTGACTCTTTCTTGATTTTTGTCCTTTTTGGACTGGACATTCTCCTGGTTTTTTTTTTGTATTGCCTGGAAGAAAGGGCTTTTTGTTCCCTTTTCCTTTTTTGTTGTTAATAAACTGTTTTTTTAATTAATCTAAGCAAGCGTCGGACTATTAGGTTCAAACCTCTCCTGTGGCTCAGTGGTGTTAACTAAGACTTTCATGCCAGATACCTGAGTTCGATTCCTGGTTCTGACAAAAAAACTTTTAATTTAAGAACACTCCCAAAATATACTCAAAAAGTTGCAAGTAACATGTTCTAATTTTGTTAACTTGTCACATTAGAAAAACATTTATAAAGAACATTCAACATCTCATCTCTCAATGGTATTCTCAAAACAGTTTCCTGTGGCAGATATAATGTTTTTCCTTTGTTATTATGAAACATTTTAAAAATATTTTATTGAGATCATTATAAAAAACTTTCATTTTATAAACACTCCCAAATTATACAAAAAATGTTGCAACCAAAATGTTCTAATTTTGTTAACTCGTCACATTAGAAGAACATTTATAAAGAACATTCAACATCTCATCGCTCAATGATATCCTCAAAACAGTTTCCTAATGTGGCATAAATAAGGTTCTTTCTTTGTTATTATGAAACATTGGAACAATATTTTATTGAGATCATTATAAAAACTTTCAATGAACATCCCCAAAATATGCTCAAAATGTTCTTGGTTTGCATTTAACTCTTTAAACTCTTTAACTTGCATTTAAAAAATTTTTTTATTGAGAAAACATTCTTAAAATATTTGTTAAACTTTACATTCAAATGTTTTCTTCAGAACATTAACCAAATTTGTTAGCCAAAGTTCTGAGAATGTTCCCTGCTGGCTGGGCAGCTCCTCTGGGGATGGACGCCATGGTACAGATGTGGCCGAGGTAGTTCTGCTCCAGGGGGTTCTGTAGAAAATTTGGCGGGATGGGATAAGTCTACTGCTAGTAGCTCCTTACTGGCCAAGCCGTATTTGGTTCTCGAACATTGTAGCTCTGCTCAATGGCTCACTCTGGAAGATTATGATCAGGAGGGATCTTCTATCTCAGCCGGAGGGCTCAATATTTCACCCCTGCCCAGAAATGTGGAACCTGTGGGTTTGGCTTCTGAGGGGGCCGAACTCATAGAATCTGGTCTTTCGACTGAGGCTGTAGAGACCATCCTTAGCTCCAGAGCTCCATACATGAGGAGACTATATGCCCTGAAGTGGAGGCTTTCAAATCTTGGTGTCAAAAACGACAGCTAGATCCAGTAAACTGCCCTGTTGGTCCAGTGCTATATTTTCTACAAAATCGTTTATCTTCCGGTTAACCCCTTCTACACTAAATGTGTACATGTCAGCTCTATCAGCTTACCATGCCTGTGTGGATGGTATCACTGTAGGGAGGAACCCATTGGTGACTCGTATCCTGCATGGCACCAAGAGGCTCAGGCCTGCTGTGCGCACTAGAGTTCCTGCTTGGGATCTGGCTATCAGGTTGGAGGTATTATATTCAGCTCTGTTTGAGCCTCTTGACAGCATCTCAGAGAAGTTTCTGTCACTAAAGACACTCTTCCTTCTCCCCATTTCTTCTATTAAGAGAGTAGGAGACCTTCAGGCCCTATCTATATCACCTACGTGCTTGAAGTTTGCACCGGGGACGGTTAAAGCTTTCCTTTACCCTAGATTAGGGTATGTTCCGAAGGTACTAACCAGTGTCCCAAGACCTATAGTGCTGCAGGCTCTCTGTCCTCCTCCGTTTACTAATACGGAACAGGAAAAATTGAAACTTAAATGTCCAGTGTGAGCACTGGATGCTTATGTCCACAGAGCTGCCCTGTGGAGAAAAGTGGATCAAATGTTTGTGTGTTTTGCGCCGCGTAACAGGGGTCTCTCTGTGTCCAAACATACACTAAGCAAGTGGATAGTCGAGGCTATTTCCCTAGCTTATGAGTCTTCTAGTCAGCAGTGCCCTTTAGCTGTCAGAGCTCACTCTACTAAGAGTATGACGGCTTTTAAGGCCCTGGTTTCGGGGGTTTCCCTCAAAGAAGTCTGCGATGCGGCCGGTTGGTCCTCGCCTCTTAGGATTGTAAGATATTATGATCTTGACCTGGAGTGCGCTCCAGGTTATTCAGTGCTTCTGTCTTGAATGTGCCAGTTTCACACAACAGGTACTTGTTATTATGGTGTTTTGGTATTTCGTTCACAAAGCTGTCCCTAGTGGACGCAGTATAAAGTTCTCAGATTATAACTATAACCATAGTTCCCTGAGAAGGGAATGAGACACTGCGTCCCCTTGCCATACTCCCTGCATCCCTGCAATCTTTGCTTCGGCAGTTTTGCTTAACCCTTTAGGCGCCAGAGGTTTTTTCCTAAAACGTTCGATTTTGACATCTTAATTTCAAAAGGCTATATCTTAAAAGTGATAAAAGATGGAAACTTTCTGTAAATTAGAGAAATATTAAGGAGGACCATAAGTTTATGTAGAGATTACATTTTCCCATCTAATTTGCATATTATGACGTCATAACGTGGGGGCAATCTTGGATTATAGAATTTTCATTAAAAGCCACATGTTTAAATGATAAATGCAGCACTTCTTTCCCCCCAAAATGTCCCTCACCTTATGTGTGCTATATTGCACAATACTGATTGTTTAGGTAGTAAATAGTAAGCAAACTGTGTAAATCATTACTAATAAATGGTAGAAACAAACCGAATGCATGTAGCGGTTCGCCTTTTGCTGTAGAGATTTTCCATTTACTGCATACAGTAAGCACTCTGATTCCATATATAGGGCACATATATATTATATATTATGCATAATAGCCCCCTGCCCCGTGTCACAGCGCGTCTACTCGCGTCCAGATCTGCCTCACGCGCCGCAGAGTCTGCACAGCGTCTGGACCACTGTTATTGTTATTTTGACTCCCCACCCTGCCTCCACGTTGCCCTCGAACTTGCTTATGAATACTTCGACCTCTTCTAACATACCCAGTGGCGTTAGACAAAGTCTCCATCACAATACTGTCGCCGTGATCGCAGAGATGTGCGCGGTGAGAAGACGCGCGCTTAATGGTGAGCGCGGAAAAAATCTCCCGCGGCCGCCTCATTCCCAACACTAACACACCTGCTAACTTCGCGATGAACACTCGGACCCCGGGAAACATTATTCCCACCACTGACATTGGGCAAAGGACCATCTACATTGGGCAAATGATTCACCATTTGTGCTTAGTGTAACGTTAGGTTTAGTTTCACTTTCAGAATCACCGTCATCCCATATTTACCTTCAGAATCAGGGTCCGCGAATAGAAGACCCAACACTTCATTGTGGGTAAGCTTTATTGATGCCATTAGAAAATAATAATAGTAATACAAATCTAATGCAAATACTCGCTGACGTTGACAATGGACTGATAAAACAGCTTTGTTTACACTGATTCAATGCGCTCTTGCTCGTATATTTTGTATAGGATCATGATGTTTGAATGAGTCAGGGATGAAGTACGACATGTCTACCATCTAGTGGAGGGGAGGTTGATTGAAATTTGACACCCTATTTGACAAAATCGGCCGTTTTATTCAGTGACGCATCTTGTCGAGTAAACTCGACCGTGGCGCCAAGAGGGTTAAGTCTGGTTGGACTGGAGGTGTATTTATTAGGGGTGTCAACAATAATCGATTCGGTGATGCATCGCGATGCGGGGCATGAACGATTCAGCATCGATGCAGCAAAGTGCCATAATCGATTATGTCACTGTTTATTTTCTGGCGGACGATAAAGTTCTGAAGTTTCAAATACTTCCGGTTCCGAGAGAATAACAACATCAACAAGGAAGATGGCTGAGGCGGAGGGAGATAACCGCGATAGACGGGTGATTAAAAACGCGCTAACGACCCGAGGTGTGTAGGATTGTACGTATATTTTTTTTGCACAATAATCAATGAATCTATAATGACGAAAAACGCCGCAATTCACCTTTAGTCCACAAGGTGGCAATGTCTGATATGCAATGATGAAGTGACGTTTCACTCAGTTACCTCTGACAGAAAACGAAACAATAATTATAATCAGCAAAACTTGAAATGGCTCAGTGATTTACTTCAGAGAGCAAGTACTAAACACAATCATATGTTAGTGTCACTGTCTCTTGATGATGGATGTGGTCAAGAAGCTGTCAGTGATCAAAATATTGATTTTGAAGACATTGAAAATGAGTTTGGAGAATATGCTGGAGATCGCGAATATGAGGCAGATGCTGAATATACTGGTAAACGAGCTCTGACGAGGACAGATGATGATGGTATTAAACATCTGCTCGAACCCTTCCAAGCTCCAAAAGGGAACGAAATAGGTTTTATTTTATTCTTCTGTAGCTGTCTAAAATCAGGAGTTTTATATATTATCACGACAGGTAGAGGTCTATCCATGTTAAATATAGATCTGGGTCGCTAACAACCTGAATATGTAAGAATGTTTGGTGAAACAGTCATGCATTTAAGGGCTAATTGCATTTTATTTAATTACATTTTATTTTATTTAATAACTTTTATGTCAAAGATACAGGAGACACATAGCAGCCAATACAATCTGTTGTTTAATATCTGCTTGTATTGCCTCATGACTGATGAAAAATTTGCTTTGTGTGCAGTAGAATTTTGATGCATCACAATGCATCGTAGAATCGAATCGAATCGTTACCTGGTGAATCGTAATCTAATCGAATCGTGAAGGAAGTGCCAATGCACACCCCTAGTATTTATCCTTTCCCTGTTGTGATGTCACCCGAGTTGACATACGTGCATCAGACGATATCACGCTGAGGGCGTTCCCAAAGCTGTCCCTAGTGGATGCAGTGTCTCTTTCTTTTCTCAGGGAACTATGGTTATAGTTATAACCTGATACATTTTCTCAAGCAGGGAAAACTAGTCTTATTCAAGTAGGACCCTAACATACAGACAAAAACTAAATTATAATTAGTTATTAATACTTTAATTGACTAAATGTAATTAGTTTAGTCTTGCTATGGTAACACTAATGTTAGGGTGAAATTGACTTTCAAAGTAACACCACAAACACAGAGATGGCTGCTCTCTATTAAGCTATTCTCAGCAGAACAACCATTCCAGCAAAAAACAGTGATTAGGCTTTGATTAGAGTGATTACAGCCCAATTCGATCAGTTAGCACATCACAATTGTGTTGAATCTATTTCAGCTTTTCCTCTGCAGCAGACCCAGCTGGTAAGAGACAAAGACAAGCACAAGTATTCGCTATATAGCCATTGATATTTCAATGCAATCAAGATACTCTATGTATACTCTACCTCTTCTCTACCTTCTTGAGTTGAATATACACTGCCAGAAGCCTTTATTTTCAGGGCCTTATTCTGACCGAGTTAAACCCTGCCAGTGTTTGATGACAGCTCATTAATCTTTGGAGGGTTAAACCTGGTTTGGACAAAAGTTTACTCTGTGTTAAATTAGGATAGGAAAAATTATTTAAACATTTCTCATTTATCCATGACACATTTTCATTCCTTTAGTAGAACACAAAATCTTTGAAGAATGCTCATGCTGCTGTTTGCCATGTAATGAAAGTCAATATACCCAGGGGTCAAGAAACAAAAAAATACTTCAAAGTAGTCCATACAACTTGTGTGTTATATTTTAAATGTGCTGTATTTTAATATATTACTGAACCCTTGAACCCTTTCATTATTTGTTATTTAATCATTATTCAATAGTTAACTTCTTGCTCTTCATTACAACACTCAAATTTCGTATGTTTTCACATATTCAAATGGTGTATTGTAATCACATGAGAATGAATGAACTTGTCACAATGTGTATTCACACACCATATCTGAATATGGCAGGGGGGGTAATATGATATTTAATATGATAATGTGATATTTTAAGGTGTATTTTGGTCCTTTTGAGCTTGAAAACCCTTGGTTACTTTCATTGCATGCAAAAAAACAAAAAAACAAATAACGTATTTAGTAAGACTTAAAGCCTTGGTGTTAATGCAGTACTTAAAGTAATTGAATGCATATGTTTTTTTTTTGTTTTTTGTTTCACATTGCATTTTAAATTCACTGTGCATTTCAAATGCACATTGTAATGCATTGTATGGTCTCATAAATAATAGTAACCACAGATGTAATACATTATAAAACTTATAGCGTTTAGAACCTTTAGAACTTTAGAAACCTTTAGAACTTATAATGTATAAAACATGTGACAAAGTATCAATTTCAGATGTAACAAGGAACCTACAAATGTTAGAATCCTTTTTCATTTGGTTACATTTATTTAAGGAAAAAATATATATAATGCATGTACATTATAAATACCTTTATAATTAATTATACTTAAGTAAAGTGCTACCACTTATTATTTTGTGTTTGACACAGGTTTAAAACAACATGAAGGTGAGTAAAGGATGACATATATATATATATTTGTTTTTTGTTTTTTGTTTTTTTGTTGAAGTTCACTTAAATGTTTTAAATGTGCACTTTTAGCGTACTTAAAACCTTGCAAATAGCAAGTAATATAATATTAATTAAATAAAAGGCCACTTATGTGTACTAAATATTGTGCACTTTCATTAAAGGGGGGGGGTGAAACACTCAGTCAAGTTTCAGTCAATCTCATGTCAATCTTGAGTACCTATAGAGTAGTATTGCATCCTTCAAATCCTTGAAAAGTCTTTAGTTTTATTATATTTATAAAAGAAATATAGGCTGTACCAAGTCTTTCCGGAAAAAAACGAGCGCCTGGAGGCGTATCGTGTGGGCGGAGCTAAAGAATGACGAATGCGCACAAAGCGGTGACGTCCTCAAGCGTGGAGGAACCCATGGCTATCGATCTCAGCTAATAGATATATGATCCAGAATCAAATTCGGAGGCTGCAAAAACATTCTTAAATGTGCAAAAACATTACATTCGCTCTTACATTCATTCTCTAAAGTATATAATTTCCATAATACTGTAAGTACTCTTATATTCATGTCCTGACAATTAGACAGATATAACTTATATTGTCTTTAAAACAGAAGAAGCAACTGTCCTTCCTCCACCTCATAGCTATCGTTTGTACATCACATTCACACTTCTAAGTAAATCCATTCAGTGACAAGAGGCCAGGACCTTGGCATCGGTCCCTTACCCTACACTAAAGTAATATGCTGCGGACATAAGCCAGTCATTCGAGTGTGTTGGCACCTACTCACTGGCCCGTCTGTCTTCCCACCTCTTCAACATGCCACCCCCCAACCGAAGCAGCCAGTCACAGACGCCTCGCTCAGGAGGATTCTGTATGCATCGACACAATCTCCCAGAGTGCTTCTCTTGCGAATAATAATACGGATGGTCTAATGCACGGGAGTGGCGAGGGGGACATAACCTCGCGGCAGTGTGAGTGACAAGTAGGCAATCTGCAACAGATGTCCCAGGTCACGCGCTATTGAAATACTGCCTGATCAATAATGGCAATGAGAGGTAACGGTTAGGGGGGCTGCCTATCAATAGGAAGGCTCAACAGCCTCCCAATGCTGAGGGCAGAGGAACAACTCACATAAATCAATCTTGTCATTCAGGTTGGGCTGTCTCTCTGAGTCTTTGGTAATCTGGAGATGAGATGAGGCAGGTGGGGTTGTCCACCCCCACAGTGGAGTGATGTGTTTGTGCAATATGGGATGAGGCTTCCAGGAAGTGCCTCTTGAAGGGGGAAGAGAAATCAGGTCGAACTACATCGAGCCAGATGACTACAAGCAGATTGCTTTCTCTTAGAGATTTCAATGCATTATATATCTACTGTAATTGCATATTTATGACATTTCAGCCTCACCATGTGAGTGTCAACACAGTGATGTGCATATTCATGCACTTGCCTAAATAGTACAACCAAACACTTAGTCTGACCTGGTTAGAGCTTACCCGACTCTTTTTGTACATTTGAATGTTGACTATCTAAATCTTTGTTCTGTAATGTTTTTAAAACATTGCTTTGTTCAGTTTAGCACCCGACATTTCAGTCTCTGGGCAAGCAATGATGTGCATTTGTGGCATAACTGTTTGACTGAACAATCGAGGAAGAAAAGAGTGTTTGAGAAACCTGTTTAAAAACCATCATTGGAGTAGTACTGTTGCTCATACTTTGGTTTAGGAATTTGAACAAACCCCTAGCCATGTGAAACAAACTTTAGAGTGCTTTAAGTCTATAAATGAAACAACAAATCACATAGTTTATTAAAATATACAATGTATTTTGTAGTCAAATGGTTGGACCAAAATGGACCAGACTATCACATCATCTTGGGGTGGGCTTTCTGTGGATTGTAGAAAACACATAGTCCTGCCCTTCTAATTCCCTACTTTTAAAATTCCCCTGAAAGTGCAGAAATGGTTAACATCGGGTATAAACATTGGGCGAGTAAAGAGTACTCATTTATTCACCATGCTTAGCTGCAGCATAAAGTGCCTCCTGTGTCCCACTATGACACACACAACACAGGTTATATACTCCCTATACCTCATCCCTTTGCATCCGTTTACTTTCAAATCTTGTTCGGTGGAAACCTAAGTGGTGATGTAAGGCATATGACAGAATCACTAGACCGATAGACAATGCTCGCTACCCGCAAAGAGCTGTGCATGCTTCATTGCCTAGTTAGCTCCTCTATGTAAGCTGGAATTCTGTACAGTTGTAACCTTCAGCTCTTTGAACATGATGAATGTTGGGATGGAGGGTGAGGGTCTGTGTCCGCTGTATGAGAATGCTGAGATGATTTACTGAGTTCTGATGCCCTCTACCTGAAGAGAGAATAGACCCAGCGTGTCTGTTTTTAAACCTTTATGCAAAAATGCACCATATTGCACAGATATGCAGAACAGTATCTGCCCAGCTAAAAGGGAATGTTCTCAGAACTTTAGCTAACATTATGCCAACTTTAAAAGTTATGAATAGTAATGTAAACAAAAATTATGTATGCATGTTTATGAAATGTTTTGACCTGAAATGTTTAGTTGGGTGTATATATATATATATATATATATATATATATATATATATATATATATATATATATATATATATAGCATTGCTTGTTTCAGAATGTTCAGAGAAATATAAAAATAATATAAAATAATTTTCACGTTATGTTTGCAAAATGCTAAAATTGCATTTACATTAACATAACCAAGAACAAAAACTTTTGAGAACCCTTATATGTCTAGGTTATGTATTTAACGATGTTCCCTGAGAAGAGGAATGAAGGAACATTAACACCCATTGCACCATGCCGAACAAATGCCTACTCACTATGCTGTGAAATGACCCAGCAAGCTGCACTGTAGCCAAAAAATGCCATACAACAAAGCATTCCAGATACCCCCTCTCCGAACCCTGAACCGATCGTAAAACTGATCAAGGATGCCAAAATGGGCAAGAGACAACATCTCTCCCCCTTTATCTGCGTTATCTCAAAACCAGCTCAAGGACAAGATGAGTCACATGACATGTTCCCCTTTGTTCTACAAGCGTAACAGCGGGCATAACCTCATGAAGAAGGGACTCATTTATTACCGACAGACATAAATTTAAATCGTTATCGGGACACAGAGTCGCTAAGAGCTTTTCGAAGACCCAAAAGCAACCCAGACAAAGACAGACACCTCGTCGTGCCCCTCCTTCCTTGACCCGCACATTCCAAAGGCTCTTTGAACATCACACAAAGACCTCACACCAATGCAGACATGAGGAGTTGACTCAAACCATAGATTCAATAACATGAATTAATCCACCCAACGGCGCCTTAAACATATACTAAGGTATTATGTATATTTTCATGTAACTTGTAAAGTTTCTTTGTACGCAAGACATGTATCACATATGAATCTTTACTATCTTCTACTCCCATCATGGGACTAGCAAGTTGTTTGATGTCTATGTGATGGATAATTTTGATGCAAGGTAAATTTGTGTAAAATGTACTGTGATCACAATAGGAAAGTTGGTTTCTTAAAAGTGTTTAATCGGACATTACACTAATGATATGCATGAACAGGAGAAGTGGGCAGGACACCAGCCCACAACAATATCTCATTGGCCGGAGACGCCCCCAAGGAGGGGCAAGTTGGAGCACATTTAAAACTCCCGGGCAAACAAGATATCTTTGCTTTTTGTTTTGCTTTGTGCTTTACTGACTGCAATGGTTTTGCTGTGACTTCTGCTTTACTCGTGCAGGCCTTTCCTGCCTGCACACAGTGTCCTCCGCGCTACCCAGAGCTCTTCATCATTACCATACTTCAAAACTCCGTTTGAACCTCGCCGAAGAAAACTTTTTGGAGTCTGCTCACCCGCGCCTCCCGTCGCATAGCAACCAGCTAACGCCATCCATTTCATCTATACAAGTGTCTTTTGCTGTGTTTATAAGTTACTGCCTCAAACTGATCGATTGTGTTACCTAAGCTCACAAAGAGTGAACATAAAATTGATATTATTGCTGTTGTAACGGGTAATATCCCGATTCAGAATTTATAATTTACTCTAAGTTCAACATATTGCCGGACATTCAGGTTGGCCTCACTGTATCTGCCAACCAATAAGGAGGGGTAGACTAGAGCACTGCTTCCCAGACCCTCGGCCATCAGTTTAAAGTCAATCTATTCCAAGGGAGCAAAGTATGAAGATTCCCATCCAAAGGATTAGGAGAGACCTCAGGAGAGTCCCTAATTCTCTCAATTGCCTGCTCTACCTAAAAAAAGAACTAAAAAAAAAAAACAAAAAAACATGGAAATGTTCTTTAGCAAGGAGAGAGCATCAAGAGTGGAGCGCCACATCAGATCGACACCTTTATGCTATCACCAATCATCAACATGACTGTTGGGTGGGAATGCCCAAACTCTTTCTGAGGACTGAAAAACTTACTGCCAATCCATACGAGTAAACAGATTTATGCAGCCTCCATAAATAGAAGGGGGTGTCAAATAGAAAGTGGAAATTATCTCTCATATAACTTTCTCTTCCCTTCAAAGGGAATTGCCAAAATGCCATATCCAATGTCAATCTGATTTGATTGTCGAATCTTTCTATGGTCGGCCGATAGTCGAAACATCTATGTGCGTGTGTATGGGTTAAAATAGATATTTAACTCCTGGGACCCAGAAAAAAAACGTTTTTTGAATTTTGTATTTTTTCATGTCATTAGATTGTTTAGAGCATAAGAAACAAATGGACACATTATTTTTTTGGAAAATTATATTGTATTCATATGTTATGATATGTCCTCTGTAGTTGACACCAGGACTCAGTTGTTTAAACTGTTAAATGAAATTGCATGTATAGGCAAAAACAATGGGATTTATTTTTAATTCACAAATACATTTTTAAGTTTCATTTTTTTTAAACAAACTTTTTTTAAAGATGATTCTGAGCTATGTTATAAAAGATATAACTGAATGCTTTGATATACCATCTTACTTTATGCAATATGTGGATAAAATTGCCATACTTGGATTTTCCCATTCAATACAATGTATCGGTATATTGCATCTAATTTGCATATTATTGTGTTCTTGGTGCAACATGTATTGAAAAAAGAAGTGTAATAAGGGGAGTAATAATTGGCAACATTTTCATAATAATATGTAATATTTCATAGGATTATTGTTATGTAATTTATTTCCCTATTAACTGTTTGTGTCTCCAAAATGCCTGATAAACATGATTTATGTCCTGGTGTCCTCTACAGTGGACATTTATGAAATCAATACTCTGTTTTGTAACAAAAAGTCATATTTTGATTAGAAACCCCATAGCATTTTCCTGAGATGTTGATTTATAACAAACAATTAGAAAATTAATCATATTTAAATTATAATTACAAAATATTATAATATTTCCATAAGAGTGCTAAACATTAATGTCAGCCATTTTTAAAGACCAAGAAGTTGTTGTTGTCCTGGTGAAACCTCCAAACACTGTGCAAAGCCCTGAATGTGCTCTATAAAGGACATCCTGACTCAAAACTGGGACGTGTGTGATGTCACAGAAACTCACTAAAATATAACAACCATGTGGACAAAAGTCTATTACTGGGTCCCAGGAGAATATATATATATATATATATATATATATATATATATATATATATATATATATATATATATATATATATATATATATATATATATATATATATATATATATAATTATTATCATTATTTTTTGTTTATTTGTTTGTTTGTTTTCTATTACACACTGCACACAGCAACAACTTTTAATAAAGGGACCAAAACTCCCTGCCAACTGACAGACAAACTGACAATACAAGCCAATGTGGTGGATAAACATTCGTAAACCATTTTCTCATAACATATTAAGCCGCAATCAAAATACAGAACATCACACAAATATATAAAAGAACATTTTAATAAATAAACCTTAAAAAAATACCTGGAAAAGAACACTTTGAGTGCATTTACTTGCACGTTCTTAAGCCGATTGTGCCTAAAGGGGGTTACACACCGGACGCATATCTCAGCGCCGCACCTCAGGTATCTCACACCGGACGTGCAAGCTCAATTTTGATTCGACTTCTGACAGAAGAGCTGAACGATGAGTGTATCTTGTAGCACAGGATGAAATCAGTATGTACATTGACGATTTGAGGGAAATATCATATACATTTAATATAAAACCTTGAAATGACGCTCTGTGGCGCGGCAGGATTTTAAACAACTTCCTGAGTCGCCGTGTACAGGCGGTGAATGCCGCCACCGGTGTGTGTACACTCATTGAATGTGTTCGAATTTTAAAGGCGCGGTGTGAAGCTCAGTGCCCTTAAAGGGGTCACACACTCATCCACTCGCACATCTCAGAGCCGCGCCAAGTCTTTAAAATATTGTGCACCCCCATATTGCCAAAATGGTATGATCCTCGTTTCATAACACCCGCAAAGATTTGACCGTGAGATCGGTGGTCGAATCTGGTTCTGCATATCGATGCATCGAATCTTCAACTATTCGAGGTCACCCCTAGTGATCACAGAGGTACTCCACTTCTTGTACCTGAGTGGGGAAAGGTGATCAATGATTTATGTGAGACAGAAGTCACATCATATCTTTTATAAAAGGAGCATATACTACTTCTATACTCCCAGTACCAGGAATAAATGACAGATACATGCTTGGGACGTGAGCAGCAGGATTACCCAGCTTCCTTTTTCTACCTGAAATATGAAGCATGCTAAAACCGCATCTATAAAGGGGCGCCAGATGAAAGAGTGGGACGTGAATAGCGTGAAGCGTAAGCAAGTGGCAATCAGTTTACTCTGGAGAATAAAATTGCCCCCCGAGAGTGGTCACAGTGAGCACAGCTAGCCCTCTTGAGGGCTGACTGAGCATACTCTGGTCCTAAACAGAGGAACAGCTCATTTGTATCGTCTGTTGTTATATATCTCTCACATGGCATGACACATTTCTTCAAACTGCTTGTCATGGTTCTGTTTTAACTTTTAATCACAAAATAACAGCAATAATTCACATGCAAACACAGACAAATGGCGTCCTGAAGAGAAATAAGTTAATGAAGTTCTCTCTAGGTGCCCTAATATATCTTATCAGTGCGCTTGTGACGTCACCTGACTGCGGTATCCAATCAAAATGGCTGTGTATCACACATGCTTCAGACACCAGAGTCAACTTCATGATTTCACTACGAAAGGGAACTGGACGTTTTGAACAATCAGAGAATATTGACAAAAAATCACTTTTCTTTTAACTAACTTAATGGGATTAGCAAAACTTTCTGAGAACATTTTTTGTTAGTTGGATGGCGGTGTTCAGGACATTTGGATAGTCCAAGGCCCAGGACAGCCACCATCTGTTTCTTGCAAAAGATCAAATGTAACAGCTATCTGTAACACTTAATCCACTGAAAGCAAGGTTGCTGAACCCAAGTGCAGTTTATTCCAAAGCGTTCACAGATACAAACACAAAAGACTTTACTTGACAGACTTGACTTGAATTACAGACTTGACACCAGGCCCGGATTGGCTAATCGGGAGCACCGGGAAAATTCCCGGTGGGCCGGTCTGTTTTTGAGGCCGCGGGGGCCGTTGTTGTCATGGCACTTGGTTGAACTATGGATGCTGTCCCCAGGCTGCCTGCACTCACAGCAGCCCCACTTTTTTATTTTACCGCGGTCCAACTCTTTTTATTTATTATTTTACCGAAGTCCCACTCTTGTTTACTTAATATTTTCTCACAGAGTGCAGCCTGCAGGTTAATGATGACGTGATTATATTTGGACTCCCTGGCCCCGCCCCCGATACAGCGCCTTGAAAGTTGCTCAAAATAAAAAAGTCCGATAAAAATTGGTGATACGAAGTGCAAAGACGGCGCTGAAAAGGCCAGAATAAAAAAAATAAGAAGGCTCTAGAAACTGACGCAGCCAAATGTTCTAAACTGTGCACAATGTTACTCAAAAAAACAAATGATGACGACGAGGCCGGTAAGTAACTATCCCGTTAAGGTAGTTAGGAGCAGTGAAAGATGCGACCGCGCAAAACAATGCTGTCTGCAAACCACGTTCATGTATCAAACTTTTTGTTAGCTCTTCAGCAGCAGCCGCCTCTAGTCCGTTTTGCTGCTAATAGTGAAGAGCAACGCCTAGTAACGTTACCAAGCTCCAGTCATGAGCCCAACACACCCGAATGGGCAGGTAGGATTGTCATTCATAAGTAATAGGAAGAGCCCTGCTCAATGAAAAATGCCCTGAGATAATAATGATACCTGATGATTCAGGTTCATTAATGAAACTGAGTGACTTGATTTAAAAGCTTTGTAAAAAGGGGGTATTTGTGGTGAGAAATAAATGTAACAAATTTCATTTAGTGTCAGAAAGCGAGCGAGGACCCAGTTGTGAAGAGATTAGCTCTTACTGTGAAACACAGGTAAACTGCTATTGTAGCCTACCATAGTGTGTGAATAAGCAAACATTATCACTGATTTTTTTTTCTGATTTTGTATCTTACTTGTTTTCAGTTTAAATATCTAAATATTCTTAATTCAAGATACATTTACTAGACAATCAATCAATCATTCAATCAACTTTATTTATATAGCGCTTTTACAATCACGATTGTGTCAAAGCAGCTTCACAGTGTCAAACAGGATAATATTGCGACAAAATTAGATTTGGCTGTACAGTCGTACTGGAGAAAACAGTGATGTTATCAGCTTATTTTAATTTATCATATAGCGACAATGTTGGCAGATCAGTATTATAGTTTATAGAATTAAATAAGACCTAATTCATACATTTTATTTGTATAATAAGTTGAATAACTTTAATCATATTTTTAGTGTCCCCAACTGAGCAAGCCAAGCGAAAGGCGACAGTGGCAAGGAACCAAAACTCCATCGGGGCATGATGGAGAAAAATAAACCTTGGGAGAAACCAGACTCAGTCGGGGTGCCAGTTCTTCTCTGGCCTATTAACACACCGTGTAAGATTATTATTCTGGCAACCTTACAGGTCAGAAATCATATTAGATTGGAATATTCAAAATTTCAGGATATCACGGAAGAGACGGATTTATTTAGGATGGGGCGTCAATTACACAAGAGTATAATTACACAAGTAGACAAGTGAAATGACATAAGAAATTGACTTGTTTTCTGAATTAGAAAAAATAATCGGTAACACTTTACTTGAAGGGGTGTGCATAAGACTGACATGACACCTTCATAATCATGACATGACACGTGTCATGAATATGAAGGAGTTGTTATGCATGTTTATGACAACTGTCATTAAGTGTCATTCGCTTAATTGTGTCATTTTTAATGCGATGATGACATTTCGAAATTGTCTTTGTTATGACAACTTGACATAAACCAATACATCATAACCTGTCAGTGTCTTTGTCATGACAACTTGACATTACTAAGACAACATAACCTGTCATAAACATGACATAACAGATTATCAAATTTAAGAAATTTACTTAGCTTATAGGGTTAACCTTAAACTGTCATGTGGTTGGTTTTGATGTTGACTGAGGCCATTATAATGTCATACATTTTTTTCAGTGGCACAAGTTTAATTTGTCATTAAAATGTAATTAGGTGTTAATACGCTGTCAAATTATTTTTTAATAACAGCATCATTAATATTTTTCAGTTCATAATGTTTTATTTTATGTTTTAAGTTTCCTCCACCAGCTTCAACAGAAGGTTAGATAATAGACAATTTCAAATGTCTTAAAAATATGAAAAGGAGTTCGAGAAATAAAATCAATCATTTAATTTTTAAGACCTGCCCTCTCACAGAACTGACTCTTAAAAACACAAGGCATGAATTTATCATAGACAGTAAAAGAAATGGACAGAGCGTTCCCATTGACGTCTACGGCGAAAGAATGAAGTCAACCTAGGGGCACTCACTTCCTGATGGCTGAGCGAACTGCGCAGGCTCAGAATAAGCTTGACGACGTAGATGTGACGTGAGCCTCCTGTCTGACAGCTGTGAGTCTTCTAGTAGATGTGGAAAGCGAAATCTGAATCACGTTGTTTAAATATTTTCTCCCGTTGCTTTTGGCTCACTATGGGCTTCTCCCCATTCTTCCCCCTTGACTTTATCAGACTAGTCTCCAGGACATGTCTCCACGTCTCCCCGACTGTCTCATAGACAGTAAAAGATTGCCTGCGAGCGTCTCCTCAGGTCTATACGGTAATTTCTCAACTGTGCGACAGGGTCGCGTTGGTTATGACGCAATCATTAGCCTATTTTTACAAAAACAGCTTCTGCGGGGCGATAGTGTAAGATACAAGGTAATGGAGCCTTTTATACATTGTCGTGTTTCTTTAGAAATAAACAATGGACAAATGGAGTCTTTAAACGTCTCAGATGCAAAGTTATTCACTGTCAAAGTGACTCAAAAATGAATGGGAGTCAATGGGATGCTAACAGCAGGTGATGGCTTGGTTAGCAATGGCAGCCCCTAGGGGTGGAACGCTTTCCGAGCGCTAGATTACCCCCTTGGAATTTATACACAGGTGACCAGCACCAATTAACGCAAAAAGGGGAAAACACGTACACAAATATTGGCCATTACACAAAATAAACATATATATATATATAATATACACACATAAACAAACACAGAAAAATAACACTTTGTCAAATGACTTCACTTTATAAATTATCTTCCGATGTATAAAAATAAGAGGAATAGTCTTTAGAGCCCCACCCCGGGCTGAATGGTTGCGACTAGATCCTAGGCCGGAACATTATATATAGGGCCAACGTTTCCGCCCGAACCACTATTGACGGTGCACCAGCACACGGGACTCCGCCACGCCATGACAAACAGACAAACAAAAAAAATGGTAAGAATAAACTCAAACTATTCGTTAAAGAGTGAGCGAAAGTTTAAATAAAGTATATTAAACCCAAAATAACGTTGTTGTGAATTGTTTTTACTTACTGCAAACTAAATTGACATTAAACACCTAAACAAACTAACCTGACTGAGGCTCTGCCAACAACTGTTACAGCGTACACATAACCAGTGGTGCCGCCATAGACATCATCATATAAGTGTATATGTCTATGCCATATCATTTTGAGTTATATTAATAGTTTTTAATGACTCTGTACGATTTCCTCTATGATGCCATATTTCAGGTCAAGCTAAATATTCATGACACTGTTATAAAATAATTTGACTGAGTATTGACACTTAATGACATGTTAATGACAAATTCAACTTGTACCACTGTAGTTTAGGTCAAGAAATAGATTCATGACAATGTTATGAAATAATTTGACACAGTATTGACGCTTAATGACATGTTAATGACAAATTCAACTTGTACCACTGTAGTTTAGGTCAAGAAATATATTCATGACAATGTTATAAAATAATTTGACAGAGTATTGACACTTAATGACATGTAAATGACAAATTAAATTTATAGAAAAATCATGACATTATAATAGCCTAATGACAGCCAACGTTAAAACCAACCACATGAGAGTTTAATAATAATAATAATAGATTTTATTTATAACGCACTTTTCATTCCGAAGAATCTCAAAGTGCAATAAAGGGAAAAAATAACAATACATGAATAAACATCATGCCGGACGCTGATGACGCTAGCCTGGTGCAAACTTCAGCCACCATGCAGTTCAAGCCCGAGGGAGACCACGAGCCGACACCCAGAAGAGAGAGCAGCCGCAGCAAACAACATCAAATGTCCTTCAAATCAAAACCAACCACAAATTCAAATTCATTCAAACAAAAACAGAAGAGAAGTGGTGAAAAAACGGCAAACAACGTCCTCTCAGTGGCTGCCAGCAATCAGCAACTTGTAGCTCTGACTGTTAGACTAGTCACAAACATAAGAAAATAAAATAAAATCTAAATTTAATAAAGTTAACATGATTTGTGGATGGAGAAGCGGCGAACAGACAACGCCAGCGTCCTCTCCGCCACGTTGCCTAGCAACTAATGTAATGTAAACCCAAAAAGCTAAGTAGTTTCTTAAATTTGATAATTAATTTGCTGTCATTTCATGTCATGTTTATGACAGGTTATGTTGTCTTGGTAATGTCAAGTTGTCATGACAAAGACACTGACAGGTTATGATGTATTGGTTTATGTCAAGTTGTCATAACAAAGACAACTCCGAAATGTCATCATTGCATTAAAAATGGCATAATTAAGCGAATGACACTTAATGACAGTTGTCATAAACATGCATAAAAACTCGTTCATATTCATGACACGTGTCATGTCATGATTATGAAGGTGTCATGTCAGTCTTATGCACACCCCTTCAAGTAAAGTGTTACCAAATAATCTTTTCTTCATTTAAATTTTTGGATATTTAGGAATACTAATTATTTAAAAAAAAGAGATTCTGATACTGTCCTGTTATTTACTGTTCTAAAAAATCTTCCCTGTGAAACAAAACTTAAGCTACTGTTTTTGCCCTGTATTGAAAATTATATTTTTCAAAAATACAAAGAATTATAAGGCTGTACAGAATAGTGTACCTTATGCAGACTTATATTCTGAGGTTGGAATCACATTATTTTAATATAGTCTGTCGTGAACTAAAGTGGGCCGGTCTAAGGCATGATACTCCAGGGCTGAAAATGAGTCTCAATCCGGCCCTGCTTGACACTTTACTTGTTTTGACTAATAACAGACTTGACTAACACTCACTAAACACTGGGTTACGCCAAACATTCAATACCAGACAAGCACACATGGCAAACATGAGGGTTAAATAAACTGAGACTAATGACAGGACAAGGGACACCTGCGAACAATGATTAAACGATTAAACTTACAGTGTGTAATCCACTTGTAAATGTTTATTCAGTGATTTTTACACTTTATAGAAATGTATTTTTATATCAGATTACAGAGGCTTAGCTTTCTTTCACTGCACAGTTATGTTTTCAGGAGGTGCATTTTCTATGACATTGAAGAGGTTTATTTATCATTTTTTTATTACACGGCTCTGTGAAATACCAGATTCTGATTGGTCAATCGCACATTCCAGCGGTATGTTATTTCCAGATAACAACCGCTCTCCGGGTACTGCGAGTTATCTTGACCGGTACTACTTCTATGCTTAACTCTGGCGCCATCTTGTGGCTTTAAATACTTAAACAGCCATGGCTACAATGGAAGACTTCAAGGCGGGTTTCCTTTTTAAAGTTTTAAATATGTATATTTTTCTTACACAAACGCATCGATTCGAAACAGAAGGCTCTATTAACCCATCGGAGCGCGTGGAGCACGTTATTTGACGGACAGCTGCATTTTTTATGGACTTGTAAGAGCACCATATGGACACCATAATGATTTTATGGTGAGTAAATCATAGGTCAGGTCAGCATTCATTTTCAACATTTAGCAAGCAATAGATAAAGGCTTAAAGCAGTTTGGAACTGTTTTTCTTCGCGGAAGCTTTGCGTAAGAGCTAATAAAATATTTAATCTCAAGACAATATTCTGTGTCTAATTTATTTGAGACTAGTAGACGTGTAATAAGCGGAATAATGTACACCCAGCCGGTTGTTATGCAGAATAAACCCCTTCAGAGTGATGCAAGACCCCTCCACTCTGTCTGGGTTTATTCTGCAATATCAACCAGCTGGGTGTACATTATCCCTTACATATCATCTTGAAATAAATATTTATATGTTTTGTATCACTCTATATCATGTGTTTGTTTCCTGATAACTGAGCCTTTAAATATAATTTGTAAAAGCTTTTATGAGGCATAATAATCTTCACTTTAGATGAGCTTACTAATACTAAATGTTTTATAACTACCTGAATTAATCATGAATTAAAGTAGAATACATGTTAATAAAGCATTTATTAAAACCACGGAGTAAACATTACTATACATCTTAAAGGTGCACTATGTAGTATTTTTGCAGTAAAATATCCAAAAACCACTAGGCAGGTGTTATATATTTTGTTCAGTTGAATACCTAAAATATCCCAGAAGTTTCCAACTATTTGTAAATTGTGAGAAAATTGCTATTTTCAATAAGGACAGGGACGTTTCAGCGTTGCATTTGAGGGAGTCGCCTGTCAATTGCATCATATCTGCGTTACCCTCGGTTTCGGCTTTTATTTGGCAGAAGCGCTTTACTCTTAGCAGTGTGAACAAGTGAACGCACAGAGTAAAGTCACAACATCATTTTAAACACAATATGATAAACAGAGCTACATTACCTCAAAATCATAACCGGAGGAGCGGATCTGTGCAGGCGCCCGGCGAATGTGTCTCATCCCGTCATAATAAAAGTCCCGGTATTCGCGAGGTGGGTATTTGTTTAACAATCGCTCCAGCAGCTGTGCTCAGGTCCACAACACTCTGTCCTGCTCTGCTTTAGACTACAGTAACATTAATAACCGCATGCATGAACGTGATTTCTGCCCGAGTCCTATTTTCCACCGGCTGTGATGAGAAGACCACATCTCCCAAGATGCTGCGCTCACACTTTGCGTCATCAAACTATGCATTTGTTTTGCACAGGCGCCCTCCAGTGGACGGAAAGCTGCATAGTGCACCTTTAATAATAAGACATATACATTTAAATAGTTTAATTACAATTTACTTAAACCTTCTAAATTATCTTGAACCACTGACAACTCCTAAATAACTGGTATCTAATAATGAAAAACATAATTTAGAATGTATAAATTGATAATTTATAAAGAATGAAAATACAATTATTAAACACATTATAGATATGCTTATAAATCAAGGATAAAACATGTATAGCTGTATTTATAAACTGCTTTTTTTTATTGTCTATTAATACTTTATCAATTATGAATTATTTACTAATGCTTAACTAATGGTCAATAGCGTGAAGTTATTATAAAGTGTTACCAAATGCTTTTATAAACATGTCTTAGAAAAGCACTTCATTGGTGCTTATCTTGAGACAAAACAACAGGATATTTTAACATCTGTCAGTGTATGTTGTTTAGTGATAAAGCAGCTCAGTAACGCATTTTATTCTGAGACTGAAGCCTTGTCTGTGAAACCAGTTGCCACTACATGGAAGAAATGGAATGGCATGAGTTTGAAAAGACAAAAAGGTGAGTAAATTATCACAATATTGTAGTTTTTGAGTGAACTGTTCCTATTTAGGAGCAAGCCATGAAATACATTGAAATACATTATTTTTGACATAAAATAAAAAATATATAATTTTGACCAATATAATGTTTTTTTTTTTTTGTTTTTTTTTTTGGCTCTTACCTCAAATATAACTGTGCGACTTATGACTGCTTTTTTGGTCCAGGGTCATATATATATTCAAAACATAATATGCGTCTTCTCTTACATCTCTTAGATGAAAAAAAGAAAAATGTAATAAATAAAAGAAAAAGATATATGCACCAGGCCAAATATGTGGCAAACATCAAAATGTGTAAAATGAAAGGCATGAATATCTACATGAAATATCTTGAGTTCTAGTCTCAAATGTATCATGGCCATTATGTGCCTATAGTATAATATGAGAAGTACATAACATACAAAATATGAGTCTATAAAAAAAGATACATGAATAATAAAATAGCATTTTGTATTTGCAACACACATTATGTTGCATTATTAATCAGTACAATGTTACATCAGATATCTAAAATTATTGTTAATACTGATATTTATTAGTACTTAATTACTGAGACATGGACTATACCAGTTGATTTGTATCGATTTAATTTAATGCTACCTTTATGACCCTTTTGGAGTTCATTGACTTTTGGAATATGGACATTTGCTAGCCTGACGTGGTCATACTCAATTCTAGTCAGAATATGAGTCTGAAACTGCTCCATTGGGCTGTGATTATGGGGCGTGTTTCAACCGAACCAGGAAAGACCTCAATTGGATAGACCTACAACTAATCAGAGCACTGTCATTCAAATGTCAACAGAGCTTAACTGCATAGTGTTGCCAAGTCCGCGTTTTTTTCCGCAGGTTGAAGCGACTATTATCTGATATATAGACTCATGAGTGCGAATTTTAGCAGGCAACCTTGCCAAAATAACACACATTTTACCCCCCAAACGCCATTTTTTCCCCGGAGAACCCCCTGACAAGCTTAGGGCTAGTAGTTGGCGGGTTTTTTTTGTAAAAACTTGGCAACCCTGTCCGCACTCGCGCTGAAAACAGGCTGGAATACACAATCTTTGCCGGTGTTGTAAAAAAATAAAAAAATATAATGATACAGAGAAATTGTGAGTGAAATTGTGAAGGAGAATGCATATACAAACAAGCTCTCCGTTTAGGATTCAAACAAATATAATCCAAGCCCCTTTGATGACGTGCATGATTACGTTACTGTTGATCATCTGTCCGTCATCGTCTAAAGCCCGCCCTGATGATTTCATCGGTCCGAACAGTTTCTGTTCGGAGATAATTACTCCTCTATGGAGAAAGGCCAGACCGAACTGCCCGACCTAAAAAATTTGTGGGCGGGGCTAAGTTCGGCTGGCATCCAGGCTAGACATTTGCATTATTCTCCAGATATTTACTTTTTATTTATTTATTTATTTATTTATTTATTTATTTATTTATTTTAAGAATATGATTTTAATACATAAGATTGAGCAAATGATGACACAATTTAAATTGTTGTGTAAACTGTTTCTTTAAAGGTGCCCATTATGAAGCATATACTGTAGGCAATTAAAATGACACAAAACCCTAATGTAGTGATATATTAATAGTTTAAGCAAAACAAAGTTCTATAAATCATTCCAGTCACATGAATGGTATTTATGATACTTCTCTTATTTTAAAGCAAAAAAAAAAAAAAAAAATGAATGCTCTATTTCCATTTACATGTCACTGGACTTTGTGCTTGGCAAAAATGTCAGCCAGTTCCCAGTGAGAACTGAAAGCACTTTAGCCAGCTGCTAACCAAGTGTCCTCAGAGAGAGACATTCTGCTAGAATGAATTAGATGAGTGGCTGAAGAAAAGTCGTGTTTCTGAGGTTACTTCATATTTCTGCTGCATTTCATTTGTTTATGCTCATAAAAGACATCTCCTGACATGGATAATTTAATGACATTTGCACTTACTGCTCTATTGTTGTTCATAGTTATGCTGAAACATGTTGAGACAGGAACGCAAAGGCGATTCTAAGGGTGCGTTCACACTTGTAGTTCGGTTCGTTTGGTTCGTTTGGTCCGGACCAAAAAACAAAAACAAACATAATAGTCCTGGTCCGCTTAGCGTTCACACGGGCATTTTTAACAGCGAACCTAAAGTTACCGAACCAAAGGCACAGGGAGACGCTCACAACCTGATTGGTCGGCTTATATGACGTAGGAGCTCGTTTACCGAACATTCAAAACAATGCTGTGTGCGGATTACACGCGCGGGCATTTTATGCGTGTACATATGGCATTATTTTTTACCAGAGAACTAATGAAGAGCTCATGAAATGTTCACAACATTCAAAACAACGCTGTGTGCTGGATTAAACGCGATCATTTTATGCGTGTAACACATATGGCATTATTTTTTTTACCAGAGAACTCATGAAGAGCTCATGAAATGTTCAAAACAACGCTGTGTGCTGGATTAAACGCGATCATTTTATGCGTGTACATGTGGCATTATTTTTACCCGCTGAGAACTCATGAAGAGCTCATAAAATGTTCAAAACATTCAAAACAGCAGCAGGATTTCCTCCGTTGTGCAGAACAGAGACGGGCGACTCTTATGCAAAAGAGACGGCCGTTCTGTTGTCTGTACCTGCTAATAATGGGCAACACAGGAACTTCGATGAGAAGAGCCAGGTATGCTTTTTGTGTGTTTTTTCTAGCATTTTCGAAACATGCTCGTCTGACCAAATATTGATTAGGCACTTCCTCGTTGCTCTACGTTTGCCTCTAACGTTAAAGTTACTCATTTTGGATACACCGATCTTTCCGCGTCGTCAAATCAGCTGCATTATGCGTGGCATCTTGACATTATACGTCCGGTTTTTGGTCCGTTTACATGTCTTTGGTCCGTGTTGCGTTCATATATCAATCGAACCGCACCAGAGTTCGTTTGGAAGCGGACCGAGACCCATCTTTTTAGCGGTCTCGGTCCGCTTGTTTAGTGCGCACCAGGGTTCGGATGGCAGCGTTCACATATGTTCAAATGAACCGCACTAACCGAGCAACCGCACCAGGGTTCGTTTTAATCGAACCAAACATGACAAGTGTGAACGCACCCTTAATCAGTTGTTAAGAGCAGGGAGCTGTTCAGAGCCCTCTGGCCATAGGCACATCAGGTCGTGCAAGGACTTTTGGGTAAATTTGCTGCTTCAGTCACTGTGTACAAGACTAAGGCTGTATTTAAATATGCATACCCCACTACTATATAGAAGGGGAAAACAGTATCTGAAAAGAGTTGTATGTTCGGATTCAAATTATTCATAAAACAGTAAGTGCCCAGATGACCTACTATTTCCATTGAGACCCTGAAGTGTGCATCCATTCGATGCTTTTCTATCTCAGGGGCCATGAGAGAGGATTCGGGAATGACAGTGAAGCATCACAACTAATGCTGGTAGGTCACATGACAATGATCACAATTAGCAATGTAACATTTCTGAATTGCATTCATATTACTTGCCTTAATTTTACATGGAACATCCTTTTTATGGTTGAGAAGTAATTACTCTATTCAAAAGAAGTACATACTCAGACAGCCTTAGACCTCCCATTAAAATCCCAGAAGTCTTCCCAGAATTCATTGCATTCATTGCATTGTATTAATAACAGCATATATTGATACATCCGGTATGGCCAACAGTGAGTCCACCTGTACAGCACTATTTCCATATAGAAGCATTTATTACTAAATGTATCTACATCATCCATCACACATAGGGATAAGAGCCTACAGCATTCAAATGTGTTTGCTTAACATTCAGTGCTGCTAAAATCGGCTGGGGGAGGGATGTCCCCATGTGTTCACTTCTGGCTCAAAAGATCCAAGATTCAAGTGTGGGGCCTGACCCAACAGAACCAGCCCCCGGCTTCAGCATTTCATCCATCCGCTGAGATATTGAACTGAATCTATATGTGCCATTATACAGCAAGCACGGCAGAACAAAAAGCCCTAGGGAGATTCTCTAGCCCCAAATTAGTGGCCATTGAAGGCTGCATTACGGAAGAGTGCATAATCAGCCTTCAAGAGTGCTTAGTGCAACACTGACCAATAAGAGACAAACTCTCTCTCTCTCTCTCTCTCTCTCTCTCTCTCTCTCTCTCTCTCTCTCTCTCTCTCTCTCTCTCTCTCTCTCTCTCACACACACACACACACACACACACACACACACACACACACACACACACACACACACACACGTGTATGCAAAAGAGCAGTGAATCTCAACTGGTTCTGCTTCAGGAGCCGAATTTTACATTGGGCAAGATTACATTGGACTCTCTCTCTCTCTCTCTCTCTCTCTCTCTCTCTCTCTCTCTCTCTCTCTCTCTCTCTCTCTCTCTCTATATATATATATATATATATATATATATATATATATATATATGTAAAGTTGTGGTGTGGTATCTGGTACTAAGATGTTAGCAGCAGATCATTTAAGTCCTGTAAGTTGCAAGGTGAGGCCTCCATGGATTGGACTTGTTTGTTCAGCACGTCCCACAGATGCAAATTTGGAGGCCAAGTCAACATCTCAGACTTGTTGGGCTGCTCAAACCATTTCTGAACCATTTTTGCTTTGTGACAGGATAAATTATCCTGCTGAAAGAGGTCACAGCCACCAGGGAATACCGTTTAAATGTAAGGGTGTACATGGTCTGCAACAATGCTTACATGGGTGATACATGTCAAAGGAAAA